>NC_089587.1:120598916-121198916 GCF_019320115.1 Miscanthus floridulus | reverse complement strand
TCTTTGAGATATGTTTTCCCCTTTGGCATATCTGGAGGCTCTGGTGCGTTGCTCTTGGCTGACTTGATAGAGTTAATGTTGCGCTGCGACTTGTAGATGGCTCTCTCTATGTTTCTTGCCTCTTTCTGACTACCATGGACTGTGATGGTGCCATGCAAAGCTGGTATTTTCATACACAAGTAGCCCATATGGATGGCTGCATTGAACTTGTTTGCAAACCCTCTACCAAAGATGGCATTGTATGGGTAGTAGAGATCAACTACGTCGAAGGTCACGTATTTTGTTCTTGTATTTTTCTGGCCTCCGAAGGAAACTGGCTTCCGCTTAATTTCATCTGGTCGAAGGCATTAACAAAGATGATGTTTATGGAGCTCCAGAGTCAATGAGAACCATGTTAATCTCCCAGCCTACTATATTGGCTTTGATCACCATGGCATCAGCATGGGGGTAGCTTTCCAATTGGAGGTCTTGTTCTGAGAACGTAATGGGTGTCTTCGACCAATCTATGCATCGTACCAAACCCTGAACTGCTATGTTGTTGATAAGCTAGAGATGATCTTTCTTCTACTTTTTTGTTTGGAACTCCATTGAAGAGCCTCTGGCTATTGGCAGTATCATGCTGATGGTGGGTAGTGGTGTATGTGGATTGAGCTGGTTTTCTATGTTGTACTCATTTTTTGGCATGGCTAGTTGCGGTGGGGGTGGCGGAGGTAGTGTTTCAAGTTGCCTATTGTGAACTTGAGCTGGCTGGTTAGTCTCTATGAATGTTATGTGCGGAGGCCTTGGGTTTATATAGGTGAGGTTGACTTCTACACGCTGGTTACTGGCCTGCCCTTGCTACTGGGTGTTTGGTCACCATGCAAGTAAGAAGTTAGGGTAGTATGCGGCTGCTAGGGTGGATGGGTGGATTTGATTGGAGTTAAGGCTTGGGTAGATTGGGCAGTATGGCTGCTAAGGGGGTTGTAGCGAAGGTATAGTTGACTTCTCTTGTAGGTTGTTGTGGCGAAGACTGAGGGTTTGCCCTATTCTTTATCCTCTCTTGAGTTTCCTTCGCATCTGGGCAATCTCTGGTGATGTGCCCTTTGTTTTCTCTATGAAAGAAACAATAATGCCTTTGCTATCTTGGTTCCTGGCTCTTGTTCTAGTTCTTCCTTTAATTGTATTTCTTGCCCTCGTACTGCTTCTGAGGTGCTTTGTTTGGGGCTGCCTCCGGCATCTGTTGCCCTTGCTGGTTGTTCCCTTGCTGCTCTATATTTAAAACTTGTTGATCTGGTGCTTACTGAGGCTAAGACTGGCCTTGGCCTCTGTTGCCCCTTTGAGCATTCCTACTACTCTATTGGTACTGCTTGTTCTGATTTTGCTCTTCTAGCCTTCTACGAAGGTCGTTATCTGACCTACAATATTTCTCGAACACATTGTACAGTTACTCTATTGTGCTTGGCTTTTCCCTTGCTAGATGAGCTACGAAGGCTTCGATGCAGAGACCTTTGATTGTGGCCTCAATTGCCACATGTTTTGGGACATTTAGTGCCTTCGCTTTTAGCTGCATGAACCTCTGAAAATAGTCCCTTAGAGCCTCTCCTTGATTTTGTTTGCACTGGAACAGGTCCATCGAGGTCAGGGATTCAGTGGTAAACCCTTTGAAATTGGCTATGATTTTGTCGCGGAGGTCTTCCTAGGAATATACTAAACTTGGCCTCAACATCGAATACCATGCCAATGCATCGCCCTTGGCTACAATAACGAATGACTTGGCCAAAATAGTGTCATTCCCACCTACAGAGGCTACAACTGCCTTGAAGCTCATGATGAATTGGTGCAGGTCTAATCTCCCGTTGAATTTGGGTAGGGTAATGGGTTTGTAGGAGGAAGGCCAAGGTGATCTTTGAATTCCTTCGGATAATGGAGATTTTGAGTCTGTAGTTCTGTGAACTGGTGGTGAGATGTAAGGTGTGTCGAAGGTTGGTTGGGTGACCATACCTGGTGAAGGGTTGGGCTAGCTTTGATTTGTTGAGTGGTGCTGGTTAGATGTATTTGAAAGAGGCTGGTTGGGCTGCATGCTTTATATCTCCGCCTGCAAGACAGCCAACTGCTGCCTGATCTCCGCTGCCTGAAGTGATGCCTGAACTACCCTCTAGTTTGTGGTGAAGGTTGTTGCCAACCTATCTCTTTCTTGTTGCGTACTCTGTAACTAGGCTTAAACCTGTTGAAGCACTTGCTCTGGGGTTGGTTCAGGCACTGGTTGCTCCTCGATCACCACGGGCTGATCCTCTATGGCATCTTCTTCTATGACTGGCTCTTCAGCAGTAGTAGCATAGGTGTTGTGGGTGTTACGCCTAAGCCTTCCCCTTCTGGAAGGCTCCGGAGGTGTCCTGGCGGAGGCTGCTCTTTTTCTCGCCATCGTGGGTTTTGCTTGGCCTACACATGGTGGGCACCAATATTGGAAATACGGATTCTGACAAGGTTAGAGTCGTGAAGCCTTCGCCTAGACGGAGGCTCTAGGCGAGGGTGGGAATAATGGTGGGCCCAACCACTATTAGGGTTTTATAAATGCATTCACCAGTCTCCTTTACACAGGGTTTGGTTCCCCTTTTATATGGCTCTGTTTACTACCATTCCTTTTTACATCTCTACCCTGAGCCAGCTAAGGTACATTCTTGGAATATCCCTGCACCTATACTAACTGTCGGGGGCAATTCGAGCTCTCTTCTTGCACTGCCTCTGCTTTTTGGGCCTTAGCCTTTGGCCCATGGGAGGCCCATCTTTGGCCCAGGACCAAGGTACCATGGGGGCTTCCTTTGATAGGCGGAGACCATCTGGCCTTTGCTCGAGCTGCCTTCGCTTCCGCCTTGCTGCCCAAGTCGATGGAGCCTTCACTCTTATTTCTCGGACCTCCGCCTTCTCTGCCGTGCCCGGGGAGCCTTCGCTCTTATTTCTTGGACCTCTAGATGCCTTCGCCGCCTTCTCCGCCACGCCCGGGGGCCTTCGCCGCACCGTTGATCATGGGCGAAGGTTCCTTTGGGGATTCCTACACATCATCACTTGCACAATCTGTTAGTGTAAGTTTCTATAGTCCGAAGTGGGACTAACCTCCGCTACTCACATATCCATGTCCCAACAATGATTTTGCACATCTGACATTTGATTTACTAGAGCAACTTAACGTGGATGTATTAGCAAGCAAGCAAGCTTTGCACAAGTCAGTCGTAACATCCAAAAGAAATTTGTCAAGGAGAAAACTCCTCTACTTTTGCTGATAAATAAGAACATACGGTGTTTCCATGGAACAGTGAGGACTCATCTCCAGTCCACCTCAATTCACATGGATTGGGAGGGATTAAGGCCTTGTTTGGTGGCACTCTAATCCACTTCAATCCACATGTGTTGGGATAGAAAACTAGTTGATTTTTCACTCCGATCCACCATAATACATGTTGACTACGATGAATTGAAGTGCGGCTAAACAGGCCCAAGTGAAAAGTTAGTCTTTATTATTGACGTGAGGAATAACAATGTTGACGCACAAACAAGTCAAAAATTTAGGGTGGTCCGGGCAACAACTTTCTCTTTAATGCCTAGATCTCCACTAGTGCACTTCTCCGGTCGCCTCCGCCATCGTCCAGTGAGCAGCGGTAGTGCAATCACCTTTTTGGCTTTTTCTCCCCATCCCTTCTACCTCCCTCTCATATCTAATTTCCTATTTTGATCATGGGTTGAGGAAGAGGCATGCACAAGGGGAACAAAAGAGTGTCAACATATGGGCTCCTTTTCGAGGTTCCTCCCTCCTAGGAGGGCCGTGTGCAGTCAGTCCGAGGCATGCACCATTACGGATGGCACGTAGAACCATATCGTCATTGCGGAGGGGTTGGGCCAGAGAGCTTCGTGTGGCATGGGGTTTGTATTGGGGTTTTTTGGATTGGTGCCATTGCAATTTTGCAAGTTTGGAGAAACGCCATTACTATTCATCTATTTAGAAACATGCCATCATAATTTTTCTTTAGCTTGAATCGTGCCATTTTATAGAGTAAAATACACCGGAGGTCCATTAACTTTCGGTGAAATGTCATCTAGGTCCATTAACTTTAAAAGTGCATGTTTGGGTCCATTAACTTTCGTTTTGTGTCATCTAGGTCCATCAACTTTGACTCATGCATTTTTGGTCCATGAACTTTTAAAATGGTTCACTGTAGGTCCACGCATGCATGCACGCACGTTGACTTTTTGTGTCAGTGGAGGCATGCCTGCACTCGCCGTCGTCGCTCGTCTGCCGGGCATGCATGTGTGTTTCGTGCTCGAATCATCATCATCAGGGCAGGTATGTGCATGCATGACGATGCTGGGCGGCGGCGGCTGGTTGCTCGGTCCCTCAGGGCCAGCCGTAGAGCTCGTACCTCTTGCGAAATCCAAGACGCTGAGGATACTGGAGGCGAAGAGGAGCGGGAAAGGAATGCTATCGCTGCGACAGGTGACTGGCGGCTGGTTGGCTCAAGAGTCGGACGATCTGACCCCGGAAGACATCACCTTCACAAAAATGTCAGAGAGGACTCCTGGGTGCAGTGAGCTTTCGGACGCGAAATTCGCGTGCCTCTGCGTCACACGTCAAGAGCAACGCTATTGTGATCGCTAAGGTCAGTAGTGCACGCACGCATGCATAACTTCACACGTCGACACTACTTACTGCACAAACTCGGCAAGTCGGCAGTGGCACGCGTCCGGCACTACTGATGACTACTGAGTGATGATGCGCCGCTCTGTTTTACCCTGACCTGACGTGCATGCAGCCCGTGCGGGCAGCCACGTGCACATGCACGGCCACCGGAGCTCGCCACACGGTGCTGATGAAGGCGTGCGGGTAGATGGAGCAGTAGCGGGACCGCCACCCCTTGATGTGCATCCGGTACCCCGTCACCACGTCCTCCGTCACCGTGCCGTACACCCACCCGATGTCGCTGCCCCACCCGGTCTTCTTCTCGTACGCCGCCGTGCACACCGCCACGGCCTCGGTGATGGTCGCCTCGTCGGACACGATGGCGGCGGCCTCGTCTGCGTCCACGAACGGCGACGGGTGGGACGCTCTCGGGATGGTGTCCACGAACGCGTCCGACTTGCCGTACGACTTCTTCGGTAAGGGCAGGAAGCCGTGCTTGCCTTTCGCCACGGCGGCCTTGGTGGTGAGCTCCAGCCCATGTTGATCCTCGGCGGGTCGAAGCCGTAGAGCGTGATGCGGCGGAACATGCACCCGGTGCCGACGTAGATGGGGCCCTGCATGCCGTCCAGCGCCCGGAGCGTGCCGTCGAAGAAGATGCGGTTGTGGTTGGCGTACAGGTCCGTGGGGTCCACGCCCTCGAACTGTTGTGGGAACTGCACGAACGCCACCGTGTCGCTGTCGCGGCCGAGCATGAAGCAGATGCCCGTGCGCAGCGCCTGCGAGTTGTTGATGTAGTGGTCGCAGTCCAGGTTGAGGATGAAGGGCGAGTTGGAGATCATGGCGGAGCAGCGTTCAGCTCGTTCATGGCGCCCGCCTTCTTCTCGTGGTTGAACCCGGGCCGCTTCTCATGGGAGACGTACACCAGCATGGGCTTCTCACGGCCTTCTTCTCAATGTGTAATTACAGTAGTAATTAGTTACTCCTCTCCTACAGTACTTGGGTGAAGGTGAAAGCGAAACTGGCGGCGAGTGCAGCCATGGCTCCACCGACGCAAAAAGTCAACGTGCGTGTATGCATGCGTGGACCTGCAGTGAACCATTTTAAAAGTTGATGGACCAAAAATGCATGAGTCAAAGTTGATAGTCCTAGATGACACAAAACGAAAGTTAATGGACCCAAACATGCAGTTTCAAAGTTGATGGACCTAAATGACATTTCACCGAAAGTTAATGGACCTCCGGTGTATTTTACTCCATTTTATACATATTCAACAGTGTTGGGCCCACGTGCAGGTGACTACAGGCCAGTGTATTCTAGTATGTCCCAAAATACCCCTGCTACTTCTCTTTCCGACGTGCCACACGTCAGCTTCTCATTCAACCTCTAGACAGATTGACCATTGGCCACCATTGGAGGGCGCCACTGGGGTCTCGAGCCTGAACCAGTTGGCCGCCGGAGCCGTACTCGACTCGGTCGCATCAGGCCACCGGAGTCAGTATTCCAGGCTTCCAAGCGTTCGGCCAACGGAACCGGTGCTCGCACCGCTGGGGTTCGCAGCTGTTGCCTCTCGCTCAGCGCAACAGCGGGTGAAGGAAGTGGGGGAGGCCACGACATGATTGCGGACTAGGCTCGGAACTGACGAAGGTCACCTGGCCCGGTTGCGGCACGTTGGATTGGAGCTCATGCGGTCATCGCGCATGCGCTCTTGCTTTGCCTGATGCATCCACACAGGACCTTTAATTTGCTGGAGATGCGGCGCTGTGCTGCCCCTGCCCTGTCCCTGCGCGAGTTGCCACTGTCAGGATGGATAAGGCTAGAGCAAGCAGACATAATCGACCCCACCGGCGCCCGTGGCCGTCCGGATCCGCGAGCCAGCCGAGCTCGCCGCCCTGGGCCTAGGCAGATGCCGGCTCGTCCTGGGCGTGCTACTGGTCGGCGGCCAATGGTCGATCTAGAGGTTGAAGAAGAAGCTGACGTCTGGGGCCCACATGTCAGCGAGTGAAGGAAGAGAGAAGTAGCAGGGGTATTTTGGGACGAACGAGAATACACTGGCCTATAGTCACCTGCACGTGGGCCCAACACTATCGAATACGTATAAAATGGCACGATTTAAGCTAAAGCAAAATTATAATAGCATGTTTCCAAATAGATGAATAGTAATAGCGTTTCTCCAAACTTACAAAATTGCAATGGCACCAATAAAAAAAAACCTTTGTATTGCTAGTATTGGGGGTCAGTGGATGTGAGTAGCGTCCACGGTCTATGGTAGGCAGTTCCTAGTTTTCTGAACCCTATTGCGGGGGGCCTTCCCAACTCTCTCTCTCTCTCGTGTGTGTGTGTGTTTCCTTTAATTTGCACATGAGGATTTGGTGCTATTAGCCTATTACCATGTTCTAATATCTGAAGTCCCCAGTGGTGACGGTATTTTTCAGCTTGATGGTCAGGGTTCAACAAGTGTTTGGAGTTGTTCTTCACCTATGCCTTTTTTTTTGGCTTGAGCACCAGTTCTATTTTCTCCAAAATGTGGCAAAACTGGTTCTTCTGGAGTCGATGTAACATAACGTGAGAATGCTAGCAGAAATGACCCTACAAGTTGATTGTTGGTGATGTTATTTTCCTTTCGTGTTCTTTGTTGTTAGGTGCATCATTGTTGATGTCACGGTTCCAAAAAAAATTGTACTCTTATGTTTCGATTAAGCTAAACTTTTTTAAATTTAACTAGATTTATATAAAATATACAGTATAAACGTCTATATCGGAGGGAGCACGACAAATGCAGAACAACACAGATTAGGTGTGGTGACAAAGAACCGGACTCTATTTAGATCCATGCATTGTAGATAGATGTAGGCCCTATTTGTTTTTCGTGGCAAAACTTTTGTTCTGCACTTTTAGCCTATTTTTTTGGCAAATTGATCCAGACAGGTAGGCTAAAAATGAGTAAAAGGAGAGGCTAAAATTTAGTCCATTTACACCTTAAGACTGAGCTAAAAACATTGGAGTGTATGAAGAACACCTTATTTTATATTTTTAACCTTTTTTTTTACCATAGATCCAAACACCTGAGCAAGAACTAAAGTTTAGCAGGCTGATCCATCCAAACGGGGTCGTAACGAATGCAGTGGTCCATCCATGGCATTCGTGATGTCCACGGAAAAAGAAGCTTCTCTGAATCCGATGTAAGGTGGTGTTCGGTTGGACCTCCTAAATTTTAGTCGATGTCCCATCGAATGTTTAGACACGTGCATGGAGTATTAAATATAGACTAATTACAAAACTAATTATATAGTTTGCGACTAATTTGGGAGACGAATCTTTTAAGCCTAAATAGACCATGATTTGACAATGTTTGCTACAGTAAACATGTACTAATGACGGACTAATTAGGCTTAAAAAATTCGTCTCGTGAAGTACTGATGAATTATGTAATTTATTTTTTTATTAGTATCAAACACTTCATATAACATTCTCCCGACACACATCCCAGTCGCCGGTCCAACACCACATAAAACCTGGCATCCGATATTTTGATTTTCGCAGGTGCAGTGGTAACTCGTCCATGACCAAGGAAAGTACAGAGCTACAGAGGCATCCGCTTGACCCACAGGGCACATGAATGGCCTCCCCGGCCACACGTGTTTAGTTCCCACCCTAAATTCCTAAGAAGTGGTACAGTAGTTATCACATCGAATCTTGCGATACATGTATGGAGCATTAAATGTATACGAAAAAAACACTAATTACACAGTTTTGTTGGAAATTGCGAGACGAACGTTTTGAGCCTAATTACTCCATGATTGAACACTATTTGCCAAATAAAAACGAAAGCGCTACAGTAGCCAAAATTTTCAAATTCGGGGAACTAAACACGGACATACTCACCAAAAGCTCAACTGCACGGCTTGAAATCGAATGATTTGCTGGAAGAGGTTGCTGCTGCAATAAATGGATAGCCAACAGGGCCAGATCACGCTAATTAATCGTAGCTCGGTACAGTGGTGGGTGTGCACTGCAATTCGCAAAAAAAGAAAAAGGTCCAGATCACCACCTCAATACTTTCATGATTTCTGTCTCCTCATGATTGTCTTGCCTATCAGCATCACATTAACATGTGTATTTTATGGTTGTGGAGGGTGTTAAACTGCAACCATCAGCCCCAGTGCAGAGTTCACTTCACAATCACAGGGAGATCACTTCCTGTACAGTATTTCCTAACAGAATTGCTTTCTCCTAGACGAGAAAGGATGATGGAACGACCACCCAACGCCTGCTGAATTGGCGGGTGGAAGAAGAGTTGTTGCTGTGCTCGCTTCAACATTCTTGCAAGCTGGCATTGCAGACAGAATCTTAAGTGCACAATGAATGATCATTTGGACACTCTTGCTGTCTACAGTAATGTATTTTGACCATAGCTTTTTCTAGGCTTATCTGCAAGACAGGCAAAAAAAAAAGAGCTTTTCAATTTCAACAGCAATGCAGTTTTATTTGGTACGTATCATAGGTGTAAGAACTCTGTTCGCTTGAGCATATAAGCCAGAATCAGCCATACTTTTTCAGCCATGGAACAGTATTTTTCTGTCACGACAAATTAGCCCTACAAATCAGCTACAACAGCAATAAATTCTGCCGGACAGAGCCGAAAACGACTGTTGTTTTATGAATTCCGTTGCACACCCCAGATTCTCTATTGAACACTTCGATCACTGAGCAAGAAACAGTAATTCTGGTACGGACACTTGATTAATGAGGCACAAGCATAACAGTTCAGATCTTCAAAACCAGCCTTTCTCATGATATGCTACCATGTGACCTGCC
The DNA here is from genome assembly GCF_019320115.1 of Miscanthus floridulus. Lineage (NCBI taxonomy): Eukaryota > Viridiplantae > Streptophyta > Magnoliopsida > Poales > Poaceae > Miscanthus > Miscanthus floridulus. The sequence goes on along the minus strand of NC_089587.1, from coordinate 121,189,453 downwards.
CGCTGCGCTGTATATGTTCTAGGACTTGTGACAAGTTGAGAAAGAGAGGTCTAGACATCCAGGTTGTATGGGCTAGGAGGTCCTCCCTCTAGGTCCCCTACACATTTCAAGCCATTTAATTCAAATGGGCGGCGGAAGTTGCAGGTTCAGATTTCAGAATGGGGTGGTCTATACACGGAAAGAAATTGGCACAAGAACTGCTGACCTTGCAAACTACCTACTCCAGTAATTCATACCAGTTCCCCTGGAGTGACTGATTCCTCGTCTTACCCAAATTTTGTTCCCACTTTGTTCCTGCCTACAGCAGAAACCTTACAAGGTAGCAGGGTAGCTCTTGGCCTCCTGATAGCTTGACCTATGAACTAGTCCAACCATGGTTTAAAAGGATGGGATGGGAACTAATTTGCACACAATTAATATATATGTGATATTAAGATTTTGCTTAAATAAAATCTTTTACTTCTCTTCTATTGAGCATCTCTATTTTGGCCATTGATTTGACAGTGACAGCCATAAAAGATGTATTTTTCTTTTAAGAACAATCGTTATCCAAGATCCCTTGTTGGATCCAGAGCCATTTAGAGCAACAGAAATCACTATTACTATCTTTATTATCATTTGGTATTCCAGTTAGTTTAAGGGTCTATATTAGAATTTGGCACAGGGTCCATATATTTTGCAGGACGGCACTGAAGAACATCGTTTAAAAGATGATTGTGAGGCCTAATTGCTTCGATACTTAGTACAGTCGAGTATCAAGTTAACATCAATAAAGTTTCAGGAAAAAAAAAAGTTAACATCAATAAGTTCAACCAATGCCGTCCCGCCGTCCATTGCTGTCAAATTGAATTGCCTAGGCAATCTAGTGTATCCTCACCGGCTATCACTGTTGGAGGCGTGTCAATGACAATGCATTAGCAGTACAGAATCATAATAATCTGTCCTTGAACCGAAGTATCTAGGCCACATGATTGGATTATTCAAAGAAGGTTTGTTTTGATCTCTCTTTCGTGTAAGGTATATGTCTAATTGACATTTATCTGACTGGTATGGGAAAGGATGTTAAGAGATGTGGCCTTCCTGTGACTAGTCATCTTCCATCATGTTGCCAACCGGTAGGGGTTCCTTGTGAATACCAGTCCGATGGTGTCATAGGATTTAACGTCCAACAGTAGATCAGCATGTTATGCATAAGGCCCCGTTCGTTTCCCGGAGAATAGACACCGGGAATAATTCTTGGCCAGAGCCGTTACTTAATTTATATAAGTTTTCGTTATCCGGAACTATTCCGGGCATCAAAATGCCCTAACCGAACGAGGCCTAAGGAATCAGAGGAGTAGCGTACCGGATGTAAATTTATAGTGGTTTAGGTACAGGGCCTTTGCCCGTGGATAAAGCTTCTCTATACGCGGTGTGTTTGGGTTGCAGAGGTGCTTATGTTTGGTAAGGGCCTACAATACATGGATCAGGGATGATTGCTGACATGGAGGACCCTACCCCTCTTTATATAGTCCGGGGAAGGTTTTACGCAGACCAATCCCAATTGTATCTAGCCGTTTTTAGTTCATTATTACAAGGAATATGAGTCATCTCCAAGTGGATCTCTACAAATTGGTTGCCTTCTAAGCATATCTAGTCGATGCCTTGTACGCCAAACTAGTCGAGGTACCCGTCCAGCTTGAGCCTCTCGTTCCGCACGTTTGGTCCACCCTGTCCCAGTTAGGCTATTTTTCTTGCGGCTACAGTACTCGGTGCCCATTATAACAAAAGATGATCATTCTATCAGCCTAAAGAGTTGGTTTTCTACACCAACTATGTATTTCTCTTTCTTCAAAACAACATCCTCAACCTTCATTCAATAAAGGGTACATAACTTTTACTACGCATCTAGATATACATTATGTTTAGATACATACAGAAAAGCTAGAATGAATTACAATTTGGAACGAATAGCGTACAAGGTAAGATGTCTAGGATAGAGATGTAGCCAAGGTAAAATAAAATTGTAGAGGCCAAAGGATAAGATTTGAGTCCAAATTAATACTAGTGAGAAAATTCCTTCGTTGCAAATCTATACGGATCCCTTTATTGCCATTGAAAATTGTGTGTTCCTTTTAATGCCATTGATTCTAACTTTTTGATACTGATTCTAACTGTCTTCTTTTGCAGTGGCCAAGGGAGCAAAGAGAAGAGAGAACGATTTGACCAAGGGAAAAAGGAGGGTATAATCTGTATTTGGGCAACATAGACAAAGACTACTTTCACTTCATGATCAATACCTATGCAGTTTCTCGCAAAAAAAAAAGATCAATACCTATGCAGTTAAGTAAAGTGCAATGTAAAAAAGTAAACATTTTCCACCATGCATTGTACTTTCACCTTTTTGAAAAGATGCTCGGTTAGTGCCTAGTAGGCTGTTTATTGGAACAGTACGACAGGCTAATTTTCTTTTACATAAACCCTCTATGAATGCTAATTAGCTTGCATCCAGGCACTAAAATAAAAATGACAATGCTCTAAATGATGCAAAAACGTAACTTTGGTACTTGCGAGAATTAGTACCACTATACCAGACATTATCTGCCACCAATACTTCGACGTTGCTGAATGTGGCAGTGACTAGTGATGAAGGACGAAATTGCACTCAAAAGAGGCTCTGCTAATTGACAGCTGCCAACCATTCAGGCACAAACATTGGGAAAGCACTCAGAATTTATATAGGGCCTTGTTTAGATTGAGGTTAGGAATCAGTATTTGGCACTGTAACACTTTCGTTTGTATTTGACAATTATTGTCCAATCATGGCCTAACTAGGCTCAAAAGATTCGTCTCGTAATTTACAATCAAACTGTGTAATTAGTTATTTTTTTTATCTATATTTAATACTCCATGCATATGTCCAAAAATTTGATGTGATGGAGAAAGAGTGAAAAAACTTGCAATCTAAAATGAGAGGAAGCACGCCTGTCATGCCTGTAAATCAGGGCTGGTGGGTATATTCACAGCAGCTTAGTTGTGGTTGGTTGGCTGATGAAGTTCATAAATCTGAGTTGTACTAGAACAGTGCCGCCTGTGCATTGAATGGCATTTAAATGGTGTGGGTGAGCTCTCTTGAATGTGTGGACAATGGCACCCCCCCTATCCCCCAATTCTGTTGCCTACAAAAACCATTGGAATGCAGACTCATGGTTGTGCAGGAGACGAAATCACAGGGAAACCAGGAACAAGGCATCTACAGAGAATCAGAGCTGTCTGGGTGAAAGGGCAAAGGGACTAAGGGCAAAGGCAAGTAGAGGCCAACTGGCTGAGCTTGGTGTCTCCTCCAGCTTCCTCTCGGGGCTGCCATGGATTTGATCAGCAGAGGGGCGGTTTTCAAGGCCCTGGTGTTCCTCTGCTTCATCAGATTATCTCATGGTACATTTCGCCTATCCCATTCTCTGTTCTTCACAGAGACTTGAATCATCTCCCTTTGAAACACTTTGTTCAGCTCCAGTCTTTTGGAAGGGCCTTGAGTGATCGAAGTTTCCCACAGCCATGTTAGAGTTTGATAATTGACAGCTTTCTTTCATTCTTTCTGTCTGTCTGTCAGTTTTATTCTGTTTCCCAAGGTTTAACTTGACATTTTGGTTTCACTCAGAAGTCAGAAGTTAAGATTTACCATGCTGCTTGGCATCAGTACTGCCTTCTTTTCCCCTAAATTTTACTATTGTTTCTTAGTCCTTTAAGTGACACATGTTTATAACATCTTAATTTAAAATAATGAGACATACAAAATTGTTAAGAAAAAGCACAGAAAAGTTGGAGAGGGAAAAGAAGGGCAGCAAAAGGCGCACCTTTTTGGCATTTGTAACCTGTAGAATGAATGTAATAACCAGGGGACCTAAAGAATGGTTATTAAGTGTTAACATAACCAGAAACAAATAGTAACAGTTCAGAGAATAAAGAGATTGAAATCTTTACTCTGGAACCATGCAGCTTCAGAAAATAACCTGGAACACTTGAATTTGCAGGAAGAGATCATTTAACAAAACTGAATCTCCCTCCCTTCCTGAAGGCAAGCAGGTCTCCCACGTTTCAGCATGAGGCATATGACTATATCATTATTGGTGGGGGCACAGCCGGATGCCCATTGGCAGCCACGCTGTCCCAAAAGTACAAGGTACTCCTGCTGGAGAGAGGTGGGTCTCCATATGGTAACCGCAACATCACGTTACTGGAGAACTTCCACATTTGCCTGGCCGATGTTTCACCACAATCGCCATCACAAGGTTTCATCTCCACTGATGGCGTGATAAATGCCCGTGCAAAGGTCCTGGGTGGTGGAACCTGTATCAATGCCGGCTTCTACAGTCGGGCAAAACCAAGGTACACAGTCTCATGTAATGCTTTTACAAACAAAGTCAAATGACAAATAATCTATATGGAATTACGGATAATGAAATACGATAGGCTTAACTAGACTGTAGGTGTAGTGATGTCATATTCTCTAAACAGTGTGCATATCTTCTTTCTTAAGCAAGATTGCATTGAATTCTAGTTTGTAAACTATAAAACATAAATTAGCCAGCGGAAGAAGCCTAACTTGGTCTAGTAGACACAATGTTTCATACTTTCAACATGTTTAATGGAAGAAGCCTAACTTAGTCAAGTAGACACACTTCTTCAGCATGTTTACTCATGAACTAACCAGTCCTACATCAGCTGTTGTTTACACTATAAACTACATGGAAGCCATAATGATCATACCAAGATGGATCCAGCTTCCAGATTTCACACTTACCATAAGAATACTTATCTCTACACCTGACTGGATCTCTACAGAACTTTTTCATATCACAATTTGAAATTTATTAGGAATTTCAGGAAGTGAAAGTGATTGTGGAATAATATAGCATATAAATTTCCATGCTGGTAGTCAGTTGAATGGTTCAACTCGTCTCGAGGAAAGTAGGTAGGGCTGTCTTGCCATGTGGTAGCATAGATGAGGAAGAATCTAGACAAATTTTGTTAAAGTCAAGTACGAATAACTTCCTAGAATTCCTTACGATACTAAAAGTTCTGATGAATTCATACCAGCAAAAATTTTTTTGAACATAAACGGCAGGAGCTCTGCCTTTCAATTAAGATGAAAAGAGTCATATGTACAAGAAGGGGCAAGAGCCGCATACCACCAAATTGGAATGTTCAATACCAATTGTCTCTGAAATTTCTTCTCTTGGTTAGTTGTTGCTGAATGTACAATGATTTCTGAACCTGTCATGTCAATAGTGCTAGCAGAATGTTACTGTTATAAGTTTGTAATCAACATTTATGTGCTTGTTCTTTCAGCTTCGTGCAGAAGGCAGGCTGGGATGCAGAGCTGGTCAACCAGTCCTACCCTTGGGTTGAAGAGAGGATTGTTCATTGGCCCAAAGTCGCACCTTGGCAAGCTGCACTACGGGATGGGCTTCTGGAAGCAGGGGTCTCACCATACAATGGATATTCTTATGACCATCTCTATGGAACTAAAGTTGGGGGCACCATATTTGATGAGACTGGGTACCGGCACACGGCTGCCGACCTCCTTGCTGCTGGAAATCCTAACAACCTTAGGGTGCTACTTCATGCTAGCGTGAACAAAATTGTTTTCAACACGGAAAAAGGTAACCATTGTCTAAGTAACAACTAGCTATTGTAATCCCCCAACTCAACAGCAGACAAAATTATTAGTATAGCTGAAGCAAGCAAGCAAAAAAAAAAAAAAAGGTGGCCACCGTAAAGACGTATTATTTACAGTAACCTCATCTCTTACACAGGCAAGAGGAAGCCAAGGGCTATTGGAGTTCAATTCAAAGATGAGAATGGAGGGCACCACCAAGCCTTCCTCAAAAGGAAGAGGGGTAGTGACATCATTGTTTCTGCAGGTGCAATTGGCAGCCCACAGCTACTGTTGCTCAGTGGAATCGGACCGAAGAATGAACTCAATAAGCACAATATTTCTGTAGTACTTCGCAATGAACATGTGGGTAAAGGAATGTCAGACAATCCAATGAACTCAATCTTTGTACCTATGAAGAATCCGACAAAGCAATCTTTGATTGAAACTGTCGGAATAACGGATGCTGGCGTGTTTATTGAAGCCAGCAGTGGTTTCAGTCAGTCAGATGATAGCATCCATTGGCACCACGGAATCATGTCTGCTGAGGTTTGGCATCTTTTTTTCTTTTACTCGCATATGGTTTTCTAACTTCTTATATCCTTACCAGCATCCTGATGCATGACGCTAAATATTTTTATGCAGAAACAACACCCTACAGTATTGATTTTAAGAAAATAGCTATTTACATATCTTGATGAGAGACAATTTCCCAACTTTTTCCAAAGCTGCCGTTCTTTAATCTTAAGTTTATGGATGCTCACGATAGGTATATAAAAGAACCAGGAATCTGATTACATGTACACGGAAGTTCATATTATTCAGCAAATAGATGTTGACTTAGAACCATATACCTCCCAATTGTTAGCACATAAAGTGTATATATTCCGGCACTTTCCTGTCATAATATTTTCAAACAGAGTAGGGGCATTAGCAATATTTTTGTTGTAAGCATAAGGCACGAACAAGTTTCCAGAATATTGGGTGTGTGTTGTAAGGTTCTTAACACCCCCCCCCCCCCCTCTTTTTTCATCATAATACAAAGAAGCTCAGCTTTCGTACGTGTTCGAGAAGAAAAAATATTAAAACAGAGTTGCGCCTAACTCAAGTGGTTGGGTGAGAGGTGTGGTCATGCACCCAACCACCCAGATTCGAGTCCGCTTTTGGACTGAATTTGGGTGCCTATTTCTCTTCTGGATACAAAACCACCTACTTCCTCTTAGGTTGAATCTCGTTCCTACAGTGGGGGCCTCCCCTGCTATATTTTCTGCTAAAAAAAAGGTTGGATCTCGTTTTTATTAAAACAGAGTTTTCTTTGTGAATTATGTGTAGGCAATAAGTTGAAAGGAACAGAACGAAACTCTCTTGAGCTAATATAAAGAAAATAAAAGGTTTAGCATATGCTCACTTCCCCATTTTGAGAAGCATGGTAGCTTTCAAGCTTACCACTAATGAGTTTTGTAACTTCATTGCAGATTGGGCAGCTATCAACAATTCCACCAAAACAAAGAAGTTTTGACAAAATCCAAAAGTATGTACAAAACAAATATAGCCTACCCAAAGAAGTATTTGATGGAGGATTCATTCTTGAGAAGATCGATGGCCCACTGTCTACTGGCAGTTTAGTACTTGTGGACACTGATATCGATAGCAACCCCAATGTCACCTTCAACTATTTCCAGCATCCACAGGATCTCAGACGATGTGTCTATGGGATAAAAACAATCGAGAAAATATTGAAGACAAACCATTTCACTAACCTTACTGCCAACGGTGCTGGATATCCAATGGAAACGCTGCTCAATATGAGCATATCAGCTAACATAAACTTGATACCCAAGCACGCAAATGACACCACATCCTTGGAGCAGTTTTGCAGGGACACAGTAACAACCATCTGGCACTACCATGGTGGATGTCATGTGGGTAAGGTGGTCGATCAACACTATCGGGTGATTGGCATCTCAGGCCTCCGTGTGATAGATGGATCAACCTGGTTTAGTTCACCAGGAACGAACCCACAAGCGACAGTCCTAATGATGGGCAGGTACAGAACAAAAACTACATATAGTTCTTGTCTAGAATCAAACGGATTCTGACTTCACGCGCTGATATTCCTTTTGTTGTATTGATGATCAGATACATGGGAGTGAAGATTCTAAGGGAAAGATTAGGACGAGCAGCTGGAGTATAACAGATTCATGGACTTTATCCAGTTCATTAAGTAAGAATGTGACTTAGGAGATAAGTACATAGTAATTTTTTAAGCGATTCATTAAATCGCCAAAGAAAGAAAAGCTAGGGGCTCAATTTGTATTGTTATTGTTCTTATATGGTCTATGTAGCACCCGGTTTTAATAACAAAACCAGATACACACCATATGTGAGCCTAGAAAGTCAAATCTCACATATAGCTATAAATAAAACTAATATCAAAAGACAAATGTTCAATATATAACGTACTTAGTATGAAAGGTATAACCCTGGACAACAAATGGCGGAAAGACAACTCCGATCTTCGGGTGAAGACTCCAATTTCACAGGGACAACTGACTAGTTGATCACAAGCCTAACTTCTTCAAACTCTAGCAATCCGGTACCCATCCGAGATTTTTATCCAAATAATTGAAAAATAAAGCAAGCGTAAGTACATGTCGTACTTAACAAATATAACATAGGGTTCATGAGGCTGACACTGGTTAACTGCGATTAACTTTTAATGAGTCATGATTTTAGCAATAGAGTATCAACAAGTTTATTCACAAGCCCATATAAACACATGATCAGGTAAACATGAATAATGAATAGCATAAACAGTAATCATTAGTGAGCATTTTCATCATCAATATAATCCGTGTTCATCATCATTAACCATTAATGATCAACTATTCCGTAAGGGTTACAAGGCCGCTCGTGACATTGAGCACGACTGATATACCAGTTTTACACTCTGCAGATGTTGTACACTTTCACTGTGAGTCGTGATTTACTCTTTCGCCCGAGGTAGCTAATCTCTTGACCCACTTCCAAGTAAGATCGGCAGGGTTCACTATGAAGCCTTTCAAAGGTTCGTCTAACAAGTTAGGGTCATTAAATTCACTCGGCAAACAGATGTAGAGCCCCCTTCCCGATGGCACAATGACGCACAGCCTATACATAAGGGGACAGATGCCGCACTATACCCGATTCGGCAAGCTATTCTTACACCATTAAAGGTAACCACTAATAAGCTAGAAAAGGTCCTCATACTAAGCTAAAGTCAGAGCCATGTAGCCCTCACAGCTATACTGTAAGTCCTGGATGATCACTTACAGATAAGTCCTTAGGGAGAGAAATCTAGAGTACCATAAAAACAACCCAATGCTCTAGCCCCCTTGTTCTATATTGCTAAAATATATCTTTTAGTGTTTATTGCATATTCCATTAGTCAAGTTACAAGATCATGGCTGTAGTTGAGCACTAGCATCATATTTCCCAATGCAATAACTCATAGGAATCGTACAGGGTAACAAAGTACTAGGAAATCCTTAGTGGTAGTCAAGGTAGACACATGCAGTATGAATTAAATAATTAAAGATGTATAGGATAACAAGAAAGATCTCATGCTATACTTGCCTTAAACTTATATCCTCCTTCCAATCCAAATCTTCAAAAAATCTTCTTCTTGATTCACCACGTATAGCTCACCGACTAGACATAATCATAAAGCACCACACAAGCATCCATGCAATCATACACGAAGCAAACAATAGATCTAAATTAGATTAGTACACCAAACATAAAATCAAGATGAAACATTTGTAAAACGAATCTACGTCTCGCTACGAACACATAGACGCAAAAAGCACTCGAATCAGAGTTATAACGAAAAAGATATAACTACCAAAAGGTTTACTTTATACGTGGAAAAGAAAACTATAGTCTTTATTTATTTTATAAAAGTATATATAGAATATTCTATACAAATATCTAAATCATATTAAGTCAAATTAGCTTTGATTTAGAAAACCAAGAGAAAGCTAATCTTACTTTATTTAGAAAAGATTAGAATGAAAAACTAAGTTGCTTTTATTCGAGAATAAGGAAAACTATAAACTCCATTTATTTGAAAGATTATAAAACATATATAAGATATTTCATAAAATATATATATTGAATTAAGTCAAATTATACTTGATTTACAAAAATAAGGTAAAACTAATCATATAATTAACTAAGGTGAAAAGCCTAAGTTGCTTTTAGTTGAGAAACTAATTACATATAGATTATTCAAATTACTATTTATTCAAAAGCTCTAAACATGCTAAACAATGTTACTAACACGTAGATTGCATCGTTACAAACCTATCACATCTTGAATGGATCAAATCAGAGCTAAAACGAATAAGTTACGATTTAAACAGATTTCCTTTATTAAAATAATAGATTAAATCTAATCATGAATTTTAAAAGTTGAAAATATATCTAACAGTAATATAAACATGTAGATTATGGAATTACGAACCTAACGTGAATGGGTCAAATTAGAGTCAAAACGGAGAAAATATGGCCTAATGAAAATAGTGGCAATTTTGTAAATAGATGGAACTTGATTTTTGAATTAAAATAAATAAAATCTTATTTTTAAACCTGGTCGAGGATTGCGGGCACTATTTAAAGAAAAGGCAGGAGTCCTTTTGAAAGAAACCAGGGACGGCGTGTTAGATCTTAAAAATTTACGAGGGCTCTTATGAAAGTATGCCGGCCGAAGAGGTACGGTAGGATCTGATCCGTTGGATCTGTACTGGACGGTGGAGATTAGATCGGGAGTGGGAGGAGTGATCGGTGGCGAGCCCAGGCGGCGGCGCATGGCTGGAAAAATAGAGGAGGTCGCTGGCATGGTCGGGTTGGGCGATTCCGTCCACCATCTGACACAGGAAAACCACGGGGAGAGAGAGGGGATGACGACGAACTCAAAGCGGGGATCGGAAAAGGCCGCGAACAAGCGGAGGAGGTACCAAGCTCGATTTCGCGGCTCGACAATGACGGCAAGGTCATGCACATAGTTGTAAGGTCGAGATGGCGGACTAGTGGGGGGGTGAATAGTCATTTTCTAAATTTAATCACGTCGGCTAACCGAAATAAATGTAGAATTAAAACTATCGGCCTGGCCAAGACTACACCCCTCTATCTATGTTCTCTAGCACCTTGCAAAGATCCTAATTAAGCAATTAAAGTGTCGGGCTAGCTAGAGCTCATCTAATCAATTCTGTAAGCAAGGTCACACAAACCTATGCCACTACTTCAAGCAATGGGGAAGCTTCTACACATGCTAGTAAGCAAAAGCACAAAGCCACCTCGGCTCACTAACAATACTCAATAATAAGGCTACACAAGCTAAATTATAGAGCACAAATTACTTAGTTACATAAACTAAGCAATGTGACTAACAATGTTACACAAACCAAATTAGCCATGCAAGGGAGCTACTTCTATGCTGCACAAGCTAGACGGTAACTAGCAAGCTACACAAACTAACTAATTACAAAAGCAACCACACAAGCACAATGTATATAAAAGTAATACAAGCTTATATTGCACGGAAAGCAAACCACCGAGAAGATGATGAAGACAATGTTGACATGATGATTTTCTCTTGAGGTTCACGTGCTTATCAACACGCTACGTCCCCGTTGAGACAAGCCCTAAGGTTGTCGCCGGTCCTCTTGCTAGTGGTGACCCATAAGTCACTCTCCCACGTGGAGTGCTTACCACAAGCTCTAACACTTGATCCGGCCGAACCACTTGTCGCCTTTCGCATCTCGCTCTACTAGAGTTGCTCTTTGCGACTCCCACGGGACGAGCACAATGCCCCTCACAAAGCTCTTCTCCAGAGCACCGCATAAGCTTCTTGTGGGCTTCGACGGAGACCACCACAAGCTGTCTAGGAGGTGACAACTTCCAAGAGTAACAAGCACCACCGGTTTGCAACTCAATCACCTAATGCCACTCGGTGCAACCTCATGATGCAATCACACTAAAATCGCTCACTCACTCAATCAGATTAACACTATCAAGCTAGAGTGAGTTAGAGGGCTTCCAAACACTCTCAAGCACGGACACAAAGTCCCTCAAGGTGCTCTACATCAGCCATGGCCGAGACACCCTTCTATTTATAGCCCCCACGAAAATAGAGTCGGTGTACCTCTTCACTGGGCACTGCTCGGGCCGACCGGATGCGCCGGTCGTATCGACCAGACGTACCCTGCCAGCGTCCAGTCAATGGATGCACACCACGCGTCGCCTCCGTTCAACCTCAGTCGCTTGATCTCAATGGTTGGCTTCACACGCCAACGGTTAAGTTGCGACCAGACACAGCACAGTGAGATGACCGGACGCTGCTACGCCTAAGTCCGGTCGTTTCCAGAGAGCTCCTCGAGCCTCTATTTTGCGACCGGACACGTCCGATCACAGGTGACCGGACATAGCTCAGCGTCCGATCAGCTCTGGCTTCTCGTGCCTGCCTGCATCTGGTCACTTTCACCGCCAGCGTCCAATCACTTCTAGAGAGCTCCCTAAGCGACCGGACGCGTCTGGTCACACATGACCGGACTCGCTCAGAGTCCGGTCAGTCTCTGCTGACTGACCAACTCCTAGAGTTAGCCACCGGATACGTCTGGTACACTCAGTGAAACCCTGTCTTTTCTGTACAGGGCGTCGGTGGCACCATCGGACTGTCTGCACTCTATGGACGGACACTCTACCGGTAAAGTCTCGAACAGCGTTCGATCAAAGACCGACGCCTGCACATTCACTGTTGTCACTGACCGGACGCACCGGTCCTGTCGAGGTCAGCGTCCGGTCACTCATAGTGACACCTTCTCGCCTCCGTTTCTTCACCGAGTTGATCCATTTCAACTCTAACTTCTTTTCCTCTACAAATGGGCCAACACCACCAAATGTACACCACCATATGTATGTGTGTTAGCTTTTCACAAATATTTTTTAAAGGATTAGCCACTCCACTTGCCACGCCACTCGCTCCTAGCAACGATGCAAAGTTAGATCACTCGAGTGGCACTAGATGACCGATATGCAAACAAATTTGCCCCTCTTGATAGTACGGCCATCTATCCTAAACGTGGTCATCAACTTCTCTACACACCTATGACCGGTGAAATGAAATGGCCTAGATTATACCTTTGCCTTGCGCATTCCATTCCATCTCCTCCAATGTCGATGCAGTACATGCACCAACACGATCAACAATGATATGATCCACTTCATATCATCACGTGATCATATTGGTTCATCGATCTTAACTTCACTTGCTCAAGCTTCACCGTCATGCGGTTCATCGCTCTAAAACCTCCAACTTGCCCTTCACACTTGCAAACGGTCCATCAAACCAAGTCATGTCTTGATCTTCTCCACCTTGATCGCATGACTCAATGTCATGTCTCATATGCAATGAGCTCCTTCATCATCACATGCTAGAGCTTTGCAACATCTTCGAGCCATTTCCACCTTCATGACACATGTTGCTCACACACATGTACCTGTGTACTAATCACATGTGTATCTCACATAAACACAATTAGTCCACCTAGGGTCCCACGTGAAAGCAGGCGCAGCAGACGTGGGCGTCCAGACATCCGGGCGCCAGACATTCGGATCTAATTTTGTTATGTTAAACATACCATCGTGTACATTAAGCTACTCACTCAATCGTGAGGAATGCAACGGCTGACGACGACCATATGATTGTCTTCCCAAAGACATGCAGCTGTATGTTGTTCTCCATGACAGTTCACATGGAGTTAACCAGAAGCCAATAAGCAGGAGCTAGAGTCTAGCAGAGGGGATTAGTCAATATTAAACTTAATATTCATATAACATTAATTAGCAGATTCAAATATTGCAGGCGTAATTACCTATATTCTCAGAAAATAAACTGAAAAGTCAATTCAGCATCCTTTTCTAGCATGTCGACGATAGATGAAGTAACCTTTTTAGCCATGTCAGTTACCTGTTGTCAAGTTATAATCTAGTGTCAATAATGAAGTAACCTTTCTAGCTGCGTGAGTTTTACTGGAAGGAGACTCCTAGTCGGTCGTTGTAGCCTTCACAGATACTGTCTGCGAACTTATGTAAAGGTTGTCTCCCAGGCCCAGGCGGACGGGAAGGCTGAAGCACTGAGCTCAGGTCATCATCAAGAATTCAGGATTGCTACAAGCTTATTAAGGACTCCAGGAACTGCTCCCTCCCAAAAAGAATTACGCTATGGTATATGTGTTGGTCAATTTTTTTTAAGTTTGACCAGCTTTATACAACATGTTCGGTAGGCCGTAAACGATCGTGGATTATTTACTGCTGGCTAGTTTGACTAGTTTGATGTGAGAGAAAAATACTGTTCCAACTAGAAATTTACGATCGTATACGAGCAAGCCCAGCCTGCCGAACAGGCTGATAGAAAATATTAATAACATTTATATCATTAAATAAATTTATTACGAAAATATATTTAGCGATTCATCTAATGGTACTAATTATATACTATAAATATTATTTTTTTATATGTAATTGGTCAAAGTTAAAAATATTTGACTTTTCGGTAGGTGGGAATGACATTCTTCGTGGACGGGAGGAATACTTTGAGTATATGGTCCACGGGTATTCTCACGGAAGCCCTAACCAGCCCTCAGGACAGGGCCCGGGTGGACTGAGCCGGCTGGCTGATCGAAATCGGATTCTACCAAACACCCATTTTTCTACTTGGTGTAAAGGCATAAATAGATATACATGCATGTAAGCATATAAGTTGGATCTGATTGTAACTGAATAGAGCACCACAGCCTGAGCCAGTCTCATGTGCTACTCCACTGATGTGCTAGATGTGATATACGCCCCATATTCATTGCTGGTGATAAAAAACACTATCATAAGAGCTTAAGTTAATCAATATTGAAAAAAGGGATGAAATATAGCGCGTGTGAAAGGAAACAAACACCCATGTTTTCTAGTAATTTGGCCAAAATGTTCATTTGGTGCACTTATGTCAATACTAACTCACGTACAACTGCATCTTCAAGATATACTCTTTTAATCATGTCAAGACCTAGGGCGGAACTAAATAGGATGTCCAGTAAGAACATAGCGCTTAACTTATTTATTAATCATGTCAAAACCTATGGCACAACTAAATAGGTTGTTCCACCAAGACAATAGTCAATTATTAGTCATGACACGGACTTTGACTGCGGAGGCCCATGGCATAAGAAAAGAGTTAGATGTGGTAAATTTAATTAAGAATTGATAGTAAAAGGGTAGAATTTTTTTTGCGCAAAGTAAAATGGTAGAATTAAACTGGTTAAAAAAAGTGGCAAGATGTTCTATGAAATTTCTGAAAATGTTATGTCGACATCCTTTCTATTACAACCATCCTGCCAACAAACCCTACAGTTAAATCTATGAAATTCCATAAAATTTTCATAAAAATACGGTTTAGGTAATGCATAATTTATATTGTGATATTCAAGGAATTCCACAGCATCTTTACATTACCCAATATACTTTGAACGCAGCAAGGCTTTTTTTTCCCTCGAACATGCAACCCAACAGATGACAAAGCTTCAATTTAAACACCGATTCATAAGTACAATATTCAGAGATACCAACATCACACATATTTACATCAAACAAAATATTTGGGAAAAAAAAAGCTCTTGGTGCAGTGTGGACAACTGGACATTCATTTACGCCATTGCACCATCATGGTTTCCAAATCAACAGATGCTAGGGTCTAACAAATTTGATCATTTGACACCATTTTCATGACGGGGTGCACTTGGCCTTCCATCTATGGATCCTACACAGCAAAATACATGCCTAGCTAGCTACCCCCAAAGAAAAATAACCAATAACTTTACAACTTTGGCAGCAGCCACCCAAGAGCCCACCCAAGAAGAAACCCAGCTCCAGCAAGACCTAACCCAACAGCAAATAAGATCGCATCAAAGAACCCGCCTCCCTTCTTCTGCCTTCTACCTTTCCTCCTAGTCCAATGTCTCTGTTCCTGACCCTGTGTAGGCTTCTCTTTTAGGGTTAACCATGGAAGTTCAGGTATGATGGCTGCTATCTGATGCTCTTTGTGCTTGAGCTGCAGGACAATATTCTCCAGCTGCATTATTTTCAGCCACTGATTGCAAGCAAAGAGATGTGAGGCCTGTCGGAACAAAAGCTTGATGACATCGTCTTTCTCATTGTGCGCTTTCTTGGCAGCCATATCAGCTTCTCTAGCACGGGTTTGTGAATGGCGGAGTGCCTCCAAAATCTTGTCTCGCTCTGAAGCATTCTGGAGGGTTTGTTTGCTCTCCAATCTGGTTGTGCTACTGCTAGAAAAATATTGAGCCACGCTGCACATAATAAAAATGAGATGAAATGAGTATGTGACCAGGATACTAAACAAAATTATGGACAAAAGGGAAGACATTTGAAAGTCTTCAAGAAGGATGTATATAGTATATATATGTGAACTGTGTACCCTCTTGCTGACAATAGACATGCAAATTTTACTAAAGCTTGATAAATTTTGAACAACAAAAAACAATATTAAATTAGACTGCATATCCCACCGTAAGAACCAAAGTTATCAAGCTTTATTATCTTCTTGCATGCTAATTATACTTGTAATATGCTGTTGATGAATTTTCTATACCTCAGATACCCATATATGAAATGAAACAAAATAAGCTGCAAGTCCAGATACAGTTAGGAAAAAGTACACCTAATGCCATGAGGGTAATGCAGCTAAGCTGAAGAACGCACACCTATATGTATCATTCCTTCCATGCTGTTCCCAAACTCCATTACCATATAACAAAACCAACTCATCTGTACTTCCTGTGCTATAACTACACTCGATATGGTCACAATGTCCAGGACCAGGATGTGACACTCTTCCTGCAGGAGATGAAGGTCCCCCATAGTCACCTATATGTTTGTGAGTATATGGTTCTGTCCTGTTAATACGTACTGTCTGGGTAGGCCTTGGTAGATCACAATTCTCAATGTGCTGTGTTGCTCTTTCTGCAACCAGTGAAGCAAGCTGGTCCTCATCAGCGATCTGCCACCATGGTCGAGTCTTTTCACCTTTCCAAGGTGCATCCATATCAAAATTAGCCTTATCTGGGTTCTTCAAAGGTGCTTGGTCAATACATTCAAAATCTTGGGATTCATTATCCTTGTACAAACAATTGCTGAGAGTTTCTATGCACTTAGACACTTGAGAATAGCTACCAACAGTCTTCATCTCTTCTAAGCCTGTTTCAAGGGAATACTTTGTAAAGGCTGACGAAACCATCCATGGAGGATCCAAAACATCCCCAATCTTTTCAGTGCTGGTGTCAACTGCTTGACAGAGTAATATTTCCTCATGTTTAGGTTGTGGCGCTGAATCTTCCACTTGCTTCTCATGAATGTCCCTGCCCAATGAACACAGCCGCTCACTAACAATATCCTTCTGGATCCCAAAATTTGGCTGTGACTGAACCCACCATCTGAAATCTGGTGGCAGATTAGAATGCATGGGATTCCATCTCAAAGGCACTAAACTGCAGATGGGACGATCTGCAGAATTTCGACAGTTCCCATTGTTTGTACCATGTTGTTCAGCCGATGGTGGACAGCAAGCTAGTTTTGGAGCTCTCTTCCTGTCCTCCTGAACCAGGCAACGGTTTGCAGCACGTTGCCAAGCAGCCCTTGCTTCAGCAGCAGACATTAGTTTCACCGATCACAAAACTGTCCATAACAACAACAAATTGTCAAAACCTGATAAGCAATCGCCCACCGAAATAAAACAAGAAATTGGATGAATATCCATCTCAAAACAGCAATCACATTATCCAAGCGATGCATAAGTCTTCATGTTGATAAATACTAGCATGTAAGCATACTTCCTTGACAATAAGAAAGATGCCAAATGCCCATGAAACAGAAAACTCACTATTACTTTATTATATCCTAGATCAAGTCATGCAAGCGTCAATGAAAATGTAAGCTGGGTAAGGTTGCATGGAGCACAAGCTGTGGCCAATACTGGCAATACATAAGTATCGAAGCTTAGGATACAGATACTAGACAAATAAGTAGCTTATGTTTCTGTCGTCCATCGAGATAAATAAGCCATAAAGCAGTAGGAAGAAAAGGATGCATAGCTGAATCAACAAGTTATATTGTGATTTAGCTCATCATTTTTAGCTTATTACAGGAATTTAGGGTGATTAATGTAACATGAAGACAAAGACAAATCAGCTGAATTGACTGGCAGTACCACAGTACATTGTCAAGTTTATTGCCTCCCACTCCTTCAATGATTCAATCCAATGTAAGGATGCCACTTGCCACCATTTGGGTTTTAGACAATATACAGTAGATTATTTTCCTAATAATTTGCCAACCAGTTGTAATGATCCCCGAGAGTTGTGCTAATGTCAAATGTGTTGCGTCTATTGGAAGTTCTGATTAATCAAGAAACTCGTTCCCGAAAGAAGAAAATCATTCCGCGAGGCTGATTGTAGACTCGCTATTTTCAGATAGCGCTATTGAACAAACAGGCCAATTATCAATCTGCCCTCCGATGTGTCATTTTGGTTTTGGCACTCAACTCTGTGGACGGCTGGACCCAGTAATAGAGGACATCGGTGTACACATGTACACCCGATAATTTTTGCAATCAAATCGAAGTTAGTAGTCATAATACACTTCAATTACTAGATCGGAACCTCCGAATACAAATATATGAAGTTAGGGATTGGTTGATCGGTTTCGCACGGCAGGAAGTGAAGAGAAGGGGGCGGGAATACCTGGTGGGTGCTCGTCGCCGGCGGAGGGCCGACCAAGACCTGTCTACCTGGCGTTGAGCGGCGGCAGTGGTCCCCCAATCGTCGCCAAGGGAGAGAGCCGCGCGGGGTGAAGGGAGAAGCAAAGGCAGGGTTGAAACGCAGCCCGCGACGGAGCTGGCCGGGAGAGGACGGCCGTCGCCGTGGCGTCGGCTCCTCGTGTTCTTGGGCGTGCGGCGCGGGGGAGCTAACCCATCGGCTTTATGGGTGGGGCAAGGCCGCAAGAGTCGAAAACAATGGATGGATGGTGAGCGAATCCGACGAGTCCCACAGAAATGGAGGAAATCAAGAAACGATGGTCGATGGCAAGCGGATTGGGTGGAGTGGCAATGCACCATTCTTTTTGTTCCGGCCTGTCAGTTTCCGGGCCCGGGGATAATGACTCGTGCGCTTTTTAGTTTTGTTTCTACTCTCATGGTTGTCACACATTTAAATAGCGTCCTCCTAAATTTTCTTACAAATTTGCCATCCGAGTGAAAAGATTTCTTACAAGTTTACCAAACACAGCCATTTTTGCTTGTGTGGCGTGTCAGTTCATGGCGTCAACATGGGGCGCATAGCGAAAAGACCAAGTTGCCCCTACTCTCATCACCATTAACCCACGCGGCTCTTTTCTCTCTCTCATGCCCAATCCATTCGGCGGAGGCCGCCTTCGCCTCTTCGGTTCCCCGTCCCGAAGCCGCCAGTCACCATCGCTGAAGCTTGCACCAAATGCAAGATACACGAATGTGCCCTCATCTCTCAACCCTATTTCCTGCTCGGGTTTGGCTGTGGGTTTTAGCTAGGGTTTGTGGATTGATTGACTAGAGTCTTTGTTTGATTCGATTCTGCTAGAAGAAAGTTCTACCAGCACCTACCTCACTGCCACCTGAGCCATCATCACCGGCGTTCCTCAGTTCTAGTGCTTCCTAGTAAGAAGATTACACCAAGAAAGAATCGGTTGGCCACCAAAGTAAAACAGGCCTCCCTAGCAAAGAAGTGAAAAAGCTGAAACTCTTGGTTGCCTTTTGGGCACTGTGTTGTATTTTGGTAGTTGCTAATGTCAAGTTGTAATAGGAGAAACTGATGTTGTCTTTTTGGGTCTGATGGCCACTATGTTCTGTAAGGCACTTACCAGCTTGTCCTGGTATTCTACAAATTGATGGCATGTTCTATTATGTTGAACCTGTTAGTCATGTAACTGTCATGTATCTGGCATGTTCTGTTTTTAGTCATGTTACACTTTGCATCTTTGTAAATAACATGCTACAAAACATTCAATTCAGGCAACATACTGCGTCTTGGAAACAACACGCTGCATAAATTGGACACCATTTCATTAGGGAAACATACTGCATACATTGTTTTTCATTCATCAATGCAAAATACATTGGTCATCAGTTAACATCCAAGAAGATTACTGCTACTTCCTAACTCACACCAGCACTACTACTACAACTACCAGAAAAGTCAACATCTCCACTGCCCAGGTCAAATGCTCTATCTTTCTTTCCAATGTAGGATTCCCCAATGTAGACGTTTGAACTGCTTCATCAGGAACATAGGGATTTCCAATAGAATTGACTTCTTCAATCAACTCATCCGGTGACTCTTCCATAACATCCAAGTTCATCACAATAAATGCTTGAAACCATCATCATTTTCAGGTAATCCTATTGTCATTCATAGAAGCCACACCTGCCAGGCATCTACAAAATAACCAACCAAAATGCATACATCAAAATCATGGGTTAACGCCATTTTGTGAAGACAGGCAACTCAACTTACCAATTCTATATTGAGCGGGCATTTGAAGAAACACACTACCATAGTTCCAATCTGTCTTGACCCTTAGCTCAATCACCCTTGCCCTTCTACACCGTAGGCATATGACCAGAGGGAGCCTTGTCTCCTTCCCCAATGGTAATCGAACCAATGACGGCTCCATTGTAGGGGGTTCTCCCCCTAGAAGCATTTGATCCGCTACACTAAACTATCAGAGATCTCCCCAACCAGACATTCTATGAAGCAAACAAAAACCATAGCCAATCAATTCGCAAACCCTAGCCAAAACCCACAGCCAAACCCCTGTGGGAAATAGGGTTGAGAGATGAGAGCGCATTTGCACACCCTGCATCAGGCGCAAGGCATAGGCTTCGGCGACAGAGGAGGAGGCCGATAGCAATGGTGATTGGCAGCAACAGGATAGGGAACGGAGGAGGCGAAGGCGACCTCCACCAAATGGAATGGGCACCGGAGAGAGAAAAGAATTGTGCGGGTTAATGGTGTTAAGGGCAGGGCGGCTTGGTCTTTTAGCAATGTGCCTCCACATTGGCACTATGACCTGGCACACCATCCAAGCAAAAATAACCGTTTTTGGCAAATTTGTAAGAATTTTTGGGAGGATGCTACTTATGTGTGACAGCCGAGAGAGTGGCAAAAAAAACCCCATGACTTGTAGGCTGCTTGGAAAGGGAAAGAGGCCGAGAGGATTAGAATGGAAGTGCATGCTAAATCCAATCTTCTTCTACTTTTACCCTTCTTTTGGAATTTACCAGAGGCCTACGGAGCGTTAATTAATAATGACCTGTCACTTCTCGCTTGGATCTCCACTCTCCACCTTCCTCGCGAAAATGTTTGGATGAACTTGTTTTACCTTTTTGTCTAAAAACAAAGGGATGGATTTAAGTTGACAATAGTGTTCTAAATAGCGAGCTAAGGTGTCCAGTGGAGTCTTCAGAAATATACTAAGGCAGTGTTTGGATACATGTATATCTACCTCAATCCACATGTGTTGGAGTGAAATGGAATAGAATTTAGTTCAATTCCACTCCAATCCACTTCAACACATGTGGATTGAAATGAATACATACGCATCAAACAAGGCCTAAGTAAGCTATAGCGGTCGCTGTAATTACGCTAAGGCACTTAGTGGTTTCTTAAAAAACACAAATATTTATTGCTTGGCGTTTGCTCATTTGCATGCATGTGTCCGGTGCCAACTATTACATTCTCTGTTTGTGCCAGCGCTTGATTGCTTGTACTACCATTTGGCAGTGTATTTGTTGCGTATAGGCAAAGGAGACGGCTGTGTTGCATATAGGCAAAGGAGACGGCCACAGCCGCGACCTCTGCAGTCACTGTATATATGCAGCTGCTCTCGGCCCCTCATACTCGTTGTTCGTAATTAATGGCCATTGTTGCCTCGACACACATGGTCACCGCGCCACCACAAAAGTTTAGAACAAAGAGCATAGCCTTGGAAAATGCACAGGGAGGAACTAGAGATGCTAGTTTTGTGAGCACACTTATACACCATGTATAAAGAGCCAATTCTCTCAGTGCCACCGAAAATTTTACCTCTTCTCTCACTGTCATCGAAATTTTTGAACTTTTCTCATTGTCATCGGAATAATTCACACTTCCCTCAGTTGCCAATTTCGTCAAAATCCGTTAAGTTTGCTGTTAAGTTGATCTGCCATTTCCGTCAAAATCCGTTAAGTTTGCTGTTAAGTTGATCTAGAAATGACCATTTTGCCCCTCTCAAACAAATGATGTGAAAATTAGGAAAAAAATAGATGACAAGCGCTTGTACGTGATTAGGAAATGACTATTTTTGAATCTAACCGGTTTGGATGCGCCTAAGTGAGATATAATTTTCCCAAGGTAACAAGCGCTTGTATGCGATTAATATACCGCTGAAACTTTATATTTATTTTTAGTATCTTAATGATGAAGGACGGGCCTGGTGCAAGTGGTTGAGTCTTACTGCCTGTGACCGGAAGGTCCCGGGTTTAAGTCGCGGTCTCTTTGCATTGCACAGACGAGGGTAAGGCTTGCCACTGACACCCTTCCTCAGACCCGCACAGAGCGTGAGCTATCTTCACTGGGTACGCCCTTAGTATCTTAATGATCTTAAATGAATAACTCAAAACTACAAATTTGTAGATCTTATCAAGAGCTATAACTTTCATATAAAAAGTATCTCCATTTCACACCATATAAGAAAGATATGATTTTTTCGAGGCAATGAGCGCTTGTATGCGATTAATATGCTGCTGAAATGTTGTTTAATTTTTTTTGAGCATCTTAATGACCTCAAATGTAAAACTAAAAACTAGACAGTTGTGGATCTCGTCGAGAGCTACAATTTTCATATAAACATCATCTTCATCCGATATTGTATGAAAAAGATATGATTTTTTTTTCCTAATTTTTACATCATTTGTTTGGGAGAGTCAAACTGGTCATTTTCAGATCAACTTAACAGCAAACTTAACATATTTTGATGGAAATGGCAATGAGGTAAGTGTGAACTATTCTGATGACTGTGAGGGAACTTTGAAAATTTCAATGGCAGTGAGAGAAGAGGTAAAATTCCAATGACACTGAAGCAATTGACTCATGTATAAATAGGTTAGATTTTGAATATTGATCAATAATTTTTTGCGACATCTTTTTGGAACCTTTTCTGATAAATATTTCGTACAATTTGTTTGAAGAACTTCTAATTAATAAACTCCTATGGACTTTTCACCAAAGATTGTTTGGTAAATTCTTATTTGAAAAGTTTAAAGAAAAAGATGCATAAGAAATTATTGAAAAATGAACAAGAAAAGGTTGATGAAAGCTTTTAAATGAAAATTCTAAAAAAGTAATCCTACATAAAATGAAAAAAAAAAACAAGGAGAAAAATAAGTGGTAGAAAGGGGCAACGGCCGTACCGGCATGCAAGGAGCCTATATGCCTGTATCGTATCTGTCAATTGGTGGGCAACACTTTAAATATGTTCATCTTTGGCCACTGAAATCTTGAACCGAACCTCTCACTCAATCAAAGAGACTAGGCAAGATTCTTTTTTGATAACAGAAAGAATATCTGGCTATCTACGAAGAAGAGGAATCAGACTACATAACAGGAACTAGCTTACAAAATAAAACCGGCTCAAAACTCAATTTTAGAAATAAAAGAGAAAGCCACTCAACAGTGTTATATAGGAGATAGGAAAGCAACATTGAAATGTCCTAATATGGCTAGAGGGGGGTGAATAACCTATTTAAAATTCTACAAATCAACTAAAGCAATTTAATTAGTAAGACAAATAGCGAAATGCAAACTTGCTCTAACTCTATGAGAGTTGCAAGCCACATATCCAACAATTCTAGTTGCAATGATTACTAGACACACAACTTGCTATGATACTACTCACTAAGAGCTCTCAATTTTGCTACACTAAAGAGCTCCACTAGATAAACTTAAATAACAAATCAAGCTCTCATTCTTATTACACTAAAGAGCTTGCCACAACTAGTTTGCAAGAATATAAAAGGGTGAGTAGGGTGATTATACCGCCGTGTAGAGAGATGAACCAATTACAAGATGAAGATGAAATCAATCACCGGGAGAATACCAAAAGGGCAAGAGACAACCAATTTTCTCCCGAGGTTCACGTGCTTGCCAACACGCTACGTCTCTGTTGTGTCGACCAACACATGGTGGTTCGGCGGCTAAGAGGTGTTGCACAAACCTCGTCCACACGATTGGACACCGCAAGAACCTACCCACAAGTGAGGTAACTCAATGACATGAGCAATCCACTAGAGTTATCTTTCGGCGCTCCGCCGGGAAAGGTACAAATCCCCTCACAATCACCGGAGATGGCCACGAACAATCACCAACTCGTGCCAATCCTCCACTGCTGCACCAAGCCGTCTAGGTGGTGGCAACCACCAAGAGCAACAAGCGAAATCCACAGCAAAACATGAATATCAAGTGCCACTAGATGCAATCACTCAAGCAATGCACTTGGATTCTCTCCCAATCTCACAATGATGATGAATCAATGATGGAAATGAGTGGGAGGACTTTGGCTAGGCTCACAAGGTTGCTATATCAATGCAAATGGCCAAGAGTATGAGCTTGAGCCGGCCATGAGGCTTAAATAGAAGCCCCCCACGAAATAGAGCCGTTGGCTTAATTATTGGGCTGACTGCTCACCGACCGGACGCTCAGACCGAATGCATCGGACGCTGCACCGGACGCACCGATCATGAATACCAGACGCGTCCGGTATGCCGACCGGACATGTCCGGTCGCTCTCAGACCGCCACATGTCCAGTTCAAACCAACGTAGCCGTTGCTGCCCACACTGTTGACGACTAGACGCTCAGACCGGACGCTGAAATTGAAATGACTAGACGCTGAGCCTCAGCGTCCGGTTGAGTCCAGAGAGTACCCACGGTCGATCGGACGCGTTCGTTAGAAACTGACTGGATGCTGAGCCTCAGCGTCCAGTCGAGTACAGTAAGCTGAAAGCTCTAGTTTGGTTTTGGTTAATTGATGAAACCCTAAGTGCTAACCTAGTTTATCAAGATGATTATGAGATAGGTAGCACTACTCCAAGTGATGAAGCAATGGCGAAGATCAAGACAATGGTGATGGCATGGTGATGGTCAAATGCTTAAACTTGGAAAAGAAGAAAGAGAAAAACAAGAGGCTCAAGGCAAAGGTATAAAATATAGGAGCCATTTTGTTTTGGTGATCAAGACACTTAGTGAGTGTGATCACATTTAGGATTGATAGCCGTACTATTAAGAGGGGTGAAACTCGTATCGGAATGCGGTTATCAAAGTGCCACTAGATGCTCTAACTCATTGCATATGCATTTAGGATCTAGTGGAGTGCTAACACCCTTGAAAATGTTTGTGAAAATACGCTAACACATATGCACAAGGTGATACACTTGGTGGTTGGCACATTTGATCAAGGGTAGTGAAGTTTAGGTGCAAGGGCAAGAAACTCCACCGGTGGAGTGTCCGCCCGTTGAGTGTGGACAGTCCGACGGTGCCACCGGCACCCTAGACAAAAAAATTGGAGGTCATTGTGAGTGATCGGACGCTGATCTTGGGTGGACTGGCGCGTCCGGTCAGGTGTGGCAGAGAGGTCGCCAGTTTCGGTGTTGCACCGGATGCTAGACCTGAGATGCACCGGACGTTGGTTTCTACGTCCGGTCAAACTGACATGGCAACACAGTGACTAGGGTTTAGCACCAGACGCTGGTCTGTGTCCGGTCAAGGTGGACCGGACGCGTCTGATCAAAGAAAACCGGATTTGGACCCTTACTGTAAACGACCGGACGCTGGTGGTTTAGGGTCCGGTCAGTTTTGCCAGAGCGTCCGGTCAGTTAATAGCCATTATGATCTGGCGGCTCAAGTTTAACTCGGAATGACACGTGGCTGACATCTGTGGACCGGACGCTTTGTTCAGGGTCCTATCAGTATGACCGGAGCGTCTGGTCAGAGCGCGTTTTGCCCAGTGAAGGGGTACAACGGCTCTATTTCGTGGGGGCTTCTATTTAAGCCCCATGGCCAGCTCAAGCTCACTCTCTTGCACATTTTCATTGACATAGCAACCTTGTGAGCTTAGCCAAAGCCCTCCCACTCATCTCTATCATTGATTCATCATCTTTGTGAGATTGGGAGAGAATCCAAGTGCATTGCTTGAGTGATTGCATCTAGAGGCACTTGGTATTCGTGTTGCGTTGCAGATTTCGCTTGTTACTCTTGGTGGTTGCCACCACCTAGACGGCTCGGTGCAGCAGTGGAGGATCGGCATGAGTTGGTGATTGTTCGTGGCCATCTCCGATGATTGTGAGGGGAGTTGTACCTTCCCCGGCGGAGCGCCGAAAGGTAACTCTAGTAAATTGGTCGTGTCATTGAGTTACCTCACTTGTGGGTCAGTTCTTGCGGTGTCCAATTGTGTGGACGAGGTTTGTGAAACACCTCTTAGCCGCCAAACCACCAAGTGTTGGTCGACACAACGGGGACATAGCATGTTGGCAAGCACGTGAACCTTGGGAGAAAATCGATTGTCTCTTGTCTTTGGCATTCTCCCAGTGATTGGCTATATATTCATCTTGTGATTTGTTCATCCCCTACACGTCGGTATAATCACCCTACTCACTTATTTACATTCTTGCAAACTAGTTGATACAAGTTCTTTAGTATAATTAGAATTGAGAGCTTGCTTTATTATTATTTACATTCATCTAGTTGAGCTCTTTAGAGTAGCAAGGTTGAGAGCTCTTAGTGAGTAATTACATAGCAAGTTTGTGTGCCTAAGTAATCATTGCAACTAGAATTGTTGGATAGGTGGCTTGCAACCCTTGTAGAGCTAGAGCAAGTTTGTATTACGCTATTTGTCATACTAATCAAATTGCTCTAGTTGATTTGTAGATTTTTAAATAGGCTATTCACCCCCCCTCTAGCCATATTAGGACCTTTCAAGTGGTATCAGAGCCATGGTCACCGTTTGATTGAAGGCTTAACAACCTCGGTGTCAAACTATGGCTCAAGTTGTGTTCAACCATATGGGGGGCAAACCACCGTTCTTTGATGGCACATGCTATGATTATTGGAAGAGAAAGATGAGGATGTATCTTGGTTCAATCAATGATCAAGTATGGGAAGTGATCGAGAATGACTATGCTATCATTGATCCTGATGATCCAACTAACCAAGATAAGATCAACAAGCAATGCAATACAGTGGCTCTCAACACCATATACAATGCCATTGATTCCAAGGTGTTTGAGCAAATCAAGGATTGTGAAAGAGCAAATGAGGTGTGGAAGATATTGGAGGAAACATATGAGGGCACACCGGTAGTGAAGAGTGCCAAGTTGTACATCCTCAAGGACAAGTTAACAAGCTTCAAGATGAAGGAAGATGAGAGCATTCCAGAGATGTTCCATCGATTGCAAGTAATTGTCAATGACTTGAAGGCTTTGGGAGAAAAGATCAAGGATGATGATGTCTCTCATCGGTTCTTAATGTGCCTACCTCCAAGATTTGAGATGTTGAGATTGCTCATCATAAGAGGAGGATTGAAGGATATTACCCCCAACCAAGTACTAGGTGATGTCATGACATAAGAGACATACCGTGTGGAAAGGGAAGGGGATGACAAGGATGACAAGAAGGAAGAAGAAGACAAGAAGAAGAAAAGCATAGCATTCAAGGCTAGCTCATCATCATCAAAGAACAAGGGCAAGTCCAAGAAAAAATCAAGTGATGATGATGATCTTAGTGATATTGATGATGAAGCTATGGCTCTCTTTGTGCGCAAGATGGGAAAATTCATGAAGAAGAAGGGCTATGGTGCAAGAAAGAGAAGAGATCACACCAAGAAGAAAGAATATGTGAGAAGATGCTATAATTGCAAGAGCCCCGATCATGTAGTCGCAAATTGTCTATATAATAGTGACAATGATGAGGATGAGAAGAAGAAGCACAAGGAGAATAAGAAAGAAAAGAAGGAGAAGAAGGAGAAGAAGATGACCTTCCAAAAGAAGAAGAAGGGTGGAGGATATGTGGTCACATGGGATAGTGATAGCTCTAGTGATGATGACAAGAAATCTATCAAGAGAGCACTAGCAAGCATCGCCATCAACAACAAGCCCTCCATCTTCGACACTCCATCGACATGCCTTATGGCAAAACCTACCAAGGTAAAATATGATGTGAGTGATGATGATGAATGTGAAAGTGATGCTTGTAGGAGTGATGATGATGATGATGAAGAGTACTCCAAGGAGGAGCTCATGGACATGTGTGAGCAAGTGCATACTTGCTTTGAGATGAAGAGAAAGGAGTGCAAGGAATTGAACAAGAAAGTCAAATTTCTTGAGCAATCCCTTGATGAGCTCAATGCCACTCATGAGAGGCTAATGGAAGTCCATGAGAAGCTTGGCAAAGCTCACTCTAAGCTTGAAAAGGCTCACTCCTCTCTCATTGAGCAAGTCAAAGTGGAGGAAGCCAAGAAGGAGCAAGTGATCATAACATGTGATGTGGGACTAACATGTGATCTTATTGATGAATCTTTTCATGAACCCATTATTATTGCTCCTACTAACACTTCTTGTAGAACAATCATTACTACTCCACCTATGAATGATACATCACTAATGGTGGAAAATGAGAACCTCAAGAAGGAGGTAAATGAGCTCACTTGTGCCTTAGGCAATGCCTATGGTGGAGAAGCCCACTTGCTAAAATGCTTAGGTAGTCAAAGATTTTCTCTCAACAAAGAGGGATTAGGCTATAGCCCCAAGAAAGGCAAGGCGGCCTTTGTCACTCCCAAAGCTAGCTTTGTGAAGGGCAATGGTCGGTTTTGCAATAGATGCAAGCAAGTTGGGCATATAGAGCAAAATTGCAAGGCTAACAAGAACAAGCTACCTAATGTATTCTCAATCAAATTTGATTCTTGTTACATGCTTTATAAGGGTGCCAATGGTGTGAAGGCTAAGTTCATTGGTACACCAATTATGGGCCCAAAGAAGAAGGCTATTTGGGTACCAAAGACCTTGGTGACTAACCTACAAGGACCCAAGCAAGTTTGGGTACCTAAAAAGAATTGATCTTCTTTTGTAGGTAAATTATAAAGCCGGAGGAAGGCATTGGGTGCTTGATAGTGGGTGCACACAACACATGACTGGTGATCCAAGAATGTTCAATTCAATCAATGAAAATAAGAGCAATGGGATTGATAGTATTATATTTGGTGACAATGGCAAAGGCAAGGTCAAAGGGCTTGGTAAGATTGCAATATCCAATGATTTGAGCATTTCTAATGTGCTACTAGTAGAGAGCTTGAACTTCAACCTATTGTTGGTAGCTCAATTGTGTGATCTTGGTTTCAAGTGCATATTTGGTGTGGATGATGTAGAGATCATAAGTGTAGATGGCTCTAACTTGATATTCAAGGGATTTAGATATGAGAATCTATACTTAGTTGATTTCAATGCTAGAGAAGCTCAATTGTCAACATGTTTGATCACTAAGTCTAGCATGGGTTGGTTATGGCATAGAAGGCTTGGTCATGTTGGAATAAAACAATTAAACAAGTTAATCAAGCATGACTTAGTTAGAGGCTTGAAGGATGTCACTTTTGAGAAAGATAAGCTATGTAGTGCATGTCAAGTCAGAAAGCAAGTTGGTAATACACATCCTAAGAAGAGTATGATGAGTACATCTAAGGCATTTGAGTTGATGCACATGGACTTGTTTGGACCAACCACATACACTAGCATTGGTGGAAACAAATATGGATTCATCATTGTGGATGATTTCACTAGATACACATGGGTATTCTTTCTTGTTGACAAGAGTGATGTGTTTGCAACATTCAAATCATTTGTCAAAGGCATTCACAATGAGTTTGAAACAACAATCAAGAAAGTTAGAAGTGACAATGGAAGTGAGTTCAAGAACACTAGAATTGATGAGTTATGTGATGAATTTGAAATTAGACATCAATTCTCGGCCAAGTACACTCCTCAATTAAATGGGCTAGTTGAAAGAAAGAATAGAACTTTGATTGACATGGCAAGATCAATGTTAAGTGAGTACAATATGAGTCATTCTTTTTGGGCCGAAGCAATCAACATGGCTTGCTACTATAGCAACCAACTCTATTGTCATCCCATGATGGAAAAGACACCCTAGGAGCTATTGAATGGAAGAAAGCCAAACATAGCATACTTTCAGGTCTTTGGTTGCAAATGCTATATATTAAAGAAAGGCACTAGATTGAGCAAATTTGAGAAGAAATGTGATGAAGGCTTCTTACTTGGTTACTCCACTACTAGCAAGGCTTATAGAGTTTGGAATTTGGCTAGTGGTACTCTTGAGGAGGTTCATGATGTGGAGTTTGATGAAACAAATGGTTCCCAAGAGGAAGATGAGAACCTAGATGATGTGAAAGGCACTCCATTGATCAATGCAATGAAGCACATGGACATTGGTGATATAAGGCCTAGAGAGGTGATTGATGTTGAAGATGACAAGAATCAAGTGCTCTCTAACTCAAATATGCAATCTAGTGGTTCTCATGATCAAATACAAGCAAGCACTAGTAATGGCAATGTGCAAGATCAACAAATGGAGAACTTAGTTACTTCCTTAGTCTTCAAATCAAGCAAATGAAGAATGGCACATTTGTAAGTCAAGGCAAGTATATCAAGGACATGCTCAAGAAGTTTGAAATGGATGAGAGTAAAGCTATTAGTACACCAATGGGGACAAGTGGAAGCTTACATAATGATGCTAGTGGCAACATGGTGGATCAAAAGATGTATCGGTCTATGATTGGAAGTCTACTCTATGTGACCGCATCAAGACTGGATGTGATGTTTAGTGTATGCATGTGTGCTAGATTTCAAGCCTCACCAAAAGAGAGCCATTTGAAGGCAACAAAGAGAATATTGAGGTACTTGAAGCATACACAACATGTTGGATTATGGTATCCCAAAGGAGCAAGATTTGAGTTGATTGGATATTTGGATTCCGATTATGCGGGATGCAAAGTTGAGAGAAAGAGCACATCGGGCACATGTCAACTATTGGGAAGATCACTTGTATCTTGGTCATCAAAGAAGCAAAATAGTGTAGCACTTTCAACCGCCGAAGCGGAGTACATTTTGGCCGGTAGTTGTTGTGCTCAATTACTTTGGATGAAGGCTACCTTGAGTGACTTTGGAATCAAGTTCAAGCAAGTGCCATTGCTATGTGACAATGAAAGTGCCGTAAAGCTCACCAACAACCTGGTTAAACACTCAAGAACAAAGCATATTGATGTCCGCCATCATTTCATAAGAGATCACCAACAAAAAGGGGACATTTGCATAGAGAGTGTGGGCACCGAAGATCAACTTGCTGACATATTCACCAAGCCACTTGATGAGAAGAGGTTTTGCAAGCTAAGGAATGAATTGAACATACTTGACTTCTCAAATATATGTTGATGCACCCCCATTATATGACATGCCTCTCCTTCGAGCCAAGCAAGGTAAAGTTGATTGACATGCCATCTATACATTGCTAAGGACTTGTTTAGTGCATCTAGACATATTTCTCATTTGAATAGGCTCATTCATGAAAATCAAATGAATTGGATGCTTGTATGGTACCACTATTGCTTGAGTGTTTGAAATGATCTAGTGGTAGCATATGACATGTTTGTGGGCTTGTAAACCTAGTGTTTGATTTAGAAAATGAGCTATAAGTGTTTAACTCAATATGGTACAAGATAACCCTTATTTGGAGGTGTGAAGAAGCTTGTCCTTGGATCAAACCGAGTTAAATAACTTTTACAAGTACTCTAGATTAAACAAATTGGGAAAATGATCCTCATTTCACATGGTTTCACCCCAACATATCTATAATTTGATGCCACCTTTTTGTGCAAATTGTTGACATTAATAATCCTACCCTATCTATACTTTAAGCCTTTGTGGTCATTGATGACAAAGGGGGAGAAATAGTGTACAAAGATAGTGCAACAAAGGGGAAAGATAATATATGACAAAAGAAGGGGATCAATTAAAATTTTGAGCATACAAATAGGGGGAGCAAGCTCATAAACTTGTATGGTGCATTTGAATGAACATTACATATGTTTGCTTGCATGGCATAAGTTTTAATTTCAAATATCTATGCTTGTGTGGTGTATGCTAGTTGTAGGTTTGAATGTTGAAATGAAAAACTAGCATGCATAGGCTAAGTAACTAGACTTACGTTCATTCTATGGAAACTAGACCCTTGCATGTAATGTTGATCTCACGGGGTATTCTAGTTCTTGTATATGTCTAGTTACTAATGGTGCTAAGGATGGTATATTGGTGCACTCCGATTGGTATCACGCTTCAAAGGTCCATCTCTTATACCTCAGCATCATTTGGTAGAAATTGACTCCTATATTTCCTATCTAATCATATGTGCAAGCTACAATCCAAACTCTTAGCACATATGTAGGGGGAGCAATTGCTATCATATGGAGTTCATAAAACTTGTCCATATCCTTTACACATGGTAAATATGCTTGGGCAAGCAACATTGATTCAAATGAACTTTAATTCATATCTTTGTATAAGGGTTGTCATCAATTACCAAAAAGGGGGAGATTGAAAGCTCTAGTTTGGTTTTGGTTAATTGATGAAACCCTAAGTGCTAACCTAGTTTATCAAAATGATTATGAGATAGGTAGCACTACTCCAAGTGATGAAGCAATGGCGAAGATCATGACAATGGTGATGGCATGGTGATGGTCAAATGCTTAAACTTGGAAAAGAAGAAAGAGAAAAACAAGAGGCTCAAGGCAAAGGTATAAAATATAGGAGCCATTTTGTTTTGGTGATCAAGACACTTAGTGAGTGTGATAACATTTAGGATTGATAGCCATACTATTAAGAGGGGTGAAACTCATATCGGAATGCGGTTATCAAAGTGCCACTAGATGCTC
Source organism: Miscanthus floridulus (assembly GCF_019320115.1). Lineage (NCBI taxonomy): Eukaryota > Viridiplantae > Streptophyta > Magnoliopsida > Poales > Poaceae > Miscanthus > Miscanthus floridulus. Next base: position 121,156,663 of record NC_089587.1, on the reverse strand, counting down.
TAACTCATTGCATATGCATTTAGGATCTAGTGGAGTGCTAACACCCTTGAAAATGTTTGTGAAAATATGCTAACACATGTGCACAAGGTGATACACTTGGTGGTTGGCACATTTGATCAAGGGTAGTGAAGTTTAGGTGCAAGGGCAAGAAACTCCACCGGCGGAGTGTCCGCACGTTGAGTGCGGACAGTCTGACGGTGCCACTGGCACCCTAGACAGAAAAATTGGTGGTCATTGTGAGTGATCGGATGCTGATCTTGGGTGGACCAGCGTGTCCGGTCAGGTGTGGCAGAGAGATCACCAGTTTCGGTGTTGCACCAGACGCTGGACCTGAGATGCACCGAACGCTGGTTTCTGCGTCCGGTCAAACTGACATGGCAACACAGTGACTAGGGTTTAGCATCGGACGCTGGTCTATGTCCGGTCAAGGTGGACCGGACGCGTCTGATCAAAGAAAACTGGATTTGGACCCTTACTGTAAATGACCGGACGCTGGTGGTTCAGGGTCCGGTCAGTTTTGCCGGAGCGTCCAGTCAGTTAATAGCCATTGTGATTTGGCGGCTCAAGTTTAACTCAGAATGACACGTGGCTTACATCTATGGACCAGACACTATGTTCAGGGTCCGGTTAGTATGACCAGAGCGTCCGGTCAGAGCGCGTTTTGCCCAGTGAAGGGGTACAACGGCTCTATTTCATGGGGGCTTCTATTTAAGCCCCATGGCCAGCTCAAGCTCACTCTCTTGCACATTTTCATTAACATAGCAACCTTGTGAGCTTAGCCAAAGCCCTCCCACTCATCTCCATCATTGATTCATCATCTTTGTGAGATTGGGAGAGAATCCAAGTGCATTGCTTGAGTGATTGCATCTAGAGGCACTTGGTATTCGTGTTGCGTTGTGGATTTCGCTTGTTACTCTTGGTGGTTGCCACCACCTAGATGGCTCGGTGCAGCAGTGGAGGATCGGCACAAGTTGGTGATTGTTCATGGCCGTCTTCGGTGATTGTGAGGGGAGTTGTACCTTCCCCGGTGGAGCGCCGAATGGTAACTCTAGTAAATTGCTCGTGTCATTGAGTTACCTCACTTGTGGGTCAGTTCTTGCGGTGTCCAATTGTGTGGACGAGGTTTGTGAAACACCTCTTAGCCGCCGAACCACCAAGTGTTGGTCGACACAACGGGGACGTAGCGTGTTGGCAAGCACGTGAACCTTGGGAGAAAATCGATTGTCTCTTGTCTTTGGCATTCTCCCGGTGATTGGCTATATATTCATCTTGTGATTGGTTCATCCCCTACACGTCGGTATAATCACCCTACTCACTTATTTACATTCTTACAAACTAGTTGATACAAGCTCTTTAGTGTAATTAGAATTGAGAGCTTGCTTTATTATTATTTACATTCATCTAGTTGAGCTCTTTAGAGTAGCAAGGTTGAAAGCTCTTAGTGAGTAATTATATAGCAAGTTTGTGTGCCTAAGTAATCATTGCAACTAGAATTGTTGGATAGGTGGCTTGCAACCCTTATAGAGCTAGAGCAAGTTTGCATTACGCTATTTGTCATACTAATCAAATTGCTCTAGTTGATTTGTAGATTTTTAAATAGGCTATTCACCCCCCCCTCTAGCCATATTAGGACCTTTCATAAGCACCCACGGTCGATCGGACGTGTCCGGTCACTTCGGACCAGACGCAGCCAGTGTCCGATCAACTGTTTCACCTAACAACGTCTTTGTTGATTCACATCGGACATGTCCGGTGTGGCGACCGGACACGTCCAGTCGCTGAGCTCATCGTTAATACCAGACGTGTCCGGTCACCATACCGGACACGTCTAGTCACCCTGTGACCAGCGCGACTAACTCCTTTTCACCTCTATCTTCTTCACCCTTCCTCAAATGTACCAACCACCAAGTGTATCATCTTGTGCACATGTGTTAACATATTTTCACAAATATTTTTAAGGGTGTTAGCACTACACTAGATCCTAAATGCATATGCAATGAGTTAGAGCATCTAGTGGCACTTTGATAACCGCATTTCGATACGAGTTTAACCTCTCTTAATAGTACGGCTATCGATCCTAAATGTGATCACACTCACTAAGTGTCTCGATCACAAAAACAAAATAGCTCCTACTATTTATACCTTTGTCTTGAGCCTTTTATTTTTCTCTTTCTTCTTTTCCATGTTTAAGCATTTGATCATCACCATGCCATCACCATCGTCATGATCTTCACCATTGCTTCATCACTTAGAGTAGCGCTACCTATCTCATAATCACTTTGATAAACTAGGTTAGCACTTAGGGTTTCATCAATTAACCAAAACCAAACTAGAGCATTCAATCTCCCTCTTTTTGGTAATTGATGACAACCCTTTCACAAAGATATGAATTGTAATTTAATTGAATTCATGTTTCTTGTCTAAGCATATTTACCATGTGTAAAATAATATGGACTAGATTCATGAACTCCGAATGGTAGCAATTGCTCCCCCTACATATGTGCTAAGAGTTTGGATTGTAGCTTGCACATATGCTTAGATAGGAAATATTAGAAGACAATTTCTACCATATGATGCTAAGGTATAAGAGATGGACTTTTGAAGCGTGATACCAATTGGAGTGCACCAATATACCATCCTTAGCACTATGATTAGCTTGATACCACTTGGAAACTTTTGAATTACAAACACTAGATAACCTATGCATCTAATTTTTCATTTCATCATTCAAACCTACAACTAGCATACACCACACAAGCATGGATATTGAAATTTAAAAACTTGTGCCATGCAAGCAAATATACGAAATGCACATTCAAATGCAACATACAAGTTTATGAGCTTGCTCCCCCTACTTGTGTGCTCAAAATTTTAATTGATCCCTTTACAATGTTATTTCATTATTTCATTTGTTTGCTCCCCCTATCTTACTATCTTTGTGAATTTCTCTCCCTCTTTGTCAATAATTAGCACAAAAGATGAGCTCAAATTATAGATAGGTTAGGGTGAAAACATGTGAAATGAGGATCATTTTCTCAATTTGGTTCAATCTAGATCACTTACAAAAGATATTTAACTCGGTTTGATCCAAGGACAAGCTTCTTCACACCTTGAAATAAGGGTTATCTTGTACCATGTTGATTTAAATACTTATAGCTTATTTTCTAGATCAAACACTAGGTTTACAAGCCCACAAACATGTCATATGCTACCACTAGACCAAATTAAGCATTGAAGCAATAGTGGTACCATACAAGCATCAAATTCATTTGATTTTACATGAATGAGTCTATTTGATGTGAAGGATGTCTAGATGCGCTAAACATGTCGTTAGCAAGGATGTATGTCATGCCAATCAACTTTTACCTTAGATTGCTCGAAGGAGAGGCATGTCATATAAGTGGGGGGTGCATCAACACATATTGGAGAAGTCAAGTATGTTCAATTCATTTCTTAGCTTGCAAAACCTCTTCTCATCAAGTGGCTTGGTGAATATGTCGGCAAGTTGATCTTCGGTGCCCACACTCTTAATGCAAATATCCCCTTTTTGTTGGTGATCTCTTATGAAATGATGACGAACATCAATATGCTTTGTTCTTGAATGTTGAACCAGATTGTTGGTAATCTTTACGGCACTCTCATTGTCACATAGCAATGGCACTTACTTGAATTTGATCCCAAAGTCACTCAAAGTAGCCTTCATCCAAAGTAATTGAGCACAACAACTACCAGCCGAAATATATTCCGCTTCAGCGGTTGAAAGTGCTACACTATTTTGCTTCTTTGATGACCAAGACACAAGTGATCTTCCCAATAGTTGACATGTGCCCGATGTGCACTTTCTCTCAACTTTGCATCCTGCATAATCGGAGTCTGAATATCCAATCAACTCAAATCTCGCTCCTTTGGGATACCACAATCCAACATTTTGTGTATGCTTCAAGTACCTCAATATTCTCTTTGTTGCCTTCAAATGGCTCTCTTTTGGTAAGGCTTGAAATCTAGCACACATGCATACACTAAACATCACATCCGGCCTTGATGCCGTCACATAGAGTAGGCTTCCAATCATAGACCGATACATCTTTTGATCCACCATGTTGCCACTAGCATCACTATCCAAGCTTCCACTTGTCCCCATTGGTGTACTAATAGCTTTAGCATCATCCATTCCAAACTTCTTGAGCATGTCCTTGATATACTTGCCTTGACTCACAAATATGCCATTCTTCATTTGCTTGATTTGAAGACCAAGGAAGTAGCTAAGTTCTCCAATCATAGACATCTCAAACTCACTTGCCATCATCTTGTCAAACTCCTCACAAAAATCTTGATTTGTTGACCCAAATATGATATCATCAACATATATTTGCATTACAAATAAGTTATTTCCAAGCTTCTTGGTGAAGAGAGTGGTGTCAACCTTTCCCATCTTGAATCCCTTAGAGAGTAGGAAATCCCTCAATCTCTCATACCATGCTCTTGGTGCTTGTTTCAATCTATACAAAGCTTTTCTCAACTTATAAACATGGTTGGTTTTCTTTTCATCTTCAAAATTGGGAGGTTGCTCAACATATACAAGCTCATTAATGTATCCATTGAGAAATGCACTCTTCACATCCATTTGGTACAACTTAATGTTGTGGGCACAAGCATAGGCTAACAAGATCCTAATTGCTTTCAATCTTGCAATCGAGGCATATGTTTCTCCAAAGTCAAGACCTTCAACTTAAGTATAACCTTGAGCCACTAATCTTGCTTTGTTCCTTATTACTATCCCATCTTGATCTTGCTTGTTCCGAAAGACCCACTTGGTTCCAATTATATTATGATCCTTAGGCCTCTCAACTAATTCTCATACTTGGTTTCTTGTGAAGTTATTTAGCTCTTCATGCATAGCATTGATCTAATCAACATCCTTCAAAGCTTCATCTATCTTCTTAGGTTCAATGGATGACACAAATGAGAAGTGCTCACAAAATGAAGCCAATCTTGATCTAGTTTGCACATCTCTTGAAATATCACCAATGATAGTGTCTAATGGATGATCTCTTGCAACATTGGTTGGTTGAAGCACTTGCACTTGATTGATCATTTGGTTGAGATGATGAACTAGCCACTTGTTGTTGATCTTGCACTTTGACATGACTAGTACTTGCTTGAATTTGATCATGAGAACCACTAGCTTGCACATTTGAGTTAGTGAGCACTTGATTCTTGTCATCTTCAATATCAATTACCTCTCTAGTCCTTATATCACCAATGTCCATGTTCTTCATTGCACTGACCAATTGAGTGCCTCTTACATTATCTAGATTCTCATCTTCCTCTTGGAAACCATTTGTTTTATCAAATTCTACATCATGAACCTCCTCAAGAGTACCACTAGCCAAATTCCAAACTCTATATGCCTTGCTAGTAGTGGAGTAACCAAGCAAGAAACCTTCATCATATTTCTTTTCAAACTTGCTCAATCTAGTGCCTTTCTTCAATATGTAGCATTTGCAACCAAAAACTCAAAAGTATGCTATATTAGGCTTTCTTCCATTCAATAGCTCATAAGGTGTCTTCTCCATCATGGGGTGACAATAGAGTCGGTTGCTATAATAGCAAGCCATGTTGATTGCTTCGGCCCAAAATGAATGACTCACATTGTACTCACTCAACATTGATCTTGCCATGTCAATCAAAGTTCTATTCTTTCTTTTAACTAGGCCATTTGATTGTGGAGTGTACTTGGCCGAGAATTGATGTCTAATTCCAAATTCATCACACAACTCATCAATTCTTGTGTTCTTGAATTCACTACAATTGTCACTTCTAACTTTATTGATAGTTGTTTCAAACTCATTGTGAATGCCCTTGACAAATGATTTGAATATTGCAAACACATCACTCTTGTCCACTAGAAACAATACCCATGTGTATCTAGTGAAATCATCCACAATCACAAATCCATATTTGTTTCCACCAATGCTAGTGTATGTGGTTGGTCCAAACAAGTCCATGTGCATCAACTCAAATGCCTTAGATGTGCTCATCGTGCTCTTCTTAGGATATGTGTTATCAACTTGCTTTCCGGTTTGACATGCACTACATACCTTATCCTTCTCAAATGTGATATCTTTCAAGCCTCTAACTAAATCATGCTTGATCAACTTATTCAATTGTTTCATTCCAACATGACCAAGCCTTCTATGCCATAACCAACCCATGCTAGACTTAGTGATCAAACATGTTGACAATTGAGCTTCTCTAGCATTAAAATCAACCAAGTTTAGATTCTCATATCTAAATCCTTTGAATATCAAGTTAGAGCCATCTACACTTATAATTTCTACATCATCCACTCCAAATATGCATTTAAAACCAAGATCATATAATTGAGCTACCGACAATAGGTTGAAGTTCAAGCTCTCTACTAATAGCACATTGGAAATGCTCAAGTCATTGGATATTGCAATCTTACCAAGACCTTTGAGCTTGCCTTTGCTATTGTCACCAAATGTGATACTATCAATCCCATTGCTCTTATTTTCATTGATTGAATTGAACATTCTTGGATCACCGGTCATGTGTTGTGTGCACCCACTATCAAGCACCCAATGACTTCCTCCGGCTTTATAATTAACCTACAAAAGAAAATCAATTCTTTTTAGGTACCCAAACTTGTTTGGGTCCTTAAAGGTTAGTTGCCAAGGTCTTTGGTACCCAAATGGCCTTCTTCTTTGGGCCCACAATTGGTGTACCAATGAACTTAGCTGTTACACCATTGGCACCCTTAACAAATATGTAACAAGAATCAAATTTGATTGAGGATACATTAGATAGCTTATTCTTGTTAATCTTACAATATTGCTCTATATGCCCAACTTGCTTGCATCTATTACAAAACCAACCATTGCCCTTCACAAAGCTAGCTTTGGGAGTGACAAAGGCCGCCTTGCCTTTCTTGGGGGCATAGCCTAATCCCTCTTTGTTGAGAGAAAACCTTTGGCTGCCCAAGCACTTTAGCAAGTGGGCATCTCCACCATAGGCATTGCCTAAGGCACGAGTAAGCTCATTCACCTCCTTCTTGAGGGTCTCATTTTCCACCATTAGTGAGGCATCATAAGAGAGACCATCACTCAAAGGTGAAGTGGAAGTGATAGTGCTACAAAAAGAGTTAGTGGGAGCAACTACAATGGGCTTATAAAAAGATTCATCAATAAGATCACAAGTTAGTCCCACATCATATGATACTATCACTTGCTCTTTTTTGGCTTTCTCCACTTTGACTTGCTCAATGAGAGAGGAATGAGCCTTTTCAAGCTTAGAGTGAGCTTTGCCAAGCTTCTCATGGGCTTCCATTACCTCTCATAAGTGGCATTGAGCTCATCAAAGGATTGCTCAAGAAATTTTACCTTCTTGCGTAATTCTTTGCACTCCTTTCTCTTCATGTCATTACAAGCGTGCACTTGCTCACACATGTCCAAGAGTTCTTCCTTGGTGTACTCCTCCTCCTCATCATCATCATTATCATCATTCCTACAAGTATCACTTTCACATTCATCATCATCACTCACATCATATTTTACCTTGGTAGGCTTTGCCATGAGGCATGTCGATGGAGTGTTGAAGATGGAGAGCTTGTCATTGAAGGCGATGCTTGCTAGTGCTCTCTTGATAGATTTCTTGTCATCATCACTAGAGCTATCACTATTCGAAGAGCCATCACCATCCTATGTGACCACATAGCCTCCACCTTTCTTCTTTTGGAAGGTCATTCTCTTCTCCTTCTTCTCCTTCTTTTTTTCATATCCTTTTTGAGCTTCTTCTTCTCATCCTCATCATTGTCACTATTGTAGGGACAATTTGCTACAACATGATCGGGGCTCTTGCAATTATAGCATCTTCTCACATATTCTTTGCTTTTGGTGTGATCTCTTCTCTTTCTTGCACCATAGCCCTTCTTCTTCATGAATTTTCCCATCTTGTGGACAAAGAGGGCCATAGCTTCATCATCAACATCACTAAGATCATCATCATCACTTGATTCTTTCTTGGACTTGCCCTTGTTCTTGGATGATGATGAGCTAGCCATGAATGCTATACTCTTCTTCTTCTTGTCTTCTTCTTCCTTCTTGTCATCCTTGTCATCCTCCTCCCTTTTCACACGGTATGTCTCTTGGGTCATGACATCACCTAGTACTTGGTTGGGGGTAATCTCCTTTAATCCTCCTCTTATGATGAGCAATCTCAACATCTCAAATCTTGGAGGTAGGCACATCAAGAACCAATGAGAGACATCATCATTCTTAATCTTCTCTCCCAATACCTTCAAATCATTGACAATTACTTGTAAACGATGGAACATCTCCGGAATGCTCTCATCTTCCTTCATCTTGAAGCTTGTCAATTTATCCTTGAGGATACACAACTTGGCACTCTTCACCGCCGGTGTGCCCTCATATGTTTTCTCCAATCTTCTCCACACCTCATTAGCTCTTTCACAATCCTTGATTTTACTCAAACACTTTAGAATCAATGGCATTGTATATGGTGTTGAGAGCCATTGTATTGCATTGCTTGTTGGTCTTGTCTTGGTTGGTGGGATTGTCGGGATCAATGATAGCATAGTCATTCTTGGTCACCTCCCATACTTGATCATTGATTGAACCAAGATACATCCTCATCTTTCTCTTCCAATAATCATAGCATGTGCCATCAAAGAATGGTGGCCCCCCCCACATGGTTGAACATAACTTGAGCCATAATTTGACACCAAGGTTGTTAAGCCTTTAATCAAACGGTGACCACGGCTCCGATACCACTTGAAAGGTCCTAATATGACTAGAGGGGGGTGAATAGCCTATTTAAAATTCTACAAATCAACTAGAGCAATTTGATTAGTAAGACAAATAGCGAAATGCAAACTTGCTCTAGCTCTACGAGGGTTGCAAGCCACCTATCCAATAATTCTAGTTGTAATGATTACTAGACACACAACTTGCTATGATATTACTCACTAAGAGCTCTCAATCTTGCTACACTAAAGAGCTCCACTAGATGAACTTAAATAACAAATCAAGCTCTCAATTCTAATCACACTAAAGAGCATGCCACAACTAGTTTACAAGAATATAAAAGAGTAAGTAGGGTGATTATACCGCCGTGTAGAGGGATGAACCAATCACAAGATGAAGATAAAATCAATCACCGGGAGAATACCAAAAGGGCAAGAGACAACCAATTTTCTCCCGAGGTTCACGTGCTTGCCAACACGCTACGTCCCCATTGTGTCGACCAACACTTGGTGGTTCGGCGGCTAAGAGGTGTTGCACAAACTTCGTCCACACGATTAGACACCGTAAGAACCTACCCACAAGTGAGGTAACTCAATGACATGAGCAATCCACTAGAGTTACCTTTCGGCGCTCCACCGGGGAAGGTACAAATCCCCTCACAGTCACCGGAGATGGCCAAGAACAATCACCAACTCGTGCCAATCCTCCACCGCTGCACCAAGCCGTCTAGGTGGTGGCAACCACCAAGAGCAACAAGCAAAATCCGCAGCAAAACACGAATACCAAGTGCCACTAGATGCAATCACTCATGCAATGCATTTGGATTCTCTCCCAATCTCACAATGATGATAGATCAATGATGGAGATGAGTGGGAGGGCTTTGGCTAGGCTCACAAGGTTGCTATGTCAATGCAAATGGCCAAGAGTATGAGCTTGAGCCGGCCATGGGGCTTAAATAGAAGCCCCCCCATGAAATAGAGCCGTTGGCTTAATTATTGGGCTGATTGCTCACCAACCGGACGCTCAAACCGAATGCATCGGACGCCGCACCGGACGCGTCCAGTATGCCGACCGAACGTGTCCGGTCGCTCCCAGACCGTCATGTGTCTAGTTCAAACCAATGTAGCCATTGCTGCCCACACTGCTGACGACCGGATGCTCAGACCGGACGCTGAAATTGAAATGATCGGACGCTGAGCCTCAGCGTCCGGTTGAGTCCAGAGAGTACCCATGGTCAATCGGATGCGTCCGTTAGAAACTGACCGGACGCTGAGCCTCAGCGTTCGGTCGAGTACAGTAAGCACCCACGGTCGATCGGACGCGTCCGGTCACTCCGGACCGGACGCAGCCAACGTCCGATCAACTGTTTCACCGAACAACGTCTTTGCTGATTTACACCGGACGCGTCCGGTGTGGCGACCGGACGCGTCCGGTCGCTGAGCTCGTCGTTAATACCGAACGTGTCCGGTCACCCTGTGACCAGCGCGACTAACTCCTTTTCACCTCTATCTTCTTCACCTTTGCTCAAATGTGCCAACCACCAAGTGTATCACATTGTGCACATGTGTTAGCATATTTTCACAAATATTTTTAAGGGTGTTAGCACTACACTAGATCCTAAATGCATATGCAATGAGTTAGAGCATCTAGTGGCACTTTGATAACCGCATTTCGATACGAGTTTCACCCCTCTTAATAGTACGGCTATCGATCCTAAATGTGATCACACTCACTAAATGTCTCGATCACAAAAATAAAATGGCTCCTACCATTTATACCTTTGCCTTGAGCTTGTTGTTTTTCTCTTTATTCTTTTCCAAGTTTAAGCATTTGATCATTACCATGTCATCACCATCGTCATGATCTTCGCCATTGCTTCATCACTTGGAGTAGCGCTACCTATCTCATAATCACTTTGATAAACTAGGTTAGCACTTAGGGTTTCATCAATTAACCAAAATCAAACTAGAGCTTTCAAACATTAGTGCTTAGCCACCCAAGGGCACTCCCATGAAAAGAAAAAAAAATGTTGTCGGAAAACTTCATGCTTTTAAAACTATAGTGTAAAACTATAGCGGGTTTTAGTGGTAGCCTCCTTCAAAAGCTATAAAACTATAGCGTAATAAATGGAAGTTACTATTTAAGGTTTCATAGAAAATGTAAAAACTCTTAATTAATTATGTAGAAAAAACATATTGTTAAGAAACTTTTTGTGAACACAAATACTCAAATACATGTATATATAAGATCTGGGAAACATATTTCTAAGTCCATTACTTAATAAAACAATCAACCTATCACGGCTATAATCATCCTTCATATATCCCTTTAACACTTAAAATCAAACAATTTAAACATTATTTAATACTTCATTATATTATTTCTTAATTAAAGATCATAACGGAGATGTACATATTATAGTAATCAGGGGTAAGGAAGGAATATTTGCTTGGTTAGTATTTGCGATGCTAAACATATTTTGTTGCTAAGCCAAATGGTGGTGTTTACTGGAGCTATAGCATGAATAGCGGAATAGCGGTAATAGCAAAATAATTAGGGCGCGTTTAGATGCAAAATTTTTTGGGTTTTGGCTACTGTAGCACTTTCGTTTGTATTTGACAATTAGTGTCTAATTATGGACTAATTAGGTTTGAAAGTTTCGTCTCGCGATTTCTCACCCAATTGTGTAATTAGTTTTTTTTCATCTATATTTAGTACTCCATGCATATGCCGTAAGATTCGATGTGACGGGTACTGCGCAAAAATTTTTAGGATCTAAACAGACCCTTAGTACGAGAAAACTATAGCGTGCTATTTCTTATATGTTCTATAATACTATATTAATTTATTGCTAATTTGTACTATATAAGAAGGAAAAAGACAGCATTGGCCTCGACTCCGGCGACGCGGCTCCAGCCGCAAGTGACGTCCATCCAAGCACCACCCGGTAAGTGACGTCCGCATATCCATCTCCATAGCCTGTTCGGTTGGCTGGTTCGTATAGTTACTGGTTCGTGAAGAAGTACTGCTGGCTGGTTTGTGTGAGAGAAAAATACTGTTCCGGCTGGAAATTTACGATCGTTTACTATATATATAGTGTAACTAATAGAACTAGAACGAAAACGCAGTAGTGGCACAGATAAGAGAGATGGCAAAGAAAGATGATAACCTTGTACTAATGCACTGGACATGCATGCCGGGAGTACTTTATAAGCACATAAGCAGGGGGGGGGGGGGGGGGGGGGGGGGGGGGGCCAGGGGGTTAGGTTAGGATTAGGTTTGGTGCGGTGGTACTGAGTACTAATCTGAGGCCAGACCACGTCAGGGCGATGATGACAGTCGAGCGGCCCTATTCGCTTGATCTATTTCAATTAGTATAAGCATTAGCATAAGCTAAATTTTAACGAAACGAACAGGGCAGTAGCGATTGTTAACGACCGTTGCTGGCTGATGAGCCGTCCAAGCGACGCAAAGGCGCAAAGCAAAGCAAGCGGGTTGGCCTCACCAGGGTCAGGCGTCAGCAAACTCAACTGCAACAGATGGGGTTTGTGCCGGTCATTCTCAAGGACAGTGAGCGCGCCGCGGTCACGAATCGCTCTGCTCGTTTTTCTTCAGGCGGGGGGAGTGCCAGGTGCCAGCAACCTGCAAAACAAGGGCTCTCGATTCGAGTCAGAGTCACCGGATCCCACCCAAACTGTGGGCGTTCAACAGCCGGGGTGACGTGCACGGCGCGGTCGTCTAGTATCTGCTTCGCTTCTCTCCTTCCTGCGGGCAACTCAAGGAGCAGAGGTGCTGAGGTGCCGTGCCGCCCGCCAAGTCGCCAACTCACGGAGTCCGTGGCCGGCGTCCTAACAACACCTACCACACGGCCGATCATCATCATCTACTGATTTCTCGTACGTCACTGGATCTAGATGAATGGTTCCTAATCTGTTCATTCTTATATGTTCCGGTAGATCTGCAGGTGCACACTCACTCGACCCAAACGTGCAGTGCGCCGCATCATTATCAGCTAGCTTTGCTACGTCACAAAAAAAAGGGAAACAAAACCGTTCACAATTCTTTAGTATCATTCTCATCGAATGAGACTGAGATTTCAAGGGCAACAACATCCACCAACGCCTGCTACGCCTCTCCACAGCCACAAGACAGTGCCTTTCGGAGTCGATGTCGGATCATTCGAAGTCGGTTCTGGACCATCCTGTTGAGGTGCACGTATCTGGCTTACTAGTCTCCAAAGTTGTTTATAGGCTTGGGAACGGCCGGGGGGCAGCGTCATGCTCAAGCTCAGCAGCCCACGCTCAAACTTTTGACTGTATTGCTTCCATGGTAACATTAACACGCTTCTCCTTGACAAATAAGAAAAGTATATATACTTCTCCGATCAAATGCAATTCACGTATTCCAGATAATTTTACATTTAACTAAATCTATAAAAACTAACATTTATGATACCAAATAAGTGTCATTATCAAGCTTTTAAACCGCGGGCTATGACATTTAGCGGTAGCCTTCACTAGAAGCTATAAAAAGCTATTGTGGAATGTAGTAGAGACTATTTCATTTTGTTGTTCTACAGAGAACATAAAAAATGTAGGAAAACATGTCATTAAGAAAATTTTGTGAACACAAATACTCATAATACATGTATAAGGATCTGGAGAACATATATATAGGCCCATTACTTAACATTCATTAAAACAATCAACATACTCTCGGCTATAACCAACATTCATTACTTCACCGCTTAGAATCAAAGAATTCAAAAATTACTCAATAGTTCATGACATCATTTATTAATTAAAGATCACAATGATGATTCATAGATTGTAGTTACTAAGAGCAAGGAATGAATATTTGCCTTGGTCAATGTTAATGGTGTTAAACATATTTCGCGCCTAAGCCAAATGACAGTGTTTAGCAGAGCTATAGCGTCATTAGTTGCAATAGCGAAACAATAGGCAATGGCCCCGTTCGCTGGTCTGAAACTTGGCTGAAACTGACGGGTTTTGTGAGGGAGAAACACTGTAGCGGCTGTTTGATGAACAATGTTCGCCGAGGAGGATCAGCCGGCTGGTCTGGTTTTACCAGACCAGCGAACGCGCCCAATATCATAGCAGTAGACCCTTCAAAAAGCTATATCAGAGCTATAGTGGTGCTATTGCAGGCTATTTAGAACCCTAATCATTATATTAATCATGGAATGCATTTTTATAGTATTACCTGTTTGGAGTCATAGATATTAATGATATTTTCTATAAAAGAAAGTTGACTCATCCAAATCCAAAATTGCATACTTTTAGGAAAGAGGTATTATTATACTATGTCAACAATGTTGCTATACAACCGTGGATGCATTCGATCACGAAAAGGCAATTCCTATGCATAACTTGATTCTTCCAGTCAACTGAGCTACTTTAATTTGTTTGCGTGAACCTGGTGGCATGCCATTCCTTGCAGAAATTTGTGATGCTTCTTTCAATTCAATGGAGCTACGACCATCGTAGCTAAATAATTTAAAATGTATAGCACAATTCCAAGCTTACATCACACCCCCACGCCTTGGATGTAGAGGATACAACAGAAACCAAAAACATAATGGTAAGAATTTTAGCCTGTGCGTTTTTTTTTTTTTTTTTTTTTTGCAAAATTCGCAATACAGACTCAGACACACATACATACATGCTCATTCCTAATAAACACGTGTACGCAAATTCTAACCCTTCTACGAGCACCTTCGGAAGGCTAGCGACAGATTTTGAAGAGACTTGATGCTACTTCATATGCTACTTGTCACGATCCAGCTTTGCATTCTTGTTTAGCATCAGCATCATGGGTATAAGCATCATCAAATTGTTGTGGACGGCATGTTGGGCCCACGACTGATCTCATGCAGATGCGCTCGGGACTTACATCCTCGGCAACGAGATCGATGTCCGCGCCGCATCCTCTCCACCGGTAGACAAGGCGACCAAGCCAAAGGAGGAGCTGATTTTGGTTGGGGGCAAGGGGTGGTGAAAAGAGTGATTTTTTGGGGTAAATAATGCAAGTTTTGCTTGCACCACAAAATGGTGATTTGGTGCAGTTTCTGGGAACGAACAATGGCTTTCTTTTCGGAAGCAGGATTGCAATGGCAATGGAGTGAGGCTAGAGAACTAAAGGGGAAGGTCCTGTTGAATTTAATTGGGTCTGACCCATTTTTATTCAGCAATTAAATCAAAGAAAATTCCAAAACTATAGAGTCAATGCTAGGTGTAATATGCAGAGGTCCTTTATGCAGTGTAACTGATAATTTGATGAGTGTTAAGTGCACGATGACTATTATGTGTTAGTGGATCATGATAACTATTATGTGCTAGTGGGTCATGATGTCTTAGTGTTTTTTATTACTAGTAACAGACAATTGATTTGTCGGTTTTATAAATTACTAGTAACAGACGATGCTATGATGATGACTATCTCTTTATGCGTTGGCTCTTCATCTTTGTCTTCCTTTGTTGTTGTATAAATGGGGGCATTGCTTCTCTTGTTTGCAAGAGAGAACACATAACCAACAACAACACCATACTGCTGATGTGTTGCTCTCTGCCATCTCCATTCAAGCCTCCTGCGCGGACAAGTTATTAGAAGAGCAGGCCTCCGAAACTCTGTTTGCTTGTATACTTGCACGAGTAGACGAATGATCAAGTTTTTGTGTAGCGCGTCGGTACGACGGCTCGCTTCTTCACACTGCTGTTTTCGATGTTCGAGTATGGTGTTCTTAGTGTTCGAGTACAGTTGACGACGATCAATTACTTCCACTACTTCCTAGCGGCCTCCTGTTCACACCGTCACTGTAGCACCCGGTTTTAAGAACAAAACCAGATACACACCACATGTGAGCCTAGGAAGTCAAATCTCACATATGGCTACAAATAAAGGTAATATCAATAGACAATGCTTAATATATAACATACTTAGTATAAATGATATAACCTTAGACAGCAAACAGCGGAAAGACAACTCCGATCTTCGGGTGAAGACTCTAATTCCACAGGGACAACTGACTGGTTGATCACAAGCTTAATTTCTTCAAACTCTAGCAATTTGGTACCTATCCGGAATTTTTCCAAAGATTTAAAAAGTAAAGTAAGCGTAAGTACATGTCGTACTCAACAAATATAATATGGGGTTCATGAGACTTAAAAGGCTGACACTGGTTTAACTGCAATTAGCTTTTAATGAGTCATCTTTTAGCAATTGGGTGGCAACAAGTTTATTCACGAGCCCATATAAACACATGATCAGGTAAACATGAATAATGAACAGCATAAACAGTAATCATTAGTGTGCATCTTCATCATCGGTATCATCCATGTTCTTCATCTATTCCGTAAGGGTTTCAAGGCCGCTCATGACCGTCAGCACGACTGATATACTAGTTTTACACTCTACAGAGGTTGTACACTTTCGCTCTGAGTCATGATACCCATATGGCCGGGTTAATTTTCTAAAACACTTCCAAGGTAAGCAGGCAGGGTTCACTATGAAACCTTTCAAAGATTCGTCTAACAAGTTAGGGATATTAGATTCACTCGGCAAACAGACATAGGAACCCCCTATCGAATGGCACAATTCCATCACGGCTATACACATAAGAGTAGAGGTTGTCCTATATCCGATTCGTCAAGCCATTCTTACGCCATAAAGGTAACCACTAACAAGCTAGAAAACATCCTCATACTGAGCTAAAGCCAGAGCCATGTAGCCCTCATAGTTGTACTATAAGTCCCGGATGATCACTTACATATAAGTACTTAGGGAGAGGAACCTGAAGCATTTAGAAAGTAGCTAAACACTCCAGCCCCCTGTTTCCAAGTTGCTAAAAAGTCATGTTTTAATGTTTATTGCCTATACCATTAGTCAAGTCACAAGATTATGGTTTAGTTGAGCACTAGCAAAGCTACCCAATGCATATCCCATAGGAGACAAGGTATAAGTTCAATTTTAGGAAATCCCTATCAAGGTGACACATGCAAATATGGATTAAATGTATTAAAATTGATAGGAAACAAGGATAATCCCATGCTATATTTGCCTTGAACAATGTGTTCCTGCCGATCCTGCTCGTCAAAGTAGTACTCTTGATCACCCATGAATTACTCACCGTCTATACTCGATATTCACAGCAACATACAAGCATCCAAAGCAATCATGCATAGCAAACAAAAACTATAGATTAGAACAGTACACCAATCAACATAAAATCAAGATGAAAAGTTTGTAAAACGAATCTATGTCTCGCTATGAACACACAGACGCGAAGATCACAAAAATCAGAGCTAAAACGAAGAAGTTATGAATTAAACAAGATTTTCTTTAATAAAATAATAGATTAAATCTAACCTCAAATTTTAAAAGTTGAAAATATGCTTAACAGTTGTATGAACATGTAGATTACTCAATTACGAACCTAACGTAACTTGAACGGACCAAATCGGAGTTAAAACGAAGATTTTAGGGCTAAAACAAGATCAGTGGCACTTCTGTAAATAAACAGAACTCAATTTTGATTTAAAATAAATATAACTCCGTCTTTGGATTCTTCTTTACTTTACATACCTGTTAACCTTACTCCAAGTAACTTGCCAAACTAATTCCAAGATCCTGACAGATACTCCAAACAATACTCAGGTAACTCCAATCACTGGACCACCTTTCCTTTTTAGTCCATACTATCAATTCTCTTTCTTAAAATATCCACCTTCCAATAGAGCCTTCTTACTTTCTTGGTCTTAAGTAGGTTCTTTTACCAACTTTAAAACATTAATGCCTATATATGCTCAGGTTAAGTTGCTCAACTCCCAAACACAATTTTTAATCCATGGTGTCGTTCGAATCTTCTTAGCATAACTCTCCTTTGCTAAGGGCATCAACAACGGCTTTTGCTTCTCTAAGTGATAGCACTTTTTTAAGTGAGAGCTAGAGAGCATAACTAAACTTTATATGACACCTTGAGCATTCGGACCCTTCTTAGTTAGATAGTTGGCATAAGCGTGATTGTCTATCTTATTGATCTCCTCCAAAGGTATTTGTTCCTCCAAAGGTTTTGATCCAGGGACTTGTGGGTTATTGGCCCACCACGCTTCCGTTGCGCAAACTAGAACGTATGATACTTCATCTTGTAAATTCTTCAACTTGGCTCCCCATTAAGAAAAATTAAACTAGGGGACACAAAAAGGGTAGCTTGCACCTTCTTCCAGATGATCTAACTAGTATCAAGACATTCTGACATTCCAATGATACTCTCGTGTATGAGCAAGAACAAGAAATCTGAATTTCCTCGCGAACAGAAAAACAATAGCCTAGTAAAATAGCTGTAACTCTAATTCTATTAATCCAAAAGAGCTACAGTTTATATTGTTGGAAAGCTTATCAAATTCTCCACAACTTCCTTATAGAATACTTTTCCAAATTATGCAGTTCATGTAGTCAAAAGTAGTGCACAACAGAAACTATTCCAGGCTTCAGAGATCATCAATGTATCGTCTTGTGAGTTTCATAACTCAATAACCAACATAGCTATCAAGGTGATTTTTGTGGTCAGAGAAAGATATTGAAGTCTAATGTCGTCTATAATTTTGTCATAATTTTTGGTATTCCGAAGACAGAGATATAAACTGATAAAAATAGGTTGGTCCGAAGGCACAATAGAGAAAACAGGAGAGAATCAAAACCTGACTATTTATTTCATTAATCCTTATACCTTAGGCCTATAAACTAAATAAAATTGTGGGAACACCCAACAAGATCATTGAAATCATTACAAAGATTCAAAACAAGCAGACGCATAATGACAATTCAACAAAGCACTAAAGGTGCACAATTCAACCATTGACTCAACTTGCGATACTATCATCCTCATTGTACTAGGGGTAACAATCCTAAGACTCATCTTCAGATTACGCAAGAAGGCGATGAGAGACAATTTTGAAAGCATATCAAATCAAGGAGTGCAGATGAGAACAAAGACTTCAAAATAAGCACCAAGGTAGAGATGAATAATAAGGGTAGAGATATAGTAGAGAAGAAAATATCAAGGTTCATAGAGCAAGGATGCTATAACAATTTCAAAACCTTAAGACGGCCAATTTCCAACTAGGCTTATATCCTATAGTCAGCATTGCTTTGATACCACTCTGTAGCACCCAGTTTTAAGGACAAAACCAGATACACACCATATGTGAGCCCAGGAAGTCAAATCTCACATATAGCTACAAATAAAGGTAATATCAATAGACAATACTTAATATATAACATACTTAGTATAAAGGACATAACCTTAGATAGCAAACAGCGGAAAGACAACTCTGATCTTCAGGTGAAGACTCCAATTTTATAAGGACAACTGACTGGTTGATCACAAGCCTAATTCCTCCAAACTCTAGCAATCTAGTACCCATCCAGGATTTTTCCAAAGATTTAAAAAGTAAAGCAAGTGTAAGTACATGTCGTACTCAACAAATATAACATGGGATTCATGAGGCTCAAAAGGCTAACACTGGTTTAACTACAATTAGCTTTTAATGAGTCATCTTTTAGCAATTGGGTGGCAACAAGTTTATTCACAAGCCCATATAAACTCATGATCAGGTAAACATGAATAATGAACAGCATAAATAGTCATCATTAGTGTGCATCTTCATCATCCATGTTCTTCATCTATTCCAAAAGGATTCCTTGGCCGCTCATGACAGTGAGCATGGCTGATATACCAGTTTTACACTCTGCAGAGGCTGTAGACTTTCACTATGCGTCGTGATACCCATGTGTCCAGATTAATTACTCCCAAAACACTTCTAGGGTGAGCAGATAGGGTTCACTATGAAGCCTTTCAAAGGTTCATCTAACAAGTTAGGGCCATTATATTCACTCTACAAACAGACATAGGAACCTCGCTGTCGAATGGCACAATTCCATCACGGCTATACACATAAGAGTAGAGGTTGTCCTATACCCAATTTATCAAGCCATTCTTATGCCATAAAGGTAACCACTAACATGCTAGAATAGGTCCTCATATTGAGCTAAAGAGAGAGCCATGTAGGCCTCATAGTTGTACTGTAAGTCCTGGATGATCACTTATATATAAGTCCTTAGGGAGAGGAATCTGAAGCATTTAGAAAATAGCTAAACACTCTAGCCCCCTATTTCCAAGTTGCTAAAAAGTCATATTTTAATGTTTATTGCGTATACCATTAGTCAAGTTATAAGATCATGGTTTAGTTGAGCACTAGCAAAGCTACCCAATGCATATCCCATAGGAGACAAGGTATAAGTTCAATTCTAGGGAATCCCTATCAAGGTGACACATACAAATATGGATTAAATGTATTAAAGTTGATAGGAAACAAGGATAATCCCATGGTATACTTGCCTTGAACAAAGTGTTCCTACCGATCCTGCTCGTCAAAGTAGTACGCTTGAGCACCCACGAATTATCACCGTCTATACTCGATATTCATAGCAATATGCAAGCATCCAAAAGCAATCATGCATAGCAAACAAAACCTATAGATTAGAATAGTACACCAATCAGCATAAAATCAAGATGAAAAGTTTGTAAAATGAATCTACATCTCGCTATGAACACACAGACACGAAGATCATAAAAATTGGAGCTGAAACGAAGAAGTTATGAATTTAATAAGATTTCCTTTAATAAAATAATATATTAAATCTAACCTCAAATTTTAAAAGTTGAAAACATGCTTAACAGTAGTATGAACATGTAGATTACTCAATTACAAACCTAACACAACTTGAACGGACCAAATCGGAGTTAAAACAAAGATTTTAGGGCTAAAACAACATCAGTGGCACTTCTGTAAATAAACAGAACTCAATTTTGATTTAAAATAAATAGAACTCCGTCTTTGGATTCTTCTTTACTTTGCATACCTGTTAACCTTACTCTAAGTAACTTGCCAAACTAATTCCAAGATCCTAACAGATAATCCAAACAATACTCAGGTAACTTCAACCACTAGACCACCTTTCCTTTTTAGTCCATACTATCAATTCTCTTTCTTAAAAAATCCACCTTCCAACAGAGCCTTCTTACTTTCTTGGTCTTAATTAGGTTCTATTACCAACTTTAAAACTTTAATGACTATATATGCTTAGGTTAAGTTGCTCAACTCCCAAACACAATTCTTAATCCATGGTGTCGTCCGAATCTTCTTAACATAACTCTCCTTTGCTAAGGGCATCGGCTACGACTTTTGCTTCTCAAGGTGATAGAACTTTTCCAAGTGAGAGCTAGAGAGCATAACTGAACTTCATATGGCACCTTGAGCATTCGGACCCTTCTTAGTTAGATAGTTGGCATAAGCATGATTGTCTATCTTATTGATCTCCTCCAAAGGTATTTGTTCATCCAAAGGTTTCAATCCATGGACCTATGGGTTATGGGCCCACCACACTTCCGCTGCGCAAACTAGAACGCATGATACTTTATCTTGCAAATTATTTAACTTGGCTCCCCCCTTAAGAAAAATTAAACTAGGGGACACAAAAAGGGTAGCTTGGACCTTCTTCTAGATGAGCTAACTAGTATCAAGACGTTCGGACATCCCAATGATACTCTCGTGTATGAGCAAGAACAAGAAATCTAAAATTCCTCGCGAGGAGAAAAACAACAGCACAGTAAAATAGTTGTAACTCTTATTCTATTAATCCAATAGAGCTATAGTTTAAACCAAGTGCTAATCTAGACGGCTCAGATTAGATGAGGGAGAGAGAGCGCGATCCGGTCGGCCAGAATAATGCCGGCGCGATGGCTTCCATGGCCAACAGCGAAGAAACTCATCGGTGCACTTGGTTAGGGCCCTAGAGGCCACGACAGAGTAAACCAAGAGCTCAGGAAGCAAGAGGAGGTGATGGTGAACTCACCCAAGTAGTTTTCATAGTCGGAAATGGCTCGGAGGCGACGCAAGATGCGGTGGAACGGATGGCAAACACTATGGCGCTAGGTTTCGTGGCGGCACGGTGATTCGGCAAGGTGGCTGCGACTCCGAAGCTTGGGATGGGGAGGCATGGCCATGGCTCAGGGTGGTATTTATGAGGGGTTCGGGCATGGCGCACATGCCAAGGTGAGGAAACAGGGTGGAGACGGATTCCATGGTGGCGTTGGAGTCCGGCGCAACGACGACTCAAGGTAGGGGATGGCACCGATAGGTGGGCCCAGCGCATCAGTCGCAGAGAGAGAGAGAGAGGGAAGGGATGCTGCCGCATGGCTTCAACTTTGGTTGAGCTGGTGGGAATAGGCCAGCGCTAAGGTGGGGAAGAGAGGAAAGGAGAGACGGCCGCTGGCTGGGCCAACATGCCAAACTGGCTGGCTACGGAGGGAGCAGAGGCAGGCCAAGGTAAAGAGAGGGAAGGGAGTCAGGCCACGTGAGAGAGAGGGCAGAAATAGTAGAGCAGGCCAACAAAGGGAGAGGGGCAGTCCTTTAGGCTAAATTGAAGAAGGAGATGATTTTCCATTTTCCAATTCCTTTTCCATTTTCTTAAACACCATTTCAAGTCCAATTTGATTTCAAATTTAAATTCTTTTGCAAATTTCAATCAAACCAAAGCATCACAAGTAAAATATGCAGCAGCATGTATGCACATACAAGTATGTAGACCTACATTTGATTTTATTTTTAACATAGTTATTATTTTTTCTAAATTTAAATGCTCACAAAATGCATAATTAAATCATTTTCACCTATTTTAAAATCATGCAAATTTTAGGATGTTACAGTCACTATCTACTTCCCGTTGATAGTGGCCTTGACGTGATCGACACTGCAACCTCTTTGTGCTGCACTGAGCAGGATGACTATATCAGCAAACCATTATGTCCACTAACGAAAACAACTCTGGTGCCGCTGGGTATGTTACTGTGCCCACGTAGGGGCCCGTGCTCGCCCAGATGACTCACCCTACCCATGCCTCACGCCCGCACACGGGGATCACTCACGCCCCCTCCGCTTCCCATGCGCATGCACACAGGGATCATCTGCGTTGGCTCGGCGGAGCCCTAGCAGTTGTAGTAGGCGGCTACAATAGGTGGATCCCATTGCAACATGTGCAACACCAGATCTATTTTTGCAACATGCAGATGAAAACACTTGCAACATATGGCCAAAACAGCTAAAACACTTGCAACATATGTCTGAAACACTTGCAAAACACCTGAAAACACTCGAAAGCCATTGTAAACATATGCAACATCTAGATGAAACACTTGCAACATATGTGTGAAAACATATGCAACATCTATATAAAACACTTGCAACATACGTCTGAAAAATAGATGAAACATTTGGAATAGATGCTTGCAACATCCATGTATAGGCATTGAAACATATGCAACATACGGATCCACTTTTGCAATATCCAAATGAAACACTTGCAACATACCTCAGGAACATGTGAAACACTTACATTTGCAACATGCACTTTTAGTGCAACATCTCCTTGCTACTTGGGAGAATGGAGGCCCGTCGGTGTGTGGAGTTCACCAGTGTAGAGCTCGTCTGTGGCGCGGAGCTCGCCGCTCTAGTGGAGAAGGCCACAGCATGTTTGATGGTTAAGGCAGGAGGGAGGCACGGTGAAGAAAGGAGGCGCGATGAGAGGAATGCGGGTGGGAGGCATGGCGAAGTGTGGTCACGGTGCTACAGTGATTTTTTAAGAAAATGTGGTGACTGGAGAGGAGCGGATAGAGAGCCTTCTAGGCGTCGCGGCCCACCAACAGGCAATGGTGGCGTCCGGGTGGATGGACGCCCTAATCCAAATATTAGGGCTTGTTTGGATAAGAGGAATTTCAAAGGAATCCAATTCCTATGTTTTGCTTACATCACATGGTGTTTGGAATGGAGTAATGAAGTTTTCCTTTATTATGGAAAGGCTTGCTTTCCTTCGTAAAATGGAGGAAATAAAACATCCGCTCTAAACTCTTGGAAATTTTTCCTACATGTGAATGGAGAGATGAGCTATCCCTTATTCACTATAATGCACCCATTCCTATAAAATTGCTATATTTTGAATCCACCATTTTTACCTCTGTTTTTCTCTATTTTACGTTCCTTTGTTCCAAATGGTCCCTTCCCTTCCTTTTCTCAGCCGTATTTTCATGGGAACTTCCCACCGGTACTCAGTATTTTCGAATATACATTGTGGTCTAACTTCACGGCCCACGAGCGTGAATTAGCCCAGCCCACAAAGCGCCGCTGTTGCCTGCTGCGGTGCACACCTACATTGGTGCCTAACCCTAAGCGACGGCCGCCCTCCCACTCTCTATCTCGCAACTCGCCTCTCTGAGTGGGAATTTTTTTATTTCTAACATTTTTTAAAAGTATTTCCAAATTTGACACTGAATTTTTTTTATTTTCAAATCTAACACTTTTGGTCACGCCTATTGCCACGGTGCGGTGAAACAACGCTGTTGCGCCATGCATGGTGGCGCGGCAGCGGCGATGACATGGCACTTCCCTGAGCCCTGACCGCTGACGTGGCAGGCGCTGCCGCACCATAGATCTTGGCGCGGTAGTGCCGCGCCATAGCCCATGGCGTGGTGAAGCCCAATATAGGACCATGGACCGGCCTCCCTCCCCTCACTATCTCTCTTTCACTCTAGTGAAATGGATCGAGGGAGAGATGCGCCCGCTGCCACCGCTGCTGCCCATGTCCACCCACCACCGCCGAGGCCACCGCCCAAGCCTCCTCCCTATGACCATCTGCCTCCCTCTCTCTCCATTCCTCCCTCTCTAGGCCACTCCAAGAGCCGTGCCCATCGTCGGTGCAGTGGCCCCTTCCCCACCATGGGCTAGCCTCTCTCCCCATTGTCTCCTTCACCTGCACCCCCTGTCCCTTCCTTGGCTGGCTGGTGGTGTGCCACACCCCTCTCCTTCTCTCTCCTGCTCCCAGAAGAAGCCCACCACCGGTGGCCATTGCCCCGATCTTCCCCTCGTTGTCAAGATGCAAAATTAGTTTGAATGATTAGTTAGTATAGTTAGTGTAGTAAGTTAGTATAGTTAGTAAAATTGTTGTTACTTAGGGTTAAGATGCAAAATTAGTTTGAATGATTAGTTAGTATAGTTAGTAAAGTTAGTTAGTTTAGTTAGTATAGGTAGTATAGTTAGTAAAGTTAGTTAGTTGAGTTAGTACAGTTAGTGAGTCTAGTTAGTTATTGTATTTAGTATAATTAGTTATTGTATTTAGTCTTGTATAGGTGTTAATATTGGATAAGATAGTATAGTTATAGTTAGTATAGGTATTAATATTACTATAGACATTACGTACAACGATTAAGATGACTTGATGAAGTTTCCTCAATTGCTTTTGTAGATGGATTGTTGTGTCCGAGTTTTTTTATGGAGGAAGTGTTAGGAAAGAAGATGGTATGTTTGAGGATATGGAAGAAGAATTGGAATGATTTGATGAACCTCCTAGCTTCAACGACCTTTGTGTCCATTTGAATGCAAAGTTTGGTGGTGATTTCTGTTGACACCCAAATTTGGTTCGAAAATAAAAGACCCTAAGGTCGAGATTAGTCAAAAGAAAGCTGAGACCTTCAATCAAATCGGCTAACCAGGTTACCAGATCAGCTAGCAAGGTGACATCATCAGGGGAAAGAGCGCTATCGGCAGGATCAACAAGATATAAATAAGAAGACGCGTCGGGCTCCATAGAAAGGAAAGATTGGAGTCCAAGTTATCTTAAATTAGGAAGTTTTGTTCTTTTTCCCAAGTTTGTAACCGGTCTTGTTCGACCAAGACTCATAGTCAGGCCTTAGGTATAAATATTGAACCCCGACCATTGTAATGGACATCTCACATCAATCAAACAAATCAGTACCTTTACCTTTTGGCTCCGGCCACCCCTTAGGAGTAGGAGTAGAGTAGATTTCGGCGAGTTTTTCGGGCAAGCAGGGCTGCATTGGACGACCTAACCTCTGGCTTGTTTGTAAGTATATGTAACAACTTATATTGTTACTTGCAAGGCTGCAACAGACGACTGATCTCTTGCAAGTCGCGGTATAAGTTAGTTATCGATCTATATTGTTATTTGTAAAGCTGCAACAGATGACTGGTCTCTTACAAATCACAGTATAGATTAGTTATCGATTCGTATCAACTTTTACAAGGCTACAATAGACGGCTAATCTCTTGTAAACATTGGTATTAATCAAAGTTATCGATATTGTGTTAGATAGTTCACTGTTTAATACAATATCACCAATTGCACGATCTAGATTGAGATTCATTAGTCCTATCTATTTGATCTATCGTCTGCTGATTACTTTCACGGCTGAATTTAATTCCTAACGTTAGATCCTATTTTAATGACCAATCTATGTCGGTCCTCATTGTACATGGCGGGTGTTTGAAGTCGTGTTCCATTAGGAGATAGATCCATTGATCATCAGTATCCGGTATGACTCCGCTACCAATGCTGCATCAGACAACTCGATCTATTGATAGCGTGTTAGATTAGACATTAGCGGTTAGTAGATCTATCTGTTAAGAAGAGCATGGCGTCAATCACCCGCTATGTCTCCATCGGCTATTTAGCCGATGGCTTGAGCTCTAACGCATACGACATGCTTTCATGATTCTTTTGCGATGTAAGTAGATCTATTGATTGCTGGTCTCTGATCTAGGGTCCTACCATCAATGCTACATCAGACGACTCGACCTGTTGGTGGTACAATAGATTGAGTCTAGTCATTTGTAGATTTATTTGTATCCAATGGATGAGTGATCATATGGCGTACGATACGATTACTGGAATCGGCTGTTCTAGCCAATAGCCCACTTTGTTGAGGATGTACTGGCTATCTATATGCTTTTACTTGTTCTTGTCCTGGTTAAAAGCTAGTATGTCTATCACATGTATGCTTACACGTCTATTCTTACATCTTTCGCATGCTTTCATGATCATCGGCTAAGTTAGATCCATGTAACTAAGTAAATAATAATTGTCGATATGCCTGTTTTGTTTACATTACATCATGAACATGTTGAATATCGACTCTCTAGTTGATAGCCTTATTGTGTTGGTCACTTGGCCGTATATCTAGAACTATTTGGACAAACGCCGGCATGTTCCACCTTAAATTACTGATCACTTTCTCTCCTTGTCAATTGCAGGGTGAAATTGATTGGCACGCCCTCGGTCACGACCATCCAGTCTAGTGCCTCACCTTTTAAGTCCAAAGAGAGCTCGAGATCTGCTCCACACGGTTTCTCTCGGCTTGCTCACGTGTCAGTGGCTCCCCATCGAGCGCATTTTTGTCGTTGACAATTTCACAGTGAAGGGGAGGTTTGATAGTGGGAAGACTAGGGCACACTATGTCCTGATGCCCTTGTGTGGCCCTGCTCACTAGTCCTGCTACAATAGGGTGGTCCAACATTCCAATGTGCCCATGGCTGAGGTGGTGATGGAGAATGGGTACGTGATGTAGGGTCTCTATTATGGGCCGTCCATTGACGGTGTTGGAGGTAATGATCAAGAATTGGGGGTGTCAGCACAAAATTTCATCCCATGCTGAGGGCACACGAGCAAGCCGGAAGGGTCTGTTCGATGGAGCTGTAGATCTGCCTGGCTTCAATGTAATGGTGGTCGATCC
The DNA here is from genome assembly GCF_019320115.1 of Miscanthus floridulus. Lineage (NCBI taxonomy): Eukaryota > Viridiplantae > Streptophyta > Magnoliopsida > Poales > Poaceae > Miscanthus > Miscanthus floridulus. Next base: position 121,129,219 of record NC_089587.1, on the reverse strand, counting down.
TACGTACTCCTCCCGAGAGATGCCAGTCAATTTGACCCTACAATTGACAAGGAGAGAAAGCTAATCAGTAATTTAAGGTGGAACATACCGATGTTGCCAGACAGTCCCGAATGTGTGGCTCTGAGAGCTGATATAGAAGGAGATCCACTAAATAGCTGATTCCAGCATACTCATAAGAATAAATTAGTTAAAGATCATGGGTTTGTGGAAGGAAATCGGTTATCATTTAAGATGAATGTCATTATTTAGACAAATATTAGTCAATGACGATAGGATGTCAACAATAATTAGTTTATGCTAAGCCAATGATTGCAAGTAACTGAATCCCTTTTTGTATAAAAGAAGTAGCTCATCATCATTTAACCATTTAATAGAGATAAATCTAATGAACATATTAGATCTTATCTATCGTTATGACAAGTGGGGCATAAGGTAGAATCATGCAGGCCGTAGAAACAGCATTAAATTTGATGACCCTAACTTATTACTAATATCAGTTTGGCATGAGGCAGAATCATGCAGGTCATAATACAATAATAAGATCATGGGGCTAACACATCTTTCAACCTATCTTTACTTCAATGGTCTCATGACACGAACTGCATATGTGAAAGCACTCGATATCGGTTAAAACAGCCGATTCAGGCATAGCACACAGTTAAGGTCATGTCCTATCAGGAATAGATCTACCAAGTAATGATCCCCACTCCACGGTGCTAATAGTGGGGTGTGAGGCAGAATCACATAGGCTGTGATAACGGGCCATGGAACGGTTTTCGTTAGCCAATAGATCTATTCAAGACCAAACATGCCTTAACCGCACATTATGCACGATCAAGATTGACATAAAACAGCCGATAAAACATAACTCATCATTTAAGATGCAGATTAGATCAGTTTAGATTAATAAATGATGGGTTAAACAGGATATAAGGCCGATCTAGATCAATCCCAATTGGGCGAAGTGATATTACTATAATTAAATGAATAATAAAAGCAAGAAGCAATATCGGTAACTTAATGAATCTATCCGAATGACGCCACTCTTAGATAGAGCCAATAACTTGACCTTAATCTAGTTCAAGCAGTGGAGGTTGACCAGATCGATGCAGCCGTACTTGAACTAAACAAGAGTCGATAACTAGCTTATACCAAAGGCGCAGTGGAGGTCGACCGGATCGATGTAGCCGTATGAACAGAAGTATAAGCCATGATGATACTTACAGACAAGCCAGAGGTCGGTCAGACCGATGTAGCCTTGCTCGCTGAAGAACTCGTTGAGATCTACTCTACTCTTACTCCTAAAGGGTGGCTGAAGCTGAAAAAAGTAAGGAACTTGTGTTTGATTGTTTGTGTGTCTTTTACAATAGCCGGGGTCCAATATTTATACCCAGAAGCTACGCATGAATCCTACTTAAGCATGGCTCATCACAATTCTTGGCCTAAGATAAAACATTCCTAATTTAAGATAACTTGGACCCTAATCTTTCCCTTTTTGTAGAGTCCAACATGTTTTCCCAGCGTCGATCATAGCTTTTGTCGTTATCTGCTAGCGCTATCTGAAGAAAGCCAATTCCAGTGTTGCATTCAAATCAGCTGATGCCGACCTTCACGCAGTCGATTGCTTGATGACATGATTTTGGGAGCTTTCGAGTCCCTACAATTCTTCTTCCAAATTTTGGTGTAAACATATGCCCCCAATTTTGGGATAAAAGTAATTTTATTCCAAAATTATCACATCTGTACCCCCGATAGGTCCACAGTCATGGGTAGAGAATCTTGATCTAGGGTCTACTATTTGTCATCGTCTATGTCAGCTCATGAGCCCTTGCTTCAAAACTTTTATGAGAGCATCATTGCTTCACGAGCGCTTGGATTCATCTTTCTAGGCCGACTATAAAATGTCTATCCAACTCTGGCGAGAGCAACTCAACAATTTAGCCATATTTCTCTTCCATCTGCTTCCTCGAGTGCCTCTAACTCTGTCGGACCCTCCATGGTCTATCTTTTTGCCATGAAGATCTTGAGTGGTTAGAAGGATTCTTGTGCATAGGGTGATTGTGTTGCTCATCTTAGCGCCTTATCGAGCAAGAGGATCAGTTACTGTGGTTAGAAGAATTCTTGTGATATCACCTAAGTATTCACTCCATGCTCGCAGAGCTGTTCTAGTGTTTGCAAGGGCTAAAATGTGTGGACACCTTCCCCTTGTTTGCTCCATCAAATACCCATCGAGAAAGCCACAGGCTTCTTTCTCACAGTTTCCTAGTCACCGAGAAATTAGCTGGGCATCTGTTTGGCAGGCGGTTTTTCCCCTTCTCTGGCATAATTTTATCAACGGGCCGATGTGACTCAGTTTATGATGACCTTCGACCCTGTGGGGATCCAGACTCCCTTCAATCCAAAGAAGCCTTGGTGGCTGGATCGCTGGTCAATGTAAACCTTTCATATCCATCCCATGATATTTTGTAATTATGGGAAGCAATAAGTCCAAATCTATTATCTCTTCATTATCCGTCCCCTGAATCTCTGGAGTGTCGATCCGTTTCTGTATCTGACTTCAATTTCACACCCCCGGTGAAATCTATCTTCTCACCTTCCCAGGCTATATATACAGGCCACGGCTGTGGATCGAAAAACATCCTGCTTTGTCTCAAACCTTTTCATGTTTTTAGTGCAGTTTCTACTTTCCCATAGATTTGAGATCATGGAGAATAGCAAGAGGTCTACTGAGGAGGCCCTCATTGGATCTATGTCATCATGCCAGCGCCTTCATCACCAGGAGGGTGCAACTCATGATGCTCTCACTGCTTCAGGGCATCGGGCAGACTCCGCTCAGCCTTTGAGGTTCTCTTCGTCAACAGCTCACCACTAGCTTCCCTGCTATCTGAGGAGGTAGGTTGACAATGATGATATGCTTGCCTCCATCAACAGACATGGCTAGAATCTCGCCGACTATCTCTCCCTCGCAAAATCGACTCAGGCCATGGTCCGATGCCGATCGCCTCTCGAGGTCAATTTGGTGGAGGATAGGTTGGCCAAGGCTGAGGCCAGAATCATGGGTGAGATATCTATCATAGCTTTTGCTTCCTCTCAATCTCATCTTCAAGATTTTGATCATCTCCCCTTTGAATCTTTTTAGATTTGTCCGCTCAACTGGAAAGCCTTCGATTGGCTTCGGATTACACGGCGGGATTCATCAATGCCAGAGGCACCATCCCGGTGGTTTGCTTGCATGACATCCCGAACCGTGCTAGGGAGGTCACTTTGCATGGTGTTCGTCATGGTGCCGCCATGGCGTTGGCTGCTACGCAAGCCCACTCTGGCCATGCACTTCGGTTTCTTCCCCATGGTTTTCTAGCCGCGGCGCACCCTAGGGATCATGAGCGCCTGGTTAAGGATTTCTTCAGCACCGCCAACTTCGTAGCATTTATTTCCCAGGCCGATGATATAGTAACCAAAGTGTTTTCTGGTCCATAGTTTGTAATAGGTGATATTTAGCAAACAATTTCTTCGTCTTGAGTGATTTTCCTTTGCTTCGTACTTCATATTATATGCATCACTTTGTCTATGTTTGCTTTGCTCCTATAGGTGATACACATCATACCTGCTTTTACCTCTTTGGATTTATTTTTGTACTAGACACGATACCTTTCTGGTATCGGCTATTAGAGCCAACAACCGAACAAATCGGTTGTCAAGTATTAATCTAAACGCTAGGGTAATATTTCTTTAGATATTTCCCATTGATTGCGCTGCCAAATTCTTCCTCTCCTCTTAGTGTTTCCAAAATATAAGCATTACCAGTCGCACAACATTTGATCCGATAAGGTCCTTCCCAATTAGGTGACCATTTGCCAAACTTACTGTCCTTTGACCCGATCGGCAATTGCACTTTCCAGACCATGTCTCCTTTAGAAAATTGCTTAATTTTGACATTTTTATTATAATATTTTGCAACCCTTAGTTTATTAGCTTCGATATTTTCAAGAGCACGCAGCCGAAGGCAACTCAAGTCCTCTAAGTCATCTATCATAAGATTCTTGTAGACTTTGGCTAACAAATCATTTTGCAATGTAACACGCCTCGATCTAGTCTGAACTTCCCAAGAAAGAACTGCATTATGGCCATACACAAGTTCATAAGGCGATGTTTTAATTGATCCATGATAGGCCATCCTATATGCCCATAGTGCCTCATTAAGCGTTGAATGCCACTTCCTTGGCTGTTCCTCAATCTTTTTCTTGATCAGCTTAATCATAATCTGATTGGACGCCTTTACCTAGCCATTAGCCTGAGCATAGTAAGGAGAAGAATTTAGTAGCTTGATTCCCATACTGGTAGCAAAATCTCTGAACTCTTCTAATGTAAACATTGTCCCTTGATCGGTAGTTATAGTTTGAGGAATCCCAAAACGATACACAATATGTTCTTTGACAAAATCAACCATATTCTTTGAGCTTACCATCTTTAATGGAATTGCCTCCACCCATTTAGTGAAGTAATCTGATGCTACCAATATGAACTTATGTCCTTTGCTTGAGGGCAGAAAAATCTAGCCAATTAAATCAATTCCCCAACCTCAAAACGGCCATGGCTTGATTATTGGATTCATGGCCGATGCAGGCAATTTCTAGACATTACCAAAACATTGATAGTCCTGGCACCCCTGTAATATTCGAAATAGTCTTCCAATATCGTTGGCTAGAAATATCTAGTTCTGTGAATAATCCATTTCATCTTATAAGCCAATTGATGAGCTCCACATATCTCTTCATGTGCTTCACCCATCAACACCTTAGCTTCCTCTTGATTTAAGCATTTGAGCAACACCCCATCGACTATTTTATAATATAGCTGATCATCTAGTAAAACATACTTAGTCGATTTATACCTTAGCTTTCTGGTAACTTTTCGTGTTGGATTCCTAAGGTAGTCAGCTATTTCAATTCTCCAATCATTACTCAAGGTTTTACTACTCAAGACTTCTTGAAACACTCGATAACCTAAAGTGCTTTGAGCTAGATGATTAGCTTCTTGATTCTGTGCCCTCGAAATGTGTTGAAAAGAGACATGAGGAAACTCTTTTAGCAACCTTTGACATTCATCATAATATCCCCTCAGAGTATCTCCTTTGCACTCATATAGGCCGATCAACTGATTAATAATTAACTGTGAATCTCCAAATACTTCAATTGCTTCGGCCTTTACTTTGTGAAGAAGTTGAAGTCCCTTAAGAAAAGCTTCATATTCTGCTTGGTTGTTGTTAATCATTGGTTTAGTTGGAATAGCAAACTCAAAACTTGCCCCCTGAGGTGAAATAATAACAATACCAATACCACCACCTTGCTCACATGATGATCCATCAAAGAATAACATCCAAGGTATCAGCTCTACATAATCAATGCTTGGCTTATGATGCTGGGTGACAAAATCAGCCATTATTTGTCCTTTGACTGCTTTAGCCGATTCGTACCTCAAGTCAAATTCCGATAACGTGAGAATCCACTTTCTCACTCTCCCATTCAGTATTGGCATTGATAACATGTGCTTAATCACATCAGCCTTGGAAACAACCATACATTTGGCCGATAATAAGTAGTGTCACAACTTAGTGCAAGAGAAATATAAGCACAAGCATAACTTTTCGGTGGGAGAATATCTTGTCTCTGGATCTAGGAGCCTTCTACTCAGATAGAAAACAACTCGTTCTTTTCCTTCAAACTCTTGCATCAAGGCCAATCCAATTATCTTGTTATCAATCGATATGCACAACTTAAAAGGCTTACCTTACTGAGGAGGGACCAGCACAGGTGGACAATTCATATATTCTTTTATCTCTTCAAACACCTTTTGTTGTACGTCACCCCACTTGAATTCTTGATCATTTTTCAACTTCAACAAGGGAGAAAACGACAAAATTCTTTCTGACAAATTTGAAATGAATCTTCTGATGAAATTAATCTTACCAAGTAGAGATTGTAACTCTGTTTTAGTAGTCGGGGGAACTATCTCATCAATTGCTTTTATGTTGTTTTGACCAACTTTGATTCATCTCTCGTGGACCATGAATCCCAAGAATTGTCTAGCTGATACTCCAAAAGCACACTTATTAGGATTCATCTTTAGACCATGTTTTCTTATGCATTCTAGAGTCTCCTGCAAATCAGCTAGATGCTATTTGTACCCTTTGGATTTTATCATCACATCATTGATGTAGATTTTAACAATCCTGTCGATCAACTTATGAAAAATATAATTCATCGCCCTTTGATAAGTTGCACCGACATTCTTTAGACCAAAGGTCATCACAACCCACTCAAATAAACCGATTACGCTGGGGCACCTGAAAGCGGTCTTTGCTATGTCTTCCTTAGCCATGAAAATTTGGTTATATCCTGCATTGCTGTCCATGAAGCTAATAACCTTGTGCCCGACTACTGCATCTACTAACATATTAGCTATCGGCATCGGATAACCATCCATGGGTGTGGCTTTGTTCAGATCCCTAAAATTGATGCAAACTCTTAATTTTCCATTCTTCTTATACACAGGGACAACATTCGATATCCACTCTGCATATCGGCACGGTTGGATAAACTTTGCTTCCAGTAACCTTTTAGTCTCCTTTTTGATGTCATCAAGCATGTTCGGGTTGAATCTTCTTGGAGCTTGTTTAAACAGCCGATATCCAGGTTTGATTGGTAACCAATGTTCAACAATTGATCAGTCTAGACTAGGCATCTCATAGTATTTCTAAGCAAAACAGTCTTTAAATTCCTTTAATAAATAAACTAACTCTCGCTTATACTCAGGATCCAACTTGGCACTTACATACGTCGACCTAAGTCTATCTCTAGAACCAATATCCACTTCTTCTAATTCATCGATCAACGTGAAGCCATGTCCTAGTTTGCCATCTGTACCATCTATTGGATTATCCATTAAGACAAATTTTCAAAGCCGACTACTTGGATTGGCTGTTGGCTTTCATTATTGACTCTAATGAAGCCTCCTTCCCATATCTTGCCAGAAAAGCATTCGAAGTCTCCTAGTTCCCAAAAGACTGGATTGGCACCAAGGAGCAAACTATACAACCCTTTTTCATTGATGACAAAGAATGTGGTGAGCAGAGTCATACTCCTGATTGTTAGTTTGACATTCATTGCCCCCCGGGTCTTAGACTCATTACCCCTAAAGTCTTTAAGCATCATGTCAGTCTCAATCAGATCTCCTGGTCCCTTGCCAAGTTTACAAAAAGTGGTGTAAGGCATGAGATTGACAGAAGCACCTCCATCCACCAACATCTTCTTCATCGGCTTCCCATCAACCAAACCTTTTACATATAAAGCCTTTAGGTGCCGATGCTTGACTGGTTTATCAAATATTGCTTGTTGTATAACCGTCAACTTGGCAACTATCTCCTCATACTCCGATTCATTGAAATCTGAATAAACTTCTTGATCTGCCGGAGCTCATAATTCTAATGGCAATAGAAAAGTCATTTGAATATTAGCCAATGGTTGCCTTTTATCGGCTGTTTGCTTAGCATGCCATACTCGGGGTTTACCGGATGCTTGAGCCTATTCCAACTCTCTATTCCTTAGGTGTTGTACCCTTCTTTTCTGGCTTCTTATCAAACCTCCTAGACACCATTGGCCTTTTTGCCAAACATATTCATTTTTATTGCCTTCTTCTTCATAATCAGCCCAGTTTTGATCAACAACCCTTTTCCAAGCCAACTATGAACACTTCCATTTTTAAGCGCCAATCCATATTATTATGATGATATGCATCTTGAGCATGGATAGACCGGCGGTTGGTTTGAGATTGCCTAAACTCCCAATATTGATCGCTGCACTCTGGACAGTTATTACTGGTAGACAACTTCAAACCTTCATTCCAGCAATATCTAAATAAAGGACAATTCCAATGCGATTCAGCTTGCTTTCTTTCATACCTCTCTTTTTCCTGTTGATGCTAGTATTTTTGTTCTTCTAACCAATGTTGATAATCCTTTTCCTTCTGCCACTGCTATTTATTCAACAGAATTCGAGATGTAGCCCATAACTTTGTCGCCCCATCTTTTGACGTTTCTTCCTGCTCATATCGGCTCTTTTGCTTGTTGTGACGTCTTCTAATTTTTCTGTACTCATCAACCAATATTTGCATCTCGGGATCAACTGTTCTAGCTTCTCTCGATTTAGTTGATGTTAGGACCTTAGTCTTTCCTTTGAGTAGCCTAGCATTGACCATGTTTTGATCTCCTGGGAAAGGATTATCATCAACTTTCATTTTTTGAGGCATATCAAATTTGAGTCTTCCTTGCTAAATAGCCCTCTGTATAAGCTGCCAGAAAATTCTGCATTCATTAGTGGAATGAGAAGTAGCATTATGGAACTTGCAGAACTTCTTATTCTTTAACTGATTAGGGGGTAACATAACATGATTATTGGGCAACTTGATCTGTCCCTTCTCAAATAAGAAATCGAAGAGCTTGTCTGATTTTGTAACATCAAAGTCATAGCTCTCCTTGACTCCACTTCCCCAAGGATTTGGCACCATTACTGTCTTTTTGCCCTAATTCCATTCAGCTACGGCAACCTCTTCTTCTTCATCTTCTTAGCCATCATCGACTGAATATGGATTATAAGCTTCGGCCACTGTGGTACTCTTCTAGAATCGGGTATCTCTGCGCATACTCTGGAATTAGCTATTGAGCGTCGACACTCGTTGAGCCAATGGACCCAAGTTGTCAAATTCTTGTCCTAGCAGTTTTTCTTTCCATGTTGGCAGCATCCCTTGAATTGCCAAAGTAGCTAGCTGATCATCAGCCAAGTTTAATAAGAAGCACAAATTTCTAGTCTCTTAGAACCTCTGAATAAACTTAGTGCCTGATTTGTTAGTTTTCTATCTTATAGTTGTCAAATCAGTAATCTTCTTTTCTCCAGTCCTAATATAAAAATATGTATGAAATTTCTTTTCCAGGTCAGCCCAATTAGCAATGGAGTTGACTGGCAGTGATGAAAACCAAGTGAAGATTGGCCCTAACAGGGACAAGGAGAACAAATGAACTTGATGGGCCCCTTCAATGGATACTTCTCCCAACTGTGTAAGATACTAACTGACATGTTCTATTGTGCTTGTACTGACTTGGCCAGTGAACTTAGTAAACTCTGGGAGCCTATAATTTATAGAAAGAGCGATCAAATCATACCATTCTAGATATGGGCATTTGTACGAGAAGGTTAGCCCTTTTGGCATCAGACCGAACTGATTCTTCATTATCTCGGCGACCTTTAGCAACAACTCATCAGCATGTGAATTTGGATTTCTCTGCACTTGCTGACCCATCTGTGGATTAAAATCCCATGTGCCTTGATACCTTGGATTCGGAATCATGTGAAGGGTGTTATAATCTGGCCATAATGATACCCCTGTGGAATCTCTATTTGCTGGGTCCTTTGCTGGTTTGCTGCTTGAAATCTCTAGTTATAAACATCAGGATCTATATCTCTATGGACCCTTTAAATTGATGGTGCTATTTTTTGAGCCAACGATGGTATATGGCCTGTTGTGCCAAAATGAATAACCTAGTTCTAACCTTGCCCCACCGGCTATTGCACATGCTGTACTAACGATCCAGGATTATACCGTATCTGATTTGTAGCAACACCTTGAGAGTTGTTCAGATAAACTCTGAACTGCCTGGACATCATTATTACCAGCTGGTGCTGCTTCTTGATGGCTGGTACCGGTTTGATTAGTCCCTTGAGTTGACTGATATGGAATGTTGTAATAAGTTGGTCCAACCTGATCAACTGGAAACCCATGAAACTCCTCTTTTATGGTGCGCGAGGGCTCATGGTCCTTCCCCACCACTCCACGGCCGCCGGAGCCACCTCAGCCGGCCGGAGCCGCGAGCCGGCCAACCTCCAGGCGCTGCCAGTGAGAGAAAGAAGAAGGACCACGCACGAGAATAAAAAGTTTTACAGGGGGTTAAGTGAAGAATCAGTGACTCATATGAATAGTAAACTAATGGATCTGTTTGTTTGGGTTTAATTTCTGTAAACTACAGGGACCCCGATGCAAGACTTACATGTCTTTTCTTTTGTTTTTATAGATTTGAATGATGAAATTTGAAAATTCATATTAATTAGTAGAAAAATCCTAAAATAACAAATGTGGACTTTTTGGAATCCTTGTGAAATTATTTATGCAGTAGATCTATAATATGGCATGTTTTAGTTTAAAGTTTTAGCTGTAAAAATGGATTTATGCAGGTTAGGGTTTGAATGCTAGTCTTGCTTGTCTTTTTCATAACTGTAGTTGTTTTGCTCAAATAATTGTGAAATTTTTGTGGAGTGCTACTAAGGTTATTCTTGATGTCTGGTAAAAATTTCAATATTTTAGGCTTGATAGTTTAAGATCTATAAAAATAACAAATTACCTATATTGCTTTGCTCCTATTCTGAATAGTCCTACATGTTTGAATTAATTGGCTTAGTTAAGTTATGAATCATGACTTTATGATAATACATGAGTTGTATTACTTTTATTAAGCTTTTCAAAAAGCTAAATATCATGATTTTTGGTTAAGTAGATCTTGAGTTATAATTGCTTAAATCTCTGTTGCTGTTTCTGCCCAAACCCAGAGAGGGTTTCCTTGTTCTTACTGTGGGGCCTTCTTAATAGTACAATTAGATTGAGGTGTTTACAAAAACATTGTTTAGAATTTGATAAGCTTTCTAAAAAGTCTAGAACCACATTTATTGGACATGTATAACTCCATTTATAGCTGTTTAAAGTGGCATGTCAGTTTCCATCTATGTTTTGGAGAGAGATGCAATTATTAGATTAATTGACCCTTCTAACTATAGAATCATCTTAATATGAGAATAAGAAAGTTGTAGGTAACTTCCTAAGATTTTTAAAAAGTTATGGTTCATGTTTGTTGGAGGTCTAGAACTCCAGTTATGCTTATCTAAAGTTCCTATCAGTTTTCTATACCACTGCTGTTGGGTTGCATTTGCAGTTTTGCTTATGCAATTATTTTTGTGGTGTAAATGATGTTTTATATGGTTGTAGTGAATACAAAAGTTGTAGAAAATTTCATGATCTTGCTTGTGTTCAAATTGTAAGACCATAGGCCTGTTAGTGTAGGAGTTACATGACTTTTAAGTCTTCTGTCAGGTTTTGATTATATTCTGAGCAAATCTGAAAGATGCTAGGGTTTGATCTAGTTAGGATTTGAATGAGCTTTTGGTGATAATAACAAAGTTGTAGATAATTAATGTATCTAGCAGATGTTAAAATTTTGTGGTATTTGTCCTTGTGGTTTGTGAGTTATGCCTGTTTAAATTTGGGTTTCAGAAATGGCTGCTCTCTGTCAATTGTGGACCAGTTTCTGTAAATGGGTATATTTGACTTAGTTAACTTGAGAATCATGCTAAGATGATTAAAGATGAATTGTAGAAAATTCCATAATCTTTCTAGAATGTCTTGTTTCATGGCTATTCTATTTGTATAACTCTAGTTATGATCCAAACATGAAGCTGTTGTTTCCAGTCCAGAAATAGACATATGCTAGTTGTGGTTGTTTACTCCATGTGTTGCTAAGTGTGGCTTATGCCCTTGTTGATGGTCAGGTTATGATACTTGTGACCTTGTAAAACCTGTGTCATGCTTGATGTGCTTGCTCTCTATAGTTAGTTGTGTGATGTTAGTTAAATAGCTATTGGTGTCTATGTCTTGCATAATCTTGTGTTTGTCTTGAATGTTTATGTGATGCCTCTTGTATTACCATTCTTCATATTCATGCACTTACATCTTGCATCTCATCTAGGTGCGCTAGATGAACCACGTGAAGGACGTAATGTTGGAGCCAAACCCGAAGACGGTGTATGGTGGACCTATCCCGAAGGTGGAAGGACTGGACAAGTGCTAGGATGGGAGATGCTCACTTAGCGAGTGTCGTCTAACTAACACTAACTCAGTGTGGGATCCTAGGCAAGCCCCGAAGCATTCTAAGCCTCCTATATTTTTATAAATATCTTGAGTATCTTTTATTATTGATGATACATTAAGTATAGGAATTGGTTGGAACCAATTGTTGCATTATATCCTTACTTTGTCTAGATAAAATCCTATGAATCCTAATTAAGTGTAGGATCGAATGATGCTTTGCTATGCTTAGACCGGTAGAAGTCGAGTGATTTCCTGTCACCTATGAGGTGTAGGATGAGCTCTGGTCACGGTTGGCTATAATTGCTATCATGAAAAAGAACCATGTGTTAATAATGAATGGAGACCGGACGGGATGACAGTAGTGCAGCAACAAGGCATGGAGGTCTTGGGTGTGAATCTACCCCCGTCTATGTTGTTTAAGGACCGATACGCTGTACGTCCTCATATCATATTGAACGCAACCTAACACTTAGCTGGCCAGATAAGTCGTTCCGACCGTGAAGCCTAGTAGCTCAACTCAGGCCAGGAACGCGAGCAGTGGCGTGCATTCTAGAGGTAGTAGGGATGTGCAGAGAGCCATTGGCATAAGTCCAAGGCGGGTTAGAGTCCCGAACAACCTTGGCAGAGTGGTTCTCTGATAATGCCGATCTGTTCAGACTCGTGACTCCTGAATTGTGCCAAAGGTGACTTGTTTGCGACCCTGATGGGGGAAGCAGGGTTTGTGTTTAGGAATACCCCTCTAGCTGGATAGGAATCGATTCGAATCGCCGTCTCTCTCGGATAGTAAGAACTTGACTGAGGAGCGGCAACGTAGATTCACTAAATTTAAAGATATGGTTAAAGGATGATTATGATGATGATAATGACAATGAGCCATGAAATACCTGATATGGTTATTATTGTTTGCAACTTAATCAAGTGATTGATTAGTACATGTGCTAATATAGATGGTAGGTAATGGCTAAAAGTCACTGCTAGTACATGTGAATAATGCTAATGGTTACTCATGCTTTTATGCAAAAAGGTTGTCTAGCCAGATCCACTAAATTAAGCTATGCATGATCCTTGGTGTTATTTATTTTGGTTTTTGACGGGTAAGTCTGGCTGAGTACATTCGAGTACTCAGGGTTTATTTCACCATGTTGCAGGTGAAGTTCTCGGCCTGTTGAAGATGGTGGCTAACCGCCGGTGGGCTCGATGATTCTATATTTACTTCTCATCTATATGCTTTTGTCTTGGGATGTCACTTATGCTAGCAATGTATTTGGAACATATATTAATGTAATCTTTTGAAAGCTATGTTGTTTTCACTAATCGGTTTTGAAACCCAAATTTGTACTATTATTTGGGAACCCATTTGTAATATTATTTCCGCTGCAACCCTGCGTATGTGATGTGTATTTGCTTAATCACGTGATCTTGGTTGTGATGTTGATTTACCAAGGTCTTTCGGGATACTCGGCGGACTACCGGGTTTATATAAGTAAAAGTATGCACGTGTCAACGTGTTAGCGGGGACAGCTATACTTAATCTTGTATAAATTGAGCGGTTCTATTATAGAAAAAGCCTATATGCTTGATTTATTTTAATTGAGCAAAACTATATGAAGCATATTAATTCAGATTACATAAAATCATATTTTATTTTAAAAGCCGAGTTGAACTAGTCATATTTTATACATAAACATGCACGTATCATTTAATCAAATTAACTTTAACTTTGCAAGAGAAAATGCACGTGAAAGCATCTTAACTGACTTTATATAAATCATATTGAAACTAAGCAAATTATAATTAATAAATACATATTTAAGTTGACATTAATTAACAAGCAATTATAAAAAGGTAGATACTGTCCTAGATTACTGTTATTTAGAAATAAGTTTACGTAATCATTATTTAAATTATAATATTGTGAACATGGGACGTGATAAACGTTGCTACTAACGCGTACCTTACATTGGCACGATTTAACACGACAAAAACGAAGTTAACCCTATGTAGTTGCTTTTAATTAAAAGCTATTGAATAAATATAAATTAAATTAATACCTTATATTAAAATTCAGAAATATTTGTTATATTGGATGACACTGCTAACACGTACCACACATTGCGATGAAACTCGCGCAATCGAATCGAAATCAAATACCTAAATCGACTTTAATTAATCGGCGATTAATTAATTATAGACACAATTAATATTTTAATAAAATAAATTCATAAATATGTGATATGAAAACTAGTAACTCTACTGCGTAGATCTCCACAACACAAAACTAATACAACTAGAACGAACTGAAACGGAGTTAAAATGAATAAACTACGATTATTTAGCGACTGGTGGCAAACTCGTAAATACCTCGTCTTTTACCTCTCTCTCTCTCTCAACTTCTTCATGTCTGTTTACGTACGTGGCCATGGAAGCTGCTGCTCGCGTGGAGAGCTTGGGGATGGCCGGCCTATCTGGCCAGCGGTGGTACGTGGCCGCGTGGTGGCCTAGGGTGACACGAGGCGAGGTAGGGCCCACTCGACCGATGGCCGTCGGCCACTGCAGGCACGGTGCCTGCTCCCTGCGCGTAGCAGCACGCGACCGGAGGAGCTAGGGGCCGGGACGTGATCCGGCCATAGCGCGTAGAGCCAGGGCGCAGGGTGGGGCCCTGCTAGGTGGTGGCGCACGGGGCCGGCTGCAGGCGCGGGATGGCCGGAGAACTCAAAGAAGAGGGCCAGCCATGGACGAGCTCGCCGAAAAATTGACCAAAAAAAAAGGAAAACAAAGGAAAACAGTCAAACGGTGATGGATTCGTGAAAAGAAGTATACCACGACATAGAGGACGACGAGATCTACCTTATGGTGGTGGTGGTTGACGACGGAACGCGACGGTTTGGCCGGAAAAGCTCGCCGAAGAGTTCGCTGGAAACCTAGCTTTTCCGAACTTCGGCGTCCGATTTGCGGCGATAGGAGTGGCGGCTCACGAAACGGGTTGTACTTTTAGAATCAGCGCGTCGAGGACTACGCCGGCATATATATAGGTCTAGGTTTGGAGGATTTTAGAAATCTGAGATATTTTAGGAAATAATTGATTTTCGGAATTAAAATAATTACAGAAAATCAAAAATTATTATTTAGGCTCTGAAAAATATCTCTGAGCTTCGAAAAATTCCATAAAAAATCCTAGGGATAGATGGAAGGATAAGGAACACAACCAAACTGGTTTAGCTCCCAAGAAAGACTTTTGGATTGACCGAGGAAAAAGACAAAGCTCCAAGAAATAGGAATTTAATCCAAAAAAGTCAAAAACATTCCCGAAAAGAGAGACATCGTTCTAACACATCTTAAAACCTTTTCCAAGCCTTTGGATTTTAAAAACAATACATCTTATCTAACTTTTGTTTTTGCAAGTTTCAAATTCTTTTTAAACCGCTACTTGAAAGCAATATTTTAAAGATTGAGATTTGAATTTATTTTTCAAACCACTCATCATAAAAGTATCAATGTAATGGCATGTATGCGCAAACATGTTGCTACCCTTATGTTGGATTTTAATTCAAAGAAATTTTTCTTTTACCTATGTTTTTATAAGCACAAAACAATTAATAGAAATCATTTTACTATTTTTAGAAAGTAGCTAATTTTAGGGTGTTACAGTACCCCCCATAGGACCCTTGGCAGCAGGACGAGATCGACATGTCTCAGCTAGGTGGTGCCCCACTTGGTACCCAAGGAGACGAACAGGTAGTAACAAAGGTAATTTTTTTAAATACCTAGCCTGTATGAACTAGCAATGATAAAGATTATAACTAATCTTGCCTATCTTATACTTGTAAGGTACGAGTCGTACGCAATAGTATGGCCGTGAGCCCCACCATCGTGACCGCACCAACGTTGGCTACATTCCTAATATGTTGTCTACAAATCTGAAGAGACAGAGGCATCCGAGAGACCCTTAGACTCCTAGGACGTAGGATCTAGGTAAGCATAGTCCATGTGTTTGTTTTCAAGTTTCCTCAATTGCAAAACTTGATATGTTGCCTCTTTACTAACTGTTGTGACGATAATGTAGGCACACATTCAATAAGGCCTTCAGATGCTCAAGATCTTGAAGGATCATGTCATCAAGATGTTCATCCTTGAAGACTTTGCCTTATTTTGTAGTTCATGTAGTACCAAAATTATGTACTAGTTGCACTTGTGGCTGAAGACCTCCGTACCAACTTGCGCACTTGGTTGACTTAGTTGCTTCGTGTAGAACTTATGTCGAACGAATATTGTCATGTCGTCATGAACTTAATTTCGTTCAAGTCTTATGTAGCAAATTGTTGGGTCGAACAAATCAAGTCTTGTTTACCAACTTGAAAACCTGTGCACGTGGTCCACTTTTTTGCTTCAAATTCGTTTAAAACGTCAGTCGAGGCTGCATTAGTTGATTTATTGAAGCGTCTTGGTGGCTGCTGCTCGACTTCAGTCCGCTAGAAATGTTTAGGCCTTGCCGCGTCAGGGTTGTCGCGCCACAGGTCATGGCGCGGCAGAAGCTGGGTCCCACCGAGCTCAGGAATTAGCTTGTATGGTCACGATGCAAGGGAGTTTCTTGCTGGTCTTGCAAGCAACATTAGTTTAGACAAGTTTCGTGCCGTTATAAAAATAAAAATAAAATAACCTCTTCAACCCACATCTAAGGTATAGTTGGATGGATCGGAGGGTGACATACGTTAATATTCTAAACAGTTCAGTTAAAGTTGGATGGATCGGAGGGTGACATACGGATGGTATGAAGATACTTGCTTAAGATCGAACATGGGAAACTGTGTTCGATGCATGGGTACAACAAATCAATAGTTCAAATGAAACACTCTTCTTCTTGACCATTTGCGGTAGGACTTAGGCTACACATTGAAAATTCAAGTACATCAATAGTTCAAATTAAACACAAGACAACACAATGAAAGTTCTAATACATAACAACATTGTCCATTAATATAGCATGGAACTACCACACGACGCACTCACAAATACTTAATCAGAAACATACTAAGTAAGCAACTCATTGTCCGAGTAGCAATGCTCTACCACAATCTCGTTGCTATGGCTAGGCTCACCTGCATTGCCCTGATCTGTCTGTCACCTATAGTAAGCGGCCTCCGCTTCATCTGCGGCTTGAGATAAGAACGCGTTCTCCTCCGCCTCGTTCATGTGGCTAGGCTCACCTGCATTGCCCTAATCTGCCTGTCGCCTATAGTAAGCGGCCTTCGCTTCATTTGCGGCCTCTACGGCTTGAGAGAAGAATGCGTCCTCATCCTCCTCCGCCTGCAAGCCCGCCTCTACTAGAGCAATCAGCTTGCTCAGTCTACCAGTGTCATCCTCATCCTTCTCCGCCTACAAGCCCGCCTCCGCTAGAGCAATGAGATCACTCAACCTAGCAGTGTCGTCCTTATCCTCGCCCCCTTATTGTCCAACACAATCGGAGATAGAACGCTGTGACCAGCTCACGTTCTGTGCTCATGTAACTTCTTTTCAACATACCTTGCATGGGCCACCTTTATGACATGCTCCCCGCTGCATTCAATCCCTTCATGTATAAAATGCAACAAGTTAGCAACGCGATTATATTATATTTAAAAGCAGGTAAGGAAAATAACAAGGCTTCTAATGACTCACTTACACACAATGCAGCAACATGGTCATTTAAGACCTGCATCTGTACTCTTTTCTCCTCCATTGCAGCCTTCATTGCCATCTCCTCCTCTAACGCCCTCCGTCTCTCTGACCCCTATTTGTCAAGCCTAACACCAATCGGGTTATGAATACCACTCTGTCTAGCAAACTCACGCATATCCTTCTTTCGCTGTTTAACGAATAGGTCGACATAGTCAGGTCCATATCACCTCTTCTATGCAATTACTTGCCTCCCCTTCAACTCTTCCAAGAACCTAGCTTGACCATCATAAGATTCCCACTTGCATTTCCTAGTGCTCTGTTGAAACGAAAAAATAGATCATAAGTCTTAGCAAACGAAAAAAATACGATTTCATGTTTTCCATAACAATAACCAACCTCATCATAGTCAACCATATGACCGCAATAATGGCCTATTCCAAGCTCCGAAGGGACTAGACCGTAATTGGATTTAACACCACATTCGCACATGATAGGTGGTGCTTTGAAAATTACCCTTTCTTTCTTCTTTTCCTTTTCCTTTTCCTTTGGTGGCTCCGGCCATTGATTCTTATGACCATAGAGCCACTCCTTGAAACGACACTTCGCAGATGCAAACACCTAAAAGAGGTGACATTAGTACATGAACATCTATAGCTCAACATTTCAAAAGATACACTGTCCACTTACTTCATGCTTGTTTGGACACATAAACTCCAATGTATTCTCAGGGTTTATCATAGCTCCATCTTTGCAATCGCAGAGAGGAGGTTCTTCAAGTCGTCTAACTGCGGCTAAGTGCTTCTCCTTCGTCATTGGCGGAGGGTTAGGGAGAGGTGGAACTCACCGCTCGAAGTGCTCATGTGAATGTCTCCCTCTCCACCAATCGTCGAAAAAGGAGGTACCTTGGGTCAAACTTGTCCGGACCGTTGATCCACTTAAAGAAAAAACACTTCTCATGGGCCTACACAACAAGATTTCAACAAAATATTAGTAACCTAGTAACAAATGAAGAAAAAACATACGGAAAGAATTAGTTATATTAAAATGACTGCATGTGTAGAAGCAACAAGCCGCTGTGTCTGGATGTCTCGATTGAAACAAGTCAGCCGGACGACCACAGTCATAGTTAGGGACAGGGAGGTCAGGAGGGACGGGGACATCTTTGCTAGAACGACCCGTTTTCACCAATACTCCCCCGATACATGTCTTGCATCTAACAAAACAATTGTAATTTAACATCAATCAAAAAATCACTTGGTAATGTAAAGGAGAACCATTTACACAATAACTAAAAAAATATAACCAACACTTATAAGAACAAAAATAAACCTTACACTAAACATGGTAAACCCACTTCTAACTAACTAATTAATCTTCGCATTGCCAAAATCAAACTAATATTTTTCTCTAAAACCTAGCCCATAGTTTCCAAATATACTTTTTCTCCAAACCGTAGCTACCATTCATAATCTTTGAATCCACCCTTCAAACGAGAAATAAGAGAATCATTACCGTGACCGAGGCCGACGAGACGCTTGGGAGAAGGGAGGGACGGAGGCGGGCAAGGAGCACTAGGCGGCGGCAGCCCTGGGGAGAGGCGGGAGGGGGCGGCGCAGGCGCCCTCCAACTCCGTTCGAAGTAAGGCAAAGAGAGGGAGTGAGGCTCACGGCGCGACATATACTCGGCGCTACCGCGCCGTGCGTGATGGCGCGGCAGTGAGGGAGGCTCACGGTGCGACATATACTCGGCGCTCCCGCGCCGTGCGTGATGGCGCGGTAGCGCCTGCCACGTCAGTGACCAGTTCACGAGGAAGTGCCACGTCATCGCCGATGTCGCGTCGCCATGCATGGCACGGCAGCATTGTTTCGCCGCGTCATGGCAACAGGCGCGGCCAAAAGTGTTAGATATGAAAATAAAAAATACAGTGTTAAATTTGGAAATAGTTTTAAAAAGGTGTTAGAAATAAAAAAAAATTGCCGAGTGGAGCCGCCCACGGTGCTGCAGCGGTGCAGTCGGCCGCCGCTGGCCCTGCTGCCGCAGCCGGCGGCCCGCTCGACCGGCCATCTCCACTCCCCAGCAGCACGTACGGCCGCCCTTCTCCGCTTCTCCTGGTCCTCTCCCTCCGGCCTCTGTTGACCCGTCGCCGCACAAATCGACCGGTCCTCCCGCCAGCCGTCGCGGCCAGGGGATAGTGTGGTACGCCGGAAGGCAGCACTGCGGCAGCAAGCCGGCAATCTCAACGTGGGGGCTGGGGACCTGCATTTGGTCCTTCACCAGTCGAGCAGCATCCTGTAAGCCTTGCGAGTATGTTTGGGGAACTCAGTCAGCCAACATGCTATTAATCTTTGGTCTGATATAGTAGTACTAGTACATGTCTGACACTTGAACAGATGGAGAGAAATAGAGATTCAAATTCTAGATTGTTCTGAGCTATAGTAGAAGTTTATTACTACAGATCGTATTGCAATTGTCACTTGACACCTATAAATGCTTAGCTTATGTATGTACTGTTTCCTAGTAGTTCTTCATAGATGCTTTCTCTTTATAACTTTCCAATTAAATTATTTGATTTTCATTGTTTTGAATGCAACTTCGAATGCCTTTTATAGGAGGGATCAAGTAGCAAGTAATGATGAGGAAATGGGCTGTTGCTTATGTCGCGAACTGGTGCTGTCTGACCCTGATAGCACCTTGTTTACATGTATTGTATTGTTGTGTAATTCTTGAATTCGTTGTGTGGAGCTGCATGTTTGAAGTGGTTAGATGTTCCCGATTTAATTTACCCATTCCCAACCGTTACCAACGTGTATCAGACCACACTGTTTCGTTCCAAATATCCCAAATTCCCCGTTTCTGTTTTCCCGACCGGCATTCCCGATTCTGTTTCCGTGTAAAAAATATAAAATCAAGTGGTTAGAGGGTTTTCCTGGACTGTTCCCTACTGTTTTCATCCCTACAAGTGACTCGAGAAGGGTTCTAGTTGGAATTGGAGTAGTAGCATGTTGGCGCTTGTTAGAATAGTGGCTGTAGTCTTCTGTTTGAAGTGGAATGAGAAAAACCACATAATTTTCCACCCGAAAAAGTTGTGTCATTAGTCTTTCCTGAGGGAGATTTTACATTGTTTGGCACACAGTGCTCGTATCAAAAGTTTTGTTTGCCCATAGCCATTTCTGTGACTGCTTGCAAGTCGTGTTCTTTGACATGTACTTGTGTTTTACACATCTTAAATAGGTGTCTGGTACAGGATGCATACAATTTTATTGCATTAGCTTATCCAATGGGAGTAGTGATATTGAAATTGCATTAGCTTATCCAATAGGAGTAGTGATCTTTCATTTTCTATAAATTCTGGTGTGAGCCGGAGACACCTGTATTCAAGAGCTAATTTGTCAACCATCATAGCTTCTCTCTGTCTGTCTTGAGACTATTTTGAGAAGATTAGACTTGGACAATTTGAAGAGGAGTAAGGATCAATTTATCCAATTATCTTTGATATTATAGACTATTAGCTTTAATCTTAGCACAATTTCAGGGACAACTGATAGTGGTTCTAAGTTCTAACTTGCAGGCACCTTTTGAGGATGAAAGTTTTTTCAAAGGAGGCAGTGAAAACTCTATTTTCCAATGAAGTTGTTTACTTCCATGAGCATTGTTTCCTCATATTTCTTGAACAGCTAATTAAATTGGCAGCCACCTCATATTTTTACTGGTTGACAGCCAATATGGGCCCTGTTCAGTGAAATTAAGTCAAAAGTGCAAGGAGTTTAAATGGCACTAGAATGATAAGATATGTTGTTTCTTAGGCATCAAGTACTATATCCTGTTATGCACTTGCATAAAATTTACTTTGTTCTGACTTGTGAGTCCAGTATCTGGCTACCAAACCCATTGCCATTGCAACTATGGTTGTGTAATTTGATTCAGTTTACATGTGCTACTCCATTAAGTTTCTGAGTTCTGCTATTTTTCTTTTCTCCAGATCTAATAGAAACTGATTTCCATTACAAAATTGCCAAACTTGAGATATTAGCATCCCCTGCGATTAGTTCTTGCAATATGAGCCAGGTACTGATCAGCAGATAAAAGACTTTACTTGCACCATTTTTTATACTGAATACTCAGTTTCTCAGATGTTAAGAACTGTTTGTCAGAGTTGCTTGCTTTCCTTTTTCTAAGATAATGTATTCTGAATACTAGTCTCTTATACTTGGTAGTTACAATAATATTGGATATTCTTCATGCTAGTTTCTAGATGATGGCATATATCACATGGTAGAATACATCAATTTGGAAACCTGCTTCATGCAAAGCAAAATCAACCATGATGAGGTATTCGTTATCTTGGCTTTTCTTTGGTGAAGCCACACAAGTTTAAGTTGATTTGCACAAATGTTAATCGTCAGCTGTATCTCATGGTCTCAACTCTCACCATCTAAAAATACAGGCAATCAGCCATGATGAAAATTTTATTGGAATGCATTTTGATACTTTACTGACCTGACATCAACATGCAAACTGTGTGTTCTTAATTTCTTGGGTTTGCAGGTGGGTGTGAATGGCCTGGATGCTGTGTGTTTGGTTTACAAGTTCGTGAAAGCTAGCAAGCCTGGTGGTGCTTTGAGGAGGCTTTGGCCGTTGAATGTGAGTGCGTTGGGCCTTGATCTTATAGTTCTAGCTTCTTGAATTATTATGGTTCTCCCCTTCTGTCTCATCTTTTCCTTTTTTTTCCCATTTCAAACTTGTTGGTTATGATTTTGCGTTGCCAATCAGATCCGTCCTTTTTTGTGTGTGTGATGGGTCGTTCTCTTGAGCTTCTTTAGATTTGTTAGTTTAATCTTTTTTTCCTTTAGGACTTAATAACGAGCATCATTGAAGTTTTGGTCTGCTAGGGTAGTTTCATGGATATCACGCTCTTGCTATTACTATACATATCACACCCTTGCCTCCAATGGATCTCAGATATCACACGCTTTTGCATCTTGTGGATTTCACATACTCCTGTTAGTATTATTTTAAATATATAACATTTAGACAAGTTAATTACTTTACTCTAAACGGAGAGAGTACTTAATAATAATAATCCTTAAAATCCAAATAGAAAGGTTTTTGTCTTCTGAGAAGTCCAAAAGGCATATTGTAAAGATTTGCTAAAATTCTTACGTAGTTAGAAAAAAAGGAAAATATATTCCACCCTTCAGAATATGCATTTGCACCCTTCAAATGAATGAATTAGTAAACTTATTTATCTGTCATTTTTTTTTTCAGATTTCCAGGCTGCTCGAGGACAGCAAGGGGCTCTGCCCCACCCCCTCTGTAGCAACGGCATGACGTCCCGCTGAAACTGAAGCGTCCGTTCGTGGCACATGCATCCCCTGTCAAGATTCATCACATTCCCGTTCCAATCCAACCTCCCTCTCTGGACTGGTCTGCTCTGCTCCTCACCTCCTCCTCCGCCCTAACTCACCGCAGCAGCATAAGCCTGTGCCGTCCCCACACGCATCGAGAAAAGAAACCAGGTGAGTCCCTCGCGCGCTCCTCCTAGTTTGGTCATCCTGTTGGTGGTCCTCCGCTACGTTTTCCTGGTGCCTTTGGTGTGTTGGGGGCTGTAGGGTTTGGTTGCGGTTGATCTGATTGACATTGGTCCCCTGATTTGATTTGGTCTTTACAGGTTCTGGGATGCAGGGGGGCAGGGTGCAGCCGCCAGCGACGCTCACGGATGCAGAAGTGACAGCGGCATCGGGGCTATCACCACGCATGTCGAGGCTTAGGTGGGCCTCCGACAAGCAGTCCTGGCTGCCTGTGTGCGGCCAGTCCCCTGTGCAGGCCCCCGCTGCCGTGGGAGGCAATGGGGAGAAGGGCACGAATGGTGGCACCGGTGTCCTAGGTGGCAGAGCGGATGAGGAGTTCATCCCTACCACTGTTTCGCCTCCTGCTCATGACGGTTCCCTTCCTCAGCAGCAGGGGCCAGAGAAGGTGGAGGAAGCAGTCGCCCCCACCACTGTTTCAACTGTTGCTCAGAATGGTGCAGTGCCTCTGCCTTGGCAGAAGGGGTCGGATAAGGTGGACACAGTGGCTAGCCCTGCCGCGGTTTCACCTATAGTTCAGAATGGCACCTTGCCTCAGCAGGGGGGAAATAAGGTGGAAGAAGTGGTTGCTCTGGCAGCTGTTTCGCCTGCAATGCACAGCGACACCCTCTCATGTGCCCTGCCTCAGTCGGGGCTACATAGGGCAAGGCAGGATGGAAACAGGGGGGAGAATGGAGAGGCACAATTGCTCGGGGATGCAGGCGAGCTGTTGTTGGATGGTCAGGAGGGGAACTGGGTGGTGGAGGTGGCGTCACCGTCACCAGCGGTAGCAGTTATGGAGAGTTATGGCATTGTTGGTGCTAGTTCCATGCACAACAGTGACAAGGAAGCATGCTTGTTGGCGGCTGAGGAGCAGGGACATGGTGGCAGCAGTGTGGTGGCGCAGGAGGAGGTTACTGCTGATGGGGATGTCGTGGAGATGGGAAACAGAACTGGTGGCAGTGAGTTACAGAGAAAGGAAAATGAAATTGCAGGAAGCAGAAGGAAGCGTTTGTTGAAATCCGATGTGAATCCGTCACCAAAGAAGTGGGCAGTCTCACCTGTACGCGAACCACGAGCAGTGGTGGATGATAAGATGAAAAGACTTGAAGGAAGCTTGCAGAGAAGTAACCTTAGGACACCTTTGAGCGATTCCATTGATGCGAAGACAAAAGGAAATGGGTTGGAGAGTGGCAAGATGAATGCCACAATGCTTGGTAACGGAGAGGCCTCTGCAAGGGGGAAGGTGCAAAGCAAGACTTTGAGTGCTAAAAAAGAAGTGATGTGCTCAAATATGAACATTAAACAAAAGAAGTTTGCTCGTAAGCTGAAGGGTGATGGCATAGTCAAGGATAATTTGCACAGGTCTGCTGTGGAGTCCAAGCTTGGAAAACATGTTGCAACCAATCAAATTGAAGAGAGTTATGTGAACCTTGTCGCTGACCAAGTAATCGTACAAGCATTGATGGCTCCTGACAAATGCCCTTGGACACGAGGAAGAAAGTCTATTGCTAGTGCTTCTAAGTCTCTTGTTCCTAGGAACAAGATAAAGGGAAAATATGCTAGTCCAAAAGAATTACTAACAGGACAAGTGGTCTCTCGTGAATTGATCAATGATGAGACAGTGGAGGACAATGATGACACTAACCTGGAAGAAGATGACAACTCTAGGGAGCTAGTTGTGTATGGAGAAAAGCGAGAAATATTTGTCACTCCGTCTGTTCCTTCTGGGTCACACCACAAGCAACCTGGGGACCATATAGATGCTCGAAGCAAAGTTAGGAAGTTGCTCCAATTGTACCAGGTGACGTACCGAAAGCTTACACAAATTGAGGAACAAGGTAAGGTATTCGCAAAGTTGGAAGCATTTACCTTGAAGCAGCTAAAGCAGTAAAGAAAGACCCTATCTATAAAAAGATTGGGGCCATTGTGGGAAATATTCCTGGTGTTGAAGTTGGCGATGAATTTCATTTTAGAATTGAGTTATCAATAGTTGGTCTGCATCGCCAATATCAAGGAGGTATTGACATTTCTAAGGTGAATGGTGTTCCTATTGCTATAAGTGTCATTGCCTCCAGAGGCTATCCTGATGAACTGTCAAGCTCAGGTGAACTAATATACACTGGCTCTGGAGGGAAGGCTGGGGGCAATAAAGATGGAGGGGATCAAAAGCTTGAGCGGGGTAATCTCGCCTTGAAAAATTGCATTGAGACCAAGACCCCGGTTCGAGTGATTCATGGGTTCAAAGGTCGAAGTAGAAGTGAAGTTGGTAAGCAAACTTCAACATTTACATACGATGGATTGTACGAGGTGGTGGAATGTTGGCAAGAAGGCCCGAAAGGTGGTCATCAAGTACAAGTTACAGAGGATTGCAGGGCAACCAGAATTAGCCCTACATGCAGTCAAGGCAAATAGGAAGTCTAAAGTTTGTGAAGGTCTTTGTTTGCCTGATATATCTCAAGGAAGCGAGAGGATAGCCATATGTGTCATCAACACAATTGATGACATGAGGCTAGCACCATTTAAATACATCACCAATGTCATATATCCAACTTGGTATGAGAAAGAACCTCAAAAGGCTTGTGACTGCACAAACGGCTGCTCAGACTCTATTACATGTGCTTGTGCAGTGAAGAATGGAGGGGAAATACCGTTCAATTTCGATAGTGCGATCGTAGAGGCTAAGCGTCTCATATACGAGTGTGGTCCATGGTGCAGGTATGGCTGTGCAAAAACTTAGTATTCCAAGTAACTGTCAACCTGAAAACATTTATTTATTGTTTAGTTCTACTGGGTTTTGAAGTTACATATTTAAATTTGAAATCAGGAGAAATATTCCCATTCTGTTGGAACTTCAATGTTATGTTACATTAAGGCTGACGATTGTTTTTAGATCCAGATGAAGAACAGCAGGTGTTTGTGGTAGATGAAAAATCGGCTCACAAAATTTGGCTACTCTCCTGAACATGTTAAGATCTTGACAGCAAGCAAACATAATTGATGAACACCAGACAGTTAGCTCAAAACTGGGATAATAATCTAACTTATAATTTGTAACCACTATATTTTCAGGTGCTCGCCAACATGCTACAATAGGGTGAGTCAGCATGGTGTCAAAATTCCACTTGAAATATTCAAGACAGGTAAGACAGGTTGGGGTGTAAGATCCCTCAGTTCTATATCTTCAGGCAGTTTCGTATGTGAGTATACTGGCGAGCTCTTGGATGGTAATGAAGCTGAAAATAGGCAGAATGATGAATATCTATTTGATATTGGTAGTAACTATTATGATGAAGAACTTTGGAAGGGGCTTCAACCAGTGGTTGATGTACAATCTTCTACCTCGTCGTCCAGGACAATGAAAGGCTTCACAATAGATGCAGCTGAGTGCGGCAATGTGGGAAGATTTATCAACCATAGTTGTTCACCAAACCTCTATGCTCAAAATGTTCTCTGGGACCATGATGACATGAGGATGCCACATGTTATGTTCTTTGCTGTTGAGAATATCCCACCACTACAGGAACTGACCTACCATTACAATTATAAGGTAGGCTCAGTCCATGACGAGAATGGCAACGAGAAGGTTAAACATTGCTACTGTGGTGCTTCAAATTGTATTGGCAGGCTCTACTAAGACATTACTGACTGCTATTAGCTCTGTCTTGCCATCACTGTACCCTTTCATTCTTCAGTTCATCTTATACTTGTCGGCATTGTAGTAATGTTTAAATTGTGATCTGATTTGAAGACTCGCTATCAATCCTTTAGAAAACATTACCGCCCCTTGTACTGTGTTTTAAACTTCAAATGAAGTTTGAATGGACCTACATTTTGTGATGATTGTACTTTTTGGGCAGAATGAAGCATTGTGTTGTCTATTTAAGTGTTAAATAACATGAATCTGCAAGGTAGAAAGTGTACGATGATGGTGTCAGCATGCTGTAGTAGTGTTACTCCTATGTTTTTTTACCCCACAGAACTGATTGGTGCTAATGCAAGCCTTTACAACTTTTAAAGAAAAAGAAAAAGAATCTCTTGGTGCGTCACGGTCTTGTTTAAATAGCCTTATCACCTTTGGCCCTGATCCTTCTATTCAAGATCCTATTCTTCAACATTTTTGTATGGGTCTTAGTAAGGAAACCGCGTAGTTTGTTGACATAGTTTCAGGAGGTTCATTTTTGCATGTATCTGCTAGTAATGGGAGGAACACCCCTTACACTGGCGTACACGATGAATTTCCCGAAGAAGCAGAAGAGAAGCTACTCAAGGAGGAACCACAAATACTTGATCTTGAACCCAAGCCTATACAAAGTCCAATACAAACCTCACCTATCCCAACTACCGAACCATCGAAGGAAGAAGAAATTCCACTTACGAATTTCATGCTGGAAATTAAGGATGACCTTTTTAAGCCTGCCCGACCGCCCCCAAAGGTAACTCGTCTTGCCCTATACCCGTAGTCTTATATTGTGGTAGGATAAGTGGAAACTTACTGTGTTCACTCATTTTTGTTACCTAGGTTAATGGTTAGGATAGAGCGACAGTGTTTGTGTCGCCACCCCCTAGAGTGGAGTGGCCACTAGGAGCTGGTCCCACTACCCAGATCAGCGTAGAGATCGAAGACGAGGATGTCGACTGGGCGGTGCTCGGAGCTGGAGAGGAGGCAGCGGCCCTAGCCGCTGGTAAGCGGCCGACTGCCCCCAAACAGTCGAAGAAGAGATCAGCAACCACTCTGCTCACCGGGGGCGCGCTAAGTATCAATGAGCCTGAGGGGGGCCCGGAGGAGAACCCGGCCAGCAAGCGTCGACAGGCGATTTTTGCCTGGTCGGATGATGACGCAGAGGAGGGAGAGGATGCAGACACCTTTCGACTTGTCCCTCGAAAGAGGAGAAAGCAACTGGAATTGATGGAGCAAGGTATCTCCTCCGCGCCTATGGGACCCACATTGCCGACGGCGGTGAAGGATGCAGCCGGGTCGACCTTGGGAGTACCTGGGCAAGGAACGCGACCGGCGATAGGAGCAACAACTCTACCGAGCACGCCACCGACCACTGCAGCGTAAAGGACAAGCGGTAGAGGGGTCGAGCACTAAGGCCCAGCGATAGTGCTGGATGTAGAGGGAGACTAGGAGTCACCCGCACAGCACGTGGAGCAAGTACGGCCTAGGAGACGCGCCTTCTCCACATCATTCCGCGCTTCCAACATGTAAGTATTTGTAACCTTGATGTAAGTTAGCAATTTGCATTGAATATGGTTGCCTTCTGAACCTATCTCAGATGTACTAGTTCGGCGTCCACAGAAAGTCCGGACCAGCTAGCCGAAAGTAGTGTGGCTCCGCCAATAAGTACAGAGCAGACAGCCCAGCAACCGGCCACCGAGGAAGCCATAGTAGAAGATCCGTCGGGGCCTCAGCAAGGGAGCAGTTAGACAACAGTCCCCGAGCAGGTTGTCGAGGGACCAACCAAGCCGGGCACGAGTGCTCTGAGCGCTAGACCCATAGAGGGCAGCACCTTAGCGTCGAGGGTGACGGAGCAGACCGAGGAGCAGTAACCGGAGGTGAGAGCACAGCCCACATTTATCGACGCTAAAACCCGTGGGAAGGCTGTGGTGATCACAGACGCTGCTGACGTCGGACCAGCACTAGGACCCGAAGAAGAGCCCAAAGAGGACAAGGTGGAGGAGGTCCTAGGCCATCCACAAGACAAGCGACAACATGTTTATGTGTCGCGTTGGCGGAACGACCAATGGGTTGTCCATGAGGAAATCCCAGAGGTCGAAGAAACCAAGAAAGTTGAACGGGCGGCGAAACGGCTTGTGACGGAGGTGCAGGTAAGCTTTGCTTCACCACCTGATCTTGCTGTCTAGTCGAGCTATCTTACTTAGCTATCTGCACATAGGACTTAATGAAGACCGCAAGGTACCGCAAGAAATGCTTCGACCAGATCGAGGGGATCGCTGCAAGCAACAAGGAGCTGACGGCGGAGGTGGAACGCTTGCGCCAACGAATTGAAGCCGCCAACCATGAAAAGACGGTGCAAGAGTCCCAGAACCAGAACCTGGTCGTCTAGCTCAGTAATAAAGAGCGGGAAAGAACAAGTAAGTAGCCACTTTATCACAACGACTGCTAACAAGTGCTATTGCGTTGTTGGTAGTAACAGCTGTAGTGCAAGCTTAGAAGCCGAAGTGATCCGTCTCCGAGAGGAGAACAGTCGTGCGGTCGTGGAGTGTGATCGCCTGAAAGAGGACAACAGAAAACTAGCGCAAGACTAGTCGTAGCTCTGGGACCACACGACCAAGATGACAGCGGAGCTGAAAGGTAAGTTGTCCAAACCCCTTTGCTCATTTTTGTTGCCTGCCGTAGTTTAGCGTGGTCTGAAGTTTTAATAGCGTGTGCGGTTTGTAGTTATAAAAGTCAATGCAAAGAAGCATCTGGAGGCCATGATAAAAGACCGTGATGGCTGGAAGGCGCAATGCCAAGAGATCATCAAGGACCGTGACACCTAGAAAAGCCAGTGCCAGGAGGTGGCAACGGGCATTTTGCCAGTCCTTAACCTCATCAATCCGGCACTAGTAGAAGATGTGCCAAGGACTCCGCAGCTAGGATTGATTGAGAGATGCCAAAAGGCATGGGGATGGTTCTAGGAGTTCGTGAAGGAGGTAGGAGAGTATGTAGGCGCACATGTGCTAAGCATGGTACGTGCTCACTACCCCCTGATCGATCTCAAGAGCCTGGAGGCTGGATACCCGAATGAGGTAGATCTAGACAAGGCCAAGGAGCTACGGATGACCCAGCTGGACTTGTCGGCGAAAATAATTAGCAATATTAACCAGTGTGGAGGTGCAACACCACCCATATAGGGAACGTCATCAACAAGTCAGCTGGGAGTGCCGTCATTTTCAAGACAACGAGCGAAGCCTGCGGTCTTGACCAGCCAGGCATCGGCGGGGCCATCTTCTTCAGCTCGATCAATGCTAGAGCCCTCGAGACCCTAGCACGATGTCAGACCCAGCGAGCAGCAGGTGCCACGTGCCCTGACCAGCCAATAGTATAGGCTATAGCTGTAGAAGAAGATGTAGTTGTGTTATTGTAAACTTGGACCTTTTTAGGCAAGCTTGTAATAACGTAACTGTATATCAGCATAAGCTTGTTTGTTTTATAGAAAATGTGTTTAAGCTCAGATATCATGGTTGTGTAACTAAGTTAGAACGTGTTAGCGTTCTATTTAGTTGTACCAGTTTAGTCGACACATCATCCTGAAAGGTTTGTATGTCCCTGGTTTGTCTTGTGGTCGGAGTGTGAGGTGCGTAGCTTGTGCACATGTAGAAACACACAAGTCAAACCAGAGAGCACCTGTCAATCACCCGTAGCGTAGAGAGCGGATCCCATGCACAGGTTAGGAGGAACTGGAGATAGGACCTGCTCCGAAAACCCAAGAAGGAATGGTGGTCGATTTTAACTGGTTGAGTTAGAATAACAATAGACTTTGAAGTGACACATTAGAGTGGTCGGAGAAATCATAATAGCTTTATTGAATTAAATCGAAAGTACAAGAGGGTACATATCTTAGTAGTTAAGCATAGAAATGCCTAAGCATGTCGATGTGCCATGAATTGGGTACGTCTGTACCGTCTAGGTGAGCTAACCTGTAAGATGTTGGGCGTGTAACCTCCTTGATCATGAAGGGCCCTTCCCATGGGGTTGAGAGTTTGTGGACGCCAGTTTGATTCGTCTTCCACTTTAGGACTAGGCCCCCAACCATGAAGAACCGCTCCTTGACGTTCTTGTTGTAGTATCTGCGCAAAAACAGCAAGGTATTTGGCTGTACGTACACAAGAATCGAGCCGCTTCTCTTCTG
Source organism: Miscanthus floridulus (assembly GCF_019320115.1). Classification (NCBI taxonomy): domain Eukaryota; kingdom Viridiplantae; phylum Streptophyta; class Magnoliopsida; order Poales; family Poaceae; genus Miscanthus; species Miscanthus floridulus. The sequence continues at coordinate 121,098,177 of NC_089587.1, read as the reverse complement.
CACTATTCACTTCTAGCTCCCATACTTCATTGGCCTTGTCTTCGTTGAAGTTCTCTACCCATGCTAATCTAAAGGCTATATCTGCTGGGAGCACTGTCTCAGCGCCATAAACCATAAAGTACGGTGATACGCTGGTATTGTGACTGGGCTAGGTTCTGAGACCCCAGACCATGGCTGGTAACTCTTTGAGCCATCTTCTAGGAGCTTTGTCATTTTCTCTGTACATCCTCTTCTTAAGTGCGTCCAAGATCATATTTGCCCGCTCGACCTGTCCATTAGCTCTAGGGTGCGCCACCAAGACATATTTTACTACTATGCTCCTTTCATCGTAGAAGTCCCAAAAAGCGTTCCCGATGAACTGAGTACCCAGATCAGTGATGATGCTGTTGGGTATGCCGAAGTGGTGGATGACCTGGTCGATGAACGCGATAGCCTTTTCTGAAGATGCCTTGACCAGGGGCATGTACTCTATCCACTTGGAAAATTTGTTGATCAGCACAAAGACGCATGTAAATTTCCTAGGGGCCAGTTTGAAAGGCCCGATCATATCCAGTCCCCAGCATGCGAAGGGCCAAGAGGCTAGTATTATCTGAATCTCATGTGCTAGTGCATGGATTCTCTTGGCGAAGAACTGACAACCTTCACAATGGCGGACTAGCTTCTCTGCATCGGCTACGGCTGACGGCCAATAGAACCCTACTCGAAAAGCCTTGCCAGCCAGCGTTCTTGAGGCCGCGTGGTTACCGTAGGAGCTAGAGTGGATTTGGTCCAGGAGATGTTCACCATCCTCCTAGGTTATACACTTCATCAAGATTTCCTCCTTCGCGTTCTTGTGCCACAATTTGCCATCGACGAGCAGATACTGCTTACTACGATGCATCAGGCATTCGTTTTTTGTCCGATCAGTGTAACCACTACCATCTGTCAGGTACTTGATGAAAGATACTCTCTAGTCAGGCTCCTTAGTGGTCGGAGGTGGTTCGGTGGTGTTTGACACCGGAACCGTAGCCACCAATAGCTAGTCTAGAGGCTTGTCGACCGTGGGATCTTCTTCTTTGATGGAAGGCGTGAGCAGGTCTTGAACAAATACGCCATGTGGGACTTTGGCTCGGGATCATCCTAACTTTGATAGTGCATTTGCTGCTTGATTTTTGTCCCGGACCACATGTGTGTACTCGATGCCATAGAACTTGCCTTCTAGCTTTCTGATCGATTTGTAGTATGCGTCAATCTTTTTGTTGGTCGTATCCCAGTCCTTGTTGAGTTGGTTGATGACCAGAGCCGAGTCTCCGTAGACATAGAGACGTTTGACACCGAGCTCGACCGCAATGCGTAGACCATGTAGGCATGCTTCGTACTCGGCGGTGTTATTAGACGCCGAGAAATAAATCCTGAGGACATATCAGAGCTGCTCCTTGGATGGTGATACAAAAAGGACTCCTGCTCCTGCGCCATCGATGTTGAGAGAGCTGTCGAAGTACATCTTCTAATACTCGGTAGGCCCATGAGAGGTAGGTGTGCTTAAGTCTGTCCACTCGACGATGAAATCGACAAGTGCCAGAGACTTGATTATAGTACGGCTTGCAAATTCCAAGGAGAAAGGGCATAGCTCCATTACCCATTTGATGATGCGCCCGTTTGCATCCTTGTTGCGAATGATGTCTCCCAGAGGGTACTCAGTCATGACCACCACGCGATATCCGTCGAAGTAGTGTTTCAACTTTCGAGATGTGATTAGTATGGCGTAGATCAGTTTCTGAATCTGTGGGTACCTGGTCTTAGATTCATTGAGCACCTCACTAGCGAAATAAATTGGTCATTGTACCTTGTAGACATGGTCGGGCTCATCACGCTTGACCACCATGGCAATGGAGACCACTCGATTAGTTGCCGCAATGTAAAGTAGGAGGGTTTTGTCTTCTCTAGGAGCAGTGAGGATCAGAGGTGATGTAAGGAATTGTTTTAGCTGTGTAAAGGCAGCGTCTGCTTCCTCCGACCACTCAAACTTCTCAGATGCTTTGAGCAGCTTGAAAACGGTAGTCCTTTTTCGCCTAATCTTGATATGAAATGACTGAGGGCAGCCATGCATCCGGTAAGCTTCTGAACATCCTTCACCTTTTTGGGTGGCTTCATGTCCAAGACAGCTTTTACCTTCTCTAGGTTAGGGCGTATGCCGTCATGACTGACGACGTTGCCGAGCAATATACCAGATGGAACACCAAAGATACACTTCTTTGGGTTTAATTTCCATTGGAATGTGTTAAGAGTTGCAAAGGTACTTTTGAGGTTGTTAACAAGGGTGTATGCTTCCTTGGTTTTAACAACTACATCATCAACATAAGCCTCGATGAGGTCGTCTTTTATCTCGTCTTTGAGGCAGGCCTGTATGGCACGTTGGTAGGTAGCCCCGGCGTTCTTGAGCCCAAACGACATGGTCGTGTAGCAGTAGGTGCCGAAGGGCGTGATGAAGGATGTCTTGATCTAGTCGTCCTTTTTGAGAGCGATCTGGTGATAACCAGAGTAGCAATCGAGAAAGGAAAGCAACTCGCAACCGGCAGTTGAATCTACGACCTCGTCTATGCGAGGTAAGCCGAAGGGGTCTATAGGGCAGTGTTTGTTGAGATCAGTGTAATCAACGCACATTCTCCATTCATTATTCTTTTTGCGTATAAGAACTGGGTTGGCTAACCACTCTAGATGATACACTTCTTTGATAAATCCAGCTGCCAAAAGCCATGTAACTTATACCCTAATAGCCTCCTTTTTGTCGTGAGTGAACTGTCGTAGCTTCTACTTTATAGGTTTGGCCTTGCCATCGACATTTAAGGAGTGCTCGATCAAGTTCTGAGGTACACCGGGCATGTCAGTAGGTTTCCATGCGAACACACTCATGTTGCTCCTCAAGAACCTGACGAGCGCGTCTTCCTATTTAGGATCCAGGTTGGCCCCGATAAGGGCCATTTTGCTAGGATCACTATCGACCAGCTAGATTGCTTTGTGCTCTTTGGACTTGATGTTCTTGCATGGGGCCTCGAGCTCTGGGATCTCCAGGTGGTCGGCTAGGGTCTTCTTGGTGTTGAGTGTGGTCTCGGCCATGCAAATATAGAGGTCGTGAGCCTCTGCTATTTTGATGTTGTCATCCTCGTAGGTGTAAGCTGCGTATACGTTGCCCCTGAGAGTTAGAACCCCCTTCTCAGTAGGCATCTTGAGCACCAAATACCTATAGTGAGGTATGGCCATGAACTTGGTGAGCGCTAGTCTACTAAGGATAGCATGGTAGGTGCCTTCGAAGTCAGCGACCATGAAGTTGATGTAGTTGGTGCGGAAGTGGTCTGGGGTACCAAATTGCACAGGTAGCGTGATCTGCCTGAGAGGTGTGGAGCTGTGTCCGGGGAGAACACCCCAGAACTATGCCTCGTATGGCTTGAGATCAGCCTAGGTTATCTTCAGGGCTAGCAAATTGTTCTTGAACAGTATATCGATGGAACTACCGCCGTCAATCAGCACTCTATCGAACTAAACCTTGTTGATACAAGGATCGAGAACTAGAGGAAAATGCCCTGGCTCAGGTATTGTAGCCCATTGGTCCTTTCTGCTGAAGGAGATCTCGTGGTGAGACCAAGGAGGGAGCCACGGATCGGCGATGAGGTTGTCGGCGTTGGCCACGTTCAAGCAAGCGTGGGCGAGCAGCTTGCATTCTCGTTTGGTCTCGATGGACACTTTGCCCCCAATGATGGTGTGGACACGATCGGTTGGCTTAACGTACTTGTGACGGGGATCTACGTCTTCATCGTTGTTGTCCTCGTTACGCTGCTCCCCTACGTCGTTAGGCTTGTCAGATGTATCCAGAGCCTGTTGGCGCGTGTAGATAGATTTGAGAACACGGCAAATTGTCCATGGTATGGTTTGACTTGGGATGGAGCTGGTAGGGTCCTTTCAATGCTTTGGCATAGTCTTCTTCGTAGTTACAACGTCTGCCACCTTTTTTAACGGTGTTGACCTCGCCGTCGTCTTCCCAAGCACGCTTGCCTCTGTAATCGTCATGGCGATTACGCTGGTCATAGTGGTCGCAGGAATCGTTGCGCTGGTTGCGGCGATCAAAATTGTCATTCCGACCACAGTTGCCATGGTAGTCATCATGATGTGGGGGGTGGTCAGAGCGTGGAACCCTTGCTGCTTCTTCGATGATTATCTTTTTAGCATCATCGGCGTCCGCATATTTTTTAGCAATGGCTAGGAGCGCTATGACTGATTCAGGTCTCTTACGGAGGAGCTTGTCCCTTAGGGCATCATGAAAGCAGAGACCAGTGATGAAAGCCTCGATTGCCTCATTGTCGGAGATTGATGGGACCTTGATGCGCATCTCCAAGAAGCGTCGGACGTACTCGCGTAGTGGCTCATCTTTGCGATCTCAAATCCGCTACAGATCATATTTGTTGTCGGGTTGTTCGCAAGTAGCAATGAAGTTGTCGATGAATGCTTGCTTGAGCTCTTGCCAAGAATCAAAGTAGTTTGTTGGCAAGCTGACCAGCCATTGGTGGCCTGCATGGCCGACGGTGACTGGGAAGTAATTAGACATGACGTGCTTGTCAGCCATGGCTGATCCGCACGCGGTTTCATAGAGCATGACCCATAATTCGGGGTTCTCCTTGCCGTCATACTTCTAAAGTTTTTCAAGCTTGAAGTTCTTGGGCCATATGACTTGGCGAAGGTGTGGAGTAAACTGCTTCAAACCTGAAGGGCCATGGGTAGTATCATATTCCATACAGTGATAGCTTTCGTGGGATGCACGATCGTTGGCTCTTTGGTTAATGTGATCGCGCAGATCGCGTTCTTCGAGGGAATGGCGGAGATCGTTATTGCCATCATGGCGATCCTGATTGCCACCCTAGTTCACCCTATGACCGCGGTTATCACGGCGATTATCACGGTTGTCTTGGTGGTTGTCATCCTAGTAGTCGTGGTGGTTATCATCTCGACCACCGTTTCCGCCTTTACGGTTGTCTAATGGGTCGTTGTTGCGCGAGCCACGTTGGTTGGGTGGCTGTGAGCGACTTGAGTACTGACGGCTGTGGCTTAATTCAACTGAGATAGATGGAGCCCGGGCTTGATTTACAATCTCTGCGGTCTAGGCCATAGCAGCCGTTAGGTAAGCTTGTATATCATCACGAACTGCCTAGATTTCCAGGGTATTGGGTAGTCGTTGCATTGTCGCCATAGCAACAGCTACATTGGCGCTTGGAGTCCTAAAGACCTTCTTGTCCCCCACCCTATCAAAGGCATTGTTAAGGTCATGTGGCTGGACCCTTATGCATTGTGCCTCCTCTTCTGCCTCGGCTTCGGCTTGTCAGCGATTAAACCGGTCAATATTGCGTGCTTCGCGTGCTAGCCTTTCTTGTTCTGTTTCGCCAACTGCCGGTGGTTCATCATTACTAACGACATTGATCAAGTCTCCTCGCCTTGGCAGGAAGGATGGGAATCATGGGAAACCTGGGGCATGGTCTAGGATATCCAGATCATATTCAACGCCTTCATTGTCATGATACTGGAGCTCGGTGTCGATGGAGCCATTAGATGCGATGCCGGACGGGGAGCTTGAGCTGCCCTCTTAAACTGTGTGGACCGATCCTTCTTGATACTCCTCAATCCAGACCATGTTGACAAAGTTGCATAGGCCATAGGGCTGAGCCTGGTAGTTCTCCATTGAGGCTTCGCACTCAGAGAGCCAGAGACCCATCGCGGGGGCTGGTCGGCGACGAACGAAGTGCCCTTCAGGAGTAGATGTGACCATGAGATCCATACCGAGTCATGCAGGATGACTGGCCCGAGCTAGTCGGGTAGATCTATTGTGGGTAGTGGTTACCTGCTCATTAAGTTGACTTTGAATCGAACTTACTAGAGCTAGGGTTTTAGCAAGTTTGGTGCTGACCCGATCGATGGAGTCGAGCAGGTCGGTGTTGTCGATCTACCTCCCTTTGTAGCGAGGAAGCAGACGATGGGCTGTCGGCGTGGCTAAAGATGATGCTGGTGTGGCCGGAGCCAGATCCACCATGGTTGGAGCCATAGCCGATGCAGGTGAAGCAGTGGTCGGTGCAGATTGAATCCGCGCCTCCTCTGTGGTCATGGCGATGAAGTCATCGAAGCCAGTGGTCCAGGTGATCTGGCCGATGGTGAACGTGAGGCCGTTCGGCATAGCCATGGAACCAGGGATGATGACCATCTTGTTCGTCTAGAGAGCAGTATGCACACCCCCTACCTGGCGCGCCACTATTGATGAAATATGGTCGGGAGTCTACCTAGGGGTATGCCCAAGGTAGTAGATTATCGGCAGACAGGTGCGCAAGCTATGAACAAGATGGTGACGCAAGACAGACACGAGATTTTATCCAGGTTCAACCACCATGAAGGCATAATACCTACGTCCTACGTCTGATTATATTGTTGTATGTCAATGAGATGATTTTTAAGAGGGGTCCCCTGCCCACCTTATATAGTCTGGGGGGTAGGGTTATAGATCTGGAAACTAATCCTAACCAGTTACAATTGCTATAGGTGACCGGATAAGGATTCCTATTCTAACCAACCAGGATCTTGCTTGATCTCCAAGTTTATCTTGATTCGTTGCGTGGAACTCTGAGCAGATTGGCCGGGCCATGCGTCGTCTTCTAGTGGGCCAGACTCCCTAGTCTGGGCCAGCCTAAGCCTAGCCGTAAGGGTATAGGGGTTAATACCCCCACAATGATGATTTTGGGAACACCTTCAAGGGAACATAATTCAAATCCTCTCATGAAGGGATCTCTTAAAAAGCCTCCTAAATCAAATTCCCATGTAGGACATCAGAAAAAGTCCAAAGATGGAATGATAAGTGAGGCGATAGAAAGAGAACCAAGTTATTTAGAAGGCATTTCTATTCTCTCCCTTCTATGCCAACAACCGATATATGCTTTGAACCCATCTCTAAACCCATCTTTTACCTCGATGATCCCCCTTATGCTCTTCCTCCTGAGTCTTATGATGATCCTAGAAATCAACTAAGACACCCAAAGCACTGGAGTCATGAAGGCCACATGGGTGACCGAGAACGGTTAGAGCTTATCAAGAATTTATGTGTTGTTGCAAGTAAAGAATGGTTGGACAAGGTTGAAGCTTTGAGGGAAGAACCCAAACCTGATCTTGATCCAAAGGATGAGCTTAAGTCAATCTCTTTAATTAACATGACTCAACCAAGTTGGAGGAGGCCTTGGACAAGATCAACCCAAGAGTCACCAATCCAAGAGAAAATGTGGACATTCATGAAAAATCAATTTTGGAACTTCAAAAGGAAGATGACATCAATGAGCATGAAAGTTATGTCTTGACCATCCCATCAAATCTATGCTCATATGAAAATTTTTCTAAATTAATTTGTTTCTCTAACATCATCACACACAAGATCTTTAACCCATTATACTTCTTGTCCATAAAAACTTTGAAAGGGTGGTTGTGGATACTTTTATTTATCATCAATATTGCAAGTCTCGTAGTGTTTTGACATGAATCTTGAGACAGGTTCACGAAGGTTGGTGCTGGAGGGGAAACCACGTCACCAACATGAGATGCAATTCAAAGATTTCCTTAGGACAAGCTTTTGTCCTAAAACAAGCACTTTCAGAAGATAACCTGAGCTTTCACCATTGCTATAATACATTTGTTTTTCTAAAAAAATAAAAAATGATGCCTTTGTGGATGCACCCTACATTCCAGAACGTGTGGTAGACCACGTGAGTGACAGTCAAGTTGGTCCTTTGTAACCCATCTCCAGTCTATAGGATTAGTGGGACCCATGTTGCGATGAAAGAAGTATATTTTGCTATGCTCTTCCATAGTAATGTCCCTTGGTGAACACTAGAATACAATGCTAACTTAAGTTAGAAGTTAAAAGCCATAGAAGTCCTCTCTATACTCCTACTTATCCTAACCTTGATGCTATCCCTAGTTAAGTTAGACTATAGTTAAACTCATAGGTTTCCATGTGGATATGATACTTGAAGTACTCCGGGTGAAAAGCTACTACGATATCCGTGCGCTTGTGGTTTTTTCTACGTGCACCCACATGTGTCAACAGCGCCCACCATGAACCGAGCGCGTGGACCAAGCCTAGTAGTAGGCAAGCCAGGCCACATGGCTAGCCTAGGGCTTGGAACATAACCGGGCCAGCCTAGCCCAGATCGGCCCAACCCGACCCATGACCTAGCCTAATGGGCCCAGTCAATGTTGATCGTTGATTGGTCAGCGCTGAACGTGGACCTAGCCCCACTTGTCAGTGACCGCGAGTGCGCTGACCAATCCAGAGCTACCATGTGTTGCTTTGAGATCTTTTCCCCTTTTTTGTTTTTTAGAAATAGATTAAAGCTTACAAAATTCATAATAAATCTATCCAACCTTAGGAAAATATGAAACCAGTCCCTAAATTTTCCTACAAATGAGATCTACATCATAGGCTTGTGTTTGAGTGCATTTGGATCTTTTGAATTTCTATTGCTTCTTTGTGAACATCTGTAGGAGTCACTTATTGTGGCTATATGTCTCATTTAACAGCCGTGGAGGAGTAGGACCTCGAGGACGACGACTATGAGTACACAGAGGACCTTGGAGATGACTAGTCAGTAGGTGCCACGTCCCACCCAACCTCATAGAATCCTATAGACATGCAATCAAGTAGCTACTAGTGCTTTACATTTATGCAATGATCTATGATAGGTTGTGACGAGATCCTAACATATGGGTATATTAAGCGTCGGGATCAAAGGTTTCTGACCGAGAGACCCCCCGATCGACCCTTCTAGGATCACCTAGGGGCTATACCCATCGGGTACGCTCACATGTACCATCAGCCCGAGCATGACCGCCGCTCTCGCTCGAGGCTCGGGGGCTCGACTGAGCCTTAGGCACCCAATCGACGGGAGCCTAGACCTGATCCTTGGCATCCTCCTGCCCTCTGGCACTAGCCAAGGCTCAGGCATGAGAAGGTATGCCCTGAGCCACCAAGGCTCGGGGGCTCCCTGGCGCTGCCCCATAGGCACTGCACTGTCAATCACTCCTCTGATAGGGTCACGCATAGGGCGTGATGCAAGAAGACAAACTCCTCTGTGGCCTCTAGGGGCTCAGGGGCTCTTGTGCCCACACATCAACTCCTCGAGCCAGCCTCCTTCGCCACCAAGAAGCCTCCAGAAGGCACACCCGGGGAAGGCCGGTACAAGCCGACACAACCTGACACTCAGGGGAACCGGATGATGCCCAGAGCTTCTTTAGCTCCACAACATCGCCACGGTCCATAGAGCACCACTGCAAGACCAACAAGGACTCCGACGCATGTAAACCATAGGCTCAACTCCCCCAAACCGCCATGTGCCCGATCTATCTAGGAATATAAGGGATATGTCGGATCCTAAGAGGGGGGAGGACGATCCGAGACAGATCATTCGTGTAACACTGTGGGTGTTAGTCATGAGTTAAGCAGTGGGTTTGAGCTCCAACATGACAAGTTCAGTGGTAACTAGCTCTAGTTCAAACTTGTAAGTGGTGGAAAAAGGTGTTGGGATCAACTCTCTAAGAATGACCCCCAACTTAAACTTGGACAACACACCTTTGCATACATGTTGGCCCTTTTCAGATATATATACCTAAGTAATGTTGAATATGCTTTTTTTGTGGGCCTCACCTCAATGTTCACCTACGTTGATGACTGGAAAAGTTTCATGAAGTTTGGAGCCAAAAAGTCACATGAAATGATGAGTTACATTATTGCTTGAATTGCACTAGTAAGTGAATGGAATTATAGGTCATCACCCAAACCTTGCAACCTTGCCCAAAGGACTCTAATGGACCTCTACAACAAAAGTTATGAAGGGTTCATGTTGAGTAGATATCAAGAAAATGTCTCAATTGGCCTAAAACTCTAGTTTAAGAGTTAATCAAGGTGTTGCTTTGACCAAAGTAAAAGAATGGTTTATGTTCAAGATACAATGTTGGACCTTAAATAAAAGTTGTAGTTTAGTTTGTGTGCTACAAACTTTGTTTAAGGACCCAAGTCTAAATCTATCTCTAGGCTTGACAAACAAAGGTCACAAAATTGATTCTGCTGTAGTTTTCAGCACTTAAAATATTCTAAGTCCGGAATTCATCGGCTTTGACATTGGCATGTCGCGTTCTCGTGTTTCCGTTAAACAACAATGTTTGGTCCAAAAATATAAGTTAGATTTAATTTCATGGAGAAGGTCTGGGAAGAAGTTGGATCAAGTTGGACCATGTTTAGACCAAGTAATTTGAGCGCAAGCAGAGCAAAGCTTAACCCTTGTTAAGTCGTTGATAGTGCCATTTTTTGAGATAATCATCTCCTAATCCGTGGCTCTAATGGCAATGCACCCTTAATCAAAGTTAGAGTGTATTCAGAGGCGATCAAACTTCCATTAAGGCCCAAGGTCAAAATTAGCCCATAGCTAGCCCAAATTGGCTCCCCACCTCACTCACACCGACGCACGCCAGGTGTTTGATGGTGGGCCCCAAAGGGGACACACGGTCGCCATGCTCGCCGCCCCTGCTCCACGCGTCGGGGATGCCCTGCCTAAGCCGCGTCACTGCCAGATGTTGTCCTACACTGAGCTGTCGCCGTCGTTGTCGCTCCTCCATGACTACTGTAGCCATGGTGAGCCACCGGGCAGAGCCTGAGCTGCTGCTGTAGGCACTGCTCCCTCTCCTCCTCCTCTATGTAGCTCTGTGGCCACCAGCTCTGTCACCGCATGCTGCTCTCTTGCTAGGGCTGCTGCTGCTATCGCTTGTGGCCACGCCCGCCATGGACGGCCAGACAAGCTCGTGGCGCTGCTGCTATGCTCTCCCTCGCATCCCACCACATGCACCATCGCCTTCGCCGTCGTGCGTCGTAGCTGGCGCACCGCTCCTCTTTGCCTAGAGCAGCTAGCCGCTACCGCCGTCCGCTGCTGTTCTACCATCGTCCTCACCGTCGGCGCCACTATGCATGGCTGGCTGGCCTTAGGCCGCCATGGAGCGAGCCAAGGGCACCCGCAGATGCGTGTGGGCACCCTGATGCCCCTCACCGCTGCCAGCCACCGCCCACCAAGGCCGGCCAACCCCGCTGCCATCATCGCCGGAGCTGCACCTCTACGAGCCGTGCACGTGGCCAGGCCACCTTGGGCCATCTCTGGTCAGGCTAAGGATCGCAGTGGGTATGCGCTGGTCCCTTGCTGCTCTACCGCCACTCCCCGCTGCCGGCGAGCCTCCTCCGGTCGGCACCGACACTCCCCCTCCGCTTCCTCTGTTTTGACTACGTGATGGACCTCGCGCAGAAATTCAACGAAAGGGAAGGACCCAACTATGAATCCCGTGACTTAGAGGAATAGTGCCAAGAAGGATCTATTCGTTGGCATTTAATTCTTGTTTTCTATAGGGACCCCAGTGCAAAAGTGTTTTCCTTTTTCTTTTTCCATATATGCATATAATTAGCTGAACTTTGAAAAATCATAACAAATTGTAGAAAAATCGTAAAATAGCAAATGAGGACTTTTTGGAATCCTTATGAGTAGATTTACATAGTAGAGTCATAATATGATATATGTTAGTAGAAAGTTTCTGATATTTTTATTTATTCTTGTAAAGTGCTTTTAGAAATCCTTTTAAGTTGGTTAGATGCATATCTTGAATTATAGAAGTCCAAAAATTGTGATTCTAGTTGTGTTAGTATTGTGATGACACTCTCTAGGTAAGAAAAATATTAAACATGATAGTTGTGTACTGTTTTTATCATGTTTTGATTTAATCTTGTTAAATAGGCAATTTTGGCTTGTTTTGCTTGTCATTTTCATATCTAAAGTTATGGTGCTCCAATTGCTGTGAAAATTTTATGATAGCCTGCTGATGCTATGTTTGTGCTGTGGTAAAAATTTCAGGCTCATTGGATGCAATATTAAGGATTTATTGATTTATCTTGTTTAGAGTTGGATAAATAGCTTTAAATGGTTTTAAATAAGTTATAATTTTTATTATGAGGTAAAAATGGAAAATGTTGTTCTATTACCTTGGTATGATGTGGTTGTGTCATGTTGGTACATAATATGACCATGCATTTCATATTTATCTTGCTCTCACATGATTTCTTGCAATTGCAATTTGTCCTTTTTGTAGTAATTAAATTATAAAACCTAAGCATGTGAAATTTATACAGTAATCATGTTTGGTCATCATATTCCTCTCATAAAAATCTCAGCCCCAAACTAGTTGTTCTATATATATATATATATCATTCTATGGAAGTTAATGAAAGTTAATAACAAATAGGCATATGCCTAAGCCATGAGATGCTACTTTAATTACACTAACTTTGTGAAATGTAGTTGATATATATATGGGTGTTTGTTTGATCCTTTGAATGATATATGTATGAAATCTCTGTTGGGGGAAACAAGTGAAACCACCAACATGCTACCTTCTAAAATTTGGCTGCATGTGCACTTTTTATTATGCAATCGTTTTCAAGATGATAATGATGTTTTCTGTAAATGTGGTGAATACAAAAGTTGTAGGTAACTTCATAATATAGCTTGTGTTAAATTTTCATGACCATAGGCCTGATGGTTTAGGAGTTATAGATTTTAGAAGTTTGCTGTCAGGGTTTTGCATGCTCTCTGTACAGATCTGAATGATTGTGTTGTTTGACTTAGCTAATCTTTGAATCATGTCTTGGAGATAATATAAGAAGTGTAGTGATTTTTATGATATTTCCAAATTGTTAAATATCACCCCTTTTGGTGGTCTAAATCTCCAATTATGAGCTTATGAAGTGGAGTGACAGATTCTGTCCTAATCTGGATAGAGATGTCTTCTTTATGATGTTTGATCTGGTTAACTTTAGAATTAGCTTGTGGTGGTTATAACAAAGTTGTGCATGGTTTTCTAAGATTTCTAAAAAGTCTAGAACCACCTTGTTGTGAAAGCTAGAACTCAACTTATTGCTGTCTGAAGTTGCATGTCAGATTCTGTCCATGTTTTGGACAGAATTGTTGCTTTGTATGTTTAAGGACAAATAACTATTGAATCACCTAAATATGATAATAAGAAAGTTGTAGATAACTTAATAAGATTTCTATAAAGTTAAGGATCACTTTTATTAAATGATTGTAACTCCAGCTATGGTTGAAACACGCGACTGCTGTACTACTGTCCAAATTCTGTGTATGCACTTAACTTGATTGCCCATTCTTGATGTTGCTGGTGCATGCTCTAAATTATGTAGCCCTAGTTACTTAGTTGAATGACTTCCTCTATAGTGCTTAAATCAATATAATGTGACCATTCTTCATATTCATGCACTTGCATTATTGCATCTCATCTAGGTACGCTAGATGCATCACGTGAAGGACATGATGATGGAATCGAACTAGAAGACGGTGTTGGTGGACCTATCCCTAAGATGGAAGGACCCCTAGAGTACATGCCTAAATAGGAGATGCTCACCAAGCGAGTGTCGTCTAATGGACACTAACCTAGTGTTGGATCCTAGGCAAGCCCCAGAGCATTCTAAGCCTCATATGTTTTTACAAATATCACTTGAGTTCTTTATATTTAATGCATTAGGTTATAAGAGTTGATTGGAACCACTTGATGCATAGAACTATCATGTCCAGAAATATACCTCGAACCCTATGTAGGTCCAGGATCGAATGTATGCTTAGCGATGCTTAGACCGATAGAGGTTGGACGATTTCTTGTCATCTGCGAGATATAGATGGATACCAAAACACGGTTAGCTATATTTGCTATCGGGGAAATAACCATGTGTTGATGAATAAAAAGGAGACTGGATGGGGTTGTGATAGAGAAGCAACAAGGCATGGAGCTCTTGGTGCCTATTTATCCCCGTCTGTGTCGGTTAAGGACCGATTCGCTGTACGTCCTCATGTCATGTTGAACGCATGCCTAGCACTTAGTTGGCCGGATAAGTCGTTCTAATTGTGAAGCCAAGTAGCTGAACTTAGGACAGGCCTCGATAAGTGAAAGTGCGCATCTTGGTTGGCAGTAAGGATGTGCAGAGAGCCAATGGCGTGAGTCTAAGGGCAGGTTCGAGTCCTGATCTTCCTGGCAGATTGGTAGAATCTCTGAGGGTGCGATGCTGATCGGACCCACGAAGATTGGTTCCTGAGTTGTACCAAAGGTGACCTAAGACTACCTTAGCATAGGTATGTCTGGGTTTGTGTTAGAAATAACACCCCAGCTAGGTAGGAATCGATTCGAATTGCCATCTCTCCCGGATAGTGAGAACTTGGCTGAGTAGTGGCAACGTAGAGTAACTTAATGGAAACTTGATGGTTATGATGATGATACTCACATTACTACACCAGCTATGGTTACTATTGCATGTTACTAAATGATATTCCATATGTTTGGCACATGTTAGTAGCTAATCTAGAGATGAATAGCTATAATTAACTTGGTTACCGAATTGTAAAACATATAGCTCAACTAGTGGCTTTTATGCAAAATTTTATCAAGCTAGCTCCACCTATAAAGCCTTGCATACTCTTTGGCGTCATTTTATTTCTGGTTTATGATGGGTAAGTCTAGCTGAGTACATTCAAGTACTCAGGGTTTATCCCACCATGTTGTAGGTGAAGTTCACGGCTTGCTGAAGATGGTGGCTAACCGTAGGTGGGCTCGGTGACTCTATATTTATTTATCATCTATATGCTTTTATTAGAGGATGTCACTTATGCTAGCAATGTATTTGGAACTTATATTAATGCAATCATTTGAAAGCTATGTTATTTTCCCTTAACCGGTTTTGAAACCCAACCTTGTATTATTATATGTGAACTCATTGTAAACATTATTTCCGCTGCAACTCTGTGTATGTGATGTGTATTTGCTTAATCACTCGATCTTGGTTATGATGTTGATTTACCGAGGTCCTTCGTGATACTCGGTGGACTACTAGGTTTATATAAGTGAAAGTATGTACGCGTCAACATGCTAAACGGGGATAGTCGTACTTGATCTTGTATAAATTAGATGGTTCTGTCATAGCTGGTATCGGAGCAAGATTAAGCATAATATTGTTATGTACTTAGTTTTCAAAACAAAGTTTTGTTTTAAAAAACCTATTTTGACTAAACTTTAGCTATAAGCAAATTTGTCAAAACTAATTTGCAACACTATGCTAGCGACATCCTTCTTTATGCCCAATTAAGGACTACTAGATGGCAATAAGTAAACTAACACTAACTATGGGGGTTTACTTCTTGTAATTTTTATTTCATCGTCCATACGGCGTGCTATTGTTTGGATGCCATTCGCTTGAGTGGTAATGTATGGATCAATATACCTCTATGCCCAGGTAAGAAGGTAAGTTGGTGAGTGGCATGACCGCAAGATGTGAGCGTGCGGTCAAAGGGGAGAGGTAGTTTTGATACTTAAGTATATATATGTCATATATATGGAAATATTTAATTGTGGGTAGCAAATTTGATGCTCGAGTAGCTTTGATACGGAAGTATATATATATGGGTATATATATGGAATTATTTAGCTTACAACCTAGAGCCCAGACTTTCATTTCTGCATATATAAATGTGGGGTTGGGCTGAAATGAAATCCTTCTATAGGTACGCTAACCACGAATGCATAGATTGAATGTAGCTGACGACTAGCTATATATCGAGAGAGTACGTGTTATGCCACCAACATAGAAAGTGATTGCCACCTTAGGCTGGCAATTATGTGAGCCCAAATAGGACGGTCATGCATCCTGATTGTGCATGTGCATAAATATGCTTCCCTCACTTTGTTCTAATACTAAGTAACTTGTGATCAATGTGATGTTACTATCTTCCCTATGTGAAGCTAGGCAAAATGCCTTGTTCCATACTGCTTGAATAGCTGTGCTTGAAGATAGTGTGTGATTAGCTTCGCCTTGTATGTTTGCTTCCAAAGGAAATAGATGACATGTTAGTAGTTAGCAAAAAACTTCACCCCTTCGAAAACTAATTTGCTAAGTATAAGTAAAACTTGTTTTGAAGAGATATTCACCTACTCAGTAAAAAGGAAATAAAAGATAACAGTACCTCACCACCATGTTTTGCATGATATGTGTAGTGGTGTTGCTGTAGGTGACTGCTTGTTATGTGCGAACTTTGTGCTTAGTAATAGTCGCTTAAGCTAATTGGATTGAGCGTTTCGAATTGCTTGCTTTAGACTATGATGTATGTGTGGATGCTCGTTATCTAGGTAGTGTCGTAGCTATCACCACTTTTGTCCTTGGTAAGCATACAAGTGTTGAAGAGCGCTATCCTATAATAGCGTCCAAGTTTTGATAATATCTTGGTTGTCATCTCTAATTAAGTTCTCTCTTAGGAGCCTGAGCCTGTACATGTGGTTGCTAGCCCTTGAACGTTGCGCTACGAAGACCAATATCCATGTCTTTGCTTGACCTTAAGCCCAAGCTTAGTTCCCTTGAATGCTTGCATATGTCGTGGATGTCTTGCTCCTATGTGGGTGGACCCTGCTCAAAAATCCTTGTCAGACCTCATTGCTCTTTATCCTACAAATGATCTAGTGCAACACTAATTGCTATCTACCCTGCTTTGGAACCTTTTCCTCACAGATCATGTCATTGCTTTATCAACTGAATCCCTAGTCTATGCATTGGCTCTGTCCCTCGAATCTCGTTTGTTTTGTCTCCAACTCTTTCAAGTCTCAGAATGTTTATCGGTCTTGATCTCATGTTGCTGTTCGGCAAGACCAAATCTCATGTTAATCTTTACCTAGTAATCACTTTGGTGGACACAAGGCATATATGGAAATAAAGCAAGAGTCCCCTGCTCAGTTGTCTTCGGTAATTAAGTTATATTCTCTTGCGCTGTGTTTTGATCTTTGGATCACCTCCTTGTTGACTCCTAACCTTGTGACTACCTTTGCTTGCTATCCCTCCTTTGCATTGTGCTTGTTCATACGACCCAATCTATGCAACTTGAAATTTCACTTTGGGTGTGTGATCAGTAATGGTGTTATGAGTAGCAACTATGGTGCCATGACAAAACCGAGAGCCTCCTGTGATGCGTGACACAAGGTTGTGCTGCTCGGCATGCGCTGGTATCAAGGTTTCTAGTCATGATCCATTGCAGAACTGCACCGATGTGTTATTTTCACGTGAGCTCTTCCTTGGCTATCTCTCCATATCCAATCGGAAGATCCTTATATCAAACCAAAGGTAGTAGAGTTTCCTTTTGAAGTTGCAAAGAGGATTACCTTTGAAGAACAGGTCATTGACATAAACATTAACAGACTACAAGAGGTAGTAGATAAGTTACCCTACTTGACTGTCCCTATAATGACATTGGTCATCTAGTGAGCAACTTAT
The DNA here is from genome assembly GCF_019320115.1 of Miscanthus floridulus. Taxonomy (NCBI): domain Eukaryota; kingdom Viridiplantae; phylum Streptophyta; class Magnoliopsida; order Poales; family Poaceae; genus Miscanthus; species Miscanthus floridulus. The sequence goes on along the minus strand of NC_089587.1, from coordinate 121,080,773 downwards.
GTCATTCCCGTTGGATCAGAAAGGTGCACCACACTTAAGGTTGACCAAGTTATCAGTCGAATGATAAATGGACTGGGATATTATGTGTTGTAATAGGTCACCCGGTGCTCATGAGCTTCCTGTCCAAGTTCTCAATCTTTAGGTGCATAAGGATCATGTAGACAAAAACCAACCTTCTTCGGTGTCGCCCCTTTTCTGCTGACTTCCATGGTGACTGTCTGTTTGCACGTCCAATACAATTGTTGCCATCAAAAAGGAAGTTTTGGAGCTTTTAAATGTTGAGAGACAACTAATTAGTTACCAGTAGGAGGGTTAATCTCTAGCTAGGTAATGATTCTTTAGTAGCTCTGAAGGCTAGGTCTCACGGAACGATGCTAAGCAAAGAAACAGCAAAGCCGGTCATCGATGCTAGTACTGCTTTCTTCTCCAAGCCCTATGTCATTAAGTCAATTCCATCTTGGAAAATCACATGGGTAGTGCAAGATGTTGTATCAGCTAAGTAAAGAGCTAGAGAAAGCACGTCCCTAGTCTCGGTCAGCATCATTATGTATATGGTGCTATCAAAGGATTTGTTCAAGACTATATTGGATGAAGTATAGAAGGGTAGTTGGAAATGGTCCCTTATCTTGTAGGACTGCCCCTCCATGTGGAATATGCATTGTGCCATACAAAAATAGCCCACTAGTCCAATGCTTGTGCATCGTTGAGCTGGTGCCTAAATCAACAGTTGAAGTTGTTCCCTAGGAAGCATATGAGGAAAACCCTAGCCTCTATCCTCAGTGAGAAAGCTACTGCTGTAAAAAAAGAGTTAAAGACTACAAACACACTTCCCAATGTGTAAATCAAAGGAAAAGAAGTGCAGGAAATCTATCTAGGTTTCATGACACTCAACCGGTTATCTTTAAGCCGATGATTAGTGGCTCAAACATGGTTGAATTCACACCAAACTTGGTGATCTCATTCTTCGCTTGGGGTACTTTGATATCTGAAGTTGGTTTGACGATTGGTGGAGTAAAGCATCAGATTTGAGAGATGTTTTGATAGTTTGGTCCCAAAATTTCAGAACAAAGCAGTTTTGGTAGATGATTTGTTTGGATAGACAAACAGTGTTCGTTTGAGCTAAATTTTGGTCAGTCGTTAAAGGACTCTTGAATCTAAATGTCTACCAAAATTTGTCCACAATGGAGCAGTAGTTTGTAGGATATGAACTGATTACCAAGAGATATAGAATCTATGATTTCTCTGCTGATGGTTGTGTTTGTAGCTCAGGTCATGTTGGCAATGTGATGATTGTTAATACTTTAGATGCCCTAGAGAAGACTCCTGGCACCCCTTTGTGCCTTGCTTTTGCCCTCTCATATCAACAATGCTTGAGCAGTCAAGGTGTTCTACAAGTCAATTTGTGCTTTGCGAGTCAAAAACAATTTGAAAGGTGTCAAACAACAGATTTTAGACTTTGATTTTGAGTTGTTGATTGATATTAGAAAGGAAGCCTCAATGTCAAAAGTAGTCAACCCAACTTACTGTGCAACAGCACCATGAAGGAAAATTGTACTCAATCTTAGTAGTGTACTATTTTTCCAGTCGGTGTATACTTGCAACTTTCGTTGACCTTCAGGCCTCACTATCATCCTTCTTCAGCAAGGTTTTCCAAGGCAGACTTATCCTTTGGTACCTTCCATGTGTTTTTACCCAAGTGGTTGCCTCAGATTCAACCTAGATAACTGTTGCCACTTGGATACAAGGATTTCCCTCAATTAATGATCATCGAAAACGCTGAGTCAACAGAGTTAGCTGTCACATTCACCGCTCACTCAAAGGACTCAGATAGTACAATGTTATCATTAGAGAAAGAGAACTAAACACATGGAACATTATGTAGTTTTCCATCAGTTGGCATATGAGTGATTGAACAGTTACGACCGGCATAGATATTGTCTGTTGATTACTCAGTTTCTCACTGCCTCAGAGAATGCTTACCCCATCTATGAACTTATCCCTTATGAAAGGTTGTACTCAAGATACTTTGGTAGAGGACTACTTTTCAAACTTTGTGAATGAACATGGAACCATTATAATGAGTAGCTTTCTGAAGCTTGCAGTCTAGCGCTAAGTTCACATGGTCCATGTTATATTCATTATGAAAAATAGAGATTATGGGTAATTGGTTTATGCTCTGTAGTACTCTCTGTATCCCAAGAACGAAGTGTTGTGCTGTCTTGGATTCCTCCCAAAGTAACAATGCTTCATGGAAGCCATCGAAGGAAATTCTTCAGACAAAAATTACTATGAACAGCAAATATCAGAAAGTTGTCTTGACCAAATTAGCATCTCTGATACTCCAAAGTTAAGTAGCCTAATGCTATCACCGATGTTGGAAAATGGATGGCATGCTTCTCTTCCATTAAAAGTCTTTCACACCGAATCTCGGGGCAAGATTCCCATAAGAGGGAAGGGCTATAACACCCCGGGTGTTAGTCGTGAGTTAAGCAGTGGGTTTGAGCTCCAACATGACAAGTTTAGTGGTAACCAAGAGCTCTAGTTCAAAGTTGTAAGTGGTGGAAAAAGGTGTTGGGATCAACTCTCTAAGAATGAGCCCCAACTTAAACTTGGACAACACACCTTTGCTTACATGTTGGCCCTTTTCAGATATATATCTAAGTAATGTTGATAGATGCTTCTTTCATGGGCCTCACCTCAATGTTCACCTACGTTGATGACTGGAAAAGTTTCATGAAGTTTGGAGCCAAAAAGTCACATGAAATGATGAGTTACATTATTGCTTGAATTGCACTAGTAAGTGAATGGAATTATAGGTCATCACATAAACCTTGCAACCTTGCCCAAAGGACTCTAATAGAGCTCTACAACAAAAGATATGAAGGGTTCATGTTGAGTAGATATCAAGAAAATGTCTCAATTGGCCTAAAACTCTAGTTTAAGAGTTAATCAACGTGCTGCTTTGACCAAAGTAAAAGAATGGTTTATGTTCAAGATACAAGGTTGGACCTTAAATAAAAGTTGTAGTTTCGTTTGTGTGCTACAAACTTTGTTTAAGTACCAAGTCTAAATCTATCTCTAAGCTTGACAAACAAAGGTCACAAGATTGATTCTGCTGTAGTTTTCAGCACTTAAAATATTCTAAGTCCAGAATTTATCAGCTTTGACATTGGCGTGCCGCGTTCTCGTGTTTCAGTTAAACAGCAATGTTTGGTCCAAAAATAAAAGTTGGAGTTAATTCCAAGGAGAAGTTCTGGGAAGAAGTTGGATCGAGTTTGATCATGTTTGGACCAAGTAATTCGAGCATAAGCAGAGCAAGGCTTAATCCTTGTTAAGTCGTTGATAGTGCCATTTTTGGAGCTAATCATCTGCTAATCCATGGCTCTAATGGCAATGCACCCTTAATCAAAGTTGGAGTGTATTCAAAGGCGATCAAACTTCATTTAAGGCCCAAGGTTGAAATCAGCCTATAGCTAGCCCAAATCGGCTCCCCACCTCGCCCACAACGACGCGTGGCAGGTGTTCGACGGCGGGCGCCAAAGGGGACACGCGGTCGCCATGCTCGCCACCCCTACTCCACATGTTGGGGATGCCCTGCCTTAGCCATGCTGCTACCAGATGTTGTCCCGCACCGAGCTCCACTCCATGCTTCCCTTCCCTTCCCTTTCTCTCGCTCTCATCGTTGCTACCGCTCCTCCATGGCCGCTGTCGCCATGGCGAGCCGCCGGGCAAAGCCCGAGCTACTGCCATAGGCCCTGCTCCCTCTCCTCCTCCTCTGCGCAGCTATGTGGCCACCTGCTCTGCCACCGCACGCCATTCTCTCGCTAGCGCTGCTGCTGCTTTCGCTCACGACCACGCCCACCATGGACAGCTAGGCAAGCTCATGGCGCCACTGCTATGCTCTCCCTCACATCCCACCATGTGCACCATTGCCTTCATCATCATGCGTCATAGCTGGCACACCGCTCCTCTTTGCCTGGAGCAGCTAGCCATTGTCGCCCTCCACCACTGCTCTGCCATCATCCTCACCGTAGGCGTTGCTGTGCATGGCCGGCTGGCCTCAGGCCGCCATGGAGCTTGCCATGGGCACCTGCAGATGCATGCAGGCACCATGATGCTCCTCGCCGCTGCTGGCCACCGCCCACCAAGGTCGGCCAACCCTGTTGCCATCGCCGCCGGAGCTGCGCCTCTGCGCACCATGCACGCGCGTGGCCAGGCCACCTTGGGCCATCTTTGGTCAGGCTGAGCATATCAGTGGGTGTGCTCTGGTCCCCTACTACTCTACCGCCACTCCTCGCTGCCGGCGAGCCTCCTCCGGCCGACATCGACGCTCTCCCTCCACCTCCTCTGTTTTGATTGCGTGATGGACCTCGTGCAGAAATTCAATGAAAGGGAAGGACCCAACTGTGAATCCCATGACTCAAAGGAATAATGCTGAGAAGGATCTATTTGTTGGTGTTTAATTCATGTTTTCTGCAGGGACCCCAATGCAAAAGTGTTTTTCCTTTTCTTTTTTCTTATATGCCTATAATCAGCTGAACTTTGAAAAATCATAACAAATTGTAGAAAAATCATAAAATAGCAAATGAGGACTTTTTGGAATCCTTGTGAGTACATATACACAGTAGAGTCATAATATGATATGTGTTAGTAGAAAGTTTCTGATGTTTTTATTTATTCTTGCAAAGTGTTTTAGAAATCCTTTTAAGTTGGTTAGATGCATATCTTGAATTATTGAAGTCCAAAAATTGTGATTCTAGTTGTGTTAGTCTTGTCAGGACACTCTCTAGCTATGAAAAATATTAAACATGCTAGTTGTGTACTGTTTTTATCATGTTTTGATTTAATCTTTTTGTTGGTACAGAAAGTGACCAACTAGTGAATATTTGTAGTTTTGTTGTACGTTGTGATCGGTGGTGGCCTAACACTCAATGACATAGGGTTTATATTGGTTCAGGCAATGCGCCCTACATCTAGTTTGGGTCGGTTGGTGACTTTATTCCTGAGCCTAGGTGCTCAAAGTCTGCTGTGGGGTTACAAACGAGAAGGAAAAAGATGGGGTGTACAAGAGGCCTAGTCGGCTCTGGTCGGAAGGACCGAGAGCGATAGGAACTCCGCTATGAGCTAAGTGTTCAAGCGTGTGCTTGAGGTTCGAACCTAGTGGTTCCATGGTTGTGAGCTATCGATCTAAAGACTCTGATCCAACTAGTCTTGAATCGGACTCCCCCCTCCTATCGGAGGAGACGCATCCCCTTTTATAGATGAAGGGGATAGCTTTACAAGTGAGAGGGAAAGGGTGCATATGTTACTGAGCCTTGCTGCCCATGCCAGCGGGTGCAAGATAATAGTAGGCACCCACAACACTGTTGACATCACTATAGTATGTCAGATGCATGTGGGAGGTTGCTCTGCTTTCTTCAGGAGTGGTAGATGTCAGTACCTGTAAATACTATTTGATGTTTAGGGGCATGTGAGGAGTCTCACCATATTCACCCGGTACGGCAAATCTCGGTGCCCACAACACTATCGATGCCTAGAGGCACGTGGGGGCCTTACCGTATGGGTTTTGTCGGTGCCTACAATACTGTAGAGGGAAATGTCGACGCCTATAATACTGTTTGTTCTAGGACGGTTGCAGAGTACTGTTCCTGCAGGCGTACAGGGTATGGTTGTGGTTTGACTTGTGCGCTCAAGCTTGCATTCTCCGTTCATCCCCTGGTCCTTTCCGAGCTGGCGTCCCTAGTCGGAAAGCTCCAGTCGGCTCTAGTCGCGTCTGTTTGGAGAAGAGCGGTGTGCAGGGTTCCTATGAGCCCTCGGTCGGAGGGACGTGGGGTTAGAGTTGGAAGTAGCGCTTTGGGCTAGGCCTTCTGATCGAAGAGGGTGTCCGGAGACTGAAGCGGGCACTCTGATCGGATAGGCGAGACAAAGTGGTTAACAAGCAGGTGCCGCTCCTTTTAGCCTAGACCTTCTGGTCGGTGACTGGGCTGTCCTTTCGGCCATTTGTTTTTAGACTCTTGGGCCGAGCCTTGGTGCAGAAGATGGTCCCTAAGGGACCTTGGGTTTATGAAATCGACAAGAGCCCTCGAGCCCCTGGACAATTCAAGCATAATTGTCCATGGTTTTTTTGTCTTGCCGATGGGTGCGCGCGAGCGCACCCATGGGTGTAGCCCCCGAGCCCCTGGGCGGTTCGGGCAGAACTGTCTAGGGGTGTTGTTTTATTAGGCGTGGGGATTAGATTGAGATGGAACTTACTGATCCCGGTGTCGATACGTGTCGTGGACCGGGCAAGGAAGTTAGTTCGGACATGAGAGAGCTCACTGATCCTAGTGTCGATGCACACCATGGGATCGGGTGAGGGAGTTAGTTTGGACAAACCCTAGCGTCGGTGTGCGTCGTGGTTTCGAAATAGTTAGTTTAGGGGTTGTACGAGACCGAGCCCGTGGGTCCCGGAGTTGGTGCGCGCCGTGGGACCGGGTGGGTTGGAGTCATGGATCCTGGCCCCGGCGCAGCCCGGGTGGCCAAGGTAGTCAGCTTTTAGGGATCAGACGAGGTGACTAGGCAGTGCTCGTGGATCTTGATGGTGCGAGTTTGGGGTCGCGGTCCCTATATTTTTGGAGCACAGTCAGAAGTGTAGCTGGATGACGCGAGTTTGGAGTCGCGGTCCCTAGTATTTTTGGAGCGCAATCAGAAGTGTAGCCGAATGACATGAGTTTGGAGTCACAGTCCCTGGTATTTTCAGAGCATAGTCAGAAGCGTAGCCGGATGACATGAGTTTGGAGTCATGATCCCTGGTATTATCAAAGCACAGTCGTAAGCGTAGTTAGTTGGTTAGTTTATAGATCAGATGAGGCGGTGCTCACGGATCCTGGCGTTGGTGCACGCCGTGGGACCGGGCGAGTCAGAGTCGTGGATCCAAGCGAGTTCGGGGTCATAGACCCTGGCATTTTGTCTTGAGCCCCCGAGCCCTATTGGGCCTTCATAGGGGTCGATGTGAGTTGTGTGTGTTTACCCCATCCTCGGTTCCTCACAACCAGAGGGGCTGAGTTTTGTCGCTTATCTCGATCTCTCGGGCCGAGCGATGCGCTCGGTGAGTTCGCTAATGGGTGTGATCAAGCGGAATCCGGGTCCGTCGTTCATGACGGGGTCGGCATAGCCCTCATGTGACATTCCACTACTCCTTTACCTGCAACCCAGTAGATGCCTGGGTCATTCCAGAGACCGACTAGGGTGGCCTAATGGCCTCCCCTTGATGGAGATTCTATGGGTTTTGGTGAGGTTTAGGATCGAACATGAAGGTCGAGATGACCTAGTCTGCTAGACTGAGCGAGGGTCACACGGGGCTCATCTACGGTTTTCTCCCCTAGCTCTATTGTCTGCTCATATCGAATGAGGCAACCACCGCTTCGTGATGCAACACGGAGCGTTGTGATGCATTTCGCTGCATGTGCGATGCTTAGTTCCCGAGCCCCCAGGCAGTTTAGGGCCCGAATCGTCCAGGAGGCATGGGCGTATAGAATGAATGCATGTATGGATGTATGAAATGATTTATAAGGAAATAGAGGGGCTCGTAGTGTTTACCTTGAGGACTGGAGTGACGGGGCTTGGAGAGCTTCAGTTGGAAAATGTCCGACCAGGACCCATGCTCGTCGTTCATGATAGAGTTGGCATGGCCCACATGGGGTGTCCCTTTGCTTCCTACCTGTGTCTCGGTGTGTATCTTGAGTGATTCGATCGACTCAGGGGTTCGGATGGTTTCTTTCGACGGAAGATTTTCGCTTTGGTATTTCTCTAGGTCTGGCTTGGGGAAGTGGGGAGTCGCTCGCATGCGATGGTGCTTCGGTTCCTGTGCCCATCGTGTAGTAGTGGTTGGTCATGTGGTAGTGGTGGGCCATGGCTGGGCCACATCCCTTTTGATCAGGAGCCATTCCGTCGCACAGGGCACATCTCATCAGTCAGGGCGCGTCTTATCTGCATTAAATGGGAAAGAGAGAGGATTTTTTGCTCCACCGTTCTGCCTTCCCTGATCGGTGCGCCCTTCCCTAACTACTGTTCCCTTTTCCTTTAAGTAGGAGAAGGGAGAGGGTTTTTTCGCCCCGTTCTTTTGCCTGTTCCTCGTCTGCCGCCGCCTTCCCTCTTCCTTCTTGCCATGAGCGTTCCTGAGACCCACGGAGGTTTCTAGGAAAGAAAAAGGGAGAGAGCGAGGGGAAAGAGAAGAACTCACCTAATCCTTTTGCGAACTAGGGTGAAATGTTGGACTGGAGGTCATCCACTATGAGGAAGTCAGTGCTGGAGGCCTTCATTAAGAAGGGGTTTCTATCGCTGTAGGAGGTGGCGCACTAGAGGGTTCCCGGGAGGGAGGAGTTTCCATAGCCTTGGCCTAACGAGGTGGTGTCCTTCCTCACCTTCCATGAGCACGGGTTGGGATACCCCATGCACTAGTTCTTGCACGGGCTCCTCAATGAGTGGGGTTTGGAGCTGCAGCACCTTAATCCGATGGGGGTGCTACACATCACTGGCTTTGTCACTGTCTGCGAGGCTTTCCTTAGGATGGAGCTGCACGTGGATTTCTTTTGGCGGCTGTTCTCTAGGAGGACCCTGACGGTGGGGAATTTGGCCAAAACTGTGCTGGTGGGAGGTTTTGCCCTACAGAGGAAGCCGAGTGTGGGAGGTTTGTACCCCGCGTACACCCCCTGTGACTCCAACTAGGGGTGGCACGGGGAGTGGTTTTACATCAAGAATCCAGCGGTGGCGCCGTTCCTGGCGTTCACCGGTGGGAGTTCGGAGAAGCAGGATAGCTGGTCATGGGGTTGTGCCCGCACAGAGAAGCACAAGGTGGGAGTCATCGAGGAGGAGCTCCAGAAGCTCATAAAGTGCGGCCTTGATAGGGTGCGAGTGTTCCACACCCTCTACCGTCGTCGGGTTGCGCCATTGGTAGGGAGGACGCAGCCAATGTGGAAGTATAGCGGCCAGTCGGACCTAGACCATGCATCACTGGAGGACCTGCTAGACGATGAGGTCTAGAGTCGCCTTGGCTAGGTGCTGCAGCTGAGGCCCAAGGAGACGGTTGTGGGGAAACCCATACCATTCAATGCCTCGATCGTGTCCAAACTGGTATGCTCCCTTCTTTTCTATTCGTGTTTCTTCCTCTACTTTTCCTATTTCTTGATTTTGGGCCATCCATTCCATAGGGGCTTGAAAAGTACAAGTCCTGGCCGCACCTTCCTAAGGGACCAGAGGGTGCGGCCTGACAGGCCACCCAAAAGGATGCGGTGGTCACCCAGAAGAAGAAGAGAGCCAGGGAGGTTCATCGAAAGCAGGAGAAGGAGCAGGAAGTCACCCGGCGCATGAAGGCCAGGGAACGTAGGAGCGATGTTGAGTCAAAACTCACATCAGATGATCCTACGGATGTAGATGACATGGTTTTCTCCAACGAGGAAGAGAGTTGGGAGGCCATCGTGACCTCGGTAGAGCATCGTGACCCTACGGCGACATCCGCCGATGAGGAGCAGGAGGCCGCATGGCGTGCGGTGGTTCCTATGCTGAGGAAGTGTGCAGTGAGCACAGACGCCATTGGCGGATGAGCGGCGAAGCGGATGCGGTCACCGCGCCCCTTGGTGGTGTCACCGGTCCCGTCGTCGCCTGTGGCAGATGCGATCGAGCAAGCTGGTCGGTTCAAGGAGCGGACTGGCCCTTGTGTGTCGCTGGGACCGGTGCCAATGCATGACTTGCGGCCAGGAGAGACACTGCCTGCCGCGGACATGGTTGAGCAAGCTAGGTAGTCTGAGGGGTAGACTGGTGCCCGTGTGTCGCGTGACTTGCAGTCGGTGGATGCTCCGCCCTTTGCTCTGATCGGGGAGTCCCGAGCCGAAGGTCGTAGCAACCCATAGGTCGGGCAGGAGCTGGTCAGGATGACTCCACCCCTATCTAAAGTGAGGGGGCATGGGTTGCAGCCCGAGAGTGGTCCTCATCCTGTAGGTCCATTATTGTCGGAGCCTGCCTTCAGAGTCATGCTGCTCACTTCCCGGTGTGTTTCCCTTTGTTGCTCTTTGATCTTTTGCTGGTTGATTCTTTTTGGAGTGTGCCTTACCTACAATTTCTATCAGCGGCCGAGGGATGATGGGGCTAAGCATCACCTTGACTCCCATGCAGGAGACTTGGAGGCCCACCCTGTAGTGTGCTACAGTGAGCGACAGGGGGAGCAAGGTGGTGGTGGCAAAGCCTTCCCTCCCGGGGGTGGTGCCCTCTAGGTCAACTATTGAAATGATGGCAGCAACGGTGTCGGTGTTGGTAGCGATCCTGGTGCCGATGGCGGGGGTAACTCTCACAGCCCCTCCTCCACCGGTTGTGGTGGAAGAGGTGAGGGAGGCCGAGCTCCCTATCTCGCTGGGTGGAGGACCACCTGGCTGCTCCTTGCCGTCGGGGCCAAAGGCGCTGGTGGAAACTGCGACCGGGTTGGAGTCGGGATGATCGACGGTGGTCCACACGAATGAGGTGGTGGACATCCCATCTGACGACGAGGTGGATATCGCAGCGGAGCCACCAGTGTCGCCGCGAGAGCTGGCGGTGGTCCAATCGGAGGCTAGGCCCTCCAGCAAGCTGTCAGAGGGTGACCTAGAGTGGGTCTTCCCTGAGGACCCAGTGAAGGCATGGTTCATTCTCTGAGATTCCCGAGAGCGTTAGCTCTAGGACATCTTTGGGGAGCAAGGGCATGCCGTGGTGTCTGAGCTTGCCAACCTATCTGAGAAGCTTGGAAATGCCTAGAGACAGGTTAGGTTTGCTCAGCAGTTGGTGGAGGTCGACCTGCAGCTTGCCACAGCGATGAGTTTTATGTACTTTGTCCTTAACCTTTGAACCTTTTGTTGGTTGTCTTAGCGCGCCTATTTTTTGTAGAGTCTAAAGGAGACGTCGTCCCACAAGTCTCGCTTCCTCTAGACAGAACATGCCCGGATGGCTGAGCTCGAGCATCGGGTAGAGTCCGCTTGCCGCGAGTCCTAGGACCAGGTGGCCGTGGCGTGGGCAGAGGGGCAGCGTGCAGCGGAGCAGGCAACTGCCACTGAGCAAGGGCTCGAGGTGGCAAAGGCCTGCCAGGCGGAGACTGAGGCAGAGTTGCGGGCATCCTTGGCAAACACCATGGCGGCACTTCAAGAGGCCCTGGCGGCCGTTGAGCCAGAGTGGAGCGCTTTGGCGTTGGAGCGAGTTTCTTTGGAGTTGGCATGGAAGGCCCTAGAGGCAGAGCAGAGGGCCCGGTCGGAGGCGGACCAAGAGGTGCTCATGCTTTAGGGCCGGGTGATGGGGACTAAGGAGGCGAATGCCTGGCTATGCGCGCAGGTGGCTCGACAGATGGAGAAGCTCTCCACCCTTGAGAACTCTCATGTCGGTACATACCTTTTCTATTTTTTCATTGCGTTGGTTTCTTTCTTCAGCCTGTTTAGCTTGTCGCCCTTCTTTTAGAGCTAGGTGGGGAGGTGAAGACGCTGGAGCAGGACCTAGAGACGACCAAGGTGACTCTCAGCCAGAATGCAGAGGAGGTGGCCAAGTCCCATGAAGAGCAACATGCTCTTGAGGGGGATCTTGACTAGATCCGCAACACTGCCTAGCTTGTCGTGTTGGAAGTCTTCGGGTCGGTGCCTAGCACTAGCGCGCCTGCTGTCCAGCTAGCAAAGGTCTCGGATGCGATCAAGGACCTTATCAGGAGCGAGCTTTTCTATGGAGCGTTAGGGGTGCTGACCTCAGTGATGATGTATCACCCGAATCTAGACTTCGCCACTATCTGTAGCGGGTATGCTGAAGGCATGAGCATGGAGGATGTCCAATTGATCGGGGAGAGCTTGCTACCGCACACGCCGTCGGTGGCAGACCAAGTCTTTGCTGAGTAGGTGATGGACGTTCATCATGAAGACATGGCCCGAAGCATGCATGGGGAGGACGCTTCCTAGCCTACGGATAGCACAGAGCCTGGGTTGGAGTTGAATGTTGCCTTGGCTTCGGTTGAGCCAAATGTCGTGCCGCTGGGGGGTGAGTAGCTTGTGCTCTCGTCAGTCGCATCGACAGCAAATGCCACTGGGTTGGTCCCATAGCTTGTAAGATATAAGTAGTTTAGTGAATGTAAAGATTTTAAATTCATGGGGGAGCCCCCGTGTAATCATTCGTGGGTGCTTTACTGAACAATTGGTTTTGTTTTCTGTGATGGAATCACTTGGTTCGGGGAAGCTTGTTCCCTTTCGTTCCTTAGCTTTCCCTTAGCATAACTTTGTTTTTATTTTCTTTTTTCTCATACCTGCCTATTTGTCCCATAGGCTGCAACCTTGGCAGCCTGAGGCGTGGCCCGCGAGGCTCAGCTGCTCATAACCATAGGAAAAGGCGGGGTGCGATCGGTCGGATTTTTTAAAGCAAATCTACATAAGGTAGATTAAAGGAACGAACCACCCCTTTGTTTGGGTGGGAAGGAATCTTCCTCATACAAAAGTAAACAAAACAGAGAGGTAGTAGTGCCCCCTAGTGGAGCCCCCAAGCGCCTCGAGCCGAAAAGTGTTTAGGTCGGGGTGCTCTTGTAGGAGCGTATGCTAAGTAAATAATGGTAAGACTAAAACTTTAGGGAAAAAGTGACATAGTTGTTCCAGGCGTTTGGAGAGAAGGGCGTCGTTGTTGTCCTTCGGTCGGTAGGCATCTGGTTGGATCACTTCATTCTTCAGTCGTCTAGATCCTTGCCCGTCGTGCCCCCTTTCATGGTTGCTGCTTCTTCGCCTTTTTGTTTCTTTGGCCTATCGGTCCGTTGTGGAAGGCGCTTGAGGAGCTGATAGTCCTTGTAGAGGTGTTTTATAGCGTAGTCGTGGTTGGTGCATGGGCTCTCCATGAGCTCATGGAAGTGGCCCAAAGGGTCCTACTGGGTCTGCATGCCTGCTTGATTAGCCATGTCGACTAACGCGGAGTTGGCTGGTCGGCGGCGATTCTTTTTGTTCTTTCCCCCCTGCGTGGAGGGGCCCTCATCCTGATCTTGGCCCTTGGCCTTGCCCTTGCCTCGGCCACCATTGGAGCACGGCGGGGGTGGCGTTTGTTGGGGGTTTTGGACAGAGGTCCGTGGTCTCGGGCCATCAAGGCTAGGACTCCGGTCGCTGCTGCATGTGCCTCGGCTTGGTCCGAGCCGTGCATGCATAGGCGGTTGGTGCAGAGCGGTTGTTAGGTCAAGACGAGGTGCCGATGCGGCCTCTTGTACCATGCTCAATGATTGTAGCAGCGATCGGGTGGAGCGTCCCATCTGCTGCATCCCTGTTCCCCTGACGGGGAGCGAGGCCACGAGTCGGCGTCGTGATACGGAACACTCGGCTTGTTGAACGGCGGCGGTTTCCACTAGTGCCTGGAGGTTTCGATGGATTGCCTGTTCATGAGGGTCATTCGGCTTGGACAGGCCACACAGAAGCTTTGTCGCGGCGGTGATGTTTTGGTTCACCCGAGCAAAGTGCGGGGGATTGTTCCCCCTGTCCATGGTGTTGTGCTGGACCCGATGGGTGTGACCCCGAGCACTGCCCGATGGCCTACACGCATGGGGCGCAACGAGGTGCGCCGAGCATGGTGGTGCAGTCGGTGGCTGATGCAGCCACCTTTGTCGTAGTTCCTCCCCGTGCTCAAGTGTGAGCTCAGGGGTCTCTGCATGAGGGTCCAGAGAGGTGCGAGCCCATGAGGACTCTGCTTCCACCGGTGGGTGTCCTAGAGTGTCCGCCATGGCGCACTCTTGACACGAACGGTGGCTAGGTGATGAGGGCATCATTGGCTCAAATATGACCATGCCAACCACTTCTATACCAAAGGTGCAACCATTCTATATGAGGCTTATCATTGATGCATTTGATGAATTGATGCTGCACCATGATGTGTGTTCATTCTCATTTTCAGAATTGCTTACATGGATCAAGGGAAGGTTTGATTGCATATGGAAAGCATGGAAGGTTAATGAAGTTGATTGGGGACCAAATCCAAGTATTCCTAACGTCCTCCGCTAGGCCACCACGTCACTTTGGTTCCAAGGATAGAAAGAGTCCAAGTCCAACATGTTTTGGAAGTTGAATTCGGACTGCAAAATAGTCCCAAATTGCGACGGTCACCACGACTTCATATGGACTCCGATTGGGACGTTCTAGCACTTTTTGGAAAGCTTATCAAGTCTATTTTTCAATGGATCTGGACTCATGGTTATATCTTCTCCGATGCTTCTGCAGTCATCATTTCAACGCGGGGACCTTTTCTGCCTTTGGTGCTGCATCACCCTATTTTGGGCCGATGGTCCATGTATCAAGTTGGGTCTATTAGGGACATGTCCTAGGGTTGGAGAATGACCCCAACACCCCCCTGGTCATTCCCCTAGGTATTAATAAGGATTAGAGCCACTACAAACAGATTGGGTTTTGTTTAGATCAAGTTTAGCCATTGCTACTTCCTTGTAGACGCGTGTGTCGACTAGACCATCCGTTCTACTCGATTCAGAACCCCAACTTTATGGTTTCAGATTGGTTTTTCACCTCCATACTTGCAATTGAGTTGCTTGTTCTACTTGTTCTTGCTTGTTCCTCGATTGCTTGCAGGAATTACCCTAGTGGTTTGGTTGATCATGCTCCACAAGATCGCGACGGCCGTTGGAGGTGGTGTATCGGTTGCTAAGGTACAGCATCCTTGGATGGTTGTAGTCGGGCCGTGAATGTCATCTCCATCCCCAAATCGAGTTATCCACCTTCTCTCATCGAAAGGTCATTCTCCAACCCTAGGACGCGTCCCTAATGGACCCAACTTGATACATGGACCATCGGCCCAAAATAGGGTGATGTAGCACCAAAGGCAGAAAAGGTCCCTGCGTTTAAATGATTACTGCAGAAGCATCGGAGAAGATATAGCCATGAGTCCAGATCCATTGGAAAATAGACTTGATAAGCTTTCCAAAAAGTGCTAGAACGTCCCAATCGGAGTCCGTATGAAGTCGTGGTGACCGTCGCAATTTGGGACTATTTTGCAGTTCGAATTCAACTTTTAAAACGTGTTGGACTTGGACTCTTTCTATCCTTGGAACCAAAGTAACGTGGTGGCATAGCGGAGGACATTAGGAATACTTGGATTTGGTCCCCAATCAACTTCATTAACCTTCCATGCTTTCCATATGCAATCAAACCTTCCCTTGATCCATGTAAGTAATTCTGAAAATGAGAATGAACACACATCATGGTGCAGCATCAATTCATCAAATGCATCAATGATAAGCTTCATATAGAATGGTTGCACCTTTGGTATAGAAGTGGTTGGCATGGTCATATTTGAGCCAATGATGCCCTCATCACTAGGCACCATGTCGCCGATGCTAGAGCCGTCACTCTCGCCATCGTCATCCATGAGGTCGAGGAAATAGGTGGGAGCATAGCTCACCATTCCCATGAATTCAGATGCAAGAGGGGGCGGTGCTGGGCTCCTTTGGGGCCCCCGGGCGTATGCGTCAGTGGAAGATGTGAGGCCGTAGGGGGACCGGTCGTACGGCGGTTGCGTCGGGGACAACAGGGTTCCGCTGGGTAATCGGTGGAAGATAGAGAATAGTAAGTAAATGACAGCGTGTACCTTACTCACAGCGGGGTTTGAGCAGAGAGTTTGCTCAGAAAGAAGCGTAGATGCCGCATCATCGAAGTCATGCATCTCGGAGTTGATGGAGGGCGTCCCTTTGACGGGTGCTGGAACGTGTGCCTTCTCTTGGAGGTGTAGTACGCCGAGCTGGTCGGCGACGAAGTCCAAGCTTCCGAAGAGGAAGGCCTGAGATGGCTCGAAGACGGTCGGGGCCCGCATCCCATCCGGTGAGAGTGCGGGAAACTCTAACAAGCCAAAATGAATAGTGTTGCCTGAGCCCACCACGGCGAGGGTGGCGGAGAAGTGGGCCATCCGATGACCAAAAAAGTGTTGAACGTACAGCGTCCTCCCCATGGACGGCGCCAACTATTGGTACAGAAAGTGACCAACTAGTGAATATTTGTAGTTTTGTTGTACGTTATGATCGGAGGTGGCCTAGTACTCAATGACACAGGGTTTATACTGGTTTAGGCAACGTGCCCTACGTCCAGTTTGGGTCGGTTGGTGACTTTATTCCTGAGCCCAGGTGCTCAAAGTCTGCTGTGGGGTTACAAACGAGAAGGAAAAAGATGGGGTGTACAAGAGGCCCAGTCGGCTTCGGTTGAAAGGGCCAAGAGCGATAGGAACTCCACTATGAGCTAAGTGTTCAAGCGTGTGCTTGAGGTCCGAACCTGGTGGTTCCGTGGTTGTGAGCTATCGATCTAAAGACTCTGATCCAACTGGTCTTGAATCAGACTCCCCCCTCCTGTTGGACGAGACGCATCCCCTTTTATAGATGAAGGGGACGACTTTACAAGTGAGAGGGAAAGGGTGCGTATGTTATTGAGCCTTGCTGCCCATGCTGGCGGGTGCAAGATAATGGTAGGCGCCCACAACATTGTTGACGTCACTGTAGTATGTTAGATGCATGTGGGAGGTTGTGCTACTTTCTTCAGGAGTGGTAGATGTTGGTACCTATAAATATTGTTTGATGCCTAGGGCATGTGAGGAGTCTCACCATATTCACCCGGTACGGTAAATCCCGGTGCCCACAACACTATCGATGCCTAGAGGCACATGGGGGCCTTACCGTATGGGTTTTGTCGATGCCTACAATACTGTAGAGGGAAATGTTGGCGCCTACAATACTGTTTGTTCTAGGATGGTTGCAAAGTACTATTCCTACAGGCGTACAATGTATGGTCGTGGTTTGACTTGTGTGCTCAGGCTTGCATTCTCCGTTCGTCCCCTGGTCCTTTCCGAGCTAGCGTCCCCGGTCGGAAAGCTCCAGTCGGCTCTGGTCGCGTCAGTTTGGAAAAGAGCAGTGTGCAGGGTTCCTATGAGCCCGTGGTCGGAGGGACACGGGGTCAGAGTCAGAAGTAGCGCTTTGGGCCGGGCCTTCCAATCAGAGAGGGCGTCCGGAGGCGGCCGGAGACCGAAGCGAGCGCTCCGATCGGATAGGCGAGCCAAAGTGGTTGACGAGCGGGTGCTGCTCCTTTTGGCCCAGACCTTTTGGTCGATGACTGGGCCGTCCTTCCGGCCATTTGTTTTTAGACTCTTGGGCCAAGCCTTGGCGCGGAAGACGGTCCCCGAGGGACCCCGGGTTTATGAAACCGACACTTTTTAAATAGGGAATTTTAGCTTGTTTTGGTTGTCATTTTCATATCTAAAGTTTTGGTGCTCCAATTGTTGTGAAATTTTTATGGTAGTCTATTGATGCTATTTTTATGATGTGGTAAAAATTTCAGGCTCATTGGATGCAGTATTATGGATTTATTGATTTATCTTGTTTAGGGTTGGATAAATAGCTTTAAATGATTTTAAATAAGTTATAATTTTTATGATGAGGTAAAAATGGAAAATGTTGTTCCATTACCTTGGTATGTTGTGGTTGTGTCATGTTGATACATAATATGACCATGAATTTGCATAAAATATTGAATTTCATATTATCTTGCTCTCACAAGATTTCTTGCAATTGCAATTTGTCCTTTTTGTATTAATTAAATTACAAAACTTGAGCATGTGAAATTTGTACAGTAATATTGTTTGGTCATCATATTCCTCTCATAAAAATCTCAGCCCCAAACTAGTTGTTCTCATATGGCACTAAAAGTAATATATATAAATATGTCATTCTATGGAAGTTAATGAAAGTTAATAACAAATAGGCATATGCCTAAGCCATGAGATGCTACTTTAATTATACTAACTTTGTGAAATGTAGTTGAGCTATATGGATGTTTGTTTGACCCTTTGAATGATATATGTATGAAATCTCTGTTGGGGGAAACAAGTGAAAACACCAACATGCTACCTTCTGAAATTTGGCTTCATGTGTACTTTTTGTGGTGCAATCATTTTTGAGATGATAATGATGTTTTATGTAAATGTGGAGAATACAAAAGTTGTAGGTAACTTCATAATATAGCTTGTGTTAAAGTTTCATGACCATAGGCCTGATGGTTTAGGAGTTATAGATTTTAGAAGTTTGCTGTCAGGTTTTTGCATGCTCTTTGTACAGATCTGAATGATTGTGTTGTTTGACTTAGCTAATATTTGAATCATGTCTTGGAGATAATAGAATAAGTGTAGTGATTTTCATGAGCTTTCCAAATTGTTAAAGATCACCCCTTTTGGTAGTCTAAATCTCCAGTTATGAGCTTGTGAACTGGAGTGACAGATTCTGTCCTAATCTGGACAGAGATGTCTTCTTTGTGATGTTTGACCTGGTTAGCTTTGGAATTAGCTTGTGGTGTTTATAACAAAGTTGGGCATGGTTTTCTAAGATTTCTAAAAAGTCTAGAACCACCTTGTTGGGAAATCTTGAACTCAACTTATTGCTGTCTGAAGTTGCATGTCAAATTCTGTCCATATTTTGGACAGAATTGTTGCTTTGTATGTTTAAGGCCAAATAACTGTTGAATCACCTAAATATGATAATAAGAAAGTTGTAGATAACTTAATAAGGTTTCTATAAAGTTAAGGATTGCTTTTATTGAATGATTGTAACTCCATCTATGGTTGAAACACACGACTGCTGTACTGCTGTCCAAATTCTGTGTATGCACTTAACTTGATTGCCCATTCTTGATGTTGCTGGTGCATCCTCTAAATTATGTAGCCCTAGTTACTTAGTTGAATGACTTGATCTCTAGTGCTTAAATCAATATGATGTGACCATTCTTCATATTCATGCACTTGCATTATTGCATCTCATCTAGGTACGCTAGATGCATCACGTGAAGGACATGATGATGGAATCGAACTAGAAGACGGTGTTGGTGGACCTATCCCCAAGATGGAAGGACCCCTAGAGTACATGCCTAAATAGGAGATGCTCACCAAGAGAGTGTTGTCTAATGGACACTAACCTAGTGTTGGATCCTAGGCAAGCCCCAGAGCATTCTAAGCCTCATATGTTTTTACAAATATCACTTGAGTTCTTTATGTTTAATGCATTAGGTTATAAGAGTTGATTGGAACCACTTGATGCATAGAACTACCTTGTCCAGAAATATACCTTGAACCCTATGTAGGTCTAGGATCGAATGTATGCTTAGTGATGCTTAGACCGGTAGAAGTCGGGTGATTTCCTATCACCTGCGAGATATAGATGGATACCAAAGCACGGTTAGCTATATTTGCTATCGTGGAAATAACCATGTGTTGATGAATAAAAAGGAGACTAGATGTGGTTGTGATAGAGAAGCAACAAGGCATGGAGGTCTTGGTGTCTATTTATCCCCATCTGTGTCGGTTAAGGACCGATTCGTTGTACATCCTCATGTCATGTTGAACGCATGCCTAGCACTTAGTTGGCCAGATAAGTCGTTCTGACCGTGAAGCCGAGTAGCTCAAGTCAGGATAGGCCCTGATAAGTGAAAGTGTGCACCCTGGTTGGTAGTAAGGATGTGTGGAGAGCCAATGGCGTGAGTCCAAGGGCGGGTTTGAGTCTCGATCTTCTTGGCAGATTGGTAGAATCTTTGAGGGTGCATTGCTGATCGGACCCGTGAAGATTGGTTTCTGAGTTGTACCAAAGGTGACCTAAGACTACCTTAGCGTAGGTATGTCTGGGTTTATGTTAGGAATAACTCCCCATCTGGGTAGGAATCGATTCGAATTGCCATCTCTCTTGGATAGTGAGAACTTGACTGAGCAGCGGCAACATAGAGTAACTTAATGGAGACTTGATGGTTATGATGATGATACTCACATTACTACACTAGCTATGGTTACTATTGCATGTTACTAAATGATATTCCATATGTTTGGCACAAGTTAGTTGCTAATCTAGAGATGAATAGCTATAATTAACTTGGTTACCGAATTGTAAAATGTATAGCTCAACTAGTGGCTTTTATGCAAAATTTTATCAAGCTAGCTCCACCTTTAAAGCCTTGCATACTCTTTGGTGTCACTTTATTTATGGTTTATGATGGGTAAGTCTAGCTGAGTACATTTGAGTACTCAGGGTTTATCCCACCATGTTGTAGGTGAAGTTCTCGGCCTGCTGAAGATGGTGGCTAACCGCAGGTGGGCTCGGTGACTCTATATTTATTTCTCATCTATATGCTTTTATCAGAGGATGTCACTTATGCTAGCAATGTATTTGGAACTTATATTAATGCAATCATTTGAAAGCTATGTTATTTTCCCTTAACTAGTTTTGAAACCCAACCTTGTATTATTATATGTGAACTCATTATAAACATTATTTCCGCTGTAACTCTGTGTATGTGATATGTATTTGCTTAATCACTCGATCTTGGTTATGATGTTGATTTACTAAGCTCCTTTGTGACACTCAATGGACTACCAAGTTTATATAAGTGAAAGTATGCATGCGTCAACATGCTAAACGAGGATAGCCGTACTTGATCTTGTATAAATTGGGTGGTTCTGTCATAATTCACATCCTAACTGCTCTACTCGAGCTTTGCACCGAGAGCAAAGCAACCCAGAGGGGGCACCAAGAGCTCCTCCACCACATCCATCGTCTTCCTACTCTCTGATGAGGGGAAAGCCTCCACTGGCGGTGAGGCAACATTAGGATTAGCACCGAGTGATCCCCTATCAAATCTCTCTTTCCCTTGTACACTCTGTTGTAACCCCCATATTTTGGGTGCTCTTGAGTACAAGGATCATCAGCTACTAGATGTAGGGCATCAATTGGCCCAAACTAGGATAAACCGTTGTGTCCCCTCTATGATTCTTGTGTTCTTGAGTCCACCTGAGCCACCGGAGACACATACTCTGACACCACCTCAAACAAACAATGCTTGTCGTGGTTCCAACCCCACGACAGCTAGCGCACTAGGTAGGGGAGCACGTCAATTGTGATTCAAGCTCTACGATGACCAAAGCCACCGGCCTCGTCATTGGAGCAAGCGGTGTCACCCTAGACGGTGGCATCCACTTTCCTAGTGAGTTCTTCATCATGGCCAGTGCCTTCACCCTAGGCTAGGTCCTCAACTTTGGGAGCTTGGCCTACGTCGCCGACTGCTACCCTAGTGGACAATGAGCCCCAGGTGCCCCCCTCCGCCAGGCCTCCTAGGAGCAGATCTTGAAGTCCAAGCCTAGTAGATCCGGTGTGGTCTAGGGATGCATGCCACCGTGCCAGACAGAAACTGGGAGTCTCACACGACTGTCTACCAATCCACTTCTGAGCTAATGCCGTAGGGGCAAAGTCATGCCTCATGAGCCCTTTAGTACAGGAGCTTCACATGGAGGAAGGTCAGACCGACCAAGAGGTCGACATGCAAGCCTGACGAATAGCAAAGTCCTCACACCTTTAAGTTCTTTACCATCCATTTCTTGCATCTCGAATCGCTGCTAGGGAAGAGATGCGCTCGTCCCGCTCAAATTACCCTACTTTTGGGGTGTGGACCTTCTCACCCTGACCTCGTGGTCGAGGAGTAGAGCCGCCCTGATCTCTTCCTCTCATGACAACCGAATGGGATAAGCTAACTCCCTAACGTGAAATGGTCATGACCCAGGCTACTGGAGCTAACGGCTGATGCCCACCAGGCTCATGGGAGGAAACAGGTGCTGAGGATGCTCCCCACTGAGACAAAGGGGGGACAAAGCGAAAACAACAATGAAAGCATAAGATTTGGTGGATGGGCGCGCTCCTAGCGCATCATCGTTCGAGGGGGAAACCCCTGAACTCACAATAACCCCTAGAGTCATGGGGAGGCTAGATGATTAACAGGCACTTCTACCTCATCTGGGTACTCATCAACCAGCAGCGACATGTCATCGATGATGTTCACAGCGGTAGCAACAAGGGGCGCCACCGTGTCCTCAGCTTCTTCCAAGGCTCTATCGGATGTATCCTCAGGGACGCCCAGTGCCACAGTGCCCAAGTCAACTTGATGAAGCTAGAGCCTCATCAGGGTCAGAGCTATGGTGGTGCCATGGTTGTTTGTGCACCTGACGACCCACGGGACGTGCGCCGTGAGGGAGTGCAGCCATCCAACAAGGTTTGATTTCCTCCAAGAGAACTAGAGCAACGCCTGCAACAACAATGAGGGGAGTTTAGGTGATCCCTCGCATTGTCCGTAATTTCATGATTGTTCGTCCAATTCTTACCTCACAGGAGTCATACATCCCCTACTAGAGGCTAAAGAACTCTGCTCAGCTCATCATGCCTAAAAGGGAGTCATAGAAGAAGACGATCAACTCATCAATGGCGCTGCACCATTCTATCAGCCCTAGCCACGTGTTTGCCTTAGGGCCATCATCCAACACATGCAGCCCCTGACCTACAGCGCTATAGGAGCTGGCGCCACCATAGAAGAAGAACTAGCCTCCTCGCATCGCGACACCGAAGGAGAGCTAGGGGCGGCGATCTCTGCCCGATCCAGCCCCAACTAGGTGAAAAGGTCCATCAAGTGGGGGGTCAGTGTCGATGTGGGACCCATGGGATACCCCGCACGAAAGGGAGAACTAGTCTAACTAGGATTCTTTCCCTGTAATCTTAGTAGTAGGATTACTCTATAATCCTACTAGAAACTCTCATTGTAAACTAACTAGGACTCTAGCCTCCTGACTATGTAAAGGAGGGCAGGGCTCCTTGGATCGGGGGTTGAGAGAACAATTATACAATAGTCGGTGTGGGACCCACGGGATACCCCACATGGAAGGGAGAACTAGTCTAACTAGGATTCTTTCCCTATAATCTTAGTAGTAGTATTACTCTATAATCCTACTAGGAACTCTCATTGTAAACCGACTAGGACTCTAGCCTCCTGACTATATAAAGGAGGGCAGGGCTCCTTGGATTGGGGGTTCAGAGAACAATTGTACGACACGACACTAGACAATCAATCCAACGCAAAGGCTAACACCGACTAGACGTAGGGCTATTACTCGATCAAAGATCAAGGGTCCGAACTAGGATAAATCGACTGTCTCTTGCGTTAACCATCGAGTTCTGCATACGTTGAAGCCCAAACATACTACCCCAGGGACCCCCGTGGCAGGCTATCGGTGGTCAAAAATCGACAGCTAGCGCGCCAGGTAGGGGCTTTCGGTGACTTTGCATCCGAGAGCTTGATGGACCTCGACAACATGATCTTCTCAAAGGGATCAACCTTCATCTTCGGTTCATGGATCTATCGAGGAAGCGACGATGGCAAGCTCCAAAACCGTCTCCTCGAAAGATTCAGATCATCATCAGGACTTTTCATTTCGGCGAACAACGATAGATCAGCTTGCCAGAAGATTCGCGCAGCTCATGATGTCTAATCCGACTCAGATTTCGTGACTTCACGCATCCGATTCAAACTCAGGTTCCGCTTCGAAGATAGGAGTCTTATCCGAGTTCTTTCAGAAAACTCGAGTTCTTTTCTGACAAAGCTCTAGAACATGACGTCAACCTATCAAGAATCACTACTCGGAGTACACTCAGAGTACTTTAAAGAAGTTGGGTCCTCTTCCGTTCAGACTCCACAGCATGGCAACATCTTATCAGACATGGCCCGAAGGATCCACCAATCCTGGTGCTTAGAATGCCACTGAAAGGAGCCTAGGAAGGTCTCGTTTTAACTATAACATCTCAAGACTGCATTCATCCACTGGCCGGTTTCGTTCCTGAGGATAGCGGCACTCAACTAGTCGACAACGGACAACAATAGCTCTACCCTACCAAGAAGGAGACTCGATCTGTGATGTTGAAGCCTCTACTAAAGTTATCAATAACTCTGGCAGAACGGAAACCACAAACGATGATAGAACAACTCATGCTAGAGAAGTATTCATGATTCGCCATCCTTGATCACCATTGGTCCCCCCAGAAGCACCCAACATTAGGTCTTCAGATGAATCTGAATCCAACATATCACCATTTATCTAGGGGCACGATGGTGAGACTGAGAGTCAGAAGCAAGCCAGAGAGAGAAAGAATAAATTGAAACAAGGACGTCAATGCCGTGCTAAGTAGCGAAAGGACACTTGGATCAAATATGAGTCAGACCTAGCCGAGTACAATAGAAGAAAATTAGAGCAAGAGGTCGAAGAAGGACAAGCAGCGAATACACCCTACGATAAGATCCGAGAAGCACTAGAAGAACTCAGGGCGACTTCATATCCCAATGAAAAATAGGAACAACTCCAGGACTTCCTCCGATCAATAGTCCTTAGGACACACGACGGAAGGGCAACATCTCATGAACAGGAAGATCAAAATCAAAGGAAGTCCGCTTTCGAAAGACTTGGACCAAGTGGAAGTCACAACAGAGAAAGTCGAAGAAATCATAGTCAAAACGACCAAGTCGAACAACCAAGAAAGGCCAGAAGCAAAGCACCTACTCGGACAGCCACGCAAAACTACTCTCACCAAGACAATAGTTGGCAAGAAGGGGGCGCCGAATCAGAATACACAGAAGCCGGAACGCACGATAGATTCCCCTGTTTTGCAAACAGACTTGCTTCAATACGAACTACCTCATAAGTTCAAGCCATCCAACCACTCCAAGTATGACGGCAAGACCGAACCAAAGCAATGGCTCAGGATTTACTCGCAATCGATTGAATTGGCCTGGAGGAGACGATGACATCAAGACCTTGTTCTTTCCCATGGCCTTAGAAACCATGCCACTGCAATGGTTTGACAAATTGAATCCAGGATCAATCAGAAATTGGGAGGACTTGCAAAGAGCTTTCTGTGAAAATTTCACGGGTATCATTACACACCCAATCACCCACGTAGAATTAAAAGGACTCAAGCAGAAAGGAGATGAAAGTCTTAGAAATTACTATCGACGGATTTGGCGAACTACGAGCTCAAGTACATGGCATCACACAATGAGAAGTAATCGAAGCTTTCTCTCACAGAATCATGGCTAGGTGGCAATTTCAAGATTTCTGCAAAGAAAACCTAAGAAACAATGAAGAATTCAGACGAACAGTGGAAAAGATATTATCGCAGAGGAAAAGACATGAGAAAGATTCCCGGATAGAAACAACAGAGACAACCCAGATAGACAAAATCATCGAAACAACAGACAACAGGAAAGAAAACATGGACCAGACAACACAGTAGCAATGGCTGACAAATCAAAGAAATTTACCAAGCCCAGAAGATATGATGACATTGAGAACATACGTTGCCCCTTGCACCCCAATGGAAAGCACACCATCAAAAATTGCTACACCTTCAACGAAAGATACACTAGAAAAGATAGTAAGGGGAACAATAAAGAAGACAATCAAAAAAAGAAGGAGACAACCATGAAGACAAGGGATTCCAAAAATCCAGAGGGACAGTGGCAGTAATCTTTGCCGGGGTTCCAGATTCCAGAAGCAAACATCAAGAAAAGCTAGCGTTACGAACCATCATGGCAGCAGAACCTGCTACACCAAGATATCTCAATTGGTCAGAGTATCCAATCCAATTTTCAAGAGAAGACCAATGGACCAGTGTAGGAAACGCAGGCCATTACCCACTGGTTCTAGATCCAACCATTGCTGGTATGACTGTTACGAAAGTACTAATCGACGGAGGAGCTGGACTCAACATCATTTTTTAGAAACTCTAAGGAAGATGGGACTACAACTCGCTGGGATGATCACACCAACAAGCACGCCTTTTTATGGCATAGTACCTATCAAGGCAGCAATGCCACTTGGACAAATCACTCTACCGGTTACTTTTGGGACTCCCTCGAACTACCGTACTAGAGTTCATCAAGTTTGAAGTCGCGGACTTTGATTCATCATATCACGCAATCCTCGGGCGCCCAGCACTAGCAAAATTCATGGCAATACCGCATTATCCGTACCTGTTGCTTAAGATGCCAGGGCCTAACGGTGTTCTTTCTCTTCAGAGTGATTTGAAGCGCGCATTTGACTATGATGTTCAGGCAATCCAAATTGTAGCAAAAGCACAAGCCGACAATGGTAGAAAAGAAATAGCCACTATTGCCGTAGAAATAAGCCAAGAAGAATTAGAGATACCGGCTAAAAAGCCCAGCATCCTCGCACCACCAAAAGAAGCCAACATCAAGCAAATCGACTTGGGCACTGGCGATCCCTCCAAAACAGCAACCATCAGCGCCCACCTCTTAGGCAAAATAGGAACTCGCGCTCACCAACTTTCTTTGGGACAACAAAGATATCTTCGCTTGGAAGCCAGCTGACATGTCAGGTGTCCCAAGAGAGTTGGCTGAGCACAGAATTGATATCAACTGAAGGCTCCAAGCCCATAAAGCAATGGCTACGACGATTCTCACCCGACAAGAAAGCAGCAATTAAAAAAGAAATCATGAAGCTATTGGCAGCCGGGTTCATCAGAGAGATCCTTCATCCAGATTGGCTAGCAAACCCAGTTCTAGTACAGAAAAAGAATACAGACGAGTGGCGCATGTGCAGTCGACTACACAGATCTCAACAAACACTGCCCGAAAGATCCATTTGGGCTACCGCGCATTGATCAGATAGTTGACTCAATGGTAGGATCCGCCCTATTATCCTTTCTTGATTGCTATTCAGGATATCACCAGATTGCATTAAAAGAACAAGACCAGAGCAAGACATCTTTCATCACTCCAGTTCGGTGCCTACTGCTACAAGACCATGTCATTTGGACTCAAGAATGCTGGAGCCACCTACCAAAGAGCTATTCAAACATGCCTTGGTGATCAGATCGGCGAAAACATAGAAGCATACATGGATGACAGTAGTGGTAAAGACAAAGAACCTAGATTCACTAATTGAAGACCTAAAGCAAACCTTCAAAACCTAAAAAGATGGAGGTGGAAATTGAATCCAAACAAATGTGTATTCGGAGTTCCTTCAGGACAACTACTCGGATTCCTAGTCAGTCATCACGGAATCGAAGCAAGCGCCAAGCAGATTCGAGCCATAACAGAGATGGGCCCTCCTTGAAGTATCAAAGATGTGCAGAAACTAACAGGCTGCATGGCGGCCCTCAATCGTTTCATATCAAGACTGGGCGAAAAAGGGTTACCTTTCTTTAAATTGCTGAAGAAGACAGACAAGTTCGAGTGGACAGAAGAAGCCAACGAAGCTTTCAAGAAGCTCAAGGCATACCTCACCTCCTCACTAGTTCTCACACCTCGAAGAAATACGAAGACATGATGCTATACATTGCGGCAACTTCTACGGTGATCAGCACTGCGATTGTCGTAGAAAGAGAAGAAGAAGGGCGTGTATATAAAGTACAACGTCCCGTATACTACATCAGCGAAGTACTGTCAGAATCAAAAATCTGGTACCCGCATGTGCAAAAACTACTCTACGCCCTCCTGATCACTTCACGCAAGCTTCGCCACTATTTTGAAAGCCACAGGATTACCGTGGTGACAGATTTCCCACTCGAAGACATCCTACACAACAAGATGCAACGGGGCGCATATCTAAGTGGGCAGTTGAACTTGGTGCTCTCAATATCGATTTCACCCCACGGAAGGCAATTAAATCTCAAGCCCTGGCTGATTTTGTTGCCGAATGGATAGAAATTCAACAACCTGTGTCAAGTACCATCCTTGATCATTGGAAGATGTACTTTGATGGATCACTCAAGCTAGGCGGAGCCGGTGCAGGTGTCCTCCTAATTTCTCTAGACGGAAAGCAACTCAAGTACGTCCTTCAGATATTATGGCAAGCTACAAACAATGAGGCAGAATACGAAGCCCTCATCCACGGGCTACGAGTGGCAATTACCCTCAGGAATCAAACATTTACTCGTTTACGGAGATTTAGCAGTAGTAATCAATCAAGTCAACAAAGATTGGGACTGCACCAAAGAAAACATGGGCGCTTACTGTGCTGAAATACGAAAGCTCGAAAAACATTTTCAAGGATTAGAAATTCTACATGTCCTGTGCGATTCTAATATTGCGGTAGACATCCTCGCCAAGCTTGGATCAGATAGGGCGAAGGTCCCACCTAGGTGTATTCATAGAGGAGTTATCAGCTCCTTCTATCAAACAACCCGGTGAGATAACCCCTAAAATCCTAGCCAAAGACACCTAGATCTTGGTAATCACCACTTCATGGACCCAGGTTTCTTATTGATTACATAAAAGAAAATAAGTTGCCAGTGGAAAAAGAAGAAGCTACCCGAGTTGTTCGCAGAAGCAAGAACTACGTCCTAGTAGGAGACAAGCTCTATAGAAGAGCCGCAATCATCAGGAGTACTCCTAAATACGTCTCATTTGAAGAGGGCAAAGAGATCCTAGATGAAATACACTCAGGTTGCTGTGGAAATCACGCCGCTTCAAGAACACTAGTCGGAAAAGCATTCCGCACCGGTTACTACTGGCCAACCGCTTTGAAAGACATAGAAGAACTCGTCAGAAGATGCAAAGGTTGTCAAATGTTCGCAAGACAGGCTCATGTGCTAGCTCACAACCTCATCTGCATCCCACCTGCTTGGCCTTTCTCCTGCTGGGGGCTGGATCAAGTAGGACCCCTCAAGAAAGCAAAAGGCTGGCTTCGAGTACATCTTCATAGCAATTGACAAGTTCACCAAGTGGATTGAATTCAAACCACTCGCAAAATACAAGCGCTAGCCAAAGCAGTCGAGTTCATCCAAGACATTATGCACCGCTTCGGCATGCCCAATCGAATCATCACAGGACTTGGGTTCTCCCTTCACAGCCATAGAATTCCAAAGTTGGGCACAAGACTGTGGCTTCAGAATAGATTACGCATCAGTCGCACATCCAGAGGCCAACGGATAGGTCGAAAGGGCAAACGGACTCATACTAGCTGGATTAAAACCAAGATTGTATGAAGAACTAATAGACTATGGATCAAAATGGATTGAAGAATTACCCTAAGGTTGTATGGGGGCTACGGACTCAAATAAGCAGAGCCATCGGATACTCACCTTTCTTCCTGGTGTACGGATCAGAAGCAGTACTACCCATAGACTTGATCTAGACATCACCAAGGATAGAACAATACGACGAAGGAGAAGTAGAACACACCCGAAGATTAGAACTCAATAGTACAGAAGAAGTCAGAGTAAACGCTACCCTCTAATCAGCAAGATACCTCCAAGGACTAAGACGCCACTACAACAAGAATACCCTAGTCTCGATCATTACAAGTCGGAGACCTAGTACTAAGAAGAATACAAAAAACCGACGGACGCCACAAACTACTCAGTCCATGGGAAGGTCCTTTTATCGTCACAAAAGTCACCGGACCAGGCACATACAAGCTAATAACTAAGACGGAAAAGAAGTCAACAATACATGGCACATTAGTCAGCTACGAAGATTCTACGCATGAAAACAACTCAAGGGAAAATATGTATACAAGACACAAGAGATCAACGATCATGATCAACAAAGATAGTGCTCATCAACAACATATGTATTATTATGGCTTATCAACGATTCACGATCAATAAAGATGGTCTTTCAACAAAACATATGTCTTGTTATGACTTTCTCTGAAGTTGTCTTCACTAAGCAAAATGGCTGAAACACGCCTGAGCATACCGGCCGAGAGCAAAATAGCTGAAAACATGCTTAAGCCCGCCGATGAGGGTAGCTAATAAGCTAACACCCGAACTAAAAAGCAAAATGGCTGAAAAGACGCCTGAGCATACCAGCCGAGAGCAAAATAGCTGAAAACATGCTTGAGCCCGCCGATGAGGGTAGCTAATAAGCTAACACCCGAACTAAAAAGAAAAATGGCTAAAAAGACGCCTGAGCATACCGGCCGAGAGCAAAATAGCTGAAAACATGCTTGAGCCCGCCGATGAGGGTAGCTAATAAGCTAACACCCAAACAAAAAGCAAAATGGCTGAAAAGACGCCTGAGCATACCGGCCGAGAGCAAAATAGCTAAAAACATGCTTGAGCCCACCGATGAGGGTAGCTAATAAGCTAACACCCGAACCAAAAAGAAAAATGACTGAAAATAAGCTTGAACATAAATCAGAGCAATTTCAAGACAAGACCCTCCAGCTCCTTGTTCCAAATAGCAAGAGGCTCGGGGGCTACACTCAGAAGATCCCAAGCCAAGAAGCGCTACATGGCTTCGCCCAAGAAAGCACTCGAACAACGCTTGTTCCTACTCAACAAGACTTGAAGAAAATAAGACAAGGCTGCCAGAGCTCTACCATGAAGTGCTCGGGGGCTTGCCAGTCCTAGGATACTTTTGCAACCAGAGATAGGACCAGATGCTGACCACACTATGAGCTAAGCCAAGAAGAAGAAGCTGGAGATATCCTAAGTCTTTTTAGTACTAACAAGAACACAAAGTTTGTCGACACAATGGACTATACCGAGTTGTTTACAAGTCACAGACGAAAAGCCTAGACAAGCACTCGACAAGTCAAGGAAGTCTGTCAAGACATCAATCTACATACGCCTAGTTGTTTCACATGGCACAGACGAAAGCCAGACAAGTACTCGGCAAGTCAAGAAAATTTGTCAAATACAATGATCTACATACAGCGAGTGGTTTATACAACACAGATGAGAATCAGAACAGATAGCTACCTGAAGAAAATTCTGATCCAATTGGACAACACATTTAAAGAGTAAGCAAGGATTAGACATCCAGACAAAGAAGACATCAACAAAGATAGAGGATCTTCATTCAAGAAAGAGTATAAGTATTCTGTTACTAAAAGCCGGAGTGCAAAGGTTGATTACATTCAAGCATTGTCATCAGGAGTGGAAACATCAATATTGAGATTATCTACTAATCTTCCTGGCTAAGTCATCGACCTCAGGCTCTAACCTCTCAACAGCATCGAGGTACTCTTGGCTCTCGGCCTCATCGGCAACCTTGGACAAAGGAAAGTCCAGAGAAAGAACCCAGACCTGGGCAAGGACATTCCTGGTACATAGATGGGCACACCTCTTCATGAACCCCTGGAAATGAGTCGGCACTTGGGGAATAAATTGAGCCCAAGATTGACCATCATCCGCTGGAGTCTAGAGAAGGTCGGTTACCGACCAAAAAGACTTTCACAAAGCATTCTAGTTATTAGTAGCCGTTGCCAACCTACCAGTCAAGTCTTAAATTGTCTTTTGGGCCTGCATAAGATCCATGTTAGCTCCATGCCTAATCAACTTAGCAAGCACGAGTTCTTCTTCAGCTTGAGTAATTACCTCCTCAGCTTTGTTGTGGTTAGTGCGAATGAGTGTCTTCATCACTTTGATACCCTCCGAGAGCTTCTGCTTTTCAACTCGAAGAGCTAGGCGAAGCAACAAAAACAAGTCAGCAAAAAAAGGAAGTCAGAATACAAAAGGAAACAAACAGAACCCGCAATACCTTTGCACTCGTTCTTCATGGACTCCACCGCAGCATCCTTCTGCTTCTCCGCCTCTACCACCCGGGCACAAAGAGCCTTCTCCTCCTTTTGGTGTGTTTGGCGCTCAGTCTCCAACTCAGCCCAGAGGAGGTCAAGATCAACCTTCAGGGCGCTCACCTCAGAAGACAACTTTTTCTCATTTTTAGACGAGAAAAAGAAGCCAGTATGATCATGAGAGAAGGACTGAGCAAAAAGAGAAAGAAAAACAAGACATAAGGATAGAAGAAAAACAAACATCCAAAGAAGGAACGATAGAAAAACTTACCTGGAGCTTGTCCCCAAAAGAAGTCGCAAGGGTCGATATGCTTCCCCAGGCGGTAGTTAGCTCTGACAGCCGATGAGTGGCATCAAACTGCTGCACCACGTCATCGGCAAAAGGCGGACCACCAGAGGCAACAAAAGGAGAAGGAGAAGCCGGCTGAGGCAAAGAAGGCACGACCAGAACAATCTCCTGGGAAGCCAAGGCCAATCCCTCAGATGGACCCATAGCCATGGCCATGGTCACTTCAGGAGCTGGTAAATCAGCAGCGGCGGACTCTACCCCCTCATAGCCACCTCGGTGCCCGTGTGTTCCGAGTCCTAAGACTCAGTACGCAAGGGCACACTAGAGGTTTAACAAGAAGTAGACTGGAGGCTCGAGGAAGATGAAGGCCTGAAAGATGACAAGGAACCCATCAAAAAAGGATAAGAAAAAAGAAGAATAGAAGCAGAGAAATAAAACCAGAATTCACTCACTTAGCTATCTTCTTCCCCATTAAACCAAAAGAAGACCTCGCTAGGGGAACCACGGCAGCAAAAACGTCCCCGCCACTCGGCGGCAGGAGCGGTGTAGCTGGTACTGGAGCCCCAAAAGAACTCGGTACCGGAGCTACAGAAGAACTTGGTGCCGGAGCTACGGAAGAACCCAGTGCAGGAGCCTCAGAAGAACTAGTACCCGATGACCGCTTACTACAAAGAGATCAAGACCAATGTCAAAACAAAAAGAAGGTTTCAAGTATAAGAAAATAAGAAAACAACTCATCGCCGCATGATAAGGGGTGCATCATCATCCTCTTCTTTCTTAGTCTCAACCAAGGCCATCATAGCACCAGCTGAAAAAAGAACAAAAGTAATCGGTCAAAGATGAAAACAAGCAACAGAAGGATAGAGCATATTAATGTGCTCACCTAAGAGCATGCTAGCTATAACTTGAGTACTTGGAGAAGTACTCTACTGGTGAGCTTTCTTGGCAATGGGCACACTAGAAGAAGAACCAGCCACTCGCCCCCTCTTGTCGATGCTACGAGCAGCTCGGGGAACTGAACGAGGAACGTACTCTACATATACATCAGGGTTCATGGAAGAAACACCAGGAAGCATTACGGTAGTTTGCGACTTACTGGTTAAAGAAGCCCCAGCAAGACTACCACTAGCCCCCACAATGGCAGGGAGGTCATGAAGGGGAATCAGGTCAACAAAGTTATGCCCCAATTCCTACAAAAAGAATAAGACAAGGAAGATTAAGCGAAAATAGATACATCAAAAAGAAATACAAAAAGTACCCGTGCAAAAAGAAAAAACAACTTATAGTTGGAGGCGGGTTCTTTGCACAGTACTCGAAGATGGTAAGCGGGACAATGCTTGCGCCTTTTAGCATCTTCTGAAGGCGCTCGAGTACCTCCTCGTCGGTCAACTCAAGGGCAAGGACCATGCGTGAAGGATCCTTAGCCCCAGAGTACTCGAAGCCAAAGTTCTCTCGCTCCTTCAGAGGCTAAACACGACGGTGAAGAAAACTTGAGGTGATTCCAAAACCAATCAAGCCCTGCTGCTTCAGAGTGCTTATTCGCTCAAGGAACGACTAGATCGCCTTGAGCTCGTCCAACGTTAGGGAGTTCTTTTCCCACCGGTTGTTAATCGAGGGACCAGATCCAGAATGAACGGCGAGAGAAGGGATCAAATTGGCGGCATAGAACTAGTCAGCACGCTAATCCCTCACAGAATCAACCAGGTCATAGTCAAAGAACTTGCTTTTAAGACCCTAGCGAAACTGAATCCCGTAGCCACCAAGAACATTGGTGTCTTCATGGCGGGGTTGAGGCTTTAGACAAAAGAAGTGATGGAAGAGAGAAAGAGAAGGAGGAATTCCAAGGAAAGCTTCATAGAGATGTACGAAAACAGAAAGATGGAGGATGGCATTGGGAGTAAGATGATTCAATCAAACCCTAAATAATTGAGAAATCGATGAAGGAAGGCGGAAGCAGGAAGGCAAAGTCCAGCATGGATAAAGGAGACAAAAAGAATGATCTCACTAGGACCTAGAGCAGGGACTCGATGCTCACCTGGAGCTCTCCATTTAGCAATGTCCTTGCTTTGGATCAAGCCATCGCTGACAAGCTCGCAAAGCTGGTCTTCAGTCGTTGTTGGAGCCGGCCAAAACTTCTAGGCAGCCCTCATGGCCATGAACTCTTGGTTCTCGATCACGGAGAGAGATGACTCCTCATCCACGAAGGTTGCCTGAGACTTGCTCATAGCTTTCTTCCTACCCATGTACTAATAGAGGCAAAAAGGCACTAGGGAAAGAGAAGGCATGGACAGCGGCGCTCAGATGGTGGTGGCAATGGCGACAGCGGACTTGCAAAGGCTAGGGTTTTTTAAGGCGAAGGCAGAGTACCAAAGAAAAGGAGGACAAAGGCCTTTAAATAGATTTTACACCGATAAAAATGCGGCCCACCAGGCCCATTAAAATGCGGTGTGAGAACACAATGGTCCATTTACTGACACAGCTAAAATGATGGAAGGCACAAATCCACACAGTGGTACAGTTCAATGGGCAGATTTCAGACTTATCCATCCAGCAAAATGGCAGAGTTACCATATGGCTGCAAAAATAACTCATCAGCCATGAAGCAACGAGAGGTTACCTCACAAGGAACATAACAACTCGGTTCCAACATAAAGAACTTAGGAATCTCATAGACAACCTAGACATCAGCAGAATAAAGAATCACAACTCAGAAGACAAGATTCTCTCTATTACAAATGACTTCAAAAGATACAAGATTACACATCTTACAAGACCCAACAAATTCGGAACTACGACGGGCAAGTAGCAAAAAGGAACCCAGAAACAACTAGGCTCTGGAACAACTACATGTTCCAAATCGCTACTCGGTAGAACAAATCGCACTCGACTACACTATTTTCTTCAAAGGATAGACGCAGTGCACCCAAGGCAGAAATCAGCAGAATGGCAGGACAACATGGAGCAGAGAAGTCCAGTAGGCATCTGTCTACCCAAGTATGATGTGATGCTAGATATGGTGTTGATCTGCACCAAACAGTCTCAAGACAAGCGGCGAGGATCAACCCAGAACTGCCAGATGAAGGAACGATGCCCACATCACAAGACTTCCTCCAACTACTGCCATGTACATCCTGGTACATTGCTGCTGCAGGATTAGCCTACCTCTAATCCCTATCACAAGACTCCCTCTAGCTATGGCAAGACACACAAGAACTATAAAATAAACCCGGGGGCTGCTCTACCTCACAAACTACCATATTCATGACTACAGAGACTTCAGAACAAGCAATAAAATGCTCAACGAATCAAAACAACACTCCAAAAGGGTATTTATAGACCAAAGGAGCGGTGCACATGGACCAAGAGCACCAACAGAACAAGCCTAACAAAGGAAACACTGAAAAGACAGAACTCAATAATAAAAAGGAACTCAGGCATGAAGGAACAATACTCAACAACAAGCATATTTGGGAGAATATACCAACATAGTACAACCCATGAACAAAAGGCATTTACACTCAACCACCACCATACAACTACACCTGACAACAACAGACTCTACATCTGACAACAACAGACTACTAGAGAATATGCCAAGATTCTGTATCCGAGCTCTTTTTGAACAATGCTCGGGGGCTGCAACAGGGGAAGTTTTCA
Source organism: Miscanthus floridulus (assembly GCF_019320115.1). Lineage (NCBI taxonomy): Eukaryota > Viridiplantae > Streptophyta > Magnoliopsida > Poales > Poaceae > Miscanthus > Miscanthus floridulus. The sequence goes on along the minus strand of NC_089587.1, from coordinate 121,045,453 downwards.
ATTTGTTGAACAATTTAAATTCAAGACCCTCCAACTTTTTGTTCCAAATAGCAAGAGGCTTGGGGGCCACACTCAAACAGGAATTTTCAAATAGCTTAAAGATTCAAGACCCTCTAACTTTTTATTCCAAATAGCAAGAGGCTCGGGGGCTACACTCAGTGAGTGCACTTTTTTATTCAAAAAAGCGCACATCACTCAAAAGACTTCTTCAAGATAGACGACTTTAAGGCCACAAGATGAAAAGAACCCAGAAATAGCTATATCCGAGCTCTTCTCGACAAAGAAACCGGATACACGCTTGGGAGCCCTTCGACGAAGAATCAAGGCAATTTCAAGAAAAGACCCTCAAGCTCCTTGTGCCAAACAGCAAGAGGCTTGGGGGCTACATCCAAATGGGAGTACTTTTTTCTTCAAAAAAGTACACACCACGTGAAGATCTCACAAAACGCTACACGGTTTCGCTCAAGAAAGCACTCGGATGATGCTTGTTCCTGCTCGACAAGACCTAAAGGAACAAGACGAGGCTTCTAGAACTAACCATGAAGTGCTCGGGGGCTTGTCGTTGCGGGACCCAAGGGATACCCCACATGGAAGGGAGAACTAGTCTAACTAGGATTCTTTCCCTGTAATCTTAGTAGTAGTATTGCTCTGTAATCCTACTAGGAACTCTCATTGTAAACCGACTAGGACTCTGGCCTCCTGACTATATAAAGGAGGGCAGGGCTCCTTGGATCGGGGGTTTAGAGAACAATTATATGACATGACACTGGACAATCAATCCAACATAAAGGCTAACGCCGACTGGACGTAGGGCTATTACTTGATCAAAGATCAAGGGTCTAAACCAGGATAAATCGACTATCTCTTATGTTAACCATCGAGTTCTGCATACGCTGAAGCCCGAACATGCCACCCTAGGGACCCCCATGGTAGGCTATCGGTGGTCAAACATCGACAGTCAGCCTGGTAGTGTCGAATCCCCTCAAGTGCGAGGGGGGCCCTATGGCAAAACCACCTAATCCAATGCCTCCTAGGAGTGCTCGTCTTCCATTAGACACTAAGCACCCGAAGGAGAACACCAAATTACTCGGTTCCATTAGGCACACCCCGAGGGAGAACCCGAAAAACCACATTTTTGCCATTAGGATCACAAATGAGAGCATAAAGCTTATATCATTCTTAACCATTTCTTACATCACTTTTAATACATCAAAGTATAATATTTATTATTATAATAGCGGGATGTAATCATATTATCAGAGTTATAAATAGTTTAATTGAACAGCGGAATATAAACATGTGATCAGAATTATAGCGGAAATAAATATCTAATCATGACATGATGTATTGATATATAAACTATGACAATAGATTATGAAACTTTCATTTACAAAAACATTTGGTGAGAGTTATAAATAACAACTATGATCGCAGCGTAAAGGAATCCTCGTTGAGCCCACCAGGAGGTATCCACACACAAGGGTCAGCTCTAGCATCCACCTGTCACCTACAACAGGGGGAATAAAACCCTAAGTACTCAATTCTACTCAGCAGGACTTACCCAACACGAGGAAAGAAAAGACTCCAATGATATGCAAGGCTATCTGGCTGGCGGGTTTATTGCATTTGCAGGAAGCATTACTAAGCGTGTGTCCGTATATTCAATTTTTATTAAAAGCCGCATTGGTTCATTAACTAACCATTCTATGTAAGCACCTGTGCTACTTTTCAAGCAGGTGGTAAGCAATCAGATTTCCTTTTTCCATTCCATCTTTCCTCTTTTAGTTCTTACTATAGTGCTAGGCATAAGACAAGTCATACCGACTCGGTGGTGATTCACGAATCAATGTCCCCAGCTCGGTACCCCGAAACCACACGCCTCGCTTGTACCCAAGGCACAAGCAGAACCAACCCATCACCCTCCTATCCTGGGGTCCTAGGTCCCCGTCCAAACTAGGACTCCAAGCCCCTGCCTCTGAGTCTCGAACTCAGTGCGGTGCAAGGACCTCCTCCACCAAAAACAAAACCCTGACAGTCGGTCTGAAAAGAGCTGGAACCAACAACAAGAGAGCAACAAGCCTTCCAAGCGCCCATACACAAGTATGTGCTCAGGATAATAAATCTGTGACTTGCCTCGATGGCTTATGCAACGATCGGTCCTTAACCGACACAGATAGGGAAAGCAGTGTAACCAAGCTATGCCCCGCGTCTACAGCGACACAACCTCTTACACCCACCAATACCCAAACTATATCCCTGCTCGGTCACCATTTTCCTTTCCACCATTTACATGTTCCAAGTGATCATAATACAGTAATATATTTCCTATCTCTTGCGAGTGACAGCCATAACTCAACTTCTACCGAAGTCCTGTAGCATGGCAATCTCCACGATTCTGTCATACTAGTAAGACTCATAGGATAAAGATATATATGCAAGTGGGTTTCATTCAACTCCTTAAAACTTAATGCACAAATATAATTTAAACTGTAGAAAAGTCAGGGTTATGCACTGGGGCTTGCCTGGGTAAGATATATATTAAAAAGTTAGTATCTGCATCTTTAGATCATCCACCATCATCTGAATAGAAAGTCAATTGCATCATCTCCTGGAGAGAATACCATTACACCATCTTCGGATTCCCAATCATCCTTCAATTGACCCGTTGCTCCATCATTGTACCTATATGATATGCATTGATGCAAATGCATAGATGTAAATAATCAACGATAGCCAAAATGCTTAGAAACCCGATCATGTCTCACAAGCTAACGAGATAGTTCTAACGTGCTAGTCAACATATCCATGTTGTCAAATCAGGCGGTACTTCCCAACCAAAGTTTTAGTTATACAAACCCAAGTTGTTTCTTTATCCCGTTCTATCAATTTAATCTTTATTTGAAATAGGACATCATTATCTATCTAGCAAACTAATTATCCTAGAGCTACAACAATTACAATGAGTACCTAATATTGCTAGGAACCTACTGCAGAAATTTTAGATCCAACACTATTACCAATTTACCATGGAAATTCCTACAAGTTCTCCTTTTAACAATATTCAGTACCTTAAATTAATTATATAACTTCCAAGAATATTATCACACTATGTGAACAAAATATATTAATAGGTATATCATGATTTTAGGAACTAAACAAAATTGGTTTCACCATTTTTGGACTCCTACACAATTTTATATTGATTTTATGAGTTTATTTTCAAAACTAATTTAACAAGTGCTCAGAAAACTAATGGCCAGCGGCCTGGCTCAGCCTGCAGACATGCACGCGGCCCGCTAGCCAGACATGGCCCAGTGGTGCAGCACTAGGCCTAGGTAGGCGACACGAACCGGCCTAGCCATGGTGGCCAAAGACTGGCCCAGCGCGAGGCCAGGCCAGCCCAGACGGGGCGCGCGGCCAGCGGCCTAACAGGCTGGCTCACGCGCGGTGAGCGCAGTTCAACACGGCGGCGGTGGTAAATTTGCAAGAAGGCTCCCATGCTTTCCTTAAATTAATCTGCGGTACTAACATACTATTTATGTGAGTCTAGTATTTTGCAATAGTGACCCTGTATAAACTTTCTCCTTGGATTCATACCCTTTTCTACCTTCTCCAAAGCAGAACACGGCACAGGAGCACCAGCCGGCGCCCAATCCCGGCCAGGAAGGACACGGCAACGCTGGAAAGCCCGACAGAGAGCTGCACGGGCGCAGCGTGGACCGAGGCGGTCTAGCCACGAGTGCTGGCGGCCTACTAGGGTGCCCGGTGGCAGCGGACAATGGTAGGGTGCTGCGGGTCGCAGCTATCGCGACGGCGCTCCTGAGCGGCGTGCGGGTCATGGCGAGGTGGGGGTGCAGAGCACGCAGGGCTCGAGCACTTTGGCGCACATGATAGCCGGGCAGCGGAAGCAGCTACGGAGGATGGGTGCCCTACTTGACCATGGCAACGAGGAAGGCGCTGTGATTCGACGTGTGGAGATGGAGGCGAAGGAGCGGCGCTAAAGGGGAGCGTCATGGAGCAGTAAGCCCAGCGTGGGCCGGGGGCTCACAAGGGGCAGCACCACAGCGTAGCGGGTCCAGCGCATCCACAGGGCAGGGCAACGGTAGGTGCAAGGCGCTACAACGACGGGCGTGGACACGACGGAGATGCGGCACGGGGAGGAAGAGGAGGTGCGCCGGTGGCGTGGGTGTGCAGTGCTATGGGCTACGGTACAGTGCGGGCAGGAAAGGGCGGCACCGACAGGCGCACTGCGGCATGTGACCATGCGGGGCGCGACGGGGCAGCATGGTGTCGGGGCACATGCATGTAGGAGGAATGGTAGGAGCCACAGTGCTGCAGGGTAGCGAGTGATTGAGGTTCGGTCGGGCACCGCGGCATGGCGCTGCGGGCACAGGAGGAGCAGTGAAGCCAGGCAACAGCGGGCGTGGCCAAGGCACGTGCTATGGGCAGCGGTGTCGATGGCATGTAGGACAAGGGACGCAGGTGAGCATGGACTAGGGTGGGCACGACGGCCGCACGTGACCCAGCAACAAAGGAAAAGGAGGGGTGATGGTGAGCGGCTACGAGCGGGTCACGTCTGGCCGGGCGCTCAGCGCTGGCGAGGAGCGGGGAAGGGCAAAGTGGCACATGGGGATGGCTGGCACCGGGCAGGGAGGAAAATGTAGGAGCAGGGGTGCCTCTTCCCACGGCAGTAGAAAAAGGAGAAGGAGAAAGCAGCGTGAGATAGGTCTGACACGACTTGACTTTGGCCTAGAAAAACACGTAGAGCCAGAGGCAGACAGAGGCAACAAGGAGACATGTGCGGGCTTGGTTACTTCTTAAACACGACGGCAGGATGGACAGCCCCAACATGGCCGGCAGGGCATGCCGATTGGCGTGGACAAGACCGCGGCCATAGAGACAAGCAAGGCAGACAACCAGAGAAAGAGACAAGCAGTGAGGGAGGGAAAATAAGGAGCGGCTCGACAAATGCAGACAGAAGCAATCAAGCCAGAGAGAGAAGCAAAAGCAAAGGCTAGAGAGCATGGATGCGGATGGATGAGGAGACTTTACACTGCCGTGCCCTAACAGGAGACGAGACGGTGAATAATTTCCATGCAATGAGTACGCGGTACGCCGGAAAAATAAATGAAGTTGCTGCGCTCTCTTTCTTGTCAGTTCATGCTTAACAAAATAAACCCATGAATATATATATATATATATATCATTCTATTTATTAATGGATTTTATTCTATTTATAAAAGTTACTTTTCATGCTTAATCTAACAGAACAAACCGTTCGCTAGAATCATCGTTCGACATTCCTAAAAATCTTTACGCACTGAGTAACTTAACTTGGGTGTTTATTTGAGTCCACGAAGCTAAGTCACATAGGATTCGCTTACCACCTCAAGTATGTTTTAAATTAAAAACCCGAGAAACTCATTTTAGAAATTTTACTTAGGCCTCAATCACGGTGCTAAACGAGCTCATAACACCAGGGGTGTTATAGACCCGTGTAACACCCCAGTGTTAATCATTTCATTTGGCACTTGCATTTTATGAGCACAAGCATCATCCAAGCATTCATGAACATGAGCATATGAAATTTCATCTCATTCTTATACATTATCACTTGAAATGTTGATTATATATATATGCTTATGCTTGTAATCATGTATGACCAATATGTGAAATAGTTGTAAGGCCACTACAATACCTTAGACACATCTAGGATGGTGAATAGAACAACTTTTGTACTCATGACATGAACTAATTTTGCTTCTAAGTGTTGGTTTAATTTGAAATGTCAGTTTCATGATGCTAGTTTGACCAAAGTTGAACAGTAGCTTAGATTGTTTGCATGGCTATGTGACCTAAATAAAAGTTGTAGTTCACATCAAGGGTAACAAACTTTATTTAAAGGTTATGAGCTAAATCAGTGTCTAACTTATTCAAATGAAGCTCAAAAAATCAACAAAATGTTGTGTGTAACTAGAAAATTTTGTTAAGTCCTAAACTGGTTTTCAGTTTCAAAGTACCTTGCTTTGGAGCACTGTAATTTGAAAACCATTGGGAATTAGGCCAAACTCCTTTAATCAATCTTGTAGTACTCATGTAGCTCTACACTTTATATTAATGAAGTTTTCAAAAATTCACCATGGTTTGGGAAATTTGGAGGTTCAAAAATGTGCTATCAGTCGGCTCCTTCACCTGTCTGAATTGGCCGGGGCAGCAGCCGTCGTGCCCGACCGGCACAGGCCACGCGCGCATCACGCGCACCCGCTCACACGCGCTCACTCTCACTCTCGCCTCCTCTCTCACCCACACGCCGCTCTAGAGCGGAACCACAGCGATGCGCCATCACCACCAACCTCCATCACGCTCGCTCGCTGCCACCATAGTGCCATTATTCGATTGCTCATGCACACTGCTCCACCATCCCCTCCTCCACCTTCCTGAGCCACTAGCCATACCAATCATGCTCATGTAAAGTCGTTGTTCGAGTTCACCGCCACCGCACCATCGCCGAAGCGCCACCGAGCTTGCGTTCGCCGTGGCCGTGCTCCACCAAGCCATTTCATGCATGCCTTTCTCTCGTTAGGGTTAGCCTAGGGTTAGGTCTAGGGCATGCCGCTGGCCATTGAGCCAACGTTGGCACACTAATGCTAGAATGCGGCTATGCACCATCGTGCTTTTGCCACCACCATGCCACGCACATGGACAAGATTCACCGCTGCTCCACTGTAGCTCCAACCTAACCCTAGATCTCCGTTGCACCACTAGGACATTGTAGCCGAGCTCGCCTGAGCATGCCATGGCCGGAAACAACAAGTGCGCCACCGCAGCGCCACCGCCGTCCTCCATTAGCGATGTTGCCGTAGCCAACCACCATTAGGGGTTCGCTGACTTAGCTCACTAGGTGCGAAACAAGGAGGGGAACACGTCGGTGGTGACCTCGTTGCCGATGACCTCACCGACGGTGAGTTCTTGCTGGTCAAAGCCGACGCCCTGCCTTTATCTCACTAGTGCATGGGACCAGGGTTGACTGTGGGACCCACATGTCAGCGCTGTGAGGGTGTATAGACCGTGACTACCTAGCAGTTAGGGTTTAGTTTGTTTTTGAATTAATTTCATAGATTTGAATACAAACTTCAAAAATTCATATCTGGAGCTAGGAGCATCCAAATGGGGTGAACCAAATTTTGTTGGATTCATCTTGAAGTGTACTATTTGATAAAAATATGAAATCTTCTACTTAGGGTATTTTTCTAGGAGAATTAAATTGAGCAAAATAAGTGCTTTTGAATTAGTTTATATCTTGTAAAATGCATAACTTGAGCTAGGAAGATGATAAAATTGTGGTTCCAATTTTGCTGGTCTTGTGTTGACATGCTCTAGCTAGGGACAAAATACTAAACCTATAGTAGGCATACTTGAAATATGGTCTTCATATTTAATCCTAATTAATTGCTAGTTTTAGTGAAATTAAATGGGGTAAAAATACGTAACATATGATCATGCAAATTTTTATACAGTATTCTTGTGCTAGGAGGAAAGTAAGAAAAATATTAAATCTTTTGCTTGACACTTTTCGCTATGCTAAACGTTTTTTGCTAAACTAAGCATATGTAGCTTGTCATTTTAGTAGAGGTGGCTATACTTATCCAAATAGCATGAAATTTGTACACTGGACTATTAGGGTCATATGTAGGCTACTGTAATTTTATCAGAATTTATGGAGCATTGGAAATATTTATCCTTTAAATCACCTTATTATCTAAGGAAATTAATAAATAAATATAAATAAATTAGTTATCTTTAACCATGATGTTTTCTGTGGTGCTTGTGATGCATATGATCTTTTGATGTTATTAGTTAGGCTTAGATGTAACTGGTTGTATGCAACGAGTTAATTATTGCTTTACAATTCAACTAGATGGCTACCTGTATAGTTTCTATTCTGGTGGTAATTTCATGATGATAGTGGTATTTTCTGTAAAACTTGTTAATAACAAAGTTGTAGATAACTTATTTATCTACCTAGTATTAAATTTTCATAGTCATAGGTCTTATGGTTTAAGAATTATAGCTATTAGAAGTCTGCTATCAGAAATGCTTGCTTTCTAGATAGATCCGAAGGATTGAATTGTTGGACCTAGATAACTACTTAATCACTTTGAGATGATTAAAATAAAGTGGTAGGCAATTTCATAAGATTTCCAGAAAGTCCACAACCATATTAGTTTGATGTGTATAACTCCTGTTATAGTCAAAACAAGTGGTTGTTGCCTTGTAGTCTAGATAATGATCTACATAAGTGTTTGTTTAGTTACTAGAGAAGAGATATGCACCTACTCAGTAAAACAAAATGTAACTTGTTATCACCTTAAGGAAATGATGTTGAGAACACTTAGGAGGTTACATTTCATCACACTATATCCTATGCTAGTTATCATTATATATGCATCCATGATATCTTATTCCATGCTCATGCATATAGGATCGTCCAAAGGGATAACTCTATTGGAGTTCAAAGAAGAGCTGGAGGAACAATAGGAGGCACCTCAGGCCATAGCTCTAGAAGGAGAGGAGCAAACTCTTGAAGACTTACCTAAGTGCCTAGACCATAGGCCAACTTCTTTTATCAAAGGCAGGCCCTGAAGCATTTTAAGCCAGCCATGTTTTACAAAATATCACTTGAGTCCTTTATGTTTTATGCATTATGTTATAAGAGTTGAATTGGAAACACTTGATGCATAGAACTACCTTATCTAGATAAATATATTGTTAACTCTATGTAGGTCTAGGATTGAATATATGCTTAGCCATGCTTAGACCGGTAGAAGTCGGGTGATTTTCTATCACATGCGAGATATAGGTGGATACCGAAGCATGGTTGGCTATATTTGCTATCATGAAATAGAACCATAGGGTAATGTAACTGGGGGCTGAGAAGAGTCTATGTGTAGGTTAACTCATGTGATTTTGTCTATGCCAGGAAAGGACCATACCGTTGTTGGCACTTCTATCGAGATTGAACGCATGCCTCTCACTTCACTGGCTAGATAACTCGTTCCGACCATGAAGCCGAGTAGCTCAACTCATGTTAGGCCCTATCCTATAAAAGTATTCACTCTAGATGGTAGTAAGGATGTGCGGGGAGCCAAACATGAGCCCAAGGGTAGGCCAGGCCTGAACGTCCTGGCAGCTGGTTGTCCCTGATTGTGCGGCGCTGATCGAACCCATGAAATGTGGACCTGAGTTGTACTAAAGGTGACCGTTGATCTAGTCTGCCTAGGTTTGTGTAAGGAATAAATTCCTAGCTGGTTGAAATCGATTCAAATCACCGTCTCTCCTAGATAGTGAGAAACTTGACTGAGCTTCCTTCTATCGTAGTGTTAATGTCAAGTCTATGGTTATTATTGTGTTGTCATTAACAATATACTACATGGTTGGCACAGGTTAGTCGCTAATCTAGAGATGAATAGCTACAATTAACTTGATGACCGAATTATAAAAGGTATAGTTGAATTAGTGCCTTTTTATGCAAAATGTTGTCAAGCTAGCTCCACTTATAAAGCCTTGCATGATCCTTGGAGTCACTTTATTTTTGGTTTATGATGGGTAAGTCTAGTTGAGTATCTTCTTGTACTCAGGGTTTATTTCCCATTATTGTAGATAATACGATGTATCATGGCTACTATAAGAACTGCTTCTGTCCCGCCATAAATGAGGAGTAGGGCCCTAGGCAAGGCATCTCTTGTTAATCCCTCTCTTATGCTTTTGTGGGATTGTGATCATGAGTAGGTACAGTATTTGAACAACGATGGAGATGTTAGTTTCAAACTTTAATTGCTTCCGCTACTATTTTACCTGAACTTGGTTTGTAATAACTTTTAATCATACTCTGATGTATGGAACTATATTTGTGAACTTATGTAACGTGTGACATGTATGTTGAATCATATATGATCTTGGTTGTATGTTGGTTGAATCGAGACCCTTCATGGTACTCGATGGACTACTGGGTTTATATGGGTTCAAGTATGACAATACAACCGCTTAAGGGCTGCTATTGTACTTGTGCTCTTATAAATTGGACGGTTCTGCTACAACCCGCCAGCTGACCCATCTCCGGCACCGCCTTAGCCCAAAGCCACTCCCCTAGGGGAGGCAACGGAGATGCCCTAACCCACTCGGGGCACCAAAAAATGGCAATGACGCACCTTCAGCACGAGCGGCTAGGGGGACACCCTCGCCTCACCTAAGGTCCCCGCTGAGGAGAGCTCCCTATAGCAAGCAGTGATGCGACCAAATAATAAGTATACGAGCTCCAAACAACATCAATTGAATGGACAAGGGCTCTTACTTGCCGCCCACGGGAAGCCTCAGGGTGGAGCGCCTCTTCCATCGGGGCGCTCCAGCCCCGGAGGAGCTTGAATGGGGGTGCTTCCCAGTGACCTGAGGGGATGGTGACTCCCCTAGAGATAGGCTCAGGGACACACACCCCAACAGCAGAGAAGAACCCTAAGAGTTTGCCTCCACCTATTGACCCCTAGGACTAGGGGGAATGGAGACCTCCCCTAGGAATAGGAGGTTGTCGAGCCTCGGGTTGAACACCAAGCATGGGGCCATTCCACCATCAACCGGTGGTTCCTTTGATGCAGACCCAAGCACCATCCATGCCACACCAGTCAAGGACTCCTCTAGGAGGTGGTCATCCACCACCATGAATTGGTCTCCCAACCCGATGTACTCCCACATCTGGGCAGGCCTTGCCCTCAACGGGAGGACATGGCAGAGCAAGAGAACATGTAGAGCATCATCTAGCTAGTCACCCCGGCATCCTTTAGGGCAGTGACCTGATCCACCAAGCCCTCAACAACCTCAAGAGTGGGACCTTCTAGGGTACTCTTCCAAGACGGCGACGCCATCAGCCCTAGACGGTTGGGGGAGTAGGCCGGTAGAGATCCAGAGGGGTCGGAAAGGTAGAACCACTTCTTGTGCCACCCCTTCTCCGAGGTGGGGAAACAGAGCTCTAGGTATCACGACTTCAAATTGTTTCACAGTTGGATGGCAGCGACACCGATTCGCTACATAGACCCGTTGCCGTCTTTGTTCAAGGTCAGCCAGAAGATCCTCCACCACAGGTCGAAATGGAGCTCGATCCCTAAGTAGCACTCATAGAGGGTGATGAACACCTCAAGGTGCACCACCCCATATAGTGTCAGATCAAGGAGCCGCAACCCAAAATGGTGAAGGAACCTCTACACAAATAGGTACGCAGGGACCCTAAACCTAGCAAGGTAGAAGGGGACGACCTGAGATTCTTTAGGCATGGGCTCTGTCACCTCTAGATCTAGTAGGTCCCTCCTGGAGGGAGGAAGGGTCAGCCATGCCCGAGCCATCTCTAGCATTTTGCCCTAGGCCCTCGAGGAGTCCCATTCGACCATTGTAGGATGACAAAGGCAGAGACAAGTGAGCTTAGCTACAAGAGGGAGGAGGCAAGCGATGGGGAAGCTAAAATGAAAGGTATGCCCATTCTTCACCCCATCTGGCCCCTTCTATAACCCAAGCTCGTAGGAGTGAACATGGGCTGAGAGCCAAGCACGCCGCCCACTCCATGCATGTCTTCTCATGGGACTAGAGGGGATTTGACTCCCCTTGGGCCCATCGGCCACCCTCAATGGCCTAAATCCATGCACACCAAGTTCCTTGGCCTCTCCTCCACCAGGTCTGCTCCACGTGGCCTAACGTTCCATCTCCCAGATGAAGTGGGACGGTGCAGGAGTGCACGCCATAACTGCACCGGCAGGCATGGCAGCCTAGGCGCCATCAACCACCTGCGCGAGACATCAAAAGGTGAGGCGCGTCTAGAAACCTCCTCGCCCTCTAACAAGGAGGCCCCACGATGGCCTTGGGGGCTATGTCAACTCACCACAGAGAGTCCAGCCTCCTGATCGATGAGCGCCCAGGCGGCACGCCCCGAAAACCAACCAACTCTCTAGAGTTGGGTCAGGAACCGCTGAGCAGTGGACCCAATGAGGGCTCCCAATGAGCTCAACACACTCCCCACATCCCAACCTTTGACTATAAGGGTCAGCTTAAGAGGATTAGGGCCTACTACCAGAGCCCTTAGAAGGGCATGGCGCATCGGGTGATAAGTGGCCGTAACCCAGAGCCTAGATGCTCTCGATCACCCGACCCACGACAGGCCTAGATCAGAGAGGAGGGTGCCCCTAGGCCCAAGGTTAGTAACTCACAGATGAGTTTGTCGAACCCTCGCTCGGGACAAAGGCTCATGCAACATGGGTCGAAAAAAGGGGTCAGCACCGCCATCGCTCGGCCTCGGCAGTCGAGCGCCCCCATCTCACTTGGGAAGGGCCCTACAAAGGGCACGACACTCTCATCAGTGGAAGGCATCCCCGCCATAGCTGGCTTGGTCTCTAAAAGATTGACTTTAGCCCTTCATCACCATCAAGAATCTGGTCAAGTGACGCCATGAAAGGCTCAGGGGCACTTGATGAGATCCTAACATATAGGTATGTTAATGCCTCGAGATCAAAGGTTCCCGATCAAGAGACCCCCCATCTGACCCTTCCAGGATTGCCTAGGGGCTTAGGGGCTATACCCATTGGGTACGCTCACACATACCCTCAGGCCAAGGAGTCTGGCCGAGCCCAAGCATGACCGCCGCTCTCACTTAGGGGTCGGGGGCTCGACCGAGCCTTAGGCACCCAACCGACGGGAGCCTAGACCTAATCCTTGGCATCCTCTCGGCCTTCAACACTAGCCAAGGCCCAGGCACGAGAAGGTATGCCCCTATCCATTGAGGCTCGGGGGTTCCTTGGTGCTGCCTCGTAGGCACTGCAATATTAACCACTCCTCCGACAGGGTCACACACGGGGTGCATGACGCAAGGAGACAAACTCCTCTGCAGCCTCACATGTTAGCCCCTTGAGTCGGCCTCCTTCACCACCAAGAAGCCTCTAGAAGGTGAACCCGAGGGAGGCTGGTCCAAGTTGACATAGCCTGACACTCAGTGTGTCAGAATAGGGCAGCCAAATGACGCCTAGAGCTTTTTTGCCTCCATGACATCTCCACGATCCATAGAGGGTCACTACAAGACCCTCCTAGACTCTAGCGTATGTAGACCATAGGCTCAACTCCCCCAAAACACCATGTACCTAACCTTTCTCAGAATATAAGGGATAGGTCAGATCCTAAGAAGGGGAGGAAGATCCAAGATAGATCATTCACATCCTCACCATTCCACTCAAGCTCTACACTGAGAGAAGAGTAACCTAGAGAGGGGCACCGAGGGCTCCTCCATCGCATCTGTCGTCTTCCTCATCTCTAACAAGGGAGAAGGCTCCACCGATGGCGAGGTGACTCTAGGATTAGCACCGAGCGATCCCCTACCAAATCTCTCTCTTTCTCATATACACTCTGTTGTAACCCCCTCAATTTTCAGTGCTCTTGAGTATAAGAATCATCAACTACTGGATGTAGGGCATCGATTGGCCTGAAGTAGGATAAATCGTTGTGTCCCCTCTGTGATTCTTATGTTCTTGAGTCCAGCTGAGCCACCGGAGACACGCACTCTGACACCACCTTGAACAAACAATGCTTGCCATGATTCTAACCCCACGACAGGTTGCATGTGGTAGAATTGCTTGAGCCATTACCTTAACGCAACCTCTACCCCTGCATACCCGCTGTTAGAATAGATGCTTGCCTATTTACTTGCGACTTACTTCTACTATGCATTATATCTATGATGTGATGCTTGGTGGAGATTGTTTGTGAGTGGCTATGGCACTTTGTAACACCTCGGGTGTTAGCCTTGCATAACTTGACTTGCATAACATGAGCATGATCATCATGCATTCCTAAACAAGCTTTTACAATTGAAACATTTGATTGAAACATCTGCAACATTTGCTTGTTATCGCGTGTTTCATTATCATATGCCACCTTTCTTGTTATTTCATGTCTCCATGTGTATATGCATATGATTATGAGTGGACACATGTACTTGGTTAATATGAGTCACCAAAAATCTTTTGGCAATGCCTAGGTTCACAATTGGAGCATGGTTCATGAATGTCATTTTCCATGATCAAGTCCTTAAGTCATGTTTCATGTGATTACTTTAAATGGCCCTATGAGTGACTACTACATGAAATGATTGAATGACCTTGCAAATTGCTTAAACATGTTTAGAATATCATCATGAACAACTTTGGTATTTAGGGCTAGGGCTAAATTGGTCATTTAGTCATGGTTTGAGTATGTATCATCATTTAAAAGTGACATGTTTGACCAAAGTTGAACTAGGTGTTAGAGACCTTGCATGGAGGAGTTCACTAAAGCAATGTTGTAGTGTTTGACATAAGGAACAACTTTTATTTTTGGGTCATTGACTGATTTAGCTTCTAACATGCTTGAATAGGTCCCACAAAAATCAGCAAAATCCAGATTTCAACACTTAACGAATTTTTCTAAGTCCTGGATCACTAACAGCCTGACAAGCCGACCTTGAGCATGATTTTACTCTGTTTCTGTTGTGAATTAGAACAAGTGCTTTGAACAAGTATTGTAGCTGGTACATAGGTCTACAAATTCGGTTTAGGAAGTTTTGGCTAGAAGCCCACGGATTAAGAGTTTATTCAACGTGAAAACCCGTCGTCAGGCTCGGCACTTCGTTACTGACGAACTGAACAACGCCATTCAGTGGCCGACCACAGGTAGAGCCTGTGCGCCGCGTGTCTGCGGCGACGGCCGTGTGTCGCCAACACCCTGATCGCACAGGCCACGACATGCCTAAACATAGCCTTAACCCCGCCAGCGCCTGCCCGAGCCATCCCGCGCCCCATTTTCAGTTTCCCCGCTCCTCCTTTGTCGTCCATAGTGCCGAGCAGCTCCGCCGCCACCGTAGCCAGCGCTAGCTTGCCCTCGTCACTCCTCCGCCACCACAACACCTCCACCTGAGCTCCAGTGACTCACCGCCTCGGCCTGCGCTCGCTGACCGCACCTGGTAAGCAGCAGCGCCGTGCGCTAGCTCGTCGGAGCTTCCCCGCCACGCTTGTCACCGTGGCTGGGGCATGTCCCTCCACCATAGACCGTGTAACCATGCGCGTTAGGTTCGCCTGAGCCCAGGGAAGCTCGTCCGTGCCCCTTTGTGCCTCATTGTGGCCTCCACCAGTGTACCGCCATGGTCCAGCCCCGCTGCTCCGCCATGGCCGCCGCCATCATCACTAGAGTCGACGATAGGGCTGGCCAAGTGGCTCATTAGATGCGCCAGGTCGAGTAGAAAGTCTGGTGAAGATGTCACCACCGGCGAACTCGCCGCCATCGAGTTCTGGCCATGTCCGTAGAGTAGCGCCGCCGGCTCTGTTTCCGTCTCGATGACATGTGGGTCCAACTGACGCGTAGGTCCCACCGGTCAGCGACTCCATGTTTTAAATCGAGTTCATTTTGAATGCAAATTTCATATGTTTTGTAATTTTTGTATCTTCAGTTTACGAGCTCCAAAAATAGTGAAATAAATTTGTGAGTGTTCCTTAGGAAGTGTAGTATTTAGGAAAAATATGTTCTTGACTTGTACAGTAGAAATGTTTGGAGATTTAAATAGGGATTTGAAATGTGCTTTTGAATGCATTCAAATTTGTTTATTTTATATCTAGAGTTCCTGTGCTCCAAAAATTATGAAATTTTTGTGGTAAGCTAGTCTTAGCATATATGAGCTCTGGTAAAAATTTGAGGACCAGTGCATGTGCAGATTTATAGTTATAGATTTTTCTTTTATGAATAGTTCATCCTTGCATGAATTTTTATAAATTATTTATGGGTCTAAAATTCATGAAAATTGTTGGAGGTAATCCTAGTACCATATGGATGCTAAGAAAAATGGGAAATCTGTTGCTTGACACTTTTCAATAGGATTTTCCATTTATGCTATTTCAAGCCTTGCTTCCTTGTCATTTTTGTATAGGATGTTCTACTTAGCAAAAGGGCATGAAACTTTTACAGTAGCCCTTTGATAGCATTAGTAAGGCACTGTAAATGTTTGAGAATTTATGAAGTACATCTGATATGTGTTTATTATTTAACCTAGATATCTAAATAAAATAATAAAGGCATTTAAATAAATAGTTTGAACTTCACCATTTTATTATCTAAATTGTATTTGGTATGCTCACACTGTTGGTAGATTCTATGTTGTCAAATTTGGAATAATTACATGAAGTAGAAGTAGCGTTACTTTATATTGCATGTTGAATAGTTTCCAGATAGATTCTGTAGTTTAAGGAGTTGCATGTTGAAACTGATGTGTACTGTAAAAATGGTTAATAACGAAGTTGTAGAGAATTTGATAAACTTTCCAGAAAGTCTAGGATCACTGAATTTGAATTAGTAGAACTCCAGTTATGAGTGAAACAAGTAGCTACTATTTTGTGGCATAATCGATGCATTGTGGAAATAGTTAATTAAATAATCAAGAAGAGATATGCACCTACTCAATAAACATGATGCACTTGTTAACATTTATGCATTCATAATACTTATGCCATACTCATGCATCTAGGATTGGAGGAAGAGATCACGTTGCTGGAATTCGAAGAAGCAGAGGAAGGGAATCAGCAGGAGGATCCGCAAGTCGCAGCTTCCGAAGGCATGGAGCAGAACCCTGAAGAGCTTCCAGAGTGTCCTAACCACCGCCCTACTTCCTTTCTATGAGGCAAGCCCTGGAGCATTATAAGTCTTCCAGTAATTTACAAATGTTTACTTACGTAATTATGATTGATGCATTAGGTTATAAGAGTTGAATGGAACCACTTGATGCATGTACATTCCTTGTCCAGATATTACACCTTTAACCGGTATAGGTCCAGGATCGAATATATGCTTAGCCATGCTTAGACTGGTAGAAGTCAAGTGATGTCCTGTCACCTGCAAGATATAGGTGGATACCGAAGCACGGTTGGCTTTATCTGCCATCGTGGAACAGAACCATGAGGTAAAAGTAAATCAAGACCGGACGGGAGGTCGATAGAGAAGCAACAAGACATGGAGGTCTTGAGTGTGGATCTATCCCCGTCTGTATCGATCAAGGACCGTACCGTTGTTGGAACTTTTGACAAGATTGAACGCATGCCTCTCACTTAGCTGGCCGGATAACTCATTCCAACCATGAAGCCAAGTAATTCAACTCAGGCCGGGACCCATTCTGTTGTGCGCTCCTTCCGGGGAACGATCAGACTAAGCCTAAGGGCAGGCTTGGCCTGAGCATCCTGGCATCTGGTGTTCCAGATTGTGCGGCGCGGTACGGACCCGTGAAATGTGTACCTGAGTTGTATCAAAGGTGGCCTAAGGCTATCGTGGCTGGTAGACCTGGGTTTGTGTTAGGAATAAATTCCCAGCTGGTTGAAATCGATTCGAATCGCCGTCTCTCCCGGATAGTGAGAAACTTGACTAGCTCCAACATCATAGTAACTGTGTTATGGAACATGATGGTTCGAATGAATATGGAATTACAATACCTGCTATGGTTCCTATTGTATGCTTTTAAATGATAGACCACATGTTTGGCACAGGATAGTTGCAAATCTAGAAATGGATAGTTATAATTAACTTGATAAAGGAATCATAATTGTACAATGGGTCAATTGCATTTTTTCGCAAAATGTTGGCAAGTTACGTCCACTTACAAAGCCTTGCATAATCCTTGGAGTCAATTATTTCTGGTTCATGACAGGTAAGTCTAGCTGAGTACCTTCTCATACTCAGGGTTTATTTTCCCATTGTTGCAGATGGCACTGTGTATCATGGTTATTGCAAGAGTTGCTTCTATCCCGCTGTGGATGAGGAGTAAGCCTTGGGCAGGCTTCTTTATTAATTCCTATCCTTGCTTTTGTGGACCGTGATCTTACTTGGCACTATATCAAACTATGTTGGAAACTTTATTTTTGAACTTATTTGCTTCCACTTTAATTATCAAACTCGGTTTGTAATAACTTTTATTCGTACTCTGATGATGAAATGTATCTGCGAACTTTATGTAATATGTGGCATGTATGTTGAATCCTATACGATCTTGGTTGTTGTAAATCATTTATCGAGACCCGTCGTGGTACTCGATGGACTACCGGGTTTATATGGGTTCAAGTATGACAGTGCGACCGCTTGCGGGCTGCCATTGTACTTGTATTCTTATAAATTGGTCGGTTCTGCGACAGCTGGCATCAGAGCAAGATTCAACGTTAATTGTCACAAGTGTATTTAAAACAAAAGTTTTTGTTTTCCAAAAACCCTTCTCTAGCAACTAATAGTTATATAATAGGTATTTGAAATCTAAAGTGTGCCAATGATCACTTTCCTTATGCCCAAATTAAGGACTATTAGGTGGCTATTTAAGTACTAACATGGGGGTTTTTACTTCATCGTCCATACGGCGTGCTATAGTATGGATGCTATTCACTTGAGTGGTAATGTATGGATCAAATGCCTCTATGCCAAGGTAAGATGATGAGTGTATGACCGCAAGATGTGAGTGTGTGGTTGGGAAGAGTTAGCTTTGGTACGGCTATGTATGCATGCTTGCATGTGTATATGGTACGTATTTAATTGTGGGTTTAAATTATTGTCGGGTAGATTGATACAGAAGTATATGTATGGGTATACATATATGGAAGTATTTACAATTACATTCTGCATATTTCATTATGGGTTTAGGGCTGAAATGGAATTTTATGCAGGTACGCTAACAACGAAATGTGTAGCTCGACTAGTTACGCTATTTATGAGAGAACGTATGTATGCCACCGTGTCTACCGTTAGAAACAAATTTTTCCAAAGTTTGTGAGGACGTACGACACGAGCATGCATCATGATAATTACCATTCACATAACTACATTGTTCCTCCCCTTATAAAATTCTTACTCGGTTATATAACTCTTATCCATTATGGCATTGTCTCACCAAGGGGTACATGTTAATGGTGCAGATGGCACGCACCAAGCAGACTGCTCGCAAGTTCACCGGAGGCAGAGCTCCCAGCTGTCAGCTTGCTCCACGTACACGTCAACGTCACACATTTCTTGGAGAATTTGGGATGCCTACACTCTTGTGGAGAGTGCTCAGCTATGTAGGCTATCCTGATGGAATGGAACCCCGCTACTTCTGGGCGAATGAGCAGTTGGGAGAAGGTCTCTTAGTTACTGTGGAGGCCATTGTTCGTCCCTGAGGTGACAATTCTGAGTGGACAGGCTGGTGTTATGAGTTAACTGCCAGGACTGCTGAAGAAGCAGCTGGCAGGGCAGCCTTTGGGATCCTAAGGGATATCATGGATCATTTTCCTTAGGAGCTGGCAGCCGCTTTGGCTGGAGTCTTTCTAAGGGGTAACCCCTCCACTGACTCATGGCAGCAAGCGAGAGGAAGATCTTTGGAGATTGGTGCAGCCGAAGGGCAGAACAGCGATAACCCTTCCATGAGCGCCATGTTCGCAGTGATGAGAGTGTTAGATGGAGTAGAAGGTAGCCTCAGGCATGTGTCTGGTGCCCTTGGTCATGCCCACGAGGACCAACGTCAGCTTCAGAGGGAGCACGATACCAAGATTGAGAGGCTCACTGAAGAGATGACTCGATTAACTCACCAAAGGAATGCGGCCTGGACCAGGGAAGATGTTCTTAGAGCTCGACAGTTTGAGCTGGGGCAGCAGCTGGCCCATGTGGAAGAATACAACGATAATCTACATGAAGAGGTTCATTTGCTGAACAATCAGCTCCACCCTTATGTCCCACCTAGAGCCGCAGAAATGGATCTAGAAGGGTACGAGGAAGAAGAAGAAGAAGTGGAACCTGAGGAAGGAGATGATCCTGTGTCTGACCTCGATAGTGATCATGATGAGGATTAGATCGCTTGGTACTTAGTGGACGGTCTAATGTATCACCTTCATTCATGTAATGGACCTGTAGTTTGAATTTGGCATTAGTAACCCGACTATCATGTAATGTTGATTAATCGCACGTTTGGATGAACATCAATGCAATTTCAGTCCTTTGTTGGTAATCACGATTAAATTTGCATGCGTTATGAGCGCGATAAGTGGTCAAATTGGTGATGTCATGTTGCGAGACTGAATTGTTATGCCTCTGTTTTTATTATGATTTTGAGAATTTTCTCCAGTAATTTTAGTTTGGCATGAGTACCTAATTCATCTGCAATCTCTTGGCATCAACCAATAATCGCTTATTGTTGCAACTTCGCAGATGACGCGCACCCGTGCTGGAGCTGGTGGCAGCTAGGATGGTAACCAGGATGACTTGCCACCCCCACCGCCACCGTCTGCTCAGGAGTTCTTTACCCAGTTCCTAGGGAGCCAAAGGACGATGGAGGAAGCTTTGCGCCTTATCGCACAAAACACTGCTCGTGGCCACCCACATCAACCAGGGGCCAAGCCAAATCAGCACAGTACATTCAAGGAGTTTCTAGATATGAAGCCTCCGATCTTCAAGGTGGCTGAGGAACCACTGTAGGCTAATGAGTGGCTGAATACCATTGAGCAGAAATTATGTCTATTGAGGGTCATGGAGCATCTGAAAGCGAAGTACGCTTCTCATCAGCTGCAAGGACCAGTAGGAATCTGGTGGACGCAATTCCTGTCGTCTCTACCTGCTAATGCGTGAGTTACATGGGAACAGTTCAAGATGGCTTTTAGGGGACACCATATTCCCCCGGGCCTGATGCGCATGAAAGCAGCCGAATTTATGTGCCTCACTCAAGGAACAAAGTCACTCACAGAATATATGCACGCATTCAACAACTTGTCAAGATATGCTCCAAGTTTCGTGGATACTGAAGAGAAAAAGATAGCGAGTTTCAAGCGAGATTTGGGTACCAAACTTATGAAGACTATGGCAAATTCTAGGTGTGCCACGTACAATGAGTTTATTAGTGATGCCTTGACCCAAGAAAACCACAACAACATGCATGCAGTTGCTAAGGGTCTTAAGAGGGCATATGAGGCCGGTGCATCCGGATCCTTCCAATCAAAAGCGCCTATCACAGCTAGGCCACAATTCCATCCACCTGCACCCAAGTTTAGGCCTCCACCACCTAAAGCTCAGAATAACAGGCCATAGAAACCATTTCGTAAGGCATTCACTATTGCCTTACCAAAAGGAAATGGCAATCAGGATAGCTCCACCAGATTCAGAAGTAATCAACCATGCTTCAACTGCAACCAACTAGGTCATTGGTCCAAGGAGTGCCCCCACCCCAAGAGGAATGGCAACCCAAATCAGAACAATCAGAGGCAGGTGAATGCCAGGGCACGTCAGGGACAAGTGCATTATACTGCTGTGGAGGAAGTGACCGCCAGAGAAGTTGTCACGGCTGGTATGTTTCTCGTCAACAAGCATCCCGCTATTGTTTTATTTGATTCGGGAGCTTCTCATTCATTTATGAGTCAAGCATTTGCATCTAGACATGATCAAGAAATAATTGAAGTAAGCAAAGGGGGTTTTAACATAAGTTCAGCAGGGGTGAACTGTTACTACCAAAAAGATAGTCAAAAATGTACTCATCTCTATACAAGGGAGGGAGTGCACCACAGATTTGATAATATTGTTGGGATTATCGATAAGTGTAATCTTAGGCATGAATTGGATGAAGGATCATGGTGTTCTTATTGACACTAGCACCCATACTATTATGTTGAGAGAACCCACGGGAGGGAATGCTTTTCTAGTACCACTCTCCCGCAATTTCAAATCCCAACATTTAGCTTGTGCTATCCAAACCACCACAATATGTGATATCCCCGTGGTTTGTGAGTTTCTGGATGTATTTCTAGAAGAATTACTCGGTCTACCATCGGATAGGGATGTGGAATTTAAGATCGAATTAGTGCCAGGTACGGCACCCATATCCAGAAGGCCCTATAGAATGCCACCCAATGAGTTAGCGAAACTTAAGGTTCAATTGCAAGATCTATTGGACAAGGGTCTTATCCAACCTAGCTCATCTCCATGGGGATGTCCAGCCTTGTTTGTGAAAAAGAAGGATAAGTCACTGAGAATGTGTGTAGATTACAGACCACTCAATGTTGTGACCATCAATAACAATTATCCATTGCCCCGCATCGACATCTTATTCGATCAGCTAGCGAAGGCAAAAGTATTCTCCAAAATTGATTTGAGATCCAGTTACCATCAGATAAAGATCAGACCGGAGGATATACCTAAAACTGCTTTCTCTACTAGGTACGGCTTATATGAGTATTTGGTTATGTCTTTCGGACTAACAAATGCTCCAGCCTACTTCATGTACTAGATGAACTCGGTATTCATGCCCAAACTTGACAAGTTCGTGGTCGTGTTTATTGATGATATATTGATTTATTCAGAAAATGAGTCAGATCATGAAGAGCATCTGAGGATTGTCCTATCTAGACTAAGGGAACATAAGCTATATGCCAAGTTTAGCAAATGTGAATTTTGGTTGAGCAAAGTACCTTTCTTAGGTCACATTTTATCAAAAGATAGAATCTCTGTAGACCCATCAAAAGTACAAGAGGTCATGGATTGGAAAGCCCCAACTTCGGTTCATGAAGTTCGGAGTTTTCTAGGATTAGCAGGATACTATCATTGGTTTATTCCAGATTTCTCAAAGATAGCTAAGCCTATGACCAGACTACTTCAGAAAGATGAGAAGTACAAATGGACACCAGAATGTGAAACAGCTTTTCACACCCTCAGAACTTTGTTGACTACAGCACCTGTGCTAGCACAACCAGACATTGAAAAGCCTTTTGATGTATTTTGTGATGCATCGGGAATAGGTTTAGGATGTGTGCTTATGCAAGAAGGAAGAGTTATTGCATATGCTTCTCGGCAATTGAGAAAACATGAAGTCAACTACCCTACACATGATTTGGAACTTGCAGTCATTGTCCATGCATTAAAGATATGGAGACATTACTTGTTGGGCAATGTATGTCATATCTATACTAACCACAAAAGTCTCAAGTATATCTTTACCCAGCCAGAGCTGAACATGAGACAACGAAGATGGTTAGAATTGATTAAGGACTACAATTTAGAAGTGCATTACCATCCGGGTAAAGCTAATGTAGTAGCCGATGCACTCAGTCGGAAGTCTCATTGCAACACTGTGGAAGCATTGTTGGAAGATGGATTCAACTTATTACATCCTGCAGTACTACACAATATCACAATCAGTTGTTCACTTGAGGGCAAAATCATAGAGCTGCAGCAGACAGATGTAGGAATAAGTCACATCAAGAGGAAAATGCAAGAGCAAGAAACCAAACATTTTAGATTGGACGAAAGAGGTGTATTATGGTTTGAGGACCGATTAGTGGTACCAAAAGACCATGAGCTAAGGAACCAAATTTTAGATGAAGCTCACTCATCCAAATTGTCTATCCATCCGGGTAGTAGTAAAATGTATCAAGATTTAAGAACCTGTTTTTGGTGGACTAAGATGAAGAAAGAGATCGCAGCCTATGTTGCTAGGTGTGATAACTGCAATAGAGTGAAAGCCGTCCATATGAAAACCGCTGGATTACTTCAGCCATTGCCGATTCCAGGATGGAAATGGGAGGAAATCAGCAAGGATTTTATCATAGGCCTTCCAATGACGCCACAAGGCCACGATTCAATATGGGTAATTGTTGATCGTCTCACCAAGTCAGCACATTTTGTACCAGTTCACACAACATATCACGTGGGGAAATACTCTGAGTTATATGTTTCCCAAATCGTGAGACTACATGGAGTACCCAGGACTATAATCTTAGATAGAGGACCACAATTCATAGCTTGTTTCTGGGAGCACTTACACCAGGCCTTGGGAACCAAGCTAATCAGAAGTTTAGCTTATCATCCACAAACTTCAAGACAGACAGAGCGAGTGAACCAAATCCTAGAAGATTTACTTAGAGCTTGTGTTATATCTTCAAAAGGTTCATGGGAGAAGTGGTTACCTTTAGCTGAATTCTCCTATAACAACAGTTATCAAGCGAGTATCAAAATGGCTCCATTTGAAGCCTTGTATGGCAGAAAGTGCAGAACTCCATTGAATTGGATTGAGCCCGGTGAAAGGAGATACTTTGGTATTGATTTTGTCAATGAAGCCAAAGAGCAAGTACGTATCATCCAACAACATATGAAGGCAGCTCAATCAAGACAAAAGAGTTATGTCAATAAAAGAAGAAGACCACTAACTTTTGAAGTGGGTGACTATGTATACTTGAGAGTATCACCCATGAAAGGTGTGAAAAGATTTGGGATGAAAAAGAAGCTTTCACCAAGATATGTTGGGCCATATAAAATTTTGGAACGAAAAGGGAAGGTTGCGTATAAGTTACAACTTCCACCAGAGATGAGTTCAATCTTTGATGTGTTCCATGTTTCTCAGCTAAAGAAATGTCTTCGAGTACCTGAAGAAGCTATTGCACCCACCAACGTACCGCTTCAATCGGATTTGACCTATGAGGAAAAGCCAATTCGAGTATTAGAAGAGATGGAGAGAGTAACATGGAGTAAGATTATTAAGTTCTATAAGGTGGTGTAGAACAATCATAGTGAACAAGATGCTACGTGGGAAAGAGAAGATTATTTACGAGAAGTTTATCCCGCCTTTTTCCAAGAATGGTAGGTCTTGCAAATCTCAGGACGAGATTTTTATAAGGGGGAGGGGCTGTAACACCTCGGGTGTTAGCCTTGCATAACTTGACTTGAATAACATGAGCATGATCATCACGCATTCATAAACAAGCTTTTACAATTGAAACATTTGACTGAAACATCTGCAACATTTGCTTGTTATCGCGTGTTTCATTATCATATGCCACCTTTCTCATTATTTCATGCCTCCATGTGTATATGCATATGATTATGAGTGGACACATGTACTTGGTTAATATGAGTCACCAAAAATCTTTTGGCAATGCTTAGGTTCACAATTGGAGCATGGTTCATGAATGTCATTTTCCATGATCAAGTCCTTAAGTCATGTTTCATGTGATTACTTTAAATGGCCCTATGAGTGACTACTACATGAAATGATTGAATGACCTTGCAAATTGCTTAAACATGTTTAGAATATCATCATGAACAACTTTGGTATTTAGGGCTAGGGCTAAATTGGTCATTTAGTCATGGTTTGAGTATGTATCATCATTTAAAAGTGACACTAGGTGTTAGAGACCTTGCATGGAGGAGTTCACTAAAGCAATGTTGTAGTGTTTGACATAAGGAACAACTTTTATTTTTGGGTCATTGACTGATTTAGCTTCTAACATGCTTGAATAGGTCCCACAAAAATCAGCAAAATCCAGATTTCAACACTTAACGAATTTTTCTAAGTCCTGGATCATTGACAGCCTGACAAGCCGACCTTGAGCATGATTTTACTCTATTTCTGTTGCGAATTAGAACAAGTGCTTTGAACAAGTATTGTAGCTAGTACATAGGTCTACAAATTCAATTTAGCAAGTTTTGGCTAGAAGCCCTTGGATTAAGAGTTTGTTCAATGTGAAAACCCGTCGTCAGGCTCGGCACTTCGTTACTGACGAACTGAACGACGCCGTTCAGTGGCCGACCACCGGCAGAGCCCACGCGCTGCGTGTCCGCGGGGACGGCCGTGTGTCGCCAACGCCCTAATCGCGTAGGCCACGACGCTCTAGTGACTCACCGCCTCAGCCTACGCTCGCTGACCGCACCTGGTAAGTAGCAGCGCCGTGTGCTAGCTCACCGGAGCTTCCCCGCCGCGCCCGTCACCGTGGCTGGGGCACGTCCCTCCACCATAGACCGTGTAACCGTGCGCGTTAGGTTCGCCTGAGCCCAGGGAAGCTCGTCCGTGCCCCTTTGTGCCTCGCCGTGGCCTCCACCGGCGTACTGCCGTGGTCCAGCCCCACCGCTCCACCATGGCCGCCGCCGTCATCACTAGAGTCGACGATAGGGCCGGCCAAGTGGCTCATTAGATGCGCCAGGTCGAGTAGAAAGTCTGGTGAAGATGTCACCGCCGGCGAACTCACCGCCGTCGAGTTCTGGCCATGTCCGTAGAGTAGCGCCGCCGGCTCTGTTTCCGTCTCAATGACATGTGGGTCCAACTGACACGTAGGTCCCACCGGTCAGCGACTCCATGTTTTAAATCCAGTTCATTTTGAATGCAGATTTCATATGTTTTGTAATTTTTGTATCTTCATTTTAGGAGCTCCAAAAATTGTGAAATAAATTTGTGAGTGTTCCTTAGGAAGTGTAGTATTTAGGAAAAATATGTTCTTGACTTGTACAGTAGAAATTTTTGGAGATTTAAACAGGGATTTGAAATGTGCTTTTGAATGCATTCAAATTTGTTTATTTTATATCTAGAGTTCCTGTGTTCCAAAAATTATGAAATTTTTGTGGTAAGATAGTCTTAGCATATATGAGCTCTGGTAAAAATTTGAGGACCAGTGCATGTGTAGATTTATAGTTATAGATTTTTCTTTTATGAATAGTTAATCCTTGCATGAATTTTTATAAATTATTTATGGGTCCAAAATTCATGAAAATTGTTGGAGGTAATCCTAGTACCATATGGATGCTAAGAAAAATGGGAAATCTGTTGCTGGACACTTTTCAAAAGGATTTTCCATTTATGCTATTTCAAGCCTTGCTTCCTTGTCATTTTTGTATAAGATGTTCTACTTAGCAAAAGGGCATGAAACTTTTACAGTAGCCCTTTGATAGCATTAGTAAGGCACTGTAAATTTTTGAGAATTTATGAAGTACATCTGATATATGTTTATTATTTAACCTAGATATCTAAATAAAATAATAAAGGCATTTAAATAAATAGTTTGAACTTCACCATTTTATTATCTAAATTGTATTTGGTATGCTTACACTGTTGGTAGATTCTATGTTCTCAAATTTTGAATAATTACATGAAGTAGAAGTAGCGTTACTTTATATTGCATGTTGAATAGTTTCCGGACAGATTCTGTAGTTTAAGGAGTTGCATGTTGAAACTGATGTGTACTATAAAAATGGTTAATAACAAAGTTGTAGAGAATTTGATAAGCTTTCCATAAAGTCTAGGATCACTGAATTTGAATTAGTAGAACTCCAGTTATGAGTGAAACAAGTAGCTATTGTTTTGTGGCATAATCGATGCATTGTGGAAATAGTTAATTAAATAATCGAGAAGAGATATGCACCTACTCAATAAACATGATGCACTTGTTAACATTTATGCATTCGTAATACTTATGCCATACTCATGCATCTAGGATTGGAGGAAGAGATCACGTTGCTGGAATTCGAAGAAGCAGAGGAAGGGAATCAGCAGGAGGATCCACAAGCCGCAGCTTTCGAAGGCGTGGAGCAGAACCCTAAAGAGCTTCCGGAGTATCCTAACCACCGCCCTACTTCCTTTCTGTGAGGCAAGCCCCGGAGCATTATAAGTCTTCTAGTAATTTACAAATGTTTACTTACGTAATTATGATTGATGCATTAGGTTATAAGAGTTGAATGGAACCACTTGATGCATGTACATTCCTTGTCCAGATATTACACCTTTAACCGGTAGAGGTCCAGGATCGAATATATGCTTAGCCATGCTTAGACCGGTAGAAGTCAGGTGATGTCTTGTCACCTGCAAGATATAGATGGATACCGAAGCACGGTTGGCTATATCTGCCATCGTGGAACAGAACCATGAGGTAAAAGTAAATCAAGACTGGACAGGAGATCGATAGAGAAGCAACAAGACATGGAGGTCTTGGGTGTGGATCTATCCCCGTCTGTGTCGATCAAGGACCGTACCGTTGTTGGAACTTCTGACAAGATTGAACGCATGCCTCTCACTTAGCTGGCCGGATAACTCGTTCCGACCGCGAAGCCGAGTAATTCAACTCAGGTTGGGACCCGTTCTGTTGTGTGCTCCTTTCAGGGAACGATTAGACTGAGCCCAAGGGCGGGCTTGGCCTAAGCATTCTAGCATCTAGTGTTCCAGATTGTGCAGCGCGGTACGGACCCGCGAAATGTGTACCTGAGTTATACCAAAGGTGACCTAAGGCTATCATGGCTGGTAGACCTAGGTTTGTGTTAGGAATAAATTCCTAGCTGGTTGAAATCGATTCGAATCGCCGTCTCTCCCGGATAGTGAGAAACTTGACTAGCTCCAACATCATAGTAACTATGTTATGGAACATGATGGTTTGAATGAATATGGAATTACAATACCTGCTATGGTTACTATTGTATGCTTTTAAATGATAGACCACATGTTTGGCACAGGATAGTTGCAAATCTAGAAATGGATAGTTATAATTAACTTGATAAAGGAATCATAATTGTACAATGGGTCAATTGCCTTTTTCGCAAAATGTTGGCAAGTTACATCCACTTACATAGCCTTGCATAATCCTTGGAGTCAATTATTTCTGGTTCATGACGGGTAAGTCTAGCTGAGTACCTTCTCGTACTCAGGGTTTATTTTCCCATTATTGCAGATGGCATTGTGTATCATGGTTATTGCAAGAGTTGCTTCTATCCCACTGTGGATGAGGAGTAAGCCTTGGGCAGGCTTCTTTATTAATTCCTATCCTTGCTTTTGTGGACCGTGATCTTACTTGGCACTGTATCAAACTATGTTGGAAACTTTATTTTTGAACTTATTTGCTTCCACTTTAATTATCAAACTCGGTTTGTAATAACTTTTATTCGTACTCTGATGGTGAAATGTATCTGTGAACTTTATGTAATATGTGGCATGTATGTTGAATCCTGTACGATCTTGGTTGTTGTAAATCGTTTATCGAGACCCGTCGTGGTACTCGACGGACTACCAGGTTTATATGGGTTCAAGTATGACAGTGCGACCGCTTGCGGGCTGCCATTGTACTTGTATTCTTATAAATTGGTCGGTTCTGCGACACACTTGGTGCCGATAATGTGATAATAATTTGGCGAGTGGCGTGTGTCTTGGGTGTGTGGTGAGGGTTGAGTCAACCGGACAGGATTCTACGATGAGCCTTTGGGGCAAGTCTTGCCAAAGGGGTGTGACCTGAGCGCTCCTTATGAGAAGTACCTATGATGGGTAAAGGTTAGTGGTATAGATTCCAGGGTGGAGACTCTTCTTGGGGCGAACCCTCGGCATAGAGGTGTTGTTGAAGCACGGGCATCTGATAGCCCTTGAGAAGATGTCTTGTTTGGTCACCCTAAGGACTTATATGTTCTAGGAACCAGTTCATAGGAACCATTACACATCACTCGCTCCTATTTGGGTGGGAGACAGATGTGAACTAACCTGGATGATGCCACTACTACTAGGTTGTAGTTGACAGTGTAGGGAGTTGAGGGCATTTGGACCTGATCCTCCATAGACACATAGTGACATTGGTGGCCAGACATTGCGTTTCACAGTCTCAGCGTGTCGGTGGACTCCGAGGTGCCTCAGGGTTGAGTAGCAGGGTGGTATCATTCCAAATTAGAGAGCAGCCCAGAATCAACCTAGGTGGGGCACTTCCGATGATGGTGATCTTGTGGGTCCTGGTGTAAACCTCTGCAGAGTTTCTGGTTGATCGATCAATACATAGTTTTCTTTTACGACTGTGGACGTTTCCTATGGTATCGCTTCACTTGACTAGAGAGAGGAGCCTTCTTCTTTCCCCTGGGTTTTGTTTGGATTCTGGTATGAGCCGATGAGGCAAGGTACGAGAGGGAGTCGTCCTTGTCACCTAGAGAGTGAGACTGTGGTGAGATGTGTGGATGGGAGATGGATGGATGGATGTGTGGATGAGATGAGTTAAAACTTGAGAAACAATTATAAAATATTGATGAACTTCGCATAGGAAGACTACAACCACAAATTGGTTCTTTTACTCTACCCTTGCATTCCACTTACCACAAAGTAAACACAAAGCATAGGGTGGGAGCCAGTGGCCAGTACAAATTGTATTGAAAATTATTTGGTAGGTGTCGAGTACAATGACTAGGTCGATGGAGGAGAAGATTAGAGGTGTTCGTTCTACACTCAAGATTGCCTGTCGAGGAGACGCTTCATCTGCTCGATGTTCTGCCTACTCTAATGTTGTTTTGGATGTTGTGTGACTCTGATGATTCTGCCAAGTGGTGATGTAATAAGTATTAAACTTTTCTATTTGTACTTCTAAGACAGGTATTTGATGTATAACTTGTGGTATCAGCTGTTATTTGATAATGTGAGGCATGATCTCCTAGGACTATCACATTATAACTCTTATATGTGGATTTCCCTTTGTGGAAATCGTGGATTGTTACAATATGGCACTTGCTTCATCCCTGCTCTAAGGTTGATGCCAACTTCTAGAGAGGCTCTGCCTCTTGGTGGCTAGAACTTGCGGATCGTTGAGCACCTTAGGATGGGCAGGATTCCATTTAGGGATCCTACTTTTAGAGATCGGTTGTTAGCCCTGAAGAGATTGAGATTGGGATCCAAAAACTAAGGATAACCATTTGGGGACAAGGGATGGTCGATAAAGATGCTTCAGGAGATTTGGGCTAGAGAGTACATCCGATTCAGACAAACTTTTGGGATCCAATGACTAAGGATACACTACTACACAAAAACTTTCAGGCAGCGTTTGCATTTGGCTCTCCGAGGTGGGCAGGCTGGTTGCCCGCCTCCGTTATTCAGTGGTAGGGCAGTCGACCAAGCGCCCACCTCGATTAATCCTTAACAGAGGTGGTGATGTAGACAAGGCTCGATCTTCCAAAAGGTATGATAGCATCGATTGGTGGAGACTCAACGTTCATGGTCTAGGCTTCGAACCAAGACTGATTCAGACCCCCGCAACCGTTACACCACTGCTCTGTTGGTTATCAACCACGCGAACGCGATTGACCTCGTTGAGACAGCTTTCCTACAAGCGAATCAAGAACACAAGCAAGAACGGGATGAAAGCAATCTGAAATTACAAATAAATATGAGGCTTATGATAACGAGAAGGAGTTTAGGTCTTTATTTGAAAGGACTAATCACCATAGGCGAACAAGATCAAGAATTGGGGTCCTGGTTCACAGCAAGCGACCTTGGCGGCATAGTTGCAGCAAAACAATGTCTATTTTACAAGGAAATCAAGAACTAAACAAAACCCAAACCCTAAGGAGAGCGATGACTACTAGTTATAGAGCCCCGGATGTCACACCCCCTAGATGTGCCCCCAAATGGGCCCAAACATGATACACGGTCCAACGGACCAAAAGACGGTGTCGCAGCACCCTGGTAGATTCTAGACGCTAACTTGTTTCGATGATTCCCATTGATTCTGAAGGGCTTTTGATGTGAGACCACTTGCATTGGCTTCCTTATCTAATTAGCTTGCCATCCATATGTGGATTGTCGAAAATGGAGTCTGGATGTGCCTGTGTGACCAGTTTTATGATAGACTGGACCTGGAACCCGAGATGGGCTCAAACTTGATTTGGGCCTCCACCTTGGTGACTCAAACTGGGCCTCCTTCTCAGTTAGGACACCCTCGTTGATCTCCTTGTCCTCTATCTCCAAGCATGGTCATATGCATGGAGCTCATGTCCTTATCATTCTCCCTTTCTTGATGAAAAGCCATCCTCGGCGTCGATTTTGCTTGAAGTCGATCCTACACAACATGAGGACAAACGAGGTTTCCAAAATAATGGGAATGGACAATGTTGTGAGAAAGAATATGACCACATGTCTAGGTTTGTAGCATGTCTTGTCCTACAGACATGTAGTCTGCTCGATTGAAATACACACGATCTTTGCCAATACTATCCTGCAAAAGATTAGTACTAACAAGAAACATATGCTCCCTTTTTTGGATTCCACTTGTGTTCAAAAAGCAAAACTAGACAAATATGGCATAACAACAGTGTTAATTTTACTGTCCTCAAGTTGATCATTACTTTGCACAACAAAAGGAGAATTCGGATTTGTACAAATATAAACTCGTTGGATCAAATATTATCCTTGGTGGTTATATTTGCCAAAAACATGATATGTATGTCTAGAGAACCATGGCAAATCAGCATATGCATAAAGTTTCTCTTCTAAAGAACTAAGATTACACGGAACATCAAATTCAATGTAACTCAAAGTATTTAAAGTGGACAACAATTTTAGCTCATCAACTTCACTAGCATTATGAACAAGTCTATTTTTAGCACAAGTGTTCGATTTCAGCAAACATATAGCATGATCATTCTTCAATGATTGCATGGGTATAACATAAATATCATCATGCAAGTCATCTTCATCACAAGGAACATCAAGCAAATCATGTTGTGACAAAGGTAAATCAAGCAAAGGCTCCACTAAAATTTGCTCTATCATAGCATGATTGGTGGAAAAATTCAGCACATCAAGAGAACTCTCACCTTCCGTGAGTTTAGCATCATGGGCATTACCTTTGCTCTCATGTTCAGCAGGAGTAATAGTTGATGGTTCTAAATTTTCACATGAGGTTGTGAGCATCTCATTTTCTATCACGTCATCCTCGCTCTTTTGTACATTATCCTGCAAAAGGTTAGGCATAGCAAGAGGAATAACAAGAGATTGATCTAGTTGATGCACCTCATCATATGAAGTCAAAACAGGAGGTGGATTAACAAAGGTTTCTCGCATAAGGAGTTTCATATCATTTCAAGTTTGAGGTTTATCAGAAGGATCTAAAGACTCTCACCAAGATAAAGCAGAATGTCGTAAAACACTAGCTGTATTTTTTACCTTTCTCCTTGGACACATAAAGCAAGTAGCAAATATGTTATCTATGGCAATTTCCCACTCCATGTACTCATCAGCACCTATACCATCATAAGTCGATGGATACGAACAACCTGTCATTGTTAGAATCAAACAAGAAAACACACAAGTATGTATTTTCCTATCAGCTACTATAGGATGTGGTCAAGGAGTAAAGTCACACACTCTCAAGCGTCTTACCACGGTCTTACAAGTGTTTTTACCAAAGCAACAGGCGGTGCAATCAATCGATGACTGTGATACCGTTGTAGCTTGAGTGTAACAGTTGCAAGGCGAACTTGTACTTGGTTAGAAGAAAGTGGAGCTTGGACAAGCACAATATAGTAGCAAGGAATAGCAAAATTCATAACTGAATAGCAGAGTTGAATAAGTATCCCGAGTACTTATCTTAGTTGCTGGCCTATTTATGTTCCAAGTACCAGATGTATCAAGTGATGTGAACAGTAGGAATATGATTAGGAACAAGGCGGAAATCAGCACACGCAAACACAGCTCAAATGGCGCTATCTATGTGCTCCTCTATATATTGTTCCACTATTGCCCCTCTCTTATTTCTCTTTTTTGGGTTGTCGTTGTTTTTTTGGATTCTTTGACTTTTTCTTTTTATTTTTTTGATATTTTTTCTTCACTTAGGAGCACAAAACAAGTAACCACAAAAAATATGAGTTTAAACAAGTGAAAGGCGTGGCCTATGGAAAATTTAGAAGACGTGCTCAAAATTAACAAAAAGCTTGTGACTACGAAAAGAGGATCTTGTGACCAGTTTTTGGCCAAAATAAAATTTTCCAAACCCAACGAAGTGGAGACGGACGGATCCAAAAAAAATTCTGATCAATTTTGAGATATGGAACATTGAAATCCGAGTTCGTATGTGAAAACTAGACCAGTTTTAAGAACTAACTCTGAATTAGAGGACAAAACAGAAACAATGCATGCAAAAGTTATTGCGGCGGCTATGGATAGATGCAAACACTGAAGATAAGTGTAACAAATTAGATGATGTGGACTAGGGTTTGATGGATACAATGGAAACACAGCAAGATTTGAAGGTGTTCATGGATTATGATGAAAAAACAATGGGAAAGACACAAACTGGACTAAAAATGATCTAAAATCAGCAACCAGAACTTGCCTTAGAACACAAACTCAACAACGTGAAACAAAGACGAAATTGCACGGCACAACGAGGCTATAGGATAGAGGATATGAGGCGGTGTATATTTTTTGGCTTTTTTGTGGACTATAGGTAATGCAAAAATAGTAACAATCTAAAGGAGAAAAACAAAGTTATACCTAACGAGCAACAAGGTCTCTGATACCACTTGATGTAGATAAGGCCCGATCTTCCGAAAGGTATGATAACGTCGATTGGTGGAGACTCGACGTTCACAATCTAGGATTCGAACCAAGACTGATTTGGACACCCGCAACCGTTACACCACTGCTCCGTTGGTTATCAACCACGCGAACGCAATTGACCTCATCGAGAAGTCTTTCCTGCAAGCGAATCGAGAACACAAGCAAGAACGGGATAAACGCAATTTGAAATTGCAAATAAATATTAGGCTTATGATAACGAGGAGTTCAGGTCTTTATTCGAAATGACTAATCGCCACAGGCGAACAAGATCAAGAACTGGGGCCTTGGTTCACAGCAAGCGACCTTGGCGGCACAGTTGCAGCAAAATAACGTCTATTTTACGAGAAAATCAAGAACTAAACAAAACCCAAACCCTAAGGAGAGCGACGGCTGCTAATTATAGAGCCCCGGACATCACCCCCCTTGACGCGCCCCCTAATGGGCACAAACACGATACACGGTCCAACAGACCAAAAGACGGTGTCGCAGCACCTAGCAGATTCTGAACGCTGACTTATTTTGATGATTCCCATTGATTCCAAAGGGCTTTTGATGTGAGACCACTAGCATTGGCTTCCTTATCTAATTAGCTTTCCATCCATATGTGGATCGTCGAAAACAGAGTCTGGATGCACCCATGTGACTAGTTTTATGACAGACTGGTCCTAGAACCCGAGATGGGCTCAAACTTGATTTGGGCCTCGGTAACTCGAACCGGATGAGCTTTGGGCCTCCTTCTCGGTTAGGACACCCTCGCTAATCTCCTCGTCCTCTATCTCCAAGCATGGTCGTATGCATGGAGCTCATGTCCTTATCAGGGGGACAATCTTAAGCGTCCGTCTCAGTTAATATCGATTAACCGAGGCGGTTGTCCTAACGTAACCGCCTCCGTTAATATATTAATCAAGGCGGGCACCTCAAAACAACCGCCTTGGTTAATCTATATTAACTGAGGCGGTCACTTAAGGTTACCCGCCTTCTAAAATCAATTTACAGAGGCAGGCCTCCTAAGAAGCCCGCCTCCAAAAATAGATCTATTTTCTGAGGCGGGCCTCTTAAGAGGCTTGACTCTGTTAAAAGGCCTCAGGCCCACTCCATAGCCCGCTCTAAACCCTAGCACATATATACGTAGCTCCTTACTCCACCTCTCTCTCATAGAAGCCCACCACCCGCTGCCGCACAAGCACCTCCCTCTCCCGTCCCTTTCTCTCTACGCTTCGGCGCACAGAAGGAGGATCACTCCGTCCCTCTCTCTACACGTTGCACAGAGCACCGCTTCGCGCATCCTCGGCATCAGCACATCCTCTCTCCCACTGCCTCCCTCTCCCGTCCCTTTCTCTTCGGCATTGAGGCAGCGAAGGTGACGGCTAGGAGGAGGAGGATAGCCAGGTTCTGAACAAGGCGACGGCCAGGAGACGAGGAGACAGGCCGGATCTGGTGGAGGGCGGCCAGATCTAGTGGAGGTCGGACGGATCCGGTGGAGGGTGGGCAGATCCAGTGGAGGCAGGCCGGATCCTGTGGAGGACAGCGTTGGCGGCGCCAGTACAGCTCACCCTATCTCCCTCTCTATTCGCCTCTTTATCTCCCTCACTCTTCCCTCTCCCCGTTTTGCAGATCTATAGCGGGCACATACAACGGCGCCGAGCGGGAGTCTGGAGCCGGCACAGACGACAGTGGTGGGCGGTACCCTGGGAACCGGCATAGACAACTGTGGCGGCGAACGGCGGACGGTGGCGCACAGATGGCCGGCCCTGGCAACAACGACGGGAGCTGGCACGGACGGTGGACGGATGGCCTGAGCGACGTCGACTCCAGAAGCTGGAGCTGGTTCCAGATCCTGGAATTTTTTTATTTTTTTTCAACGATTTATGCAGGCGGGCGTTTTAAGCCAACCACCTCGGTTAATCGATTAACCGAGGTGGTTGGCCAACCGCCTCGGTTAAGGACACGATTAACCGTGACCTTTGCACCGAGGTGGATGGCTTGCCCGTCTCGGTTAAGCGCTTTTGCCCGTCTCCGTTAAATTTCCTGTAGTAGTGATAACCATTTGGGGACAAGGGATTTTGGATAAATATGCTTCAGGAGATTGGGCTAGAAAGAGCATCCGATTCACAGAGACTTTGAGATAAAGAAGGCTTTCTCTTGATTGCACCCCAGGGTTATAGCTCAAAGGGTTAGGGCGAAGGCTCAATTTCAACTTAGCAAAGTTTTATTTAGGGTGGTTTTTGGGTCGTGACAAAACACACGCTTATGATCACTCCAATAAATGCATGTATGCAAATCTTAACCTTATGAACACCTTCGAAAGGAGATTGTCCGACAGATCTCGAAGAGATGTAATGGTACTACTATGTTCTAACGTTCACTACGTTGGGCGACTGGTTTCGCTGCTGCTTCAGTGTTAAAACCAGTTCAGCAGGATTGTTGTTGCTGAGTCCATTGATTTGCATTGAGAAACTTTCTATAAGAATATAAGACTACACATTCTTTGTAGTCAAGTGTTGCCTTGGGCGGCTTCAGGGACATAGTTGCATTAGCTTGTTTATAGAATAACGGCTAGAGATACGTCACCACCCAAAAGAGGAGAGCTAGTTTAATGGATATATGGGCAAACTATCTGGTGCTCAATTCCACGATCTCAGCCTCTGCAATGCAAGAGCTTGTTAATTTTACGTGATTACTTATTTCTTTTACAGTTTGTTAAATGACGCGAGATCCTAAACAAACTTTTTTGTTCATGTTCTACTTTTGTTAGGTGTATAGCCACTTCCTCGCTACCCCTCTCTGCTCCTCTTCCCAGTCCCAGCTGCTACTGTCCTCTCCTCGATCTGTGCATACTCCCAGGCGCCACGACGCATCAAAAAGGATCTTTGCTTGGAAGAGACTCAGAGAAAACAATAGTCTAAAAATAGAGAAATAAATGAGCAATGCGACGAAATCATAGATCATCAGTTCGAGATGCGTGGAGCGGTTAGACGGAGGAAGGTTGCGACGAAGATATAGAGACCACTAATGAAGAGGTGGAGATGGGACAAGATTAGGATGGTCAAGTTTGTGCCGCAGACCTTTATATATATGAATCCACTGTCAAGGTGCTCCGTCACCCTTCCAAATCAGCATGTTCCCATCCGTATTTTGCTAGTTTTTACAAAAGAAACTAAATAATTGGATGATCTGTTCAAGAAAAAATGATGCTTTGCCATCGCAGCGAGGGGCACGCCTTAATTAAAAGAACCACATTTTGTGAGGTCTTTGCCAATTTGCCATACTGGTCACGCGACTTCTGGTGCGTGATTAGTGCCCTGTATGGGTTTGCACGAGGTTGTTTGTGTGCGCTTGCTGTCTCAGCAAGCTTTAGATTTACTCTATACAATGCAACATCTTCCACACAGCGAGTGTTTTATTTATTACATGGTCTCTGACCTGGCTCAACTGATACGTATGATTAAATATTAGTAAATTTTACACTTCTAGCTCTAACCAACCTATTTTTTAATGGTAATGACTTATTGACAGCTGTCCGATTTTAGGTGCATTCCTCATCTCCCTCCCCCCATATGCCCACACCCGCGCTCGACTCCCCACGCGGCTCTCTCCCCTCCAGCGGTGGCAGCTCCTCCCCACGCGCCCAACGCAGCTCCTCCTCGACGCGAACGTGGCTCCTCACTCTCTTCCCTCCGGCGGCGGTGGTTTCCAGCGGCGACGACGAGGTAGGCGACTTGCTCCTCCTCCTCCTGGATCTACAAGTTAGGGTTTCGGTGAGCTCTCCCTCTCATCTTGCCTAACTCTGGTGGGCTTAGAAAGGGAAGGTTTGGGGAGGAAGCCAGGCCAAACGGTGGGGATGGCTGGAGGGGTTAGGGGGACCTAGCGGTGGTGAAGGCGGCCAGGCCAGGTCGGAGTGGGGCATCGCGGTGGTGCTGAGCGGAGAGCATGGCCATGACGGTTGCGGGATGTGGGAGGGGAAGAAGGTGACGCCGCAGGCGAGCTAGGATTTCGTCGGACCTCCGCGGCCCCTAGCTCGCCCGCGGTGGGGCAGTGGGCGACAGGGCGGTCGGACCGCGGCAACGAGGCAGTGGGACCACAGGAGGAACGCAGCAACGAGGTGGTGGGACCACGGATGGAAGAAGAAAAACAGTACGAGCGGAAGAAAGAAGAGAGAAGAGAGAAAAAGCACGTGCGCTTCCCTGCGTAACGGTCGACCGTGGCCAAGACTGATTTGACGCACGGCCGTGTATTTTAGAAGTGTCTTTTTTATGTGGAAAGTCTGGATCACCGATGCAAGGTACTAGTACCAATCACGCCTAGTTTCAAAAAAGAAGTACCAATCACGCCTCCTTTATTGTTTTTGACAAAAAGAAAAAAGAAAAAAAACTTGCGCTCCCATCGCACACGTGTTCGTGTGCAGTCGACGTGGCCATGGCATGGGAATGACATTCCTGGCCTTCTCTCTCTCGTCACCAACCATCCGCCGCACAGTCTTACCGCATCATGGCGACCTCCATCGCCGTCACCTTCCCTCTCTTAGGGCCCGTTCGGTAGCAAGGGTTTCAATCCCATCCTGAACGCTTCCAGGGCAAGGATCAAGTGAATCCGGTCGGTTTCACTTAATCTTGTTGGATTCAATTTCAGACTAGGATTCGTTCCTTCCCGTCAAAATCACTGTTCGGCTGCACAGGAATAAAACCTTCCTCACTTCAGCATCAATCATTTATCAAGTTAATGCATCCTAGAATGGATCACTGATATACCAAACATTGCACACGCTTTGCAAGTTCACACAAACATTGCACATCAGTGTTGTTGACTTTCGAACTGGCCTGATTTCACATGCATGTTCATTACATAAACATACGAACATAATTGATTCTTCATCGTATACTCCCAAACAAACTGAAAACAAATACCCAACTACGAGTCTTTACAAAAGAGGCCTCTGAAACTAGCACCTGAACAAACATTGGAAGAGAATTGGCCCCATGTCTTC
This sequence comes from Miscanthus floridulus, assembly GCF_019320115.1. Taxonomy (NCBI): domain Eukaryota; kingdom Viridiplantae; phylum Streptophyta; class Magnoliopsida; order Poales; family Poaceae; genus Miscanthus; species Miscanthus floridulus. The sequence goes on along the minus strand of NC_089587.1, from coordinate 121,006,328 downwards.
AGTTCTTTCACTAGTTTTGTCATGTCATCACAGCAAACATTAGTTGCACGCCCGCAAAAAAATAGAAGAAAATGGTAAGTTCCAGAAGGGTTGAGTCTCACGTGACTTCTGAAACTAATCACAACATTCATTCTAAATTTTTCAAACATTGCTCGGCTTGTGTCAACTTGCTTACTGCAATCTAAAATTACTCTTATCTGAATATAAAGCAGGACATCTCTTGCTTGCCATGGACACTGATGACCTACGTTTACATACAGATCTCCTATTGTTGCCAAACCTCAAAGATCCAGTGTGATAGTACTATAGCTCTTCTCATACATCTATTTGTGATCTTCTCACTTCTCTATCTAAAACCTACACCATGATGACAGAGGCTTTCCCACAGATTAAAAGCCTTCTTCTTTAACTGCACACAAAAATAAAAAAAAGGCAGCAACAACCAAAATCAATGGTGTTTTTCTATGTTTGGATGATGATGACTAAATCCACAAGCTGCTACTGTCACCAGTTGTTGTTACTGAAAAAACCCCGGCAGCCATCAATCAATGACCTGCAGAAAAACACCTAGGGTGTTCATAAACACGATTCTTTATGACTTGGCCTAAGTATATATATATATGGTTCGTAAAAAAATGCCAACACAATTACCAAATGTCTAATGCAGCATGTTTTGAACTAGAGCAGCAGCACTATTGTATAGCTTCAGAAAACTAAAGGTACAAAAACAAATGACCAAGCTGCAGACCCTACTGAACCCAACGAATGAATTGCAAGGCTAAAGAGGTCATATCTTTCTTCTTAAAAACAAAGGATAATAACAACTCATAAGCCTTTAAAACAAAGAAGAAGCTCAATTTAGTCTGCAAGAAACTAAGAAAGCATGTATGCAAGACACAGAACATAGCCTGCAAACCTGAACCTGATTCTTACCCATCAAACAAAAAGCCAAATAAAAAAACTCAAACAAAGGATCATCTGGTTGGGCCATGGATTAAATAATGGATGAGTTTATTCCTGAATCTTTTTTTAAGAATAGAAGGATCACTCAGTTCCCAAAAAAGGAACTGAGTCATATAGATGCTAAATAATATTGACCATGTCATATAGAAGCTAAATATTATTGACCATGTCATATAGAAGCTCTAATAAAGATGATAGTCATATAGAAGCATATATAAACTTATAGTCATATAGAAGCTTCTGGAGTACCTTCTGGAGTTGGTACCGGATCCCAAGAAGGCGGAGGTTCAATCAGAGTTGATTACTCCATCACCATGCAGAGATAGGTCTGGACAACCAATGCTGAAATAGCTGCTAATTGCCACATGAACTAATCTCCCCAGTACACTGAAAATTGAAAATGACCGCAAGCTCTGGCTCTGCAAAGTGATTGGGAAAACAAGCTAGTAAGGTAGGAGTAGAAAATAGATACAGTATAACCAAGCGAAGGACTCCCAAAGTGCTTGATAAAAAGTTTATTTATATAAACCATCATGCATGCATGCTTTTACATAGAAAAATTTTGTGATCCTTTGTGTATAGAAAAATGGATCACAAAATTTGACTCTCACATTATATAGACTAAGCTCCCCCTAAATGTATGCATACATATGGTAGAAAGCAAAGCATATGCATAATTAGCAATTTATTGTACAGGAGAGTTTAATCTATATAATGCATGGAGAAAGCATATACATATGAAATAAAATCAACATGATTATGCCAATTGAAGAATAATGCTTAACTCCGGGGATTCCAATTTCCTTACAATGAGACTATTACACATGTGATAGGTTTGAAAAATTAATACCATTTGAAAAAGTGTTAGTCTCAAAGCATCCAAGTTGTAGAATAGGCTCCCCCTAAATTTGTGCACACAAGTGTTGAATACTTGTAAAATTTATGCATATTGATTTAAAGGGTCAAAATACCATTTGAAAGATGATATTTGGGAGAGATTATCTATAATTTGGACTTTGGCACATATTAGATAAATAATTGTAAAATAAGCTATGTGCCGTGCTCCTAAATAATTTTAAACCATGTAGGTTTGCTCCAAGGGTTGATCATGAAACCGAGTAAGCCTACCATATGATATACCTATTGAATGCATAATAAAAGATTTAAGCATGTAGATGCAAACATAGGTATGAAAGATAACTAGATGCTTTAAGAGTAAATCAATTGAAAAACAATACCAATTGAAATGAAAACTAATTGAAAGTAATAACATCTAGTTACCTAACATGGGAAGGGGAATTTGGGTCCATAGTATTCACTAACCCACTTGGCAATTACTTTATGCATCATGATGCACCCCATGAAATGCACCCAAACTTTACCAAGTGTCCAAATTCCCCGACGTCCAATGGACTTCTCACTTCCCTTTTGGGATCCAAACCTTCTTGGTGCTCTTCATGTTTGAAATGATTTCCTTTGGCACCCAAAAGCGTTTGACCCCATTGTTGGCTTGCTTGTTCACCTTGATGGCCACCACCTTGTCATTTTTCTTCTTCTTTAAGAGATAAGGTGTGGAGGCCTTCTTGTCCACCTTATTGGTGTAGGTGTTGGAGAGCTTGCTTGTTTGCTTTTTCTCCTTCTTCTTTGCTCCTCCCCCATTCTTCACCTTGCACTCATAGGACTTGTGGCCTTCTTTGTGGCACACGTAGCAAACCACGGTTTGTCCTTCATCAAGCTTCTTCACTCCCTTGACGGTGTTATTTTGATGAAGTTGGGTTTGCTTCGCCTTGCCTTTCACTTGAGTCAAGTCCTTGGTGAGGCGAGCTACTTCTTGCTTGAGTTGCTCATTCTCTTTTGCAACCTCTTGTGTGCATGTATCTGCAATCACTTTCTCAACATAAGCTTGGTTGCACAAAGGTGAGTCTAAACATAAATCATTGCAAGAGGTAGATGCATCCTTTTTAATTATGTCATTTCTTTCAGATGCCTTGGTGGGGGTATTTTTGACGGCCTCAAGATTAGCAACTTTATTTGTTAGCTCATCACAATGTTTGCACATAATTTCCATTTTAGCAAGCAAACTTTGATAATCATTTTGTGAGCTAGCTAACTTTTCTTTTAATTTTTCATTTTTCTTTTCAAGTTGCTTATCATTAATTGTGCATGCACTTGTTGTTGCACTAGCCTCAAGTTGCTCAATTTTAGTAGATAGTTCAACATTGAGAGTTGCAAAGTTTTCATATTGTTTAAGCAAATTCTTGTATGCTTCTTGTGAACTACCTAGCTCTTCTTTTAAATTTTTGAGCTTCTTTTGTTGACTAGTGCAAACTTTAGCATATTTAAGATTTTGTTGCACAATTGTATTGTAAGAAGGCAAATCATCACCACTATAACTCTCACTAGAGGATGAGCTTTCGTTACCTCGTGCTATAAGGCACACACGAGAAGAGCTTGATGATGAGTGCTTGTGACCTCGCCTCTTGTGATGGTTTTCTTCTTCACTTGAAGAATCATCCCATGACCTTATTGTTGTGAGGGCTTTGTTCTTGCACGCCTTCTTCTTTGTCTTGGGTGTGGGCTTGTTTGGACAAACTTCCACAAAGTGCCCGAACTCGCCGCATCCATAGCATCCCCTCTTTCTTTGCTCGTTTCTTTGATTAGTGAAAATGAGGTCTTGAATTTGGATGGGCACACCCTTGACATTGAGCCTTACGATCATCTTCTCCACCTTTTTGATAAGTTTGATTGATTCTTCATCAAGGTCGGAGGTGGAGGAGGAAGATTGATCATCATCACTTGATTCTTGTTCATCATCATCATCATCCTCATCTTCTTCTTCTTCACTTGAGGAGCTTGAGCTTGAGCTTGACTCAACTTTCTTGCCCTTCATCTTTTTCTTCTCGCTACAAGTGAGAGCTTTGCCTTTGCTTGATGAAGATGCTTCTCCTTGACCCATCTTATGTGACATTTCAAATGCCACTAGCTTGCCAATGACAATGCCCAGGGTCATGGTGCTCAAGTTCTCCATGTTGTGAAGGATGGTGATGATGCTTGCATATTTTTTTTGTGGTAGAACGGAGATGATCTTCCTTACGATGTCTGCATCATCTAGCTTTAATAATCCTATTGAATGGAGCTCATTGATAATTAGATTCAATCGAGAATACATATCATGAACAAGCTCATCATCATTCATAGCAAAGGAATCATAATTTTGCTTGGCTAGACAATGTTTTTGCTCACGGACATTACTTGTGCCGTCATGGAGCTCTTGGAGTTTTAACCAAATTTCATGTGCCGTATTTAAGGTGAACACTTGGTTAAACACATCCATGCTAAATGATTCAAACAAGCAATTCTTAGCTCTAGCATTGAAATGCATTTCTTTTTCGTCACTCTTTGTGGGTTTTTCAGGATTCTTGATGGGTTTCATCCCGTCACGAGTGACTCTCCATACACCCAAATCAACCGCCTCAAGGTGGTAAGCCATTCTAGCTTTATAGTATGGGAAGTTAGTGCCGTCAAATTATGGAGGCCTAGCGGTATCCATCCCAACTACTCTACAATAGCGTCGGCTCAACGGCGATTAAGCCAAAGGTCCAAATATGAGCCAACCAGCTCTGATACCAATTGAAGGGACCGTGACGCCTAAGAGGGGGGGTGAATTAGGCAACTTAAAATTCTAACTCTAAACTATGGCCTCTTTTTCTAACCTTAGCAAAACCTATGCAATAGATAAACTATCTAGATGTGCAACTATGGTTTTGCTAGTGTGTTGCTATCTCTACCGCAAGCGTAGTGAAGTAATCAATGTAAATGCGGAAGCTAAAGAGCAAGGTAGAGATATGCAAACTCTCGTCGACGACTCCGGTATTTTTACCGAGGTATCGAGAAGCGCGCAAGCTTCCCCCTAGTTCTCGTTGGAGCCCCTCGCAAGGAATTCCTCGCAAGGGCCAAGCTCCCGGTCGGGTAACTCCGTGGATAGCCTCGGGCCTTCCCCACACGCAAGTGGGTCTCCGATGTGCCTCTCGGCAAGCCTCTCCCAGATGCTCCCCGCCGTCTTCACTATCAAGCTTCCGGCCGAAACGCCGCGGGCCTTATTCCCTCCGGTACACGGTGGCGGCCACACCACAACGTGGTTGGTGTGATCTCACAAGACTTCAAGCACCTCCGATGTACAACACTTGTGCTCGCAAGTACGGGGTGGCAAGAGGTATGCAAACCTCACTAAACACTAGGCCTAAACCTAGAGCAAGCGCATAAGCGGTGGTCTAATCAACCTAAGTACTTCGTAAAGCACCTACGCTAATCACCTAATGAAACACTAAGCACTATGCAAGTGGAGATCACTAAAATGGTGTATCAACACCCTTGGTATATTCCCTCAGCTCCACACCCCTCAAATGGCCGGTTGGGGGTTGTATTTATAAGCCCCACTGAGAAAGTAGCCGTTGGGGTCGAATTCCCGCGAAACTGCTACTGACCGGACGCTGAATCGTCCTGACCGGACGCGTCCGGTCGTCCCGACCGTTGAGCTGGCAATATGCTGATCGGACGCTGGCCAGCGTCCGGTCGCCTGCCACTGGACGCGTCCGGTCGCAGATATGCCGCTCTGGAACCTTTCTGTACTCGATCGGACGCTGTGTTCCTACGTCCGGTCGTTGCCGCCAGCGTCCGGTCCTTGCGTCCGGTCACCTGTCTGCCGAGCCACCGGTCCAGCGTCCGGTCGCGTTTCTAGCATCCGGTCCAGCATCCGGTCGCCTCTGCGAGCTCGTTTCTTTGCAATCTTGCGAACGACTTGGTTCCTATCATCATGTTTGGACTTTGCTTGATATCTTGGGTCTTTTCTTATGCTCCTAAGGTCTTGCTTAAGGTGTTGATCATCGGATCACCACGTCATCTTCGTCCAAGTTACGTCTTGCACCATATTGAACTACAAAATAAACACTTGCAAATTCATTAGTCCAATTTGGTTGTGTTGGTCATCAAACACCAAAATCCAAAGTAAATGGGTCAAGGGTTCATTTTCCTCACACTGGTGTTGAAGTTTTTATTATAGAATTGAGTTAGCAATAGTTGGTCTGCATCGCTTGTATCAAGGAGGTATTGACACTTCTAAGGTGAATGGTGTTCCTGTTGCTATAAGTGTCATTGCCTCCGGAGGCTATCCTGATGAATCGTCAAGCTCAGGTGAACTAATATACACTGGCTCTGGAGGGAAGGCTGGGGGCAATAAAGATGGAAGCGATCAAAAGCTTGAGCGGGGTAATCTTGCCTTGAAGAATTCCATTGAGACGAAGACCCCGGTTCGAGTGATTCATGGGTTCGAAGGTGAAAGTAGAATTGAAGTTGGTAAGCAAATTTCGACATTTACATATGATGGATTGTACGAGGTGGTGGAATGTTGGCAAGAAGGCCCGAAAGGAGAGACGGTCTTCAAGTACAAGTTACAGAGGATTGCAGGGCAACCAGAATTAACCCTACATGCAGTCAAGGCAATTAGGAAGTCTAAAATTCGTGAAGGGCTTTGTTTGCCTGATATATCTCAAGGAAGCGAGAGGATACCCATATGTGTCATCAACACAATTGATGACATGAGGCTAGCACCACTTAAATACATCACCGAAGTCACATATCCAACTTGGTGTGAAAAGGAACCTCAAAAGGGTTGCAACTGCACAAACCACTGCTCAGACCCTATTAGATGTGCTTGTGCACGGAAGAATGGAGGGGAAATCCTGTTCAATCGCGATAATGCTATCGTCAAGGCCAAGCGTCTCATATATGAGTGTGGTCCATGGTGCAGGTATGGCTGTGCAAAAACTTTATGTATTCCAAATAACTGTTAATCTGAAAATATTTATTTGTCGTTATTTAGTTCTACTGTGTTTTTGAAGTTACCGTATTTAAATTTCAAACCAGGAGAAATATTCCTATTCTGTTGGAACTTCTATGTTATACTTACGGTTGGTTTTAGATCCAGATGAAGAACAGCAGGTGTTTGTGGTAGATAAAAAATCGGCTCATGAAATTTAGCTATTCTCCTGAAGTTGTTAAAATCTTGACAGCAAGCAAAAATATTGATGCACACCAGACAGTTAGCTTAAAACTGGGGTAAGAATCTAACTTAATAATTTCTAACCACTTTACTTTCAGGTGCCCGTCAACATGCTACAATAGGGTGAGTCAGCATGGTGTCAAAATTCCACTTGAAATATTCAAGACAGGCAAGACAGGTTGGGGTGTAAGATCCCTCGGTTCTATATCTTCGGGCAGTTTCATATGCGAGTATACTGGCGAGCTCTTGAATGGTGAAGAAGCTGAAAATAGATAGAATGATGAATATCTATTTGATATTGGTAGAAACTACTATGATGAAGAACTTTGGGAGGGGATTAAACCAGTGGTTGATGTACAGTCTTCTACCTCATCCTCTGGGACAATGAAATGCTTCACAATAGATGGAGCTGAGTGCAGCAATGTGGGAAGATTTATCAACCATAGCTGTTCACCAAACCTCTATGCCCAAAATGTTCTCTGGGACCATGGTGACATGAGGATGCCGCATATTATGCTTTTTGCTGTTGAGAATATCCCACCACTGCAGGAGCTGACCTACCATTACAATTATAAGGTAGGCTCAGTCCATGACGAGAATGGCAACGAGAAGGTTAAACATTGCTACTGTGGTGCCTCGGATTGCAGGGGCAGGCTCTACTAAGACATTACTGACTGCTATTAGCTCTAGCCTCTATGTGATGAACACTTCAGCCTTGCCATCACTGTACCCTTTTATTCTTCAGTTCATGTTGTACTTGCAGAATGTTTAAATTGTTATCTGATTTGAAGAATTGCTATCGATCCTGTAGAAAACATTCCCACCCCTTGTACCGTGTTTTAAACTTCTAATGAAGTTTGGATGGACCTCCATTTTGCGATGATTGTACTTTTGGGCGGAATGAAGCATGCTGTTGTCTGTTGAAGTATTAAATAACATGAATCTGCAAGCTACTAGAAAATGTACGATGATGGGTCTCAGCATGATGTAGTAGCGTTACTCCTATGTTTTTTCACAGAACTGACTCGTGGTATTGCAAGCCTTTACATGCAAGTATATAACTGATGGAATATTGTAGCAGAATTGAACAAATTGAGCACCCATCTTGTTCGTTGACAGACTTGGTAAAGGTCCTTTTGCATGGGTTATTCAGTTTATCTTCGTGTCAAAACTTCACCTCAGAAGAAGATATTGAACCAAGGATTGGGTGAACAAATTTTGGCACTGTTGCTTATAGGCAGGGAACATTTGTTTGGATCAAGAATCAAACGGAACTTTACTAAGTTCATTGATAGACGCGCAACTTGATAACCTGATGATGATCGTCTTCACTGAAGCTGGTGGATATGGTACACTGGTACGTGTGAGCGTGTCTTGCGCCATATCGCAACGTTTCCAGTCAGCATGTCAGCTCCCACAACTGACAACTCACAGATGGAAAACTTAGATAAACACCATATTATGCAAGATAGCACAAGATACGGCGCTGTTTCGGTCAGATCGCACAAAAAACATAAAGCATTTAGCGAGTCTTGCAACTGGGCACGAAACACTGCTCCCCGCCTTACAAGAATTGGTTCGATCATGCGAGTGGCATTTGCCTTGTTGCACCCCTCTCCCTTACCTTTGTTACACGTCCTCTTGTGTTCCTGATGGCGGCCAGCTTCTCTGCCAGTATCTGATCCAGTGCCCTCTGGACCCTTTTCTCTGCTCCAGTGCCTTGTATTGAGTCTATTCACGAAAAGTAACCAAGAGAAGACCTTTATTTTCTTACAACATTTGGATTTCCGTATCCAAGAGAAGGGCGTTGGTGGACTGATTTTACTAAAAGGGATGCCATAGAATTTCTTGGAAGAACAATTCGGTGAGCCCCAAAAGATTGTGTCATTTAACTAGGAAATATTCAAAGGAATTGTAAATCAAACATTATGTAGCTTAACTAGGTAATATTCATAGCAGCAACAGGTATTTGCAAGTCACTCAAACAGGAGAGAGATGCTTATTCAATAACTACCTTAGCTCAGCAGAAGTGCCTGACAAAACAGAAGCTGTTGCAGATCCGCTAGGTTGTTTAAGTATTTCATATGAGTGACCACTCATCAAGACTTCCAAAGAACTACCTCACACTCTTTGATTGTGCAGCATAAACCTTGCCCTGCATGATTGTAATCTTAGTTTATTGTTAGCATAGTTGAGACAAAATGATTGCTACTGATAAAAGCAAAAGTTTGATCATGTCAGGCATATGGTCCTCCATATGAACCTCAGTCCTCCACAGTCAAATGGGACCACAAGGCAAATGCGACTTCACAGCACATGCCAATTTCACAGCACATGCAATTTCATTCAACTATGGTCGACGGGGCATAATTTTTATAACAAAACACAGCATACAGAATCGTGCCATAGTTTGCATAAGCATCCAATACCACTTAAATACATCAAGATGAAAATGCAAGACAATAGGTCGAGCATAACTAACAATTTTCTTTACCAGCAGTAATATCTCATGTTATCTGCATGTCATCAACTAAGACTACTACCTTCTTTCTGGCAGTAACATCTCATATTATCTACATATCAACTTAGAGTAATGGTGAAGTAAAATACAAGTAAACAATGTTTTCAGAAAACTACATTTGCCATGCCTTAGTAGAGCCTTCCAGAGCATCTGGGAGAACCACACTGACAAATTTTGAATTTTATTCTTCCATTCACATCTTTGACATGATCTATTTCATAGTTATAGTCATAAGTCAGCTCCTGCAGTGGTGGAATTGTCTCCGCAGCAAAGAACATAATATGGGGGATCCTTAAATCATCATGGTCCCAAAGAACATTTTGCGCGTAAAGATTAGGTGAACAGCTGTGGTTGATGAATCTTCCAATATTTCCACACTCAGCTGCGTCTATTGTGAAGCCTACATCTCCCAGGATCTGCGAGGAAGAGCTAGAAGACTTTATATCTGAAACATTTGATAACAACCCATTGCAAAAATTCTCATCACCATGGTTAAGGCCTATATCAAACAAGAAATCGCTGTTCCTTCTCTCGTCAGCTTCATTGCCATACAGAAGCTCACCAACATACTCACATATGAAGCTGCCAGAAGAAATGGACCTTAGGGATCTTACGCCCCAGCCTGTCCTGGTTGTCCTGAATACTTCCAGTGGTATTTTCAAACCATGCTGACTAACCTTGTTCTGGCATGAAGGAGGGCATTTACAAGATGGGCCACACTCAAAGATAAGGGGCTTTTCATTGACAATTGCTCCATTTAAGTTAAATGGGATTTCTCCTCCATTCTTCACAGCACATGCGCAGCTCGCAGAGTCTGAGCATCCATTAGTGCAGTCGCAACCCTGATGGCGTTTTTTGGTAAGCTCGAATGGATATCTAATTCTAGTGGTGTATCGGAAAGGTGCAGGTCGCTCCACATCAACTGTATTAATGACACAGATGGGAATTCCCTCCTTCCCTTGAGATATATCAATCTCGCACAGGCCTGGACGTGTTTTGGACTTCCTCATCCCTTCGGCTATGTGCATTGGAAGTTCTGGTTGCCCAGTTATCTTTTTTAGCTTGTACTTAAAAACCCTTGAACCTGGTTGACCATCCATCCAGAAATCCAAGACTCGATATAGCCCATCATAAGTGAATGTTGAGACTTCTCTGGCCCTCGAATGACTGCCTACCCTGGTATTTTGAGCCTTAAAACCGTAAATGACCCTGACTGGAGTCTCTGTCTTGATGCAATTCTTGAGTGCAAGATTCCCACGCTCAAGCTTCTGATCCTCATGATCCTTCTTACCAGCAGGCTTCCCACCAGAACCACTGTATATCAATTCACCTGAGGAAGACAATTCATCTGGGTAACCCCCAGAAGCAACAATGCTTATTGCAATGCGCTCACCATTTCTATAGACGGTGGTGTCAATGCCTCCCTGGTATGCAAGATGTAGACCAACAATGGCAAGCTGAACTCTATATAGAAATTCATCACCAACTTGAACTCCAGGAACTTGTCCAACAATAGGACCACTTTTGGTAAAACCTGGTAATTTCCTTATTACTTTGTCAGCTTGTAGATCAATTCTTCTAATCTTAAGTGAATTCTGCTCCACAGCTTGTACTAGAGCCCGGCATACAAATTCAAACCTTCTACACAACATCTTGAATTTGCTCCTAGCATCTGCATTCTGGGGACACCTCGCAGACGTAAGACCTGAGTAGCTATTGAGGAACAGCTCAAGATTTCCTTCATGTACAACTAATGCCTTTAATATGTCATCATCTTCCAAGCTGGAAGCCACCTCATCATCCAGTTTCACCTTGCTACCCAATGCACATGTAGAGGCAATCTTCATCTGAAGATGAGCTGGAACTTTTACCTTCACCCTCTTCCTAGGACCAAAGTAGCCCCTAGTTGTGGCAGCCTCCTTGTCCTGTGTCATGGGAGCTTGCAGGACTCTATCCTTAGTAAGCTTATCAGTATCCTCAATCCTATTTATGATCCCACGCCTGCTAAGTTCAGTCTCCTTCTCCTTGTCCTCAGGACAAGGTCTATGCCGAGTGTCCAGTGTAGATTTCTGAATCACTTTGGTACGCTTGACTACTTTTCGGGGTGTAAACATGACCTTACTTCTCATCATAATACTGTTACCCGAAGCTGCTGCTGCAACATCAGAAGATGTCCTGTTCATCCTATCACTTTCAGACATTCTCTTACCCATCAGATTTTGCTTGGAAGAATCTTCTGCCAAAGATCCAGCAACAGCAGTGCATGAAATCCTAATAGATTTGTTCGTCTCCTCGATATCTTTGGTAACTAAGCAAGATGATTTCTTATCCCCACACTGCAATATATTCCCACCTGTTTTCTCATTAGAAGACTGCATTACAGAAGTTTCCACAGCACTATTTTCTGGAACAGAATCCCCATGTCTACAAGCTGCAGAATCATGCAGAGTAACACATCTCATCGTAGTACCATTGCCACATACTCCTGCTGTAACATCAGAAGATACCCTGTTCATCATAGCACTTTCTGATACCCTCTTGCCCATCATATTTTGTTTGGACAAATCTTCAGCCAAAGATGCGGAAACAACATTGACTGAACTCCCGATAGATTTGTTCACCACCTCGACATCATTTGCAACTAGGTATGATGATCTCTTCTCCCCACACTGTAATGTATCCCCACCTGTCTTCTCATTAGAAGGTTGCATTGCAAAAGTTTCCATAGCATTAATTTCTGGAACAGAAGGCCCATCTGTGGACTCATGCAGAGCGACACCAGTAGAAACTTGAGATTCTTGAACCACAAGCTCGGGAGGAATCTCGCCGCCCTCCAGTTCATAATCCTGTACTGTTCCATCATTAGAAACAATCTTCATGTAATGCCCCTGCACCGAGGAAATACAGCCATGTGTAGCCACCACCGCTTCCTCCAACACACCCAACTCATCAGTAGGCCTAGATTTCAATGGCAAGCACACCTTGCTACTACCTCCAGCAAGAAGCAGCGATAATACTGCATCCTTTCCATAACCAAGGGGGAAGCTGCGTTCATCCAAAGACATCCTAGGATTTGCTTGCAGATGTGCATCTAGCACCAACTCCTTCCTCCCCAATTCACCCCTCCATGCTCCCTTTCCCCTGTCCTCCACGGACACAACAGCAACCCCTCGTGAACCAGCATCCAACAAACCATCTGGGGCAGTCCCACCACTCCGGCGCAAAGCCTCTGATGATTTGAGCGCACCTGGCTGTGGAGCATGATGACCACCGTCCGCCATTGGAGCATCACCGTCCACTGCACACAACTTCTTCACCAAACTCGTAGCAGCAGCAACGGGAGACACCGCTCCCAACAGGGCACCGTCCTTACCACCTGCGAGGGGAGGAGGAGGAGGAGCCGTCTTCTCCAAGTCCAACACAGCAGAACAGACGTCGGCACCAGCATCTCCGAACCGTGAACCAGCGTTGGCGGTGGTGAGCGGAGCAGCCACGTAACGTCCGCAGTGGGGCGGGAATCTCCTCCTCGCGGAGACCGCCCTCCGCTTGGGCGGCGGGTGCGCGGCCGCAAGCGGCAACCACCTCTTGCTCCCCACCTCGCTGCCTCCCGTCTCTTCCCGTGCCACCACAGCGGCGGCAACCCCAGCCGCAGCGTCGCCGACAGACCCAGCTGCGATGGCGGCCGCATTCTCTCCAGAAGCCGCAGCCGCGCCCACCACCCCGTGCTCCCGCAGGCCACCAGCGCGTCGCGTGTCCCCGACGCAGCCGCGAGGAGGGGCGGGAGGAAGGCCGCGGAGGAGGTCGGCCCGCTGCGGCGGGCACGCGCGGCCGACGCGCCCCGCCGCGGGCCCTAGCACTGGCAGCCTCGGCTGCCGCGCGACGTCGAGCCTCGCCGTCGCCGCGTAGGAATCCATGCCCGCACACCCCGATCGTCTTGTACCTCGCCACACACAAAACCACAAGAGCAAAATCAGCATTCAAAAGCAACAAAACTCCACAGAAACCGAATCGGGAGACGAGAGACGTCGACCGTCGCTAGCACGCGAGCGCACGCACTCACCTCTCAGGCCGTCGACCGACCTCCGGCGGCGACGACGGCGTGGAGGAGGAGGAGCGCGACGCCGACGCCGGACGAGGCGGTTGGGGTTTTGGGGGGCGAGTCGACGAGTGCGTGAGGAGGAGGAGACGCGAATGGGGCCCGGGTTGGGTCGTGCTCCGACTCCGAGGACCAGCAAGGAAGGCTGCTAGCCGGTGGATGCCTGCTGCGGCGTGATTTGTGACTTGACTTGTGAGGACAAACTTTCAGGCGTGATGCTAGGACACGTGGCGCGTTGCTACGTCCTGTGAGACGACGATTTCGATGCTTTTTGTTTTTCCGCCCCGTTTGTTTGAGCTCGGCGGGCTTATAAGGTATGGTTCGTTGATTTGGTACAGGAGAAAGATATTGTTTGTTGGGCTGATAAGTTATGGTTTATAAGCTAAATATGAATCAACGAACAGATTATTGCCTGTCCTTTTATATAACGGTTTTATTTACCGCTGTCCGTCGCTCTCCTAAATGGTGGTGTACCCCATTTAAACGTTACAAAATGGTACACCATGTTGGTTTAATTGGTTGTTTTCACGTAACAAAAAATTATAGTAAGCTACTCCGTATTAAAAAAAATTGAGAATGAAACTTCAAGAGCATGTTGTAGATGCGACATATATAAAGAGAATTCATGGAATGGCTTTTCGAATAGAGATATAAAGGTTTAAGTTGAGTGAGAGTTAAACTAGCAACCTATGTTATTATTATTATAGTACTCCTGTATTACAGCAACTCCAACCGTCAAAAAATATATTCTAAAAATCGGGATTTAGCTATTCTCCAAAATAAATAGCCCATCAAAAAGCTAGAGTACTCCAAAAGCTTTTGTATAAATTAGCCGATCTCAAGTGCCCCGTTATTCCTTTTTGGGCACGATCGCTCGTCTCCGGTCACAAAAGCGCATGGGAGAAGGCAGGATTGCGGGCTAGAAACGGTATGGTAAGCAAGAAGGCCAAATTGGAGATTGAGATGGCGAGGCTGTTGGAGGCGTTGCTTTCCTATAAAACGCCAAAACGGATTTCACAAAGGGATCTAGAGAGGTTGTATGGACATGGTGTTGGACTCATCAACGAGCACCTTTTACATGCGTGAAATTTTTGCATTTTGGTCCATTTTTAAAATATTTTTTATAAAAAGACCCCTGCCAAAACTTTTGCTACAAATAGATCATTTTTAAGCGTCTTAGAAAATCACGTCGAGGTATGAAAGTCGGCGTCGACTGACACGACGCCGAGTCCTTGCCACGTCACCGACGACTCCGGGGCTGGCGCATGGGGCCCAGTACGTCGGCGTCGTGTCAGCCAACGCCACAGGCCTAACTTCGGCGCGGTGGGGAGTCACGTCGAGTTCTTGGCACCATTCGGCGCGCGGCCCAGGCGGCCCAACAACGCTTCGTGGGCCAAGAGGTCGACGTGCGATCAGCTGGCGCCGAGACGCTAACCTCGGCGTGGCCCGACTCAACGCCAAGGTTCGGTCAGTTGAGGCCGCGCCGCTGCCCCCTTCTTCCTCCTCCCTCCATTCAGAACCAACAGGTGGTCATTTCCCACTCCCTCTCTCTTCCAACGAACCCTAAATCCTAAATTCAGCTCTTGGGAGGCCAGATCGAGGGTTTTGACGTTTTACCAAGGTACTCCTTTTTCCCCTCTTTCATTTCATCCATTTAGATTCGGTTGTTTGTGTTTTTTTTAACTTGGCATTATAGGTTTGGTTTATGTTCATGTCATTTGTGCAATGTATGGTGGTTCAAATGATTGAATGGCCCAAATGTACGGTTGTTGTTGTTGTATATGTTCTGGTTTATAATCATTGAGTTAAATTTTGTGTTTGTTGGGATTCAAATTTTCTTAGGGTTTGTAATGAAAAGTTTATTTGGGAGGTATGGTGATTTAATGTTAGTAGCTTTACATTCGTTGCAAGGTACTTTGGATTAATTTTTTTTCTACGTAATGTTAGGATGCCAAGGCGTGGTAAAGCTCGTATTCCAAGGTAATCCCAATGTTTATTCATTATTTGTGCAACAAATAGAAAACCCTAGGTTTAGATTTGGTTCTCCGTTAATATGACTAAATTCTTTCAATTGTAGCTATGGTCGCCAGAGGGCAAATCCCTACGACCTAAAGCCTCTCCCTGAAGGTGTTCCTCGACCCATGTGCTTTTGTGGTGATCCTTGTAAGGTAGACATCTTTGAAGATGAGGAAACATATAGACAGAGGTACTGGATGTGTCCCAATTATGCATGGGAACCTACAAAGCAACAGCGCCGTGCATCGATTGTGAGGAATTTTTATTATGTGTTAATTAATTTTCTTGTGATATTAAGTATTACTTATTTGTTTGTTTTGTAACAATTTGTTTTTCTTGCAGACCGTTCCACCACTGTGTGACTTTGAGCAGTGGATTGACACTGAGATCAAGGAGTCGGACAAGCAGCATCTAGAAGACCTGAAGGAGTGGGATACGGAGGTTAAGGAGAGGTTTGAGCAGAGACGCAGATAGGAGGCTATAGAAAAGGAGCATAAGGAAGAGGAGGAAAGGAGGCGTGTTGCTGCGTACAGGGCGAAGAGGGAGAAGAAGCTTGAGCGTGTGCGCCGAGCGAAGGCAGCGATGGAGGAGAATCCCGATACCTAGATGAAGGGAAAGTGGTCTTGTTGCACTCAGTAGGTATTTGGTTTATTCATGAGCGATGTCGTGTAGCCCTAGACTTTTTTTACTATGTTGTAATGCACTCTGCTTTTATTTCAGATAAACTTATTCCCTGGATTTTTTTTATTATGTTGTAATGCACTATGCTTTTATTTTAGATGGTCTTATGCCCTGTACTTCGTTAACTATCCTAGGACTATAGTGTTACTGTTTGTATCACTGAAAAGGCTACTTGTGCCGTTGCAGTCACTGAAAGGGCTACAAATACTGTTGCAGTCAATGAAAAGTCTATTTGAAAACTCACTGAAAAGCCTAGATTCGTTTACTATTGTATCCATATACACAATGAATTAATATCAGAGTGATGTACTGCATTTAGATGAAGTGACAAAACACAGGTGTAGCCTTTTCAGATGAAATGACCAGTCATGGTTGTAGGCTTTTCAGATGAAGCATCTAGCCTTTGCAGATTCAATAAATGAGTACGTACACAAGTTTTTTGTCAAGTAGCATTCATGGTGAACCTGCCTTCATCTCTATATATAGTGCTCCATGTCTTGCTCCACATCCACACAACGTGTTTTCTGGTTTAGTTTTAGCAAATGTCGAGCGGAGGTTCCTCGAGTGGAAATGGTTTCGGTGGAGGGAGAGGAAAGGGGGTGAGGAAGGGACCTCCGATTG
The DNA here is from genome assembly GCF_019320115.1 of Miscanthus floridulus. Taxonomy (NCBI): domain Eukaryota; kingdom Viridiplantae; phylum Streptophyta; class Magnoliopsida; order Poales; family Poaceae; genus Miscanthus; species Miscanthus floridulus. The sequence goes on along the minus strand of NC_089587.1, from coordinate 120,989,372 downwards.
TGTGGGAGGGTTCTCTGGGTCCTGATTCTTTTGAAGAACCAATAGAGGAATTTCCTTTGGAGAGGAAGAGTGACTTCACCCGTGAGAGACCTCTTAGATCATACGACAAGCGCATTGAAGATTGACCAAAATGCCGCCACGGTTTGGATTGCGTTGTGCAGATGTACAACGACTGTGACGGTGGAGGCCGTCGTTTCTTCAGATGCCCGCGAGGATTTGTATTTCCTTTGAACTCTCTCCTTTTTTAGATTTGCATTTGGTTTGTAGTAGTACTTATTGGTAGATGGGTTTTCAGGATTCAAGCTGTCCAGATAACTGTGGCTTCACTAGATGGGTCGACCCTCCTCCTATCTATCCCCATCAACAGTACATCACATATCTACAGGGACGCATCTTTGACCTAGAGTATGGCCCTGGAAGTGGTAACAGGGACAAGTCGGACGACGACAACAACAATGATGTAGAGGAGGCACTATGCAATAATTCGTACTGCTAGTGCCCGTACCATAAGAAGCACGGGCCTCCTTCTCCACCGCCACCGCCACCGCCACTATCAACTGGAGGATACTATGGAGAAGGTGCAACTCAGTTCAATATGTGGGAGCATTATTAGGACTAACCTTTGTTAGGCAATCCGAATGTGGAATGTTTGTATGAGTTGTTCTTTTCAATCTCCTAAGGCATGCTAGGTTTAGTTTGCAACATGCCATTGTTAGTTTTCATGTGAGTGTGTAATCGTAGTACCTTTGCAACGTCTGTATCACTTGTTTCTTTCAATCCCCTAAGGCATGCTAGGTTTAGTTTGCAACATGCCATTGTTAGTTTTGATGTGAGTGTAATCGTTGTGCATTCGCTATTTCATAAATTGTAGTTTACCTATCTCTAAGTTTCATGTACTATGGTTGATTCCTAAACTAAAAAAAATTTGACTCTCTAAAAATAGGGGATTGAAATCGAACCAACCTTCGGTTTTTCCTGCAGGAACAAACATAAATATAGCATGTCTACTCTTATTAGTATAACTCGTGTTAGTAGAAGAGGAATCGTTGAGAAAGATTTTTCATTTGAATCATGCAAATAGGATTTCAACCTATACCAAAGGTTTAGAAGACCTCTGTCTTTAATACTTTATTCTTTCTTTTTTATGATTTATAGGCTCGGCGTCAAGTCGGACGACGCCGAGGTAGATGACCATGGCGTTGATTCAGCCCACGCCAACCCTAGGGTTTGGCTCGGCCGTTTACGTGTTGGGCTGAGGCTCGGCGTCGAGTCGGCCCACGCCAACCCTAGGGTTTGGATCACCACGGCCCACGCTAGGTTTGGACCGAACCTCGGCGCTGAGTCGGCCCACGCTAAGATCGGACAGCTAGGCGCCGAGTCGAGCCACGCTGATGTTTGGGCCACGGGCGTCGTCGGGTCAGCCCACACGCCTACCTCGGTGTTTAATATTTTCACGCCGAGATTATCGGCTCGGCGTCAATTTACGGAACGCCGAGCTTGGGCACCTCGTCGCTTCGAGGCAAAGGATTCTAGTATGCACCAGGGGTCGGCGTCAATTGACTAAACGCCGAGGTGCCCACCCTCGGCGTGTGTTCAATTGACGCCGAGCTCCTGGGTTCACCAAAAAACAATGAACTGAGCATACACATAACACAGAATACACAGAATACATGACAGAATACATGAGCATATAGAATTTCACATAACAAATGACCACACCGATATACACATTCATTCAACATCCATACATACATAAGGTCCAACACATTCAACATCCAACATAGTCCAACACATTCAACATCCATACATAGTCCATACATATGCTTCATCAATCATCCAGCATAGTCCAAACATAGTACAAGGTCCATACATAGTGCATTACATAAGGTCCAATGCATACATAGTCTATGCACAAAAGAAGCATATGAAGTCTTTGGATCTTTTAGCTCGCTCCTTGTCTAATGCTCCATCATTTTCTCCTTGTCTCTCTTTTTTTCTATAGTAGTCCATTTTCACAACTTTTAGCGGATATTGAGCTAAGTTAGAAACCATTAATGAGACTACCTTCACATAGCTATTTGGTGTTTGCTAAAATCTGAGCCAAGTATCATGATTACCATATCAAAAGATGTACCTTAACATGGACGGCGAGCGTAACGCTTTCCCCTCCCAAACGAATAGGTACCTGGAGTGTACCTATCCACTGGTCTGAGCATCCTCTATGGATGTCTAGAACCGGAGGGGCCTTGAGTTCCTTGGGGTGCATCTTCAAGCTGGAACATGCCAATCTCATCATACTCATGCTCATAGTACTCTCCCTGTCCTTCATCATCTTCTCCCTGGTGTTCTCCTTCATCATCATAAGGACCATGTCCTTGACCACCCTCTGCACTAGTTGCTGCACCATGTGAAGAAGAAGTCCTACCAACATGTGCACCATGTGAAGATGAAGTCCCTCCAACATGTGCAGTAGAAGGTCTAGCACCAAGCTATTGTGGGACTGCCACATCCAGGGCACGTCTACATCCAAGGTGTGCAGCTACCTTTTGGAGGCGATGCATGGCACGCTGCATTTTGAAAGCACTATTAGTAAGTGGGGTTGGTCGCAAAACCATATAAAGATGTAACATCAACTGAATGACAGGAGACTACCTGAATGTGCCGTCATAACATGGAGGCCTCATCAGGATCACCCACAGGAATCATCAATGCCCTTCATTGCTCGGCCACTGTCCTCATTATCTCCGTGCTCTATACAACAAAAATAAGAATTTAAGTCTCCATCATAGTAAAGACCTCAGAGATGGAAATAGTTGTATCACTTACAGCTCTAGCTAACGTAGGGGCGATCTCAACTTGCCTGCCTTCTCAGGTAGCTTGGTCATATGGGTTGTTGCCCTCATCCTCGCTCGTAATGTCAGCAATGTCTTGCTCCGTCCAAGTGGGCCTCAATTGAAGCCTTGTTTGTTGACCAAGCCAAACAAGGTAATCATCGAATGCCTTGTCATGATGGACGGCGTGGATGCCCATGTTGTTTTGCTCCATCAACATCCACTCATCAATGTAGCACTGGTGCTCCAGCTGCCAGTTGGTGATCTTCTTCTTTTTTTGTCTACTGAACCTGCAAATTTTACACCATAGCGGCAATATGAAGGCCTACTCAATGATTCATTCATGTGGAACGAACAAAATATTGCATGTTACGTACTTGTGGAGCTGCCAACCGATGGATAAATCCTCGGGCATAGAAGGCTATAGCCTACTAAACTGCCGTGCTACACGGTGAGGGAGATGGTACTCCACTGCATAGAAACAAATAAGGGGGGTCCTCATCATCCAGACGTCCTTGTCTGCCGTGCACAAGGAGCTCAAGTTGAGATCCGTGACTTGCCTCCGCTGATATGGGCGCCATTCAACCTGTACAAAATGTCGTCATCAACTAGTCGACACTCAATTTGTGCACATATCCTTGATTAGGCCAAAAGGGTGGGAAACTTACATGCTGTGGCAAAGGGTGCCCAGCTCGTTGGTGAAGCTGATGTACGCATGGCGTGACACGTGGTAAGTTCCGTGGGCTCGCTCGTAGAGGTGTGCCACGGTAGGGGCGACAACTGTGTCTCCTTGAGGAAACCAAGGTTGTGGGGGATCAAGCTGATGTGGTCTCCCAACTAGAAGCCTCTCCCACATCCAAATCTGCAAAAAAGAGTGGAAACTTGTATGTTAATCACTTTTGTTAAGAAAAAACATTGAATTGTAGTGGAAACTTGTACAACTTTGCTTTATTACCTGCAACAGTGTGATGCACCCTGACATTGTAGCGTGCGCGCCTCCAGGACAGCGGCAAGCCTCACAAAGCTGACGATACAGGAAGGCAAGTATAGCTGAGCCCCAACTCCTATTACCGACATCCTCCTAGTTCCAAAGGCACGGGATGTACATCCAGGACGCCATGTCTCCAGTGCCGTCAGGGAAGAGAACCATACCAAACATGTGTAGGACGTAGGCCCGACAATAGTATGTCATGGTCTGGGCGTCTACGTTGGATGGGCACTCCCGAAACTGCTGATGAAGCCACCTCAGTGACACCCCACTGCTGCGTTGTTTCTTGCTAGCCTCAACTGCTGCTGGGGGACGTCCCAAAAAGTGCTCAACCCGCTGCTGCCATCCTTCAGACTTCGTGTCTCCTGTCACTGGGAATCCTCAGATTTTGACTCCAAGGATCATGGCAACGTCCTCAAGAGTGACCGTCATCTCCCCGCATGGTAGGTGAAAGCTGTGTGTCTCTAGACGCCACCGATCTATCAACGCCGTCAACACCGCTGGGTTGAAAGGTGGTGTGCCTCGATGACAAACACGAGCAACAGTAGCAAGGTTCACCAGCTTTAGGAGGGGCGTGTACCTCTCGTCGTAGACCATGGTCATAGAGGCCTCATGTGTCATTGGCCTCAGCACATTCAAAACCTGCAAAAAAAAGACAAGCATGAAAAAGTATTAGTTCATGTCACTTTATAAAGAGCATGGACTATATAGCAAAAGATGAACAATGCACTGTTTCATACGAATTATTGAATATACCTCTCCGTTCTCGATCCTCCAAGCCTGGTGGTGCTCATCGAACCTTGGATCAAGAAGGGGAACCGATCCATCCTGCAACATAAGGAATGCCAAAGCATTAGTATAAGTTAAAGCATGTATATGTGGTACGAAGTAACATAACAATAAAAAAACAAAAGTAAACCAATGCACCATTACACAAAGCAATTCAAGTAGCTAGCTTGGTGGATACCTGTTGTCTAAGTAGTTTAGGACATTTTCTCTTATTGTGGCCCGTCTTATGGCAACCAGAGCAATAGCTCTTTTGGGTGTCCTCTACAAAATGTGTCCCAACCTTACTCGTGGTTGATCTACCTTTCGTGGCTCGGTCCATGTCCATCGTGAACCGCTTCCACCGCCTAGGTCCTCTACTCTTCCAGAGTAAACCAAGATCAGCCACATACTTGGGGCCATCATAAGTAGGCCATTGACTCTCGTCAAGAAATGGCTCCAACTAAGGATTTTAGGTGCTCATTAGTTTCCTCAAAGAGAACTCTGTGGCCATACGGGGAGGGACCTCAGTGTCAACACGTCTAAGGCGACATGCTGTAATCATGTGGGAGCAAGGCCTATGGTATATGGTCGGTTTTCCACACGTACACTTGTTCTCATTGATCACTACTTTATGTTTTCAAGCACCCCGGTCTTCACCACCAATGTTAGTTCCACCACCCTCTAGAATCTCATATCCATGGTTGATCGGATCGAAACATGAACTCTTCTGTCGTTTAGACTTTTTCTTTGAGAAAGCTAGTTCCTAAGATGCTAAAAGTGGCCAAGCTTTGCTTGCTGTCCATAGAGACCTTGCATGCTTCTTCCTCAAAACGAACCAAGCATTCAAGTTGTAGAAGGTGAATGAGGCAATAGCAGTAACAAGCAGACCACGACAACCTCTTAGAAGGCTATTGAACATCTCTGCCATGTTACTAGTCATGAAGCCCCATCTCCAACCTCCGGTGTCATATGCAAGTGACCACTTATCCTTCGATGCCATCAACTCGCTCAAGAATTGCCTGCCATCAACATTTGTGGCTAACTTTAGGACATCTAGCTTGTCTTTGAATAATTGAACCTCTTGCTACCTGCAAACCTCCTCAAATAATTTGAAGTTGTCCTTTGTGTGATCACGCCTTATAAGATTATGAGCAAGGTGTCTGGTGCACCACCGTTGATGTATTTGGCCGTAACTAGGAATCTCTTGTTCTACGGCATTCAGAATGCCAGCATGCCTATCGGATATCACACAAACATCACGTCCCAGACCAATTACCACTTGTCTTACTAGCCTGAGAAACCAACACCAACTTTCCGTGTCCTCCTTCCGAACAATCGCAAAGGCCAATGGCACAAGCTGGTCTTTTGCATCTGTCCCAATACAAACAAGCATTGTGCCTTCAAATTTTCCTGTAAGAAAGGTTCCGTCAATTGAGACGACGGGCCTACAATGCTTGAATGCTTCGATGCTCTGCCCGAACGCCCAAAAGGCCCTTCCAAATACCTAGCTACCATTCCTTATTTCACCCTCCTTAGGTAAATACTCGAAGTGCATCCCAGGATTTATAGTCCTCATTGCGTTCAACATTACAGGGAGGCGCTCATAAGCTTCTTCCCAATTTCCAAATATTATTTCCAGTGCACGCTGCTTTGCCCTCCATGCTTTTCCATACTTGACATAGTAATTGTACCATTAGAAGATTATCTCAACCAACGCGGACACCGTAATGGTTGGCATATGCTTCACCATGGGGCATAACTGCCTTGCAATGAACCTAGAATTGAGCTGCAGATGGTTCTCTTCTGCCTCAGCAGTGGCACAAACATGTGGTTGCTTCATTGAGGTAATCTTCCATTTGCCTGCCTTCGTCTTCCTAGCACATACTCTCCAACTACACTGTTGTTCTTCACAAGCAACAGTGTACCTCTTCTCCTTGAATGAATTGATGACCCTAAAAGGTCGGTTGTGTACAATGGAGTACTATTGCAACCATGTTTTCAACTCATCCATGGTAGCAAACAATATGCCCTTTCGTATGATGAGGCAACCGCTAACATCAGGCACTGTTGTATCACTTGGCCCACCATCAGCTACTGCCCTATGACCATGGCTAAGGTCCTCAAAATCACCAACTAGTGGATCTCTCCAAGGCAAGACCCTAGACAATATCTCTATTTTCCTAAAATTGAGACGAACAACAGGGCGATCGTCATCAGAGTCTTCGGCTATCTCCTCTATGAAGGATTCATTATCTCCCGCTATCTCCATGTCAAAACGGTTCGTAGCCCTAGCATCACCAAAGTCTTCTTCACCACTAAGATCATCTTCGTCGCTAAGCTCATCCTCAATAGAAAAGTCTCCGCTAGCATCGTCCAAACCTTCTTTTGCATCACCAATTACATAATCATCATCCTCTTCATCACTATCATGATTGTCCTCACCATTGGCAACCGCATTCTCCTCCTCATCTCCACCGCCCTCAAACCAACCTCCATCATGCTCGAGCAATCCAAACACTTCACCACCACCATAGCTTAGTTGTGTGACATGTATTTCTTCTTCAGACAAAGGACCATAACCTATGTGAGCGGGGGAAGATGGGCATGCTTCGAAGTTATCATTTCCTAAGCTGGACTCCTTACTTACTACTAAATCCAAAGATCGCACTTCTGAGGCTAATACAACTGCCTTGTAATCATTCCATTCAGACTCGCTTGTAATTTTGAGCAACCGCTTGATCCGAGTACCCTTCGACGACCCAACATCTATGACACCTTCAAACTGAACATGCACGTCTCCTTCATTCCAGCCTAACTTAACCTTCACTCGCTCCACTAACTGGGTCAAAGATGGTGTTTCAGAAAAAATCAACAACTCCTCACACATGTCCAGAAATTCTAAACTATCATCTCTTGTCCTAACAATACGGCCTCCATGATGCAACCTTACTAATTTATCCATCTACAGCCATCACACAACAAGTAGTGTCACATATCAATATATCATGCGAGTTTCAATCCAATAAGTAGAAACTAAAATATATCATTTCATCTTTTTCAACCCCAACAACATAATCATTTCTAGTCATAAAAAATTGAAATCTAATGACCAACAAATAACTAAAATACATACTAACCCTAATGACCAATAAATAACTAACCCTAATGACACCTACAATAAACAAAGAACCCTAATAACCAAAATAACTAGAAACCAAACTAACCTAACATGTTCAGCACACAGTTAAACAACAATGCACTCAATCAACCTAAGCCATACATTTTGCAAATGCAAATACACATATACCAAAACACCATACACCAATGATTCTACATGATTAGAGACAATGCAAGCACATCTACGTAGATAGATTGAAGGAGGGGAGGGACCATTACCTCGAGGAAGCTTCGGGAGACAAGATCCGGGCACCTAGGGTCACATTTGGGGGTTAGGGTTTCGTGGGGGCCGTGGGGGAGACGAACAGAGAGCAGAGCCGACGCTTTCAGAATGGAGGGAGGAAGAAGAAGGGGGCCGCGGCGCGGCTTCAAGAGTCCAGATCTTGGCGTTGAGTTGGGCCGCGCTGAGTCTGGTGGCTCGGCGTTAAGTGACCCCGCGCCGAGCTATTGGGCCACGAAGCATTGTTGGGCCGCCTGGGCCGCGCGCCGGATGGTGCCAATATCTCGGCGTGTAGTCCCACCGCGCCGAGGTTGGACCTGTGGCGTTGGCTGACACAACGCCGACGTGTCGGACCCCATGCGCCACCGTGTCGCCATCGACCGGGGTCGTCCGTGACATGGCAAGACCTCGGCGTCGTGTCAGTCGACGCCGACCCTCATACCTTGGCGTCATGTTCTAAGACGCCTAAAAAATGGTCTATTTTCCGCAAACATTTTGGCATAGGTCTTTTTGTAAAAAAATGTTTTTAAAAGGGACCAAAATGCAAAAATTTCACTTTACATGCAGTGCAGTGATCGTTAAAGCCTATAATTATTAAGCAATTTCTCGTGGCAATCATGAACCATTAATTTTACATAGATTGGTAGTATATATAATTTCACTATAATTATAATTATTTGAATTTAAAATAATGTGTTTGACAGGTATCATCAAATTGTTGTCAATGTTAGAAGGAACTTATATTTTCTATTGGAGGAAGCATTTTCTTTATTTTAAAAACTACATCTGCCTTGTATAAAACAAGATGCATGGCGCATGGTGTATGTCTGGTTGCTTATGCTATAGGCCTGTTTGTTTCGGCTTAAAATCAGACTTTCATTCCACCCAAACGATTTCATTCTTTGATGATTGTTTGAACCATGGCTGGGAAAGAAATCGCCCTTTGCACTGCCATCCCACATAATCCTATATCGTGAGCTTTCCTCTGCGTTTTCTCCACTGTAAGCCCCTTTTTCCATCTGTCGCCCTCCTCTGCATGCATGCGAAGGGGTTGCATAGCGCCGTGTTGGCTCCACCCGCCATGGCAGAATTTTTTTTTATTTTTAACATTTTTTATAAACTAATTTTATCTCTAACACTGTTTTATTTTTTTTCTCCAAAACTAACACTTTTGCCCGCACCTAATTCCCTGGCGCGGCAAAACGCCTGTGCAACGCCATGCATGGTGGCGCGGCGAGAGAGATGACGTAGCAACGACTAGACGCCGACCGGTGACGTGGCAGGGTCTGCCGCGCCATCCCTCATGGAGCGGCAGTCCTAGGTAAATATTGCCCGCAAGCCGCCCTCCCTCTATCTGCCTGGCCGTCGCCGCGCCTAGCCGTCGCGCCGGCCGCACCACGCACGCCGGTGAGCCACTCCCGCTGTGCACACACGCGCCCGCCACACCCGCCGCGCCACGAATGTTGGCGCGCCACGGTCGCCGGCCGCCCGCTGCGCCTGCCGCGCCCGCACGCCACCACGGCGACGACGCCCATGAAAGGATCAAGATGCCCAATTGGGCTAATTCTAAAATTTTTTAATAATTAAATCCTACGGTTAGCCCACTTCATCCCTTGTGCCTAGAAAGTGTTTCTATTGTTCTACCACACAAAAGTTTAGCAACCTAAGTTTCAATCCTACTCTAGCATGGCAATTCTATAAATGTAAACACAATAATTGAATTGCTCAAAGTAAAGAGAGAAGGAGGAACGCGGCGATGTTTTGCCGAGGTATCGAAGAGTCACCACTCCCCACTAGTCCCCGTTGGAGCACCCGCGTAAGGGTGTAGCTCTCCCTTGATCTGTGCAAGGATCAAGTGCTCTCTACGAGTTGATTCTTCGACACTCCGTCATGGTGAATCACCCACAACCACTCATAACTTGAGTTAGGTCATCCACAAGCTCCGCTGGATTATCACCAAGCTCTCAATCACCACCAAGTCATCTAGGTGATGGCAATCACCAAGAGTAACAAGCACAAACTCTCACTTGACCACGACAAGCCTAATGAGAAGGGTGGATGCACACTTTGCTACTCTTGCTTTCACTAATGAGGTTTCACTCTTGAATTCTCAAATCTCAATCACCTCACTAGGACCTTGCTCTTCTTGGCACTCTCAAGGGTGTTTCTCAGCTATTGGAATGAGTAAAAGTAATTCCTTGAGTAAATAGAGGAAGTATTTATAACCCCTCATTCAAAACAAACCGTTATGTGCCTCTACGGGGTGACCGGATGCCCCGTTCAGTTCACCCGCCTCTGTGCAGTTCAATCCTACTCTAGCAAGGTCCTCCTCATGATAGCATCTAGCAGTCTGGTTGTAGAAGTAAGATCCCTAGGTGTCCTGCTTGACCCCTCACCTAATGGCTCTATGAAGCAAGGGCGAACTAGATCAGTAAGAGGCACAAGACCGCCGTGAGGATGTCTAGGGGGGCTCTGTATGTCCATAGCAAACCTCATGTATACAGATGGGTGAATCTTGTAGCCTAAGTATCTTCCTGACCCTAAAGCTCATCAGCCTATAATCTCGGCCTCTGAATGCAAAGTGAATGAACCTGTAAGCTGGGTCAATCCATAGTGTAGCATAGAACTCACAGACCCAAGATGGAACATATCTGCTTGTCCGTCCAAGTAAATCTGTCAGCCTTGGTAGGTAAGAAAGGTGAGGACGTATCTGCTCTCCTATTGCTACTACTATGGCCTCAATAGAACAGACCCTCTGAGACCTAAATGCAACCCCACTGTTAAGATTTGCATTATAAAAATCCTCCTATAGTGGTGTGTAGAACCCCTTTGAAACACGCTCATCCCTCCTAGGCGGGAACCAATCCTCAAATTGCACAAATCTGAGCTGCTGCACTTGTTTGGCCGTGGCGGCCCTTAAATCTAGATGAGTCACTGGAGGCGGACCATGTGGTCTGGGATCCCTCCGCTATGTCTCTGCCCTCGGTGTCATATGGGTATGGGTATGACTAGAGCGGCGAAGCTATGGTGCCTGCTCTATCTCCTCTGCCTGCTTTGTCTCCTCGGTCTGCTCTACCTGCTGCTATGGCTCCCCCTAAGGCTGAGTCTCCTCCAAAGCAACTTGTCATCCCTTAAGCATGACAGTCCCAGCTGGACTACCATGGCAATGCTCAACCTGATCTATAGCTGCTCTCTATTCAGGTGAAAGCTGATATGCAATCTGGACTCTACTCCTAGCACCTCCTCTCTCTGCACGCTCTACGGCGGCTATAACTGCGGCTGCTCTCGCTGTATCTGCATCTGCATACTTCTGCTTCTTAGACATGATCTTCTTCATCCCCTTGCCTTTCACATCAGTAGGCAAGCAAGGTGGAGGCCTCGGATCCTCATCACCTAGACCACCTCCAGTGTTCTTGACATGTGCCATCTGAAGCAATCTACCACCTTAGACAAGAACCAACTATCACTGACACTTCTGAGGCTTGGCCTCAATCTGTACTCGCGAGCTTGGCCCTGAGTTAACTGAAAACTGCCAATGAGACCTCAGAAACACCGACTCACTGCATGTTAGAATAGATCATATATGAATAATTTCAATATACATCTAGAGATACAAAACCCTAAGAAGCAAGCATTAGATACGAAATTGGAAACATGGGCTTGCTACCTGACGAACCGGTGAACTGAAGAGTAAGGAATGGATCACGGAGAACCACCGAGAGCAATTGACGTCTAGGGTTAGGGTTCAAAGAAGTGGCCAATCAATGCAATGTGGGTGCTGCAATGGTGATGCTGGAAATGTAGGCTCTAGAGCAGGGGCACGCGCTGCGGAGATGTGGACGCAGTGGAGCTAGGGCTTGGGAGCAGTCTCCATCATTGGGTTGTTCCATGGGCCTTTCACCTTTCCTCCCCTACTATGCCCCTTCTTTAAATAGGGAGGGGGAGAGGAGTTCTCGCCCCATTCCTAGCCAGCCTCTGAGCCACCACCACTTCTCCTTCCTTTCCACCGAATGCGGTGGTTCCTGAGTAAAAGAGGGGATGCGAGGGAGAGAACAACTTATAGGTCTGCTTGTGAATCTAGAGCGTGATGTCGAGCTAGAGGTCGTCCCATGTAGATGAGACGGTGCGAGCCACCCTTGTTGTGGGTGCACCACCGCCACCGATGGAGGAGGGGCACTGGAGGGCGCCGAGCATCATTGACCTTGCCGTCGTTCGTTGTGGCCTTCCTTCGGCGGGAAGCGCCTCCTATCCCAACGCCGTTGTCGGGGTTGGAGCTGATGATGATGGGTAGTCCCTGAACGCCCTGGCGGAGGGGCACCGCATTCGCCGACGTGGTGCTCAACATTGCAGATGATGGTGCCTTCGAAGATCCCGTGGCGCGGTGGGATGTTGCCGATGGAGAGCGTGGTGCAGCGGCCGCAATAGACGAATTGTATTGTCGATGTCACTGCAAACAGTTCTTGATGCCATATAGCGGCCCCTTGCCTTTCTCCGCATGTCTTTTGGTTCCTTTCAAACGGGGAGCCCCCAGTCAGATGGCTCCAGTCGGCCCTTTGCGCGCCGGTCGGAGAAGAACGGTGAGCAGGCTTCCCGCAAGCCCCGGTCGCGGGGTCGGAGTCGTAGGGTCGGAGCAGGAAGCAGTGTTTTGGGCCAAGCCTTCCGATTAGAGAGACTACATGGAGATGGCTGGTGCCTGAAGCGAGTGGTCCGGTCGGAGAAGTGGGTCAAAGAAGCTGATGAGCGAGCAGCTTGCGCCTTCATCAGTCGCACCGTCAGCAGATGCCGTCGGGTCGGTTTAATACCTTTTTTTTAAACACAAGTAGTTAGTAAATGTAAAAAGTTTAAGTTCATGGGGGAACCCCTATGTAAAACATTCGTGTGTATTTTAATGACTGCAATCGGTTTTTGTTTTTGTGATGGAGTTGCTCCGTTCGGGGAAGCTTGTTCCCTTTCGTTCCTTAGTTCTCCCTTAGCATAATTTTGTTTTATATTTCTTTCTATCTTGTACCTGCCCATTTGTTCCGTAGGTCACAACTTTGCGAGCCCGGGGCATGGCCCGCGAGGCTCGGTCGGTCATAACCGTAGGAAAAGGCGGGGTGAGATCAGTCGGAATGTTCTAAAGCAAAGTTACGTAAGGTAAAACAAAGGAATGAACTACCCTTTTGTTCAGGTAGGAAGGAGTTTCTTCATACAAAACCAAAAGAGTTCTTAAGGTAAAAACAAAAACAAAGGGGTAGTAGAGCCCCCCTAGTGGAGCCCCAGAGCGCCCCGAGCCGAAAAGTGTTCGGGTCAGGGTGCTCTTACGGGAGCGTTCGCTAAGTAAAGGTAAGACTGAAACTTAGGAAGAGAAAAAAGACATAGCTGTTCCAAGGTTGTCGGAGAGAGCGTCGTCGTTGTTGTCCCTCAGTCGGTAGGCTTCCGGTCGGATCCCTTCATGCTCTAGTCATCTGGATCCTTGTCTGCTGCGCCCCCTTCTTCGGTCGCTGTCTCCTCACCTTTTTCTTCCTTTGGCCTGTCGGTGTTTCGAATAAGCACCAGCAAGTAAATTTATAGTTATGCACGTTAGGCCCAGATGGTGTGCAAATGGACACAAGATTTATACTGGTTCGGGCTGAGTGTCCCTACGTCTAGTCTGTTGCTGCTCGTGTTATTAGCACCGAAGATGGTTCGTAGTAGGGGGCACAAACGGTCGAGAGAGGAACTGGTCCCAAGTCTCTGATGGAAGGGTCAAAAGGATGCCAAGAGCTTGGTAGCCGCTTGACTGTGTGTGTTGTGTGTTCAAGAGTCGGTCGGCTCTAACCGACTAGGTCGCGGTCAGAACTTGGCGGTCCTGTGGCTGGGAGCATTGATGTTGATCTAGTGAGTATGGGCTTCAAGAAAATCGATCCCCCCTTCGGGGGAGGGAGTGCATCCCCTTTTATAGATGAAGGGGATGGCTCTTTACAGGTTAGAGGGAGAGAGTACATATATTTCTAAGTCTTGCTGCCTACGGTGATAAAAACTGGATAATGGTTGAAGCCCCCCAATACTATCAATGTCGCTGTAGGATGTCGGATGTGCACGGGAGGTCGAGCTATCTTCTTTAGGAAGGATGATGTCGGTACCTACAAGATACTTCTTGATGCCTAGTGGCATGTGAGGAGTCGTGCTACGTTCACCCGGTATGGCAAATCCTAGAGCCCATACCGTGATCGATGTCCAGAGACATGCGGGGGGCTTACCATATGGGAGTTTCTAGTGGCCCTACAATACTTTGTGATAGGGTGGCTATAGAGCACTGCTTCGTATAGGGTATGGTCCCTAGTACAGTGGTGTTGACTTGTGAGCCATGTCTTGCCTTTCTCCGCACGCCTTCTGGTTCTTTCCGAGCAGGCGTCCCCGGTCGGATGGCTCTAGTCGGCCCTCAGTGCGCCGTTCGGAGAAGAGCGGTGAGCAGGCTTCTCGTGAGCCCCGGTCACGGGGTCAGAGTCGCGGGGTCAGAGCAGGAAGCAGCGCTATGGGCAAAGCCTTTTGATCGGAGGGGGCGTCTAGAGGCTGAAGCGAATACTCTGATCTGGTGGACCCGAGGGGCCATGATGCGGGTGTCGCTCCCTTGGGATCATATCATGGTGATAGCATATCCGTCATTTGTGGAGGACGCGAGTCTTTTTTTGGACCGTAGTGGTTGTTGTATGTCTACGTTGGGTTCCATGCCTAAGGGCTGAAGGCGGTGCCCACAACTCTATAGGGCAAAGAGCACGCGCCCACAACACTATTCAGGCTCTGCTATGCCTGGAAGGGTCTAAAGCATCCATCCCATCATTCCCTAGTAGTACTTTTCCTATCGGGGCGCAGGGTATGGACTCTGGTATAGTGGTTTTGACTTATGAGCCATGCCTTGCCTTTCTCTACATGTCTTCTGATTCCTTCCGAATGGGGAGCCCCCGGTTGGATGGCTCCAATCGGCCCTCAGTGCGCCGGTCGGAGAAGAGCGGTGAACAGGCTACCCATGAGCCCTGGTCGCAGGGTCGGAGCAGGAAGCAGTGTTGTGGGCGTCCCTCGGGCGAGACCGAGCCCGTCCCTCAGGGGTCGGGCGAGGCAGAGTCAATCCCTAAGCTCTCGAGGGAGGCGGAGACCAGCCCTTAGCCCTCGAGCAAGGTGGAGCTAGCCCAAAGGTGTCGGGCGAAGCAGAACCGAACTCCCGTCATTCGAGCAAGGAACATAGCGGCGCCCTTGTCCGTCTAGAAGTTTTTAACATTCGATGGTTATTAGTTCCACCTCCTTGGGTACCCCGGTATTAGGTCCCCGACAATGACCTTGACCATGCAGGACGTGGCTATCTTTGGCCTTCGGTTGGGGGGACTTCCAGTGACAGGTATAGTTGACAATGATCACTGGAGGGAGCTGGTGGCTCAGTTCATTGGCTTTCTTCCACCGGAGGATGAGGTTTCCAAGAAAAATAAGTGAGCAATTCAAGCCTATTTAATACTTGCATTGCTTTTCTGTAGCCATCGGGTCTCATTTTCTTTGGTGAATTTCAGGAAAAGTTTCGGTGTTTCATCGTCGTGGATCATAGAGCGCTTTGATTACTTAGACCCACAGGCTGATGAGGCTCAGATTGATAGGTTCGCTAGAGTGTGGCTCTGGCACTTCCTTGGTCCTTTCCTATTCCCATACGCCGTGGGCAACACCATTAGCTGTATCTTTCTTGACATACTACGCTAGCCGTGGGATAACATAGCAGCGTACAGCTGGGGCAGCGCAGTCCTAGCATGGACGTATCGACAGCTATGCGTTGCCTATCGTCGCACCTCAGGGTATGCGAACCTTGGGGGTTGCTCCTACCTACTCTAGGTTTGATGTTGGGAATGATGACCCATTGGGAGGCCCCTTGTTACTGGTTTCCCTGTAAGTACTTTGGTTCACTATATTCTTCGAGGCAGTTACATATGATAAAATTATTAATGGCTAATTCATTATTGTGTTCAATGCAGCATTGGAACGGGCAGGATACACTGTCTATGGCTCTGTATATCTAGACGCAAGCAGAGTTAGTTAGAGGGAATATGAGGTGCAAGTACAGGGAGTACACGGACTGTCTCGACGTCCTGACACAGCACCAGGTTATGCTCTCTTTACTATCATACATGTGAATTGTTCGATGTACACTATATCACAACCTAACTCAATTACGAAATGTTCAGGTGCATTGGTGTCCTTGGGATACTCCAGAGCTCTAGGACTATCTGAGTCCTATCACTAGGGATGAGTCAGACGAGTATCGCTGCAACGTCCCTCTTATTTTCTTCCACGTGGTCGAGATTCACTTGACCATCAGGGTTTGCAGGCAGTTTGGAAGAATGACAGGCTACCCACCATCGCTTTACTCCACCAACCAAGAATCACACGGGTGCGTTATCGATTAATAACAAAGCTACAATTTAGAGGTGTGTATGGTACAACTAATAATCGTTTTGTTGCAGGTAGGACCGTAGAAAGAGGTATAAGACCAAGGATTGGCGCGTGACACACAACGCGTATATCTAGTTGTGGCAGACCAGGGACCCGCAACCGATCGATGCGGGTCCCCCATACGACCAACACACCTTCGACAAGTACCTACGGTGGCTTCATAGGTCTACGAGGACACATATCAAGCCCCCGTACACTGAGGAGGCGATTGACGAGGACGACGAGGAAGATGTGATCGAAGATGTGTACGACATTGCCACTAGGGATGACACACAACTACAGAGAGCTCCGCTTCAAAGATACGTGGTAACATACTCGAATGGTACAATTTGTTATCCATTTAGTATTAAGTATGTGTACTAAAACTGTCCAACCATATTTCTGTACCCAGGCGACACAATTGTCAAGGTTGTCCAATGAAGCAGCGTTTTAGCTTCACGAGTCTAGAGGGCAGGGGTCAAGCATTCTCAAGGCTTTTGTGGAGGTAAACATAAACTTGTCCATTCCAAAAATATTTCTTTAGTGCATATGCGTTTGGGAAATGCACCAACTTTAACGTCTATTCACGCAGAAGGTGAAGCGGAGCTGCAGGAAGCATGGACACTCCTTGGGTGGAACCCGACTACCCGGCGCGGTCAGGTGCCACGTCTTCTGGCTCTTTGAGGACACCAACCGGCTCTTCTCAGCCGGTGACAGGTGCCGCTTCCGCTGTGTGTACACCACCACATTATAGTGCTGAGAAGGACCCTGCAAACATGGACGACGAGGATGACGATGGCCCCCCGGGCTTCCACATATAGCACCACCAGTGGGACCCTTGGCAGCAGGACGAGATCGACATGTCTCAGCTATGTGGTGCCCCGCTTGGTACCCAATGAGCCTTACATGTAGTAACAAAGGTAGTTTCTTTAAATACGTAGGCTCCATGAACTAACGATTATAAAGATTATAAGTAATCGTGCATATCATATATTTGCAGGGTACGAGCCGTACACACCGACAACGCGACCACACCGATGTTAGCTACACTCCCAATGTGTTGCCTACAAATTCAAAGAGACAGAGACGTCCGAGGGATCCTTACACTCTTGGGACTTAGTTGGTTATGTCAACTTATATAGAACGAATATTGTCGTCCGAAACTTACAGACTTAGTTGGTTGTGTAGAACTTACGTCGAACTTATGTTGAACCAATGAAAATGTTATGTGACAACTTGTCAACTTGCGCACGGACTCCATTTATTTGCTTCATATTCGTTTCAATGCGTCGCGACAGCACTTGTAGTTGTTTACAGTACCGACAACAGCTCACATTCAATTGCAATTGAGGCCGATAGGCTTCTATCTGCGTCCAGGTCCTGCCACGCCGTGGGTCTTGGCGCGTCAGTGCTGCGCCATGGGCTATGGCGTGGCAGAACTTGCCACGTCACCGGTCAGCGCCCCGATCGTCGTCACGTCACCGGTCAGCGTCTCGGTCGTCGCCACGTCATCCCCTTGCCGCGCCACTATGCATGGCGCGGCATAGACGTTTCGCCACGCCAAAGAAATAGACGCGGACAAAAGTGTTAGTTTTGGAAAAAAATAAAACAGTGTAAGATTTAAAATTAGTTTAAAAAAGTGTTAAAAATAAAAAAAAATCCCATGGCACACCTGCTCCCGCCGTCGGAGGCAACGGGGTAAGAGAATGCGCAACCATCACCACGCGGTCAAAGTCTTTAGAGAAAAAGACGAACACTTTGCAAAAAAAAAGTACTTGAAAAGCTACACGACTTTTCTTTTACTCCTTGAGTGTGATGGTTGATATGTAGATAAACCTCTATGATCTTATTGTCCTCTGCAAAACCAATCCTACGGCTGCTCTTTTACGTAGCTAACTCTTAGGGACATACATGTAATTTTTTACACTCAGGATAGAGAAGCTGTGCGTATAATCAGGAGTGCCAAACTAGAACTTTTGAATTTTTATCCTACAGATTCTTCAGACCATAACTTGTTAAAAAATTCTGATCGGATTAAAATCGATTATTAGATGATCGGTTCTAGACAGAGCCATAGCTAAAATACAAGAAACAGCAACATGTGTAACCGCGTTGTAGAAGCAAGGGATGGATAAGTGTGGGCACGCCACCTTGATTTAACCGGCATTTCAAACATCGTACCAGCTAGTGGGCACTGTTATATGATTACCATGTAAAAGTGAAATCTGATGCATTAAACCATCGGTAGGTATGAGAGATTTCTTTATACGGAGTATTTCCCAATCAAGATAGTGCGTGCAGAGGTCTGCTTTTTTTTTTTTTTTATTACTCCACATAGCTAGCCCAAGACGGGAAAGAGAAACATGGGAGACCTGCATTGTTGAAACCTGCAGGGGCCGGTGGATCATGTGTCACGTGTGCGCACACTGCCTTGAGTTGTCTGGCATTTCAATCCGCCATATAAGTGGCCACTGTCACTTGCTTGTCATGTAAAAGTTAAATCTGATGCATTAAACGACCGGTTATAAGGACCATCCTGCACCATTTTCGTGCACCTGGGGCTATTTGGTTCACCCACCTGCATCATTTGCCTGCACCCGCCCATTCACTTGAGTCCCTGCGTCCTAGGTCCTCTCGTACGCAAAAATTAAGCTTCCCTCGTGAGCAAGAATGACTTGATGCACGCACGATGCAAGGACCCATATGTCATGCTCCTAGAACTTTGATGCTACATGCATCCAAACAAGGCTTCTTTCCATACAACATCTGTAGCGAGAACAACCAAACACGATCACCTGTACAAAGACCGTCCTGGCTAATTTGGGCCCCCTGCCATCCTAGCTCGGGGCGTGTACCGCAACTATGGATGAAAACGGGACGGGAAATTCCCGTACCGACCGACACCGTATACCGCATTAACCGATCGTATACCGTTTTTGCAGGAAAAACAGGAAACGTGAAACCGACACCGTATTTTAGGCAGGAACGGGAACAGAATCAGTTAAGGAATTTTCCCGACCGTATTCACGGTTCCCGTATTCGAGCAGGAAAATTCCCAGCGGTATTCCCGTATTTTGTACACCTGTTACGGCGGTTCCCGTATTCACTTGTTTCCATCTTCTGCGTGTGAGGCTGCACTGATTTTTTCCCCCTTAGACCAATCTTAGTGGAGTGGAGGTTTAACGATCCAGTTTTTAAGATTCTCATATGTTAAAACAGTATAGACAAATTTCATCTTGATAAAATTTATTTCACTCTATGAAATTCTTCATTTATATTGTATCATGACAGCTTATTTAATGCTCATAAAACTCGCATAAACCCTCTCCCATTTTTTTCGAGAACACAACTTTACGTGTATTTAATTAAGAAGACAAACCCACTCCCACTGAAACTAGCCTTAGATGAAATGATCAACAATACTGCATACTAGTAGTAATTAATTAATGAACAATCTTTCGTAGTTAGGTCATTCAAGTTTCTTAGCGTTGTTTCCAAGACCGTGACATAAAACACACGCTCTCGATGCATAGTTCCATTATATTTTCATAGACATTTATTATATATGACTCGTATAGAGTTGGTAATAGTGCCCAAAAGAGTTTCATCCCCACGAAACTCACTTCTCTCTTCATGAAAACATTGCCAAGTCGTCAAAAATATGTGGCAGGCTATTAAATGCAAATGAAACTCTCATGAAACTTTTACTAAGACTAATCTTAGGTTTTATATCCTAGATTGTTTTATATCCTGGATTTCAAGATTGTCATGTGTTAGAAACCGTAACAATGAGTTTCTTTATCCCCTCGAAACTTCCATCTCTCTTTATCTATACTATATATTATGTCATATTAGCTTATTATTTAATGCTCATGAAACTTCCATGAACCATAGACTGGGACTGAGACTGGCCTTATAGCCGTGTACCGATAACTCATTAGCCGTGTACACAACGATCACATGCATGTAGCGGAGCAGTAAAGTTTCAAACGTCACACAATGGAAAATAAAATAGTATCGCCATGCAAGCAACTATGCCAACCCCCCCCCCCCCCCCCCCCCCCCCCTTCTCTCTCTCTCTCTCTCTCTCTCTCTCTGGACCTGTCCATTTCCCTTCATCCCTTGTGAGTCTCTTGGACTACTAGTGATTTGCGCGCGCCCATGCACGTCTAGAGCTGCTTCACTTCATTCGTTTTGGTTTTCTACAAAGCATGAGAATGTATATGATATGCATCAAATGTTGTGACCAGGTTTATAAAGAAACCGGCAATAAGAGTAGGACCATTTTCCAGCACAAACAATAAAAGCATCAGGGGCAAACCATTAGCCACCACAACATCGTTGATGAAGTTTATAGTCAATTGGTTCACAGAATTTCATATGCTATCAAGCTCATCTATTGCATGGATAAATATGGATATTACAATGATTGTTTGGGGCAAGTCCATATCCTAGCAAGTACAGATTTTTCATCACATAGAGGAAGCTTCTGTCTAGAATTGAGGAAGCTTCAAGTCAGGGTTCTCTGTGCCTCACCCTGCAACACCCATGTAAACTTTAACAGGACAGCCATTGTCCGGCCACTTCCCTGACCTACAGACGACACTACCTCATCTAGTTGCTCACCAAGCTGCCTAGCTCCACACCTGAATCGGAGATTGGGATCACGAAACTTGCTTGGATTATCAGACAACCATTGGATTAATATCACAGTTCACTCAAACCTGGTAAATTTTGGTTTAAGTAACATAGGTGAGCTCACCATCTCATCTATTCATTTATACAAACAGGATTATTGTCCAAAAACCATCACAGCTAGCATGAATTTAACAATGTAAATTTAGCATTTTTACCCAACTATTCACAGTTTCTTCAGAACACTTTTTTAGCATAACTAAAACCTGCCTTTTCAGAACATTTACTCTATGATGGCATTCCAAATGCTTCATAATTCAGGAAATGTTAACTTTGAGCTAGAAACCTGATGTACAGAAAGCAAAATAAAAAAATGGATCAGAGCAAAAGCTGAAAGATCATATACAGAGAATGCATACCTGGTAGCAGCTTTTCAATTACTCTACAATTCTATATGGACACCTTGAGCTAATTAAGTAAAAGCAGAAGCAACATCAAAATGCAATTAATGCATAGAAGCACACAACTTTTATTTCAGGATTTTCACTTTGTTACTGGGAAACCCTCCACCAACATCCTATTTTCAAAAGGTGAACCTGATTTTGCTTTAGCCCCATACTACAAAGGACATCAAGTAATTGTTTTTTTTTCATCTAGAATGAGAAGCTTTTTAGTAATCTTCACATTCTATTGTGAAGCCTCATCACAGTCTATTCTTATCAATGCACAAGGCACAAGGCGCCTTTCACAGTCTATTCTTGAGCTAATTAAGTATACTAACCAAGATGCACAAGCCAAACTTACCAATGCAATAACTGGATATTTAGGATTTTTTCTCCACCACTGGGAAACCCTCCACTATCATCTTGGTTTTCAAAAGACAACCTGAATTTGTTTTAGTTTTCAAAGAACAAAAATAAGTGATAGATCAACAAATTAATTTCAACGCAGTAATAGAAAGTCTGCAGTGTAGCTACAAAATCTGTCCCTTACATGTATTGGCAGCATCTTGTACAGATAGATGAAACAATCAATTTGAGTTTTCTGAATAATAGTTCACTGGTAAGAAAACATTACACAAAGGTTAACTATACTATACCGTCGAGCCTGAGGGGGCCCTCCTGGCAGGCATTGGCGTCGGCTCCTCCTGGGCTCCTGGCAGGCAGTGGCGACGGCGATGACCCAGAGCCGACGAGCCGTCGCCGCCGGGTTCTACGCAGCGACCTTCCTCTTCTGCCGCCACCGCTGTTTGTGCTAAGAGATCTTAGCTTCACCAGTGTTAAAAAGTGTGAGGGCGAGAGAGATAGGAGAGGAGATATGGCAGTCTACCTCGTCGGGCCGCTGAGCTGTTCGCCCGCACCGCCCGGGCGGGAAAACGAATGGAAAAGCGAGGACGGGGACAGGCCGGGCGGCTCAACTGTCGCAGTCAGTCGGACGACAGGGGAGACGGAACCGAGGGGCGCGCGGCGTCTTTACTCCACGCCGCGTCTGGTTTGCATCGCGGCGGAGGAGCACCTGTGGGACTGCGCTGGTAGTGGCATGAGGCTGGTCCACATCGCACACCATCGCACCCCGCGCACGTGCCCAGCACACCCGGCAAAAGGCAGATTTTCTAGGCGTCACTGCTGCTGGGACCGGAGCCATCAACCAATCCCTGATAGATAACGAGCTGGGCTGGCCAATCTCCGAGCGACAACAGCAAAGGTGCGCAGGCCCTCTAACCGGCACCGTAGAGACTCTTGTAGCGCTGGTGGCCAGGCCCATTGTGCCACCGCTGGATCCAAATCCAACCTCCAGCATTCGTTTCGACGACGGCTGAGGCCGGGCCGGCTCCTGCTGTTCTCTTGTTTTTAAATCGAGGACAAGCAGCAACCAAACACAACATGTGCGCAAATATGAGCGCGCGCACGGCACCAAACATTGCTACAAATGGCAATGGTGTGCGTACTCCTACACAGCGAACGAGCGAGCGAGCGAAGACGATTTCGAACGATGAAAGCGACCCGACACATAAAACAAGACACTAGTTAGATGTATATGTCCGGTACAATACAAAGGCTGAAGCAGTAAATAAAAATAAACAGCCCATGTGCTTGTCGCGATGTTACGTAGGAGTACCTATCTAGAACTAGAAGGCCTTACTGGCAGTGGCGGAGAGGAACTTGAAATCTTAGGATGCCTCCAACGGTCTTAGGAACTTGAAATCTATTCAATGTGGGAGAGAGAGAGAGCAAGAAAAAACTTCTCGCTAACAATCAACAAAGCGCTAGTCTCGCTCAACTAATCTCATCTAAACGCTTGTTCCCTAAAATCAAAATAGAAAAAAAAAACAACTACTTATTAAACATGTAGTTGAGTGCTCCGCTGTTGTTCGGATCTTGACCGAGGCCAAGAAACACCGCCAGTTCCGCGCTTTCCAGGACATGAACCGCGAGCACCCTTACGTTTCTTTTTGTTTATTTTATCTTGCTCTCTTACGTTTCTTTTGTTTATTTTTATCTTGCCTCCATGCATGCTGGTGATTTGGATCGACCGCTGCGAACACTCTTAGTGGAGGTCAACGACGAAGAAGCCAAACCAAATGTAGCAATTTCATGGTTTATTCACCGACTAAATGTTTTAAAATCACTATTTTTCTCGACAAATTACTCAAATACAGGGTGACCGTAACCCCTTTTGGCCCCCATGAAGCGCCGCCACGGCTTGCTGGCAAAGCTCATCGGGGCTAGGAGCTTTTTTTTCAGTGACAACTTTCTTCATCGCTAATATTAAAGTAAATATTTTTTAATAAAATACACGTGAATAATATTTTTCTTCTTCTGTTGCTTCTCACCTCCTACACTCCTATATGAAATTAATGAAGAGCAAAAGGACCAAAGGCGCCGGCTGATGAAGAGATAGAGTAAAGGGTTAGGACATGGATGCATGAGCGAGGACACGGAGGTGAGAGTGGGATCCAATCCACGAATACGATGCTCCAGCTCTGGCCTCTGGCCTCTCGCTGGGTGCACGCTAACGTTTTCCGATCGGGTCAGCTAACTCTCCAGCACAAGAGGCCGCATCTAAGTCATTCCAAGAATCTCGAAGAGTCAAAACATCTTAAGTTTGATTAAAATTACAGAGAAAACTATAAAGATTTGTGACATCAAATAGGTATACTATAAAAATATAATTGATGAAAAATCTAATGATACTTAGTTGGCATTATATATGTTATTATCTTATCATATAAATTTGGTCAAACTTGAGATCTTTGACTATTCAAGATTCTTGGAACGATAAAGGGAGTAGAAGCTAGGCCCCACCGTGTGCCGCTGCAAGAGGAAATACTTACGGTGACTGAATATACCAGCGTGTCGAACTGAATGCGCGCATGAATGGTTGATGGTTGCCGGATGATCCATGCATCATGATACAGACTAAAGCCTAGGTTCCTTGCTTTTATCAACGATCGTACTTTTATTTTAGTTTCTCTGTTTATCTCGTGCTATTTTTTACTATCGTACTTCTATTTTAGCTTAGTTTTTATGTTTATCTCGTGGTAATTTTTAGGCCTTAAAATGAGTATTGAGCTTTTTTTTTGCGAAATATTAAAATACTCTTTCCAATAAATCAACTTCTAGAGTGACATCAAATTATTGTATAGAACTAGGAATAGTTCTATACATTACCTACCAAGATGCTATGAGATTCATATTCAAGTAGCACCATGTCACCCCTGGCAGAGCAGAGGAATGCTTTATAGGATACAGCAAAACTATCCGGTGTTCATTTCATGATGATCTCCGCTTCTCCGATGAAAGAAAGAGGCTTGTTAGCATTTCTGTGGTCCTGTTCTACTTTATCAGCCTTATGATAAACTAAAGCATAGATATTAATACTACTTTATTACAAATATTAAAACTACTATTGTGATGATGAAGTAACTACAGAAATAAAACCACAGTTTGGTTCACCCTGGCTGTCTGGCAAATGTACCACTTGTTTCTGCATCTCCTACATCTCAGGTCTTTAACCGTGTCTCTTTAGCTTTTACAAGTGCAATATGTTACCCGGAGTTGCTGGTCACCAGTGATTAAACTTTTGGCAACCAAATTTTAACACAAATGGCTCTAATGTTTCAGCAGTGTAGTAATCAAAGTACGCTGAAGTTCAAGGCCAAATGATCAGAAGAAGAATGCACGTCTACGACCTTAAAAAGGAACAATATTTAGAGAAGCACGGATCAAAGCAGGCTGCTGCAGACGAGTGTCTAGAAGAAATTAGATACCTCCACAAGCCCTTCAGTAATCAGCAAACCATTCAGGAGTCCGGATCTCCGGATATTAACCCTACTGTTTGTGTCATGATCGTCAGACTTAAAGTTGGTTCAAAAGATTGGCATGGCGCTAGATTTAGTAACAGGGGGAGTTTCCATTAATTCTTGGGCACCTTAATTAAACTTCTTTTTTTTAGATTGATGAATGACTCTTTCTTTTTTATAGTAGCTAAAATAAAGCAAGATGTACCTTGCCCTTATGCAGACAAAAAAGTTTGACGAGGATACTTATTGGTTCCTAGCAACCTCTGGCAGGCACTGAACTAATTTTAAGACTCACTTCAATTCTTCTGGAACCAAAGTGGAATCATTTGCAAGTGTGGTGGTAGCACTGTGCCTGCTTTAATTTGCCATTGCTCTGGGCAGCTCAAAACAACTTCTGGGAACCCTTGATATTTTGATGAAGGATGTGTGACAGTATGCCATTTAAGATGCATGTGCTTCAGATAACACTTCCAGCCAACATACCAATGGTCAACTTTCAAAAACTGTGATTATCGTCCTTGCGGGAGTACAATTTTCTGGAGCTAAAGGAAAGTTCAATCGGTTGGAAGAGTCAAATAGAAACCGTGCGTTGGAAACCACAAGCAGTACACGAGTGCTAAACAAAGATCGTGTTCAAATGGTAAACATGAATACGTCGAAGATCTATTTGGTCATTATTTCAACTCTGAGGTTACTCTGTTTCACTAGGAACTGTGACTGAATCGATGGCTCTGAATATTCCAGGATTCAGTCACGAGGAAATAAGTTATTCAGAGCAATCGATTCAGTCACAGTTATTCAGTCAAAGTTATTTCCCAGCGATGGATAATATTCAGAGCAAATTAAACAACATGTAGCTTAAGTAGGAATTATCCATAGCAGGGACTGGTATTTGAAGTCAATCTCCTAGGAGACAAATGCTAATTCCATAATTACCTTGGCTCAGCAAGAGTACGTCGCGTGACAGAAGCAATTGCACATCTGGCAGATTGTTCGAACACTCATACTAATTGCAGTCTAATCAAGAGATCCAGGCTCCAAAGAAGTACCTCCCTCTTCTAAATATATGGCCCAAATCTTGCACGCCTAATTGTATTATGGTTCGTTGTTAGCATAAACGAGACAAAAAAGATCACTACTCATAAGAACAAAACTTTGATCAATGATCAGGACAGGCAGATGGCCATCTCCACCACAGTAATACATGGGAATATTCACATCTCATGTCAACTTCATTCGACATGTATATTCAACCACAGAAACAATGATCCAGGGGCCACTTTTACATATAACAAGATGAAAATGCACTGCATTTTGAAGTAGGGAGACAATAGGTTGAGTACAACTAATACTTCTTTAATAACAGCAGCAGCTCGTGTTATTATCTACATGACATCAACTAGGATCGAAACTTTACTAGCAGTAACATCTCATATTATCCGAGTGTCATCAACTGGTAAATGAAAATACAAGCGACAGCATTCCGTAGGATATTTCTTTTTCAAGAAACTACTATACGACTATCAGGCGACCATGCCTTAGTAGAACCTCCCACGGCACTGTGAAGAACCACAATGACAAACTTTGGATTTCATTCTTCTATTCACACCTCGGAAACGATCTGTTTCAGAGTTACTATAGTCATAAGTCAGCTCCTGTAGTGGTGGAATCGTCTCTGCAGCAAAGAACATAATATGCGGCATCCTTTTGTCATCATGGTCCCGAAGAACATTTTGTGCTTGAAGATTAGGTGAACAGCTGTGTTAGATTAATTTGGGCCAGGCCCATTATTTATTCTAATTAATCAAATAAACTTCAAAGGTCCACAATTATTGTTAAGTGGAAAAGTGATTAGTACCATATGGGAAATTCACTAAAAAGGTTATCAACTTAAATAGTGAGTCTTATGACTCTCACATAGACAAGTTGAGAGGGAGAACCGGGAGGCCACACGCGCGCGCCGCTGCCGCCGAGCCGCGCCAGGCCTGTGGCCTGGTTTTGTCGCTTGGCCCAACCAAAACCCTAGCCGCCGCAGCCAACTCCCAATGCCCAACCACCCTATCCAGGTTCATTCCCCCGACAGGGCCTAACGGACAGATGGGAATTGCGCGGCTATAATGAGGGGAGGGCGCCCCTGTTCCAGGTGTGCGAGACCCGACTCTTCCTCTTCCTCATCTGAGCGTTGAGCTGTTCGTCTGCATCTCCGACCGGAGTTCCCTGCGCGCACAGGGAGCTTCGGTAGCAGGCCTCCGGAACTTCCCCCGTCAAGCGTACCTGCACGGGTAGGCGGGAATCAAGTTTTTGGGGAGCGCCGGCTTCCCGGTGCGACTGCTGCCCCGTCTGCAGTTTCCTGTTCGGGGGCTTCTGCTTCCTGACGGGAGAGTCTCGTTCTACTGCTCCGACGCCGCACCTGCAGGAGCTTCCCGTGCTACTGCTGCGACACCGCACCTGCAGGAGCTTCCCATGCCACTGCTCCGACACCGCACCTGCAGGAGCTTCCCGTGCTACTGCTGCGACACCGCACCTGCAGGAGCTTCCCGTGCCACTGCTCCGACACCGCACCTGCAGGAGTCTCCCGGCGCGACCTCCTCTGCAACATGGTGGACACGAGGAGGACTGGTGGCCGCACCAACACCAACGACGGAGAAGATGGTGGCTCACTGTCCGCGGGTACCGGCAGTCCCACCCTAGGGTATAAATCTAATCCCACTGTGCGCTATTGTTCATATGCTATTATGTTAGCGTTTTTAGCGCACTTGGTTGCTGCACTGTTAAATACTATCTGCAGTAGTGGTGCTGTTACAGTATGGTTAGTGGTACTGTTACTATTGTTTAAGTCGTATTTATGGATTAATATAAGTCGTAAATTGACCAAATGTTCAACAAGCTGTGGTTGATGAACCTTCCAATATTTCCATACTCAGATGCATCTATAGTGAAGTGCACATCTTCCATGGTCTGGGAGCAAGAGCTCGAAGAGTTCAAACCTGAAACATTTGATAGCAACCCACTGCTAGCATTCTCATCATCATCGTTAAGGCCTACATCAAACAAGTAACTGTTGTTCCTTCTCTTGTCAGCCTCCTTTTGATGCAGTAGCTCACCAATATACTCACATATGAAGCTGCCAGAAGGAATGGACCTTAGAGATCTTACGCCCCAACCAGTCTTGGTTGTCCTGAATACTTCCAGTGGTATTTTCATATCATGCTGACTGACCCTGTTGTGGCATGAAGGAGGACATTTACAAGATGGACCGCACTCAAATATCACGGACTTCTCATTGAGAATTGTGCCATTTAAGTCAAATGGGATTTCCCCTCCATTCTTCACAGCACAGGCACAGCTCACAGAGTCTGAGCAACCATTGGTGCAGTCACAACCCTGATGCTTTTCTGTAAGCCTAAATGGATATCTAATTCTAGTGGTGTATCGGAAAGGTGTAGGTTGCACATCATCGACTGTATTAATGACACAGATGGGAGTTGCTTCCTTCCCTTGAGATATATCATTCATGCACAGGCCTGGACGGCTTTTGTAGCTCTTCAATCTTTTAGCTATGTGCATAGGAAGCTCTGGCTGCCCAGGAATCTTTTTTAACTTGTACTTAAACACCCTTGAACCTGGTTGACCATCCATCCAGATATCCACCACTAAATACAATCCCTCATAAGTGCAAGGTTTCCACACGTAAGC
This sequence comes from Miscanthus floridulus, assembly GCF_019320115.1. Lineage (NCBI taxonomy): Eukaryota > Viridiplantae > Streptophyta > Magnoliopsida > Poales > Poaceae > Miscanthus > Miscanthus floridulus. The sequence continues at coordinate 120,960,324 of NC_089587.1, read as the reverse complement.
TTTTGATCCTCATCTTTCTTCTTACCAGCAGGCTTCCCGCCAGAACCAGTGTATATCAGTTCACCTGAGCAACCCAATTCATCAGGATAACCTCCAGAAGCAACAATGCTTATTGCAATAAGCATGCCATTTCTATATGTGGTGGTGGCAATGCCTCCCCGGGGACGACTATGTAGACCAGCAATCGCAAGCTGAGATCTGTATAGAAACTCATCACCAACTTCAACTCCAGGAACTTGTCCCACAATAGGACCATGTTTGGTAAAACCTGGTAATTTCTTCATTACTTGAGCAGCTAGAAAGTCAATTCTCATCTTCAATGAACGCTGCTCCATAATTTGTACTAGAGTCCGGCATACAAACTCAAACATCCTGCACAACTTTTTAAATCTGCTCCTAGCATCTGCATTCCTGTGTCTATATTGCCTTTGACACCTCACAGAAGGAAGACCCGATGAACTATTGAGATAAAGTTCAACCTTTCTTTCATGAAACTTTATGTCCCTAAATATGTCATGAAATGTCAAGTTGGAAATCACCTCATCATCCAGTTTGCCCCTACTACCCGATACAGATGTCGAGGCAATCTTCCTCAGTTGATGATCGACAGCTTTTGGCTTCACCATTTTCATGTGACCAAAGAAATCCCTATTTGTGGCGGCCTTCTTTTTCTGTGTCTTTTTTCTCGAATACGCAAAAGATTTGCGTATCATTGTAATTAAGAAGAAGAGTTTAACCATACACACGACACGCTTCTAATAAGCGTCCTAGGAGGTCTTACAGTTGTAACTGGACCTTCCTAGCAGACTGATTCGAACTTCGATATTACATAAAAGTAAACCATCGAACTAAGAGCAGCGTAGAAACCTACGGTCTCCGCTGCTGGCCGCGCGACCCTACTCCGTCATCCGTGAAGAGTCTTCTACCCGTCCTAGCATTGGTCGCCGGGAACAGCTCGTCTAGAGCTTCCACTTCGCTCGACGTCAAGTTCCCTACAAATAAGTCGTTGTATGCTCGCTTGGACATGGATGAAATTGGAGCTGCCGGTGGTGCAAAGCCCATCCTCTGCATGAGGAGCACCTCGCCCCGCTTGGAGGTCGAAATATGCACCAGCGGCTGAGCGGCAATCCGTCTGCTCCTTTTTGGCAGGGGTTGCCTTGTGGAGACATGGGAGCTTGCATAACTTGATCCTTAGTGAGCTCAACAGAGTCCTGAATCCCATTTGTGGTTACCTGCCTTCCACGTACAGTTTCCTTCTTGTCTCTGGAAAATGGTATATGCTGAGTATCAGATTTCTGAACCACTTTGGCTGGCTTGGCTGTGTTTTGATTTGTAAACATGTCCTTACTTCTCAACACATTGCCTTCACCAGACACTCCTGCTGCAACATCAGACGATGCCCTCCTGTTCAACCTACCACTTTCAAATATTATCTTACGCATCAGTTTTTTTCTGAAGGAGTCCTTAGCAAAAGATGCAGCAACAGTGTTGTATCCAGAGGAACTCCCACCATATTTGTTCATCACCTTGACATCTTTTGCTAGTGCCCATGTCTTCCTCCCAAAGTTCCCACTTACACCAGGGGAATCTCTTGCAGAAACATCCCTAAAAGCTGCAGAATCAAGCAGAGCAGCATTGGAAGAAACCTGATATCCCCTAGACTCCTTGGAGGGAACCTCTCCTTTCTCTAATTTGTCATCCTGTGCCTGTACTTCTCCAGCATCTCGATCAGCCAAAGAACTATGATCATCTATAGTCAACAACTCCTTTGGCACAATCGAACCTCCATGAGCACGCCCAGATTCCAATGGTCGATGCACCTTGCTACTGAATCCGCCATCCTTTCCACGGCTAGGTAGCGAGGTGCGTGTGGCAGATATGATCTCTGGCTTTGGTGGCAATCGTGTGGCTGTCACCGTCACCTTCTTCCCCCACAGTTCTTCATTCCCTGCTCCCCTTCCCCTGTTCTGTGCAGCAGATGATTTCACCATCCCAGCCCTTGGACCATGACGACCTAGAGCAGCACCATCCGTGGCATACGGCTTCTTCAGAACCCTCGTACCAGCAGCATTGGGGGGCACCGCTCTCGACAGCGCACCAGCACCATCCTTGCGGGCCACGAGCGGACGAGCAACTGCCGGCTTCTCGAATGCACCAGAACCTCTGTTCTCGCGTTCCCCTTCGTACCGAGCAGCCGCGGTCCACCTGAAGGCGGGTGGTGGGAACTGCCCACTCTCGAAGACCGCCCTCCGCTTGGGCGGTGGGAGCTGCGCGGGCGGAGCAGACGGGCGCTTGCTCCCCACACCACCACCACCTCGTCCGCCGCCACTCTCCTCCCGCGCCGGTGGCGCTGGCGCCTCACCACCCGCGGCGACGGTCGCAGCATTCCGTCCCGCTCCCGCAGGGTCCGCGCTGGCACCGCCCGCCACCTCGCGGTCCGCCACGCCGCCGCCGCGACTCGTGTACCGCCCGCCCGCCTCCTCTCCCGCGTTCCCACGCGCTCCCGCGCCGCTGCCGCCTCCCTCGCCTCGACGACCATTATCGGCGGCGCCATGACGAGGACGCGGAGGCGGAAAGACGCGGCGGTCGCCTGCGCGCTGGGCCCACGCGCGGAGGACGTTGCCCCCGGTCCCCGGAGGCCGCGGCGCGTCGGGCATGGCCTGGCACACAAGCACGAAACGAAAGCGCACGAGATCATCAATCGCCATTTACAGAGCAGCACCACCGCAGAAAAGCGAAAGGAAAACGAAGGGGGAGGCGAGACGCCACACGGAGGGAGGAATGAAGCACGCGGGCGGGCTCGCTCACCTCTGGGCCGTCGACCAACGGCGGCGTTGACGATGTGGTGGAGGCGGAGAATGGAGGAGCGCGCCGACGACGAGGACACCAGGTGGAGGGAGGTGGGGCAGAGAGGCGGTTGGGATTTTGGGTTTTGGAGTTGGGTGCGAACCGGCGAAACGACGCGTGCCTGAGAAGGAGGAAGGGCAGGTGGGGCCGTGGGGTCGTGGGGTCGTGGGGCCGGGCCCTGGCTCGCCCCACGAGGACCGGCGGACTGGCAAGGCGCGACGTGAGCGCGTGTGGGGCTCTGGCATGTGGCGCGACCTGTCCGGCGCAATAGTCTTTTAAAACAGGGTGTTCCGTTCGGGCACAATTTAGCTGTTATATTTTGCTATAATCTAATTTAGGTTCGCTATTAATTAATTTAAAGGTATACCGCTAAATATCTTAATCCCTTATTTAAAACTATGGTCCGGCGTGCCGCTTGCGATTTGCGAGCCTGAGAGGCCACGATCTCGTTGCTCTTCTCCCGAAAATCTAGTTCTCTCTATCTACTACTATTATGATTTATATATATCCGTTTTATTACCGTTGCCGCTGATAAATGAAACTAACGTCCTATAATTAACTCGCGCAAATAGTCAGAATAACCAAATCATTAGCGGCCACTAAATTGGCCGGGTCAATAAATCAGCCAGAGGACGGTAAAAGCCGATGCTACTATAAATTCAAATAATTGTTTTTAATGATAAAATAATTAATTTTGATTTACTCGTGTGTTGTATTTGCACTTTTACACGTCAATCCTGCGGCAGCACGACCTATAGATGGGCAACAGGCCGGCCCAACCCGGCCCGGCACGGGCCCGTGTCGGGTACGGCCTGCTGGGGCCGTTTTTTGGGAGCCCGATAAGCACGGCCTACCAGGCAGGCCGGGCCAGCCCGAGGCCCACTGAGAGAGGGAAGGGGAGGCAGGACAGGGAGCCGCAGGTGGTGTGGGGCGGAGTAGGGCCGGCGTCCACGACGGCAGGCGCGCTCGTGTTCGGCGTCCGCGGCAGTGCTCGAGGCCGAATCCCCACACCTGGTGGGATCCAGTCGAGCCACCGAGGCCAAGGGTGGAGCCGTGGAGGGCAGCCATGGCCATCACCCGCCTCACCGCTAAAGGAGAAGGAGGCTGCTGCTCGTTGGCTTCCCTTGGGTGGCGACGTAGACGGGACCGTCGGCCGCATGGAGGAGGAGCGGAGGGAAACGCGGGGAAAGGAAGGCGAGCGAGGCACGTTGTGAGTGCGGCGTGGCCGCAAGGTGGGGAGTGAGGGGTGGGCCGGGGAAGTTATTAGGGTTAGGAATAGTATTGGCCTGGGGAGTGGGGATTCTTAAGAGGCCATGCCAGGCACCGGGCCGCCACCGGGCCTTCCCTAAATTGCGGGCCGTGCCATGCCAACCCGCGTGCCTAGAGTAAGGCCCAGACACGGCCTGCTCCCTCGGGCCATGCCAGCCTGGGCCCGCTGGCCACCGGCCCGGGCTGTGCTTGAGCCGGGCTAAAAAAACAGGCCTCGTGCTGGGCTGACGGGCTCGGGCTGCATGCCCGTATATAGCACGGCCATGCATTAGAATAACAGCTCAAAATACCATACTACCAAAATAAGTACGGTAATTGTATTTGTTTAAAAGCAAGTGCATGGGTATTATATCTTGAGGCGAAGTTAAGACGTGGAAGTTCATTCACGTGGCAAAGTGTGCTAGCGTCTAGCAGGCCTAGAATGCTTTAAGCGTGGCTACATTTGGAGTGTGTGTGGGATGGAACACACATAATATATGGAATGATAGCTGTATCCCATGTAGTCATAACATGAAGGTCCTTACCGAGATGTAACATTTTAATCTCGACGGTGGATGAGCTTATTATTCTGGTGGATGAAAGGTAGGATCAGGAGCTCATTAGATCTTTGTTTTGGTCTATTGATATTCATTGGATCCTCTAGATTCCAATCTATAATGGGCGAGAGGATTTGGTCGTCTAGCATCACAACAGGAATGGTTTATTCTCAATGAGATGGGCCTATCGCTATCAATGGAGCTATAAGTTTGGCACCAGTAAGATACCCTGTTCGCTTGGCTGATAAGCCATGGCTGAAAGTACTGTTGGCTGATTTATTGCGAGAGAAAAATATTATTCGTTGACTGAAAATGTACGGCTTATAAGCCCAACGAACATGCGTCTAAATCGGTGTGGAGAAAGTTGTGGGAGCTCTCAATTCCAGGCAAGGTTAAAATATTGCATGGCGAGCCCTTCATGGGTGTATCCTGTGCTATGTGATCCTGGCGTACAAACACATCACAAATGTGAGGAGTTGCCCTATGTGCCAAACGGAAGTAAAAGACATCAAGCACGCTTTGTTCTCGTGTAGCCGAGCAAGAGAGGTATGGAGCACCCTGGGTGTATGGAACCACATAGAGAGACTCCGGAGGGTTGACAGATTGGGCTCAATTGTGATCCAGGAACTTATCTGGAATGGAGGATTGGCAAGGGACCTCAATAATGTTGGCTTGGTTGAACTCATCCTCACATGTTGCTAGTATATTTGGTGGCAACGAAGGCAGTTAATTCATGGGGAAGACATCCAAAATCCCCTAAGGTCACAGCCATGTCAATAGCGTCAATTACAACAAATTAACAAAAGAACAAGGAAGCAAGTCATGTCTTGTTGCATTATTCTTGGACACTTAAGAAGACTCCATTGCTTGATGCACAAGTGTGGTGTACCACTCTTCTACATCCCAGCTACGATCTGCAACTAGAATAAATGTAAGAAAAAGTGAATAAGTTTGGCAATGTAACATCCCAGACATTAAAAAGCAACTAAAATTTCTGATCATGAGCATCATCAAGCATAAGCATCAAGTGTCATGCCATAAAAGCATTTCATGTTCCAATAATAGCTTTCATATGTTGCATATGTGATGTTTCATATGTTGCATTGTGGTGTTTCATATGTTTCTTATAATATATTTCCCATGTTGCATGAAATGATGTCAATAATGGTAATTAAGAAACTTTGTGATTTTATATATGAGATTTTGCTTAAACAAATAAAGTTTTGTTAATATAAGCTTTGTAGTTCAAAGTGTGCTCTATAATATAGGATAAAAGTTTGTTAGAGTTTTCAAAGTTAAATAAGTTTAAATTTGAGCTTAAAGATTGAATTCATTAATTGTTCTCACATTTTGCCATTTTGACTCACTGAAAAACAGTTGTTAAGTTCAGTTTTTGATGAATTATTAAATGAATTTTCATAAATAAAAGTTATACAACTTTTGCTGTATTGCTTGGTGTGATACTTGATCTTTGATACCATGTAATTGGTTGGTATGTTTGATAACTTTTTATTCACTAAATAATTCCCAAAGTTTGTTAGTCAATACAGTTTGCAAAACCCTAACCCTGAATCTCTGTTTTTCAGTTTCACCATTTTAAAGTACCATTCTTCTTAATTCAAAATCTTGCAAACCAGTGAGTTTTGGTTGATGATCATGTAAGAAATGTTGGAGATCTCACGTAGATAAACAACTTTTCTTAAGGTTTCTCATCAAGTCGTTTTGCAAAATCGAGAGAACGAGAGAGGAGAAGGGGAAGGTTTCAGTCATGAACAGTGCACCGGCATCACCTGCCTGCCTGCCTGTCTGCTTCACCTGCTTGCCGCCGATCACCACCGCCCTCGCGCCGTTCCTCCACACGCGGACACGCACCTGCTCGCGGTGGCATCACGAAGCAGCTGCTGGCCTCGCCTGGATGCTTCGCCCGCCCTTGCCTCGTCGTTATGAACCGAGCCAGCTATCTTCTTCCTCCTTCCTCCCTCTGTTCCGCCGTTCCACCGGAGGAGCTCGCCGAGCAATTCGCCGCGACCGACGCACCTCCGCCCAATTGCTCACGTGCGTAGCTCCGATGCATCCTCGCGCACCTCCCCGAACCGCTCAAGCCGTCTCTTGACGTCGGAGTTGGCCGTGAGACCCGTTGCCGCCGCGGCAGCTCGCCATGGCCGCCGCGAGCACCTCACCGTGGCCAGCGAGTCTCGCTACAGCTCTCTCCCTCCCGATCCTTGTTCTGAACTCCCTATACTGCCGTGATGCTCACTGGCCCTTCCCTTTTATCTCTTTTTATCTCTACCGTATAGGTCACTGCAGAACGCGACTGCGCCGTGGTGCTCGCGCCGCCACGCTCGACCTCACCGTCGGCAGTCGCGCCTGCGCTGTCACCACTTCAACCTTCACGTGTTTAAAGTCGCGGTAAGTCTCTTGTATGTGTAGCCGTCCTTAGCTATGCCGATTAGTGGCCGGAACGGCAGGCCCGCCGTCGCGCCGCCGTACAGCGCGCCGCCAAGCCGCCATGGCTGCGGCCGTGCTCGTTCCTAGCCCTAGGCCGACCAACCAATAGAGTTAACACGTTCTAAGGAGAGTGGGTAGTGCGAGTGTGACCTCCCTGTGGCCTGAGAGCTCGCCGACGGCCACCTCCGACGAGTCGGAGCGTTGCCGGGCCGCCATGGCCGATGTCAAGCTCGCCGGAGTGCTCTTTCCGCTCCACCAGTAGCAGGGGTCTGTGCGGGAGTCGTAGGGGAACACTTCGGGGTCAACCTCGTCACCGGCGACCTCACCGCCGGCGAGGAAACGGCGGTCAACGCCGTGCACCCGCGGCTACTCGTGGAAGCACTGTGAGCTTGACTGGGGTCCCGCCTGTCAGTCACAGGGGCTGGCTGGGAGATGAGTGAATGAGGTTTTCAACAGATTTTATGTTTTTCAGAAATGTTTAAAAGTGCAGTTTCTTATTTATTTCATAACTAAATATTGGTGCATGCTAAATTCATGAATTTTTTTTGTAGGATCTTCTTGACGTGATATACCTAGGAAAAATATGAAATGATTAAAATCAATAGTTTTTGTATGATTAAAAAATACATATTTTAATTAATAAATACACCTTCCATGATTTTTATAGGCTAAAATAATTAACCTTTAATCATGAAACTTTTTGTGTATGCTTTACATGATTATACCTATGTTAACAAAAAGTTTAGTACTATTTTGACATATTTAACTTGGGTAATTAATTTAAGCATGTTTAAAAACCTTTTATGGATTAATAAAAATAACAATAAATCCCTAAATGGCTTTGGTGTGGTTTTGGGTTTGATTGTGGACCTTGGAGCAATAATCCCTTGCTGTTCCTTGGCAACTTTTATCGCAATCATGCTAGGCTCATAATCAACTTGTTGTTTAATAATTAAAATGATTTAATTAAGTTGTTAGATACATGAATATGATTCATGTGCTTACTGTTTGAATACAATAATCCTATATGATTGCTCAAGTGTGTTTATGCTAGTTGATCTTTTGGATAATAAATATGTGTGATATCTTGTTAAGATAATGGTCAGTGAGTGTGTTGCTTATGCAAGTTTGTTAGTGGATACAAACCACATGTAACCTCCATGTTTAAAGCATATTTAAGGTATGCATGTTAGCTTTATCTTATAATAGGTAACTATGCTAAATAATGGTCTATGTTGCATGAAGTGTTTGTTTTTCTAAGCTTGATGTGCCTTGCTATCCTAGTGTGATAGGGTTGTGTAATGTTTGGTTAACTAGCTAGTCTTCTAGTGCTTAAATCATATAATGTAATATTGCCCTTGGTTGCTAGACCTTTGTAATGTAATATGTGTCACTTTCTTAGTAAGCATGATTGACTTATAACTAAATAATTAGGATACCTTGTGAAGCATAACCCTAGTCCTTTGGTGAAGGAAAGTTGTACTCAACTTTCTTAAGTTTGTTAAGCTTTGTTATGCATTTGTATGTCTTTCATCATGCATCATGGCATGTAGTCCATCTTGTTAAGCAAGCATCATTTATTATGTGTAGTGCTTATGAGAGTGTGAAACCTTGTGTTGATCAAGTTTCGGAGAAGGTCCATCCACCAATGGTGTAGATGCCAAGTCTGACTACTGGACCTTTCTGTGGAATCTAACTTTCTCTGCAACGCAGGCAAGCCTCGGTGCATATCACCATTCTCTAGTATTTACAAATCTTTATTACACTTTAAGTCTTGTGAAATGTGCAGTAAGTAATTTTGAGTTGGTTGAATACTGTTGTTGCATGATTACCTTGATATACAGGTATCCTTAATTATACCTTACTAGTATGGATAGGTCGATACCTCTTATGTTTAGTAATGCTTAGACTTCGGTAAAAGTCGAATGATGGTTTCATCGTTCGCGAGAAATAGATTTACCATGTTCTTCTCAGCTCTGCTGATGGCTCATGAGATTACCCTGTTAATGTTAAATATCTAAATTGAGACAGGGGCGGGACATGGTTATGTCTCTGTATGAGATAAGGGTAATGTTTCAGTATGAAACATGAGATATGTCTTTGGTGGGTAGGCCAGCGGGGATAGCCTATTGTGCATCGTTCCGCCTATGTCGATTGAGGACCGTACCATTGTAGGCCTGTTGTGTGGTCGAGACTTTGCTAGTACTGACCACATACTTTGGTAAGCCTAATACCTCAGCTATTCTATTATGAGAAAGGACAATTGTGCACTGGGAGTGGAGAGATGGCGAGAGTAGCGTGTGCACATCTAGTGAATCTGCCAGGAGCGGCGCTGGAAGGTGGAGTACCGTGCTCTCAAGTAGTGCTAGACCCATTCTCATTTCGGAGGATCCGAGTGAGGGTGGATATATGTAGGTCTCGGACCTTCATATGTCATGTGGTAAGGAAATCTCAGCTAGGCCCATCGATTTTAATCGCCGTTGCTTCTCGGAGATGAAGATGACCCTCTGCCCTGCATCGTAGTTAATCAATGAAATAATGGTACTGATGGATTTGAGCTGGTATAACTTGAGATGAGTTGAAATGAGAAGAGATGCTTGATGAAGTGATTGATTTAGACCAGGTGCTAACTAGATACCGATGATAACTTAATCCGAAGCTAAAACATTGAAACTAAGGATTCACTTGTAGTAAGCTTTTTAGCAAAAGTTACTTCTTGCTTCTACCTTACCTTTAAGCCTGCATGTCCTTGGAGTCTTTTCTTTTAGTCGGGTAAGACTTATTGAGTACCCTCAAGTACTCAGGGTTTGTTGACCCCTGTTGCAGGATCTGACTTGTGCTGCTGATCGAGATCGTGTCAGTGGGCTTGACATGATCTGGTCGTCCCTCCTATCCTAGATGCTTCACCAAGGTTGCTCCTAAAATTCTACTCACCCTTTGGAACATAAGTTAACATGTTACTTGAACATGCTTTGTAAACTAATGTTATAATTCTTCCGCACTCTGATGTAAGTTATTTTTGTACCCAATGTTGTAACATCATGGCAACTCCATGTTGATCATGTATGAGTTGTAAAATGTGGATGATTCGGGGTTCCCTGAGTACACCCGATAGACTATCTGAGTTATCTGGCTCTTATGTGTAGTAGTCAGAGGTCTTAAGGACAATGACAGGTGCATGTGGGCCATATAATTAGGGTGGTTCTGCCACAACTAGTATCAGGCAATCAGTAAGTTGAAATGCCATGTTTTCATAGCTCTGATTTGCAATGCTCATGTTTGGTCTCTGCCTCAGGATCTGCACAGAGGCACTAGGAGGCCTCGCTCTAATCTACTTTAGTTCTAACACCTCGTGTAGCATGTACTCCTTGAACTGCTAGATGGAGTTCTTAGTGAAATAGAGAATGTCAATAATGTTTTCACAAGACAAGGCTCAGTGTAATGGAAAACAATAATTCTACATCCATGGTGAAAGGTTTCAGTTCCTAGGCCCTCAACAAGCAAGCTACAAACATATGCATATGAATTTCTTACTCTGAACATAATTGAAACAAACCAATCCCGCTGGAAGCAAAATGAATACATTTTAGCTTGGGTGGGATAATAGATTTTGTATAAGAACTTAGTAGCTACTAAGATGAGTGGCTCTATTTGTCTAAGGACTTAGTAACCACTTAGAATGTCTGATTGGTGAACCATACCGTGATAAACTGACAATGAGCATGAGTTCTGAAAAAGGAAACAGTCATTTGATTGATCTAGCACTATGAGATGGCTATGTGAGCATAAGACACTTCACACAATTTATAATCCTCTTCCACCATGTAATCATTTTGAAACAAAATTTTAGAAGATAGGAGTGAGAAATATGAGAACGTTTTTAGCCCACAGGATCACCGACTCAGGTGAGTCGACCACTCACCATTCTTGCCTACCACGGCCTATCGATGGGGAACCCTACGGCCCCCCATAGACCATACTACAGGGAGGTAGGCCTTAGTAACAAGGCCTATAGCCCAATCACCAAGAAGAACGCGGAGCAAAGCAACGTGCAAAACCAAAACTCCAACTCAAACTATACAAGGAAAGGCGCCCGAAGCGTAGCTTAGGACTCTGACCTTGTATCCGAATAGGACACAAACAATGCCTCTCAGCGCCTGGACAATAAAGGGCTAGTGAGGGTACCCATTGTAAAAAGGAGAACGAATACCCGATACTCAAAGCAATACAACGCAAATAGGCTAACGCCAAAACTGGATGTAAGGTTATTACTCGACCAAGTCGAGGGCCTGAACCAGTATAAATCGTGAGTCTCTTTACGTAAACCACCGAATTCTGCTATTCCCCGAAGCCCAAACAACTATCCCGGGCACCCCCATGGCAGGCTATCGGTGGTAAAACATCGACAGCTGGTGCGCTAGGTAGCGGCTTTCGACAAATTTTTCTCGAGAGTTCGGCGGACCTCAACCTCAAGATGACCTTTTCAACGGGAATAACCTTTGTCTTTGGATCCTGGATCTGCAAGGCTAACGGTGACGGCAAGCTTCGTACCCATCTCCGAGAAGAAAAAAATTCGATGACGAAGTTCAATACAAACTCGCCGAGAAGATGACGAAACTCTCAACTTCGGATACAACTCGGAATAAGGAAGAAAGCGGATACGAAACTAACTCTAAAAAAGAGATACAACCTGATTCCAAGATAGTCTTCACGGCACAAGAGCCAAGCCTAATTGGACTCGGAGACACAACAACGATAGAGAAGGGATACGACCCGTACAACTCAAAGAAGAACTTGAGAACTTACGGACTGCGCAACACGGCATCAGTCTATCAACACTTTACCCAAAACAAGATGAACTCAGCAAGAAGAATACTCCTGGAGGGAGCACAAGAAGCGATGATCATGACAGTGACCCCACAAGATTGTGTGGTGCATTGGCCAGGTTCTTTCACCTTAAGCAAAGCCCAGACTAGCACGCACGTTGAAGAACTACCTTATCAAGAAGGAAAAGAACTCGGATCCAGCTCAGAAGCCACGGATAGCTCAACCAAACGAAGGATGGAATACCGTATAAGAAGAGCTCAGAAGAGGTATACTGTATACATGGCAGAGCAGTTAGAACAACCTTTGGAACCACCACAGATACCAGATATAAAATCTTCAGACGAATCAGAAGGCAACATCTCGCCAGATGAGAAAAGCGACAGCAACGAAAATGATGAGCAAAGACTAGCAAGGCTAAAGAAGAACAAATTGAAAGCTGGAAGGAGGAACCGGGCTAAACAAAGGAAGCAAGTCTAGAATAAATACAAAGCAGAGCTAACGGAATACAACAAAAAGAAGGCGAAAAAAGAAGCCACAAAAAATACAAAAAGGGAAAGAATTGAAGAATTAACAAAGGAGTTGTACACCCTCATGAATAACGAGAAAGCAAAGGAAGACCAGAAGAAAGAAGTCGGGGGGATTAGAAAAACAACCCGGCGAAGAAGTTCCACAGGAGCCACAAAGGGAGCAGCCACCCAAAAAATCGAATTTTCAAAGGATAGGACCAGTAGAAAGTGCTGATATCAATGGAAGGAAGGAACACTACTCAAAGCAACAAGAAAGAGACAAACCAGAATTGAGCCAATGCTACCAAGAAATATCAAGAAGATTTGACAAAGAAGATGACTACGGAGAGTCTGAGTTAAAAGAAGACAGGTCTTATTACAGAAGGGCAAGATTACCAGATTATGGAAGAACGGAACCATATGACAGATTCCCTTGTTTCGTAGGAAGACTACAAACTTTAAAGCCACCGCACAAGTTTAAACCAGCAAATCATTCCAAGTATGATGGCAAAGTTGAACCAAGACAATGGCTCAGGGTTTACTCCTAATCTATTGAATTAGCTGGAGGAGACAACGACATCAAGGCTCTATTCTTCCCAATGGCCCTCGAAGCAATGCCACTACAATGGTTTGACAAATTGAGGCCAAGATCAATCAGGTATTGGGAAGACTTACAAAAAGCTTTCTGCAACAACTTCACAGGCATCATTACCCATCCAATGATTGCATCCAAATTGAAAGGAGTAAAGCAAAGGAGAGGAGAAAGTCTAAGAGAATACTATAGAAGATTTGGAGAATTCAGGGCTCAAGTCCACGACATTACTGATAGGGAGGTGATAGAGGCCTTTGTAGAAGGAATCTGGGCAAACTAGCAATACAAGGACTATTTCAATGAGAACCCAAGAATAAATGAAGACTTCAAGAGGGTTGTTGAGAAGCTAATTTTGTCAGAAGAAAGAACTCAGCATAGATTTGCTATGGACAACCCAGAGAATAGAAGACCCGATTATAGACAGCAAGACAAAAGACCAAGGTAGGACAATATGGTGGCAACCACAGACAACAAAAGAAGATACAATGGCAACGGCAATGATAGCAATGGTAGCAATCACAATGGCAACTACAACAATAGCAACAACCGTAACAACAGCGGTTACAACAGTAATAGCAACTATCAGAGTAACAACTACTGAGGAAGAGCACCGGAAAACATAGAAAACATGCCGTGTCACATACACCTAGGGGCCAGACACAAGTTAGTTGAATGCAGCACTTTTCAGCGATAATTCATGAAGAGAGAAAACAGGAATCAAAACAACTCGGAGCCAAAGCAAGAAGAATCCAAGAAGGAGGAAAAGAGAGCTAAAGGAGATTATCAAGAACCCCAACACCAATTAGCGGTGATATTTTCAGGTGTTCCTAACACACGAAGCAAAAGACAAGAGAAACTAGCTCACAGAGCCATCATGGCAGCTGAACTAGCCATCCCAAGATATCTAGATTGGTCAGAGTACCCCATCCACTTCACAAGAGAAGGCCAATGGACTAGTGTAGCAAACACAGGATGCTACCCGCTGGTACTGGGTCCAACTATCGCAGGAGTAGCAGTAACTAAAGTACTCATCGATGGAGGAGCCGGGCTTAACATAATTTTCGCAGATACTCTCAAAAGGATGAATCTTGATTGTGAAGGTCTAATGACACCCACAAGCACACCATTCTACGGAATAGTACCCGACAGAGCAGCTATGCCCCTTGGACAGATAACCCTACCCATCACCTTTGGCACACCAGACAAATACCGAACGAAATTCATCAAATTCGAAGTTGCAGACTTTGAATCATGCTACCACATAATACTTGGGATACCAGCTTTAACAAAATACATGGTAGTACCATATTATCCATACCTACTGCTCAAGATGCCAACAACAAAGGGCATTTTATCATTGAAAGGAGATCTAAAGAAAGCACATGATTGCGATGTACAAGCAGTACAAATATCCGAAAGATTACAAGATATAAAGGAAGGAAAGGAGATTGCAATGCTGGCCAACGAAATGAACCTAGATGAGATTAAGATACCGGCTAAGAAGCCAAGCAACTTTGCACCATCAAAAGAAGCCGCTACCAAGACTATTGACCTACTGACTGGTGATCCGGAGAAGACAGCAATTATCAGTGCAAATCTCGACCCCAAATAGGAACTCGCGCTCACCAACTTTCTTCGGGACAACAAAGATATTTTTGCTTGGAAACCAGCAGACATGCCAGGGGTCCCAAGGGAGTTGGCTGAGCACATGATTGATGTGAACAATGGGTCCAAACCCATTAAGCAAAAGTTACGAAGATTCACTCCAGATAGAAAAGTAGCAATCAAAAAAGAGATCACCAAGCTCATGGCAGCAAGATTCATCAGAGAAATAATCAACCCAGATTGGCTTGCCAACCTAGTCCTAGTAGAGAAGAAGAATTCAAAAGAATGGCGCATATGCATCGACTACACAGACCTCAACAAACATTGCTCAAAAGATCCATATGTCCCACCAAGGATTGATCAAATCATCGACTCGACAGCAGGATCAGCTCTGTTATCCTTTCTAGATTGCTATTCAGGCTATCATCAAATATCCTTAAGAGAAGAAGACCAAAGCAAGACTTTGTTCATTACACCCTTTGGGGCATATTGCTATAAATCAATGCCTTTTGGGCTAAAAATGCAGGGGCAACATATCAAAGAGCAATTCAAACTTGCTTGGGGAGTCAAGTCAGAAGAAATGCAGAAGCATACATTGATGATGTAGTAATCAAGACAAAAGAACCTAGATCATTGATAGAAGACCTCGAGGAGACTTTCAAGAATCTAAAAGCATGGCAGTGGAAGCTAAACCCCACAAAGTGTGTTTTTGGGGTACCATCAGGACAACTACTCGGGTTTCTAGTCAGTAACCGAGGAATTAAAGCAAGTACAAAGTAGGTTAAAGCCATCATGGATATGAAACCTCCAAAGAAAGTTAAAGACATACAGAAGCTTATAGGATGCATGGCAGCACTCAACAGATTCATCTCTCGACTAGGAGAAAAAGGGCTACCTTTCTTTAAATTATTGAAAAAGGCAGGAAATTTTGAATGGACAGAAGAGGCAGAAGAAGCATTCCAAAAGTTAAAAAAAATACTTGGCATCATCACCAGTAATGACACCACCAAAAGACAAAGAGGACATGATGCTATACATTATAGCAACCTAGAACATTGTCAGCACAGCAATTGTGGTTGAGAGAGAAGAACCCGGACATGCATACAAAATGCAAAGACCAGTCTATTACATAAGCGAAGTACTAACAGAATCAAAAGTGAGATACCCACACGTGCAAAAACTACTTTATGCAGTGTTGATATCATCAAGAAAGCTGAGACATTATTTCCATGAACACAAGATTACAGTGGTAACCAATTTTCCACTTCAAGACATTCTACGCAACAAAGATGCAACAGGTCGGATATCAAAATGGGCAGTAGAACTCGGTGCTCTCAACCTAGACTTCAAACCAAGAACAACAATCAAATCTTAAGCATTATCCGACTTCATTGCCGAATGGACACAAATTAGTCAAAAAGAACCCGAACCAATACTTGATCATTGGAAAATATATTTTGATGGTTCCCTAAAGTTAGGAGGAGCTGGAGCAGGAGTACTATTCATATCACCAGAAGGGAGACAGTTAAAATATGTGCTACAAATACTTTGGCAGGCAACTAACAATGAGGCAGAATACGAAGCATTAATACACGGTCTAAGAGTTGCAAGCTCACGTGGGATCAAAAGACTACTTGTCTACGGTGATTCAGCTATAGTAATCAATCAAGTCAACAAGGATTGGGATTGTACACAAGATAATATGGATGCGTACTGTGCAGAAGTCAGAAAATTGGAGAAAAATTTCTAAGGGCTCAAAATCCATCATGTACTAAGAGATTCCAACGTTGCAGCAGATGTGCTAGCCAAATTAGGATCAGATAGAGCAAAAGTACCCCCCGGTATATTTGTGGAAGAACTCATAGCCCCATCCATCAAACAACTCGGAAACACAGAAAAAGAGAAGGAGACAACAGATCCAATGGAAATAGATCAAGCAGAAGAACCAGACTAGTCAAGACAAATCATGGTCATACAAAGTGATTGGAGACAAACATACATTGATTTTATCAAAGAGAAGAAACTACCCGAAGACAACGCAGAAGCAACTCGGGTTGTACGAAGAAGCAAAAACTACATTCTGGTGGGGGATAAACTATACAAAAGAGCAGCATCATCAGGAGTACTGCTTAAATGTGTTCTGACAGATAAAGGAAAGGAAATCTTGGACGAAATCCACTCAGGATGCTGTGGAAATCATGCAACCTCTAGGACACTAGTCGGCAAAACATTCAGAACCGGTTTCTATTGGCCAACAGCACTCAAAGATGCAGAAGAGCTTGTCAGAACATGCAAGAATTGCCAAATGTTTGCTAGGCAATCACATGTGCCGGCTCACAACTTAATATACATACCGCCGGCTTGGCCATTCTCATGCTGGGGGCTGGATCAAGTCAGACCACTCAAAAAAGCAAAAGGAGGCTTCGAATACATATTTGTGGCAATCGACAAATTTACAAAGTGGATTGAATACAAACCTTTGGTCAAATATAGTGCAGAAAAGGCAGTGGAATTCATACAAGACATCATGCATAGGTTCGGCATGCCCAATAGAATAATCACAGATCTTGGTTCACCATTTACAGCAAGAGAATTCCAATACTAGGCAAGAGATTATGGGATAGAAATTGACTTTGCATCAGTACCACACCCGCAGGCCAATGGACAAGTCGAAAGAGCAAATGGACTCATATTACAAGGTTTAAAACTAAGATTATATGAAGATTTGAAAGATTATGGTGGAAAATGGATCGACGAATTACCAAAAGTAGTATGGGGTCTAAGAACCTAGATCAACAGAGCAACTGGATACTCACCGTTCTTTCTGGTCTACGGATCAGAGGCAGTACTACCAGCCGACTTAATATGGCTATCTCCAAGAATAGAACAATATGAAGAAGGCAAAGCAGAAGAAACAAGGCGGTTAGAAATTGATTCAATAGAAGAAATAAGAGACAGTGCAATCATACAAAATGCAAGATATCAGTAAGGGTTACGAAGACATTATGACAAAAGTACTCAACCCCGATCACTAAAGCCAGGGGACTCAGTACTATGACTAATCTAGAAGAAAGATGGACACCACAAACTACTCAGTCCATGGGAAGGACCCTTCATCGTGAAGACAGCAACAGGACCCGACACATATGAGTTGATGACTCCAGATGAAATACCTGTAAAGAACACTTGGCATATCAGCCAGCTCAAAAGATTCTACAATTAAGTACAATAGATTGTACTCAAGTTTCAAGAGAAATAAAACAGAGATTATTCAAGAAGAATAGCTTCAAATATGAGCCCTGTCCAACGGACAGAACCAACCCGTAATCAGGTTGGGGAAAAAGGGGCTTCCCTGTTAACAGCCAACCCAGAAATGGTTGCGCTACACAGACAATCTTGTCACTCAACCATATGGAGATGGTCTGACTGACGGCCAACGACCAAATAGCTTCTTGGGTAAGGAGACCCAAGCTAGCATTTATCACTCTACCATAAAGAGATGGTACGACTGATAGCCCTGTCCAATGGACAGAACCAACCTGTAATCAGGTTGGGGAAAAAGGGGCAGCCTTGCAAACAGCTCAACCCAGAAATGGTTGTTGCTATACAGGCGCAATCGCTTACCCCAAGAGCTGGTATGATTGCTTACTTACCCTGCAAATAGCCAACCCGGAAACGGTTGTGCTATACGGGTCTAGTCACCTACCCGAAGAGTGGTATGATCGAATACTTCACCCAAGAAGCGGCACAAGCACTCCAACAACTCGGTCGCCTACCCCAAGAGTGGTACGATCAACTACTTCACCTAAGAAGCGGCACAAACACTCTGACAACTCGGTCGCCTACCCCAAGAGTGGTATGATCGACTACTTCACCCAAGAAGCAGCACAAGCACTCCAACAGCTCGGTCGCCTACCCCAAGAGTGGTACGATCAACTACTTCGCCCAAGAAGCGACACAAGCACTCCAACAACTCGGTCGCCTACCCCAAGACTGGTATGATCAACTACTTCGCCCAGAGAGGGACATAAGTACTCCAACAATCCGATCGCCTACCCCAAGAGTGGTACGATCGAATACTTCACCTAAGAAGCGGCACAAGCACTCCAACAACTTGGTTGCCTACCCCAAGAGTGGTACGATTGACTACTTCGCCCAAGAAGCGGCACAAGCACTCCAACAACTCGATCACCTACCCCAAGAGTGGTACGATCGACTACTTCGCCCAAAAAATGGCATAAGCACTCCAACAGCCCGGTCACCTACCACAAGAGTGGTATGATCAACTACTTCACCCAGAAAGGGACACAAGCACTCCAACAACTTGGTTGCCTACCCTAAGAGCGGCACGATCGACTACGTCGCCCAAGCAGGGGCACAAACACTCCAACAACTCGATCGTCTACCCCAAGAGCGGTACAATCGACTACTTCGACCAAAGAGCGGCACAAACACTCCAAACAACTCGATCGCCGACCCAAAGAGCAAAACAAGCTATGGCAAAGCAGAAAAAAGCCACAAGGAAAGATAGGGCGAAACTTGTCCATATTATTCAAAGACATCTAAGAAGAAAAGAAAGACAGGACGAAGCCTGCTCACATCTTAAAAATTCAGAGACAAAGTATATTACAAGGACATCAAAAGAAGGTTGACTTTTCACATCTTTTCAAGAAGACGGAAGAGAAGGAGAAAGTACATTCATTTGATCAAGAATTTGGTCTGATAGACCACTAAGCTATACTTTGGCCTCCTCCTAGTGTCTTGAAAACTCAGCCATTACAGAAGCTTCAGTAATCCGCTCAAAAGGAGCATCTGGGGAAACAACCCGGACATACAAAACCACATTGTTGATGCACCGGTAAAAACCACCCTTCACAAAAATCATAAAACCGGGGAAAAAGCACCAGTAATCCCTGTTTGGCAAAGACCTGAAGGAACAAGAAGAAGTTCCCAGAACTCCACCATGAAGTACTCAGAGGCTTATCAATCTCAAGATCACCGATCCTAAGTCTTTTCAGTACTAGCAAGAACATGAAGTCTGACAAAACAATAATTTATACCGAGTTGTTTGCACAAGAGCTAGACAAAGCACTCGAAAACAATTTGTCAGGACAACATTCTACAAATACCGAGTTTTTTGCACAAGAGCCAGACAAAGCACTCGAAGATAGTCTCTCAAGACGATGTTCTACACATACTGAGTTATTTACATGGCGCAAATGAAAGCCAGACAAAGCACTCCACCTATCAAAGAGTCATTTCACGACAAATGGAAACAACTTATCTACTCAGCTATGGATACGTACCATGAAGCAACTTCTCAGAAGAAATCCTGATCACTCACACAATTCGTCTGACGAATAAGTAAAGCAGAGACATCCACACAGAGAAACAAAAGAAGCCACATCAAAAGAAAAGGAAAAGAGAAATTGGGGAAACAAAGTTTATGATGATCATAGAAGAACACGACTACTACATACATCAAATCACCAAGATAAATCTACGACCGGACAATTTGCCCTTCGATATCCTTTACGCCAACATCAAAGCAAGGGCTAATGACAACGCATCTAGCCATCATCAGTTTCTCGCCGGAGACCCACTACCCACAGATTCGACATCATCGTTATCTTCGACAGCAAGGGCACCCCAGTCGACTTCGTCTTTGGCGGCGAGCGCCTCCCAATCAACCTCATCTTCACTGTCACTACTAAGGACGATCAAATCCGCCCTTGTTGAAGTAGCGTCAGCAGCAGAGAGGGGGACAAGAGTGACCACAGGAGCAGCCGAGGGATCCTCCTTCTTCTGTAGAGGGACAACCGGCGCTAATGTCCCAACAAGGGGAGCCTTCCCAACCACCAGAGGGGCTGGCAATGAAGGCGATGACGAAGACCTTCCGTTCAACGACTCCACCACGGCTATCCTCAGAGAGCAAATAAGCGAAGAATGCAGGATCAGGTGTTGATCTGCACCGGACAGTCTCAAGACAGATGGTGAGGATCAACCCAGAAGTGCCGGATGAAGGAACGAAGCCCACATCACAAGACTTCCTCCAACTACCACCATGTACTTCCAAGTACAATGCCGCTGCGGGATTAGTCTACCTCTAATCCCTATCACAAGACTTCCTTCAACTACAACAAAATGTACAAGAACTACAAAATACGCCTGGGGGCTGCTCTACTTCACACACTATCATATTCATAACTACAGAGACTTCAGAACAGGCAACAAAATGCTTGATGAATCAAAACAGCACTCCAGAAGGGCATTTATAGGCAAAAGAAGCGGTGCACATGGACTAGGAGCACCGACATAAGAAATCTAACAAAGGACACAATGAAAAGACAGAATTCAATGAAAGAGGACTCTGGCGTGAAAGAACAGCACTCAAGGACAAGCATATCCAAGAGAATATTCCACAAGCAACAATACAACCCGTGAAGACATGCATTGAATTCTCCAACAACCAGAATGACAATAGCAATAAGTAACTGAACAAACAACTCGGAGACGTATGAAGGATCACATACAAAATTACAATGTTAAAGGATTATAGTCGAAAAAGAACTCGGACAGAGAAAAATTATACATCTCACTGATCGAAGACAAATACAAAGGTTACAGACGGCCAAACAGGACCGGATAAACTCAGACATAAGATAGAGACAAGATTCTTAAATATTGCAACAAGGAACCCAGTGGCGGCAGCAGCGGCAGCCCGGACGCAGAAGAATAGATAGAGCAGCATGTTCATTACCAAGCAAGCATAAGCCCAGGGGCTGCTCAACCTCACACACCAGCATATCTACGAATGAAGAAAGAATTGAAGAAGAAATTTCCTACTCAAGGAAGAACCACAACCAACAAAGAAGGTATTTATAGCAAACCAGAGGTAAACAAGGCTAAAGATCACAAGAAAGAAAGAGGAAAAGAACAAAAGAGCAAAGCAACAAAGGCGAATAGTACCCAAAAGCAAGATTCCTGATAAAAAGTAAAAGAAGACGCTCACTCATGGCTATACAAGACCCATCCATGACCAGCAAAAGACAAAGATCAAAGGAGTACAAATCAAGACCCTTCTTCCGGCTTCTTTTCAACAGAAAAGAACCCAGAGAAGGCTCGGGGGCTGCAAGTACCTACCACAGAAAAACATATTTTCAAATTTTTTGACCCTCCAGCTTTTTGTACCAAAAAACAGAAGGCTCTGGGGCTACACTCAATGAGTGCAATTTTTGCAAAATTGCACTCGCTACACTCAAAGGAAAAAGAACCCGGAGGACATCAAGCAAAAGTGCACATCAGCCAAAAGAAGAATCAAAGAAGACCATCTCAAGATTTCACTTCAAGAAGGACCCAAATCAAGACTACAACAACTCAGCCCTTGAAGCTCAATCATGAAATGCTCGGGGGCTTGTCGATGGGGTACCCTACGGGCCCCCCATAGACCATACTACAGGGAGGTAGGCCTTGGTAACAAGGCCTACAGCCCAATTGCCAAGAAGAATGTGGAGCAAAGCAATGTGCAAAACCGAAACTCCAACTCAAACTATACAAGGAAAGGCGCCCGAAGCGTAGCTTAGGACTCTGACCTTGTATCCGAATAGGACACAAACAACGCCTCTCAGCGCCTGAACTATAAAGGGCTGGTGAGGGTACCCATTGTAAAAAGGAGAACGGATACCCGATACTCAAAGCAATACAACGCAAATAGGCTAACGCCAAAACTAGACGTAAGGTTATTACTCGACCAAGTTGTGGGCCTGAACCAGTATAAATCATGAGTCTCTTTGCGTAAACTACTGAATTCCGCTATTCACCGAAGCCCGAACAACTGTCCTGGGCACCCCCGTGGCAGGCTATCGGTGGTAAAACATCGACACAGCCGAGCACGATAGGCGTTGTCCGACCACACACTATGGTCAAAGGTAGAAGAAGAGAGGGAGAACAGAGCATACACACAACAGAGACACCAGCGTTGGCTAGAGCCCTGTATAGGAGATGGCAAATCTAAACTCTCTTTACTGAGTTGTAGTGGCAAGCTATTTATATAACTCTATCTATCTAGTCCTAGTACAGCTGCCATGTTGCTACAGTGACTAGATAACACAGCAGGACTGACTTCTATGTCTGTCCCTGCTATGGCTATAGTGAGGCAGGTGAGCCATTTGGCGCTTGCCTTCTACAGCGGCTACAGTACCATAATAGGGAGCCTTTACAGTGTCGCCTTCCCTTGTTGTGTGTTCACACAAGGAAGCAGTAGATTATCTAACAATCCTTCTCCTAATCCTATTGCTATCCCTTGTACCCCCTCCATGCCGATCATCTCCTTCAGCTCCATGAGTCGAAGATGTCCGAGTGGCTTGGTGAGGACATCTGTGAGTTGCGGACCAGTTTCGACGAACTTGATGATGATCTGCCCTTCATCGACATAGTCCCTAAGGAAGTGAAACTTCACGTTGATGTGCTTGCTCTAGTCATGGAGAAATAGATTCTTTGCAAGGGCGATGGTGGGCTGGTTGTCCACCATCAGTGCTGGTGGGTGAGCTTTCGCACTGGTCAGCTTGCCCAGCAGCCAGCGTAGCCACACAACTTGGCACGCCACTGTGGCCGCTGCTACATACTCTACCTCGCACGTAGACAATGCCACCACCTTCTGTTTCAGCGACAGCCATGAAATTGGAGCCAACCCGAGGAAGACGAGCACGCCAGAGCTGCTCCATCGTCCATCGATGTCCCCCGCCATGTCTGCATCACTGAACACAGTGAGCTATAGCCTACTCCCACTGGTCTTGGGAAAGATGATCCCCTGATCCACCGTCCCCTTGATGTAGCATAGTAGCCGCTTCACTATAGCCCAGTGATCCTCTCGAGGATCCTCCATGAAGCGACTAACGTAGCCCACGGCGAACGCAATGTCTAGCCTCATGTGGACTAGGTAGCGCAGACCACCGATGTTGCTCCGGTAGAGTGTTGCATCCATCTTCACCGCGTTGCTAGCCTTCATCAGCTTCAGTCGCTCCTCCATCGGAGTCACGCATGGCTTGCACTCAGCCATGTCGCTCCACTCTAATAGCTTTGAGGCATACACGCTCTGACCAAGCATGAGTTCCTCATTCCCCTGTCTCACCTCGATGTCGAGGTAGTAGGAGAGTGCACCAAGATCGCTCATTCGAAAATAAGCCACCATCTCGCGCTTGAAGATGTCGATGTCCTCTGCACACACGCCAGTGATGATGAAGTCGTCCACATACACGCCAACAACGAGCTCCTCCCTCCCTCGTCGCCATGTGTAGAGCACGTGTTTGGTTGCGCACCTCCTGAACCCAAGCTCGCCGAGCATGGCATCAAGCTTGGCGTTCCATGCTCGTGGAGCCTACCGCAGCCCGTAGAGCACCTTATACAGTCAGAGCACCCTGTGCTCTGCTCCCTTGATGGTGAAACCTAGAGGTTGCCTAACGAAGACCGTCTCTGCCAGCTGGCCATTGAGGAAGGCTGATTTAATGTCCAAGTGATGGACGTGCCAGTCCTTTGCTGCTGCCAAGGCTAGTAGCAAACGGACAGACTCCATACACGCTACTAGCGCAAAGGCTTCCTCTAAGTCAATGCCCTTGCGCTGAACAAAGCCTTGGGCGATGAGGTGCGCCTTGCGCTTGACAATGGCACCGAGCTCATCCCGCTTGACCTTGTACACCCACTTTAGGCTGATCGGATGGCATCCTGGAGGTGGATCGATGAGCTCCCATGTCTCATTTTCCTCGATCGCCTTCATCTCCTTCAGCATCACCCATTGCTAGTTTCCATCATGCTCCACCAGCGCAAACGTGGGTGGTTCCTCTGCACTGACGAGCAGCAGCTCTTGGTCATTGAGTAGCTGACTAGCCAATCCTAAGGGCCCTATGCCACCGATGATGTCATCCAGCCTGCGGAACCGCACCTCCTCACCTTCGTGGAAGGCATCCACGAACTCAGCGATGTCACTTGGAGGTGAGGCAAACTCGATCGGCGTCGATGGAGTTCCCTATTTCGCTAGAGTGCTCGGCATAGCACCTAGAGTGCTCAGCACCCCGGTTGTAGTGCTCAGCACTACTCCTAGATAGCTCGTCATAACTCTTGTAGTGCTCGGCACCACTGTAGGAGTGCTGAGCCTCAGTCTTGGAGTGCTCGGCACCACTACAAGACCTCTTGGCTCTACTACAGGAGTGCTTGGCACCTATCCTAGAGTGGTTGCCACCACTATAGAACCTCTCAGCACCACTCCTGGCATGCTCAGCATCCCTCCAGGAGTGCTCAGCACTCCTCCCGAAGTGCTCGGCATACCTCCCAAAGTGCTCGGCATCCCTCCCAAAGTGCTTGGCACTGCCCCAGGAGTGCTTGGCTCTGTTGCTGGAGTGCTCGGCTGAAAGCTCTAGTTTGGTTTTGGTGAATTGATGAAACCCTAAGTGCTAACCTATTTTATCAAGTGATCGTGAGACAGGTAGCACACTCCAAGTGATGAAGCAAATGAAGATCATAGCATGATGATGATGATACCATGATGATGATCAAGTGCTTGGACTTGGAAAGAAGAAAGAGAAAAACAAAAAGCTCAAGGCAAAGGTATAAACCATAGGAGCTATTTTGTTTTAGTGATCAAGACACTTAAAGAGTGTGATCACATTTAGGTTTGATAGCCATACTATTAAGAGGGGTGAATCTTGTATCGAAATGCGGTTGTCAAAGTGCCACTAGATGCTCTAACTCATTGCATATGCATTTAGGATCTAGTGGAGTGCTAACACCCTTGAAAATGTTTGTGAAAATATGCTAACACATGTGCACAAGGTGATACACTTGGTGGTTGGCACATTTGATCAAGGGTGGTGAAGTTTGGGAGCAAGGGTAAGAAACTCCACCGGCGCCCTAGACAGAAAAGACGGAGGTCACTGGAAGTGACCGGACGCTGGCCTCGGTTGGACCGGCGTGTCCGGTTAGGTGTAACAGCGAAGACGCTGGCGTCGGTCCAACGACCAGACGCTGGGTCACTCTATGACCAGATGCTAAAGGGCTGCATCCAGTCATGTTGTCGGTCAGCACAGTAAGAAGTCACTGTGTGACCAGACGCTAGAAGGGTCCGGTCTAGCATGACCAGACGCGTTCGGTCGGCAAAAATCGGTTTTGGAACCTTACTATAAATGATCGGACGCTAGGTGTTTAGCATCCGGTCAACTCAGGCACAGTGTTTGGTCAAGGTAGATGACCGTTGAAGTCGGGACACATGGCTGACTACGAGCAACCGGACGCTGGGGGCTCAGCGTCCGGTCAGCCCGCGTTATGCCCAGTGAAGGAGTATAACGGCTCTATTTCGTGAGGGCTTCTATTTAAGCCCCATGGCTGGCTATAGCTCATACTCTTGGCCATTTACATTGACATAGCAACCTTGTGAGCTTAGCTAAAGCCCTCCTACTCATCTCCATCAGTGATTCATCATCTTTGTGAGATTGGGAGAGAATCCAAGTGCATTGCTTGAGTGTTTGCATCTATAGGCACTTGGTGTTCGTGTTTCGCTGCGGATTTCACTTGTTACTCTTGGTGGTTGCCACCACCTAGATGGCTTGGAGCAGCGAGGATTGTTGAGCGGAGGGTGGTGATTGTCTCCAGCTCCGATTGTGGTGATTGTGAGGGGTTCTTGACCTTTCCCCAGTGGAGAGCCAAAAGGTACTCTAGTGGATTGCTCATGGCTTGTGTGATCCTCATCTTGTGTTGGTTGTGCGGCACCCTATTGAGGGTTTGGCATGTCAAGCCAATTAGCGCATGAACCTCCAAGTGAGTGAATCGCCACAACAAAGACTAGCTTATCGGCAAGCAAGTGAACCACGGTAAAAATCATTATGTTCATCATTGATTCTGAAGTGATTGGTTTTCATTGTTATTCATCCTTATGGTTGATTGGTTCTTTCATCTACATGGCAGTATAACCTTCTTGATCACTCTCTTTACTTTACCGCAAACTAGTTGATAAGCTCTTTAGTGTAGCTAGTTGTGAGAGCTTGCTTGGTTGGTTGGTGTGACTCTTTAGTTAACCTTTGAGAGCACACTCACATAGAATAGTGTCATAACTTTTGTGTGAATAGACACTATCTAAACTAGAATTGTGGTAGGTGGCTTGCATTTTGAGTAGGCTAGTGCAACACTTGCTTTGCCTCATAATTATCTAACCTTTTGTTAAGTGTTGTTGTAGAAATTTTTATTAGGCTATTCACCCTCCTCTAGCCATTAGGACCTTTCAAGTGGTATCAGAGCCGATGTCACCATTATTTGAGGCTTAACAACCTTCGATGTAAAAATGGCTCAAATCAACAACACCAAGAAGCCACCCCAATTTGATGGCACAAATTATCCTTATTGGAAGTCAAAGATGACCACACACATCAAGTCAATCAATAGAAAGGTGTGGAAGGTGGTAGAAACCAAAATTGAGATTGGTGATCCAGAGAATCCCACTACGGCCAAAGAAGTGCTTCTCCAAAACAATGACATTGCTCTAAGTGCTATTCACGATGCAATTGATGAAAGAACATTTGAGCAAATCAAGAATATTGAGATGGCTCATGAGGCTTGGAAGAAATTGGAAGAATCATTTGAGGGCACTCAAGCCATAAAGGGTGCAAAGGCTTACATTCTCAAGGAGAAGTTTGCAAGCTTCAAGATGAAGGAGGATGAGAGTGTGCCGGAGATGTTTCATAGGCTTCAAGTGCTTATCAATGATCTCAAAGCACTTGGATAAGAGGTGAAGGACAAGGACTTCTCCCACAAGTTCTTGAGATGCTTACCTTCAAGATTTAGCACATTGGTCACAATTCTATTGAGGAGTGGTTTGGACACCATGACACCAAACCAAGTGTTGGGAGACATCATGACCGATGATACATATAGAGATGAAGATGAGAAGGAAGAAAAGGAGAAGAAAGATGAGAAGAAGGATGAGAAGAAGAAGAGTGTGGCATTCAAGGCCACATCATCCAAGGGCAAAGCTAAGCAAGAAATATCAAGTGAAGAAGATGAATCATGGGATGATGATGATGATGAGAAGATGTCTCTCTTTGTCAAGAGATTTGGTAAGTTCATGGTGAAGAAGGGCTACCATGCTAGGAGGAAGAAGTCTTCATCCAAGAATAAAGAAGAATCAAGAAGGTGCTTCAAGTGTGGAAGCAAAGATCATCTTGTTTCTCAATGCCCATACAATAGCGACAATGATGATGATAACAAGAAGAACAAGAAGAAGGACAAGAAAGAAAAGAAAGAGAAGAAGGACAAGATGGCATTCAAGAAGAAGAAGGGTGGTTCATATGTAGTCACTTGGGATAGTGATGCTTCCTCAAGTGATGATGATGATGATAGTGATGATAACAAGACCACCAAGAAGAAGGTTCTAGCAAGCATTGCTATCAATGAGAAGCCTTCTCTCTTTGACTCTTCATCATGCTTCATGGCTAAGGCCACTAAGGTACAAACTTGTAATGATGAAAGTGATGAAGAACATGATGATGATAATGAAAATGAAAATGAAAATGATAGTGATAGTGATGATGATGAACCTACTAAGGATGAATTAATTGGCATGCTAGAAGATGCTAGAGAACACTTTGACATCAAGAGAAGGGAATGCAAAAGCTTGCGTAAGGAACTAAAAGCCCTTAAGCAAGCCTTTGATGAGCTCAATGCATCTCATGAGAGGCTAGAGAAAGCCAATGAGAAGCTTGGTAAAGCTCACAAAAAGCTTGAAAAGGCTCATTCCTCTTTGCTTGATGAGCAAAATAAAAAGAAGCATATTGAAACTTACAATGTAGGTTTAACTTGTGATATAATTGATGAATCACTATCTATGCCTATCATTGTTGCTCCTACTAACCCTTCTTGTAGCACTTCCACTCTTACCTCATCTAGTAGTGATGGTCTCACTTGTGATGCCTCACTAGTGGTTGAGAATGAGAACCTCAAGAAGGAGGTCACTAAGCTCACTCACACCTTAGCTAAGGCTTATGGTGGTGAGGACTGCTTGCTTATGTGCTTGGGTAGCCAAAGAGCTTCTCTCTATAAAGAGGGATTGGGCTATACCCCCAAGAAAGGCAAAGCGGCCTTTGCTCCTCACAAGACTAGTTTTGTGAAGAACAATGGTCGGTTTTGCACTAGTTGCAAGCAAGTGGGTCACAAAGAGCAAGAATACAAAAACAAGAGAAAAAATGCTAATGTATCCTCTATTAAGCTTGATTCATGCTATATGCTTGCTAAGGGTACAAATGGTGTGAAGGCTAAGTTCATTGGTAAACCATGGATGGGCTCAAAGAAGAAAGCCATTTGGGTACCAAAGAGCCTAGTGACTAACCTTCAAGGACCCAAGCAAGTTTGGGTACCTAAGAAGAATTGATCTTCTTTTGTAGGTCAATTACAAAGCCAGAGGAAGGCATTGGGTTCTTGATAGTGGGTGCACTCAACACATGGCTGGTGATGCAAGAATGTTCAACTCAATCAACACCAATGGCAATGATGGTTATGATAGTATCACATTTGGTGACAATGGCAAAGGCAAGGTCAAAGGGCTTGGTAAGATTGCAATATACAATGACATGAGCATATCCAATGTGTTGCTAGTAGAGAGCTTGAACTTCAATTTGCTATCCGTGGCTCAATTGCGTGATCTTGGATTCAAATGCATATTTGGGGTAGATGATGTAGAAATTATAAGTGTAGATGGCTCTAACTTGATCTTCAAAGGCTTTAGATATGAGAATCTATACTTGGTTTATTTCAATGCTAGTGAAGCTAGATTATCTACATGCTTGTTCACTAAGTCTAGCATGGGTTGGTTATGGCATAGCAGGCTTGGTCATGTTGGAATGAAACAATTGAATAGATTGGTTAAGCATGACTTAGTTAAAGGCTTGAAAGATGTTGTGTTTGAAAAGGATAAGCTTTGTAGCTCTTGTCAAGCCGGCAAACAAGTTGGAAACATCCATCCTAAGAAAAGCATGATGAGCACTAGTAAAGCATTTGAGTTATTGCATATGGATTTGTTTGGGCCAACACAATACACTAGTATCAGTGGAAACAAATATAGATTTGTGATAGTGGATGACTACACTAGATACGCATGGGTATTCTTTCTAGTGGACAAAAGTGATGTGTTTGCAACATTCAAATCATTTGTCAAGGGCATTCACAATGAGTTTGAAACAACCATCAAGAGAGTTAGAAGTGACAACGGTAGTGAGTTCAAGAATACTAGAATTGATGAGTTATGTGATGAATTTGGAATTAGACATAAATTCTCAGCCAAATACACTCCATAATCAAATGGTATTGTTGAGAGGAAGAATAGAACACTTATTGATATGGCAAGGTCTATGCTTAGTGAGTACAATGTGAGTCAATCTTTTTGGGCCGAAGCTATCAACACGGCTTGCTATTGTAGGAACCGCCTCTGTTGTCACCCATTGAAAGAGAAGGCACCATATGAGCTCTTGAATGGTAGAAAGCCCAACATTGCATACTTTTGGGTCTTTGGTTGCAAATGCTATATCTTGAAGAAAGGCACTAGATTAGGCAAGTTTGACAAGAAATGTGATGAAGGATTCCTACTTGGCTATTCCACTATAAGCAAAGCATATAGAGTTTGGAATTTGGATAGTGGTACTCTTGAGGAAGTTCATGATGTTGAATTTGATGAAACCAAGGGTTCACAAGTAGAGAATGAGAACTTGGAAGATGTTAGAGGCATTCAACTTTCAAATGCCTTGAAGAACATGGATATTGGTGAATTGAGGCCTAGGCAAGTGAATGATGATGAAGATGATCAAGTGCAAGTGCTCTCCAACTCAAATGTGCAAGATGATACAAATCAAGCTAGTACAAGTGGATCTCATGACAATGAACAAGATCAAGTGGCTAGTACGTCATCTCAACCCAATGATCAAGCAAGTGCACGTAATCAAGTTTCAATCCTCCAATCAACCAATATTGCAAGAGATCATCCATTGGACACTATCATTGGTGATATTTCAAGAGGTGTGCAAACTAGATCAAGATTGGCATCATTTTGTGAGCATTTCTCATTTGTGTCATCTATTGAACCAAAGAAGATAGATGAAGCATTGAAGGATGTTGATTGGGTGAATGTTATGCATGAAGAATTGAATAACTTCACAAGAAATCAAGAATGGGAATTAGTAGAGAGACCAAAGGGACACAATGTGATTGGAACCAAATGGGTCTTTAGAAACAAGCAAGATCAAGATAGGATAGTAGTAAGGAACAAAGCAAGATTAGTAGCACAAGGTTATACTCAAGTTGAAGGTCTTGACTTTGGAGAAACATATGCCTCGGTTGCAAGATTAGAAGCAATTAGGATCTTGCTAGCCTATGCTTGTGCCCACAACATCAAGTTGTACCAAATGGATGTGAAAAGTGCATTTCTAAATGGGTACATCAATGAGCTTGTGTATGTTGAGCAACCTCCCAGTTTTGAGGATGAAAAGAAACCCAACCATGTGTATAAGTTGAGAAATGCTTTGTATGGATTAAAACAAGCACCTAGAGCATGGTATGAGAGATTGAGAGATTTTCTACTCTCTAAAGGGTTCACAATGGGCAAGGTTGACACTACTCTTTTCATCAAGAAGATTGGAAAAGATCTATTTGTATTACAAATATATGTTGATGACATCATATTTGGATCAACCAATCAAGATTTTTGTGATGAGTTTGGAAAGATGATGGCTAATGAGTTTGAGATGTCCATGATTGGAGAGTTGAGTTACTTCCTTGGTCTTCAAATCAAGCAATTGAAGAATGGTACATTTGTGAGTCAAGGCAAGTACATCAAGGACATGATCAAGAAGTTTGGCATGAGTGATAGCAAAGTCATTAGCACACCAATGGGAACCAATGGCAACTTGGATAGTGATGTAAGTGGAAATATGGTGGATCAAAAGTTGTATTGGTCTATGATTAGAAGCCTACTCTATGTGACCGCATCAAGGCCGGATGTCATGTTTAGTGTATGCATGTGTGCAAGATTTCAAGCCTCACCAAGAGAAAGTCATTTGAAAGCTACAAAGAGAATATTGAGGTACTTGAAGCATACACCAAATGTTGGTTTGTGGTATTCCAAAGGAGCAAAGTTTGAGCTAGTTGGTTACTCTAACTCAGACTATGCGGGATGCAAGGTTTAAAGGAAGAGCACCTCGGGCACATGTCAATTGTTGGGAAGACCACTTGTTTCATGGTTATCAAAGAAGCAAAATAGTGTTGCATTATCAACCGCCGAAGCCAAATACATATCCGCCGGTAGTTGTTGTACACAAGTACTTTGGATGAAGGCCACTTTGAATGACTTTGGAATCAAGTTCAAGAAAGTGCCATTGCTATGTGACAATGAGAGTGCGATCAAGTTGACCAACAATCTGGTTCAACATGCAAGAACAAAGCACATTGATATCCGCCACCATTTCATAAGAGATCACCAACAAAAAGGGGACATTTGCATTGAGAGTGTAGGCACCGAAGATCAACTTGCTGACATATTCACCAAGCCATTGGATGAGAAAAGGTTTTGCAAGCTAAGGAATGAGTTGAACATATTGGATTTCTCAAATATGTGTTGATGCACGCCCACTCATATGACATGCCTCTTCTTCGAGCAATCCAAGGTAAAAGTTGATTAGCATGACATACATCTTTGCTAAGAACATGATTAGTGCATCTAGTCACATTTTCAATTTTATTAGGACCTTTCAAGTGGTTCTATTTTATTAGGCTCATTCATGAAAATCAAATGATTTTAATGTCTATGTGGTATTACTATTGCTTCTATGCTTGACTTGATCTAGTGGTAGCATATGACATGTTTATAGGCTTGTAAACCTAGTGTTTAATCTAGAAAATGAGCTATAAGTGTTTAACTCAACATGGTACAAGATAACCCTTATTTGGAGGTGTGAAGAAGCTTGTCCTTGGATCAAACCGAGTTGAATATCTTTGGCATATATTTTCTAGTTTGAACCAAATTTGGAACTTTGATCCCCATCTCATTGATTGACATTGATAATCTTGACCCTACAAATAATACTATCTATATTTTGAACCTTTGTGGTCATTAATGATAAAGGGGGAGAGAAACAAAGATAGTAGTAAAGATAGTGAAAAAGGGGAAGAAATATCATAAAAGGAGAGAAACATAAAGATATCTTGATATATGACATAGGGGGAGAGATATGACAAAGGAAAGGGATCAACTAAAATTTTGAGCACACAAGTAGGGGGAGCAAGCTCATGAACTTGTATGGTGCATTTGAATATGCATTTCATATATTTGCTTGCATGGCATAAGTTCTAAATTTAAAATATCTATGCTTGTGTGGTGTATGCTAGTTGTTAGATTGAATGATGAAATGAAATCACTAGATAACTTTCATTTCCAAATATTTCCAAGTGGTATTGAGCTAACCATGGTGCTAAGGATGGTATATTGGTGCACTCCGATTGGTATCATGCTTCAAAGGTCCATCTTTTATACCTTAGTATCATTTGGTAGACATTGTCTCCTATACTTCCTATCTAAGCATATGTGCAAGCTACAATCCAAATCTTAGCACATATGTAGGGGGAGCAATTGCTACCATTTGGGGTTCATGAAACTTGTCCATATCCTTTTACACATGGTAAATATGCTTGGACAAGCAACATAGATTCAATTGTATTTTAATTCATATCTTTGTATAAGGGTTGTCATCAATTACCAAAAAGGGGGGATTGAAAGCTCTAGTTTGGTTTTGGTGAATTGATGAAACCCTAAGTGCTAACCTAGTTTATCAAGTGATTGTGAGATAGGTAGCACACTCTAAGTGATGAAGCAAATGAAGATCATAGCATGATGATGATGATCAAGTGCTTGGACTTGGAAAGAAGAAAGAGAAAAACAAAAAGCTCAAGGCAAAGGTATAAACCATAGAAGCTATTTTGTTTTAATGATCAAGATACTTAAAGAGTGTGATCATATTTAGGTTTGATAGCCGTACTATTAAGAGGGATGAATCTTGTATCGGAATGCGGTTATCAAAGTGCCACTAGATGCTCTAACTCATTGCATATGCATTTAGGATCTAGTGGAGTGCTAACACCCTTGAAAATGTTTGTGAAAATATGCTAACACATGTGCACAAGGTTATACACTCGGTGGTTGGCACATTTGATCAAGGGTGGTGAAGTTTGGGAGCAAGGGTAAGAAACTCCACCGGTGCCCTAGACAGAAAAGACGGAGGTCACTGGAAGTGACCGGACGCTAGCCTCGGTTGGACCGGCGCGTCCGGTTAGGTGTAGCAGTGAAGATGCTGGCGTCGGTCCAACAATCAGACGCTGGGTCGCTCTATGACCAGACACTGAAGGGATGCATCTGGTCATGTTGTCGGTTAGTATAGTAAGAAGTCACAGTGTGACCGGATGCTAGAAGGGTCCTGTCAACCATGACTAGACGCATCCGGTCGACAAAAATCAGTTTTGGAACCTTACTGTAAATGATCGAACGCTGGGTGTTCAGCGTCCGGTCAATTCAGGTGCAGTGTCCGGTCAAGGCAGATGACCATTGAAGTTGGGACATGTGGCTGACTACGAGCGACCGGACACTGGGGGCTCAGCGTTCGGTCAACTAACCGGAGCGTTCAGTCAGCCCGCGTTATGCCCAGTGAAGGGGTATAACGGCTCTATTTCGTGGGGGCTTCTATTTAAGCCCCATGGCCGGCTATAGCTCATACTCTTGGCCATTTACATTGACATAGCAACCTTGTGAGCTTAGCCAAAGCCCTCCCACTCATCTCCATCATTGATTCATCATCTTTGTGAGATTGGGAGAGAATCCAAGTGTATTGCTTGAGTGTTTGCATCTATAGGCACTTGGTGTTCGTGTTTCGCTGTGGATTTCGCTTGTTACTCTTGGTGGTTGTTGCCACCTAGATGGCTTGGAGCAGCGAGGATCGTTGAGCGGAGGGTGGTGATTATCTCCGGCTCCGATCGTGGTGATTGTGAGGGGTTCTTGACCTTTCCCCGGCGGAGAGCCAAAAGGTACTCTAGTGGATTGCTCGTGGCTTGTGTGATCCTCATCTTGTGTTGGTTGTGCGGCACCCTATTGAGGGTTTGGCGTGTGAAGCCAATTAGCGTGTGAACCTCCAAGTGAGTGAATCGCCACAACAAGGACTAGCTTGCCGGCAAGCAAGTGAACCTCAGTAAAAATCATTGTGTTCATCATTGATTCCGAGGTGATTGGTCTTTATTGTTATTCATCCTTGTGGTTGATTGGTTCTTTCATCTACATGACTGTATAACCTTCTTGATCACTCTCTTTACTTTACCACAAACTAGTTGACAAGCTCTTTAGTGTAGCTAGTTGTGAGAGCTTGCTTGCTTGGTTGGTGTGGCTCTTTAGTTAGCCTTTGAGAGCACACTCACATAGAATAGTGTCATAACTTTTGTGTGAATAGACACTATCTAAACTAGAATTGTGGTAGGTGGCTTGCATTTTGAGAAGGCTAGCGCAACACTTGCTTTGCCTCATAATTGTCTAACCTTTTGTTAAGTGTTGTTGTAGAAATTTTTATTAGGCTATTCACCCCCTCTAGCCATTAGGACCTTTCATCGACACCCCTCTTGAAGTGCTCGACACCTCATCCCTAG
Source organism: Miscanthus floridulus (assembly GCF_019320115.1). NCBI lineage: Eukaryota > Viridiplantae > Streptophyta > Magnoliopsida > Poales > Poaceae > Miscanthus > Miscanthus floridulus. The sequence goes on along the minus strand of NC_089587.1, from coordinate 120,924,991 downwards.
CATCTCTACCACCGTGGATGACCAAGTGCTCGACCACAAAGGTGCTAGTGAAGCCGCCAGCTTCCCCCATGCTCGGACTATTCTAGTCCCAAGCCGCCTTCTCATCGAGCATGACATCACGTGAGACAAGTACCTTGTCTCCATGTGGGCCATAGAGCCAATACACCTTGGTACCCTCTGCGTAGCCTAGGAACACCATCAATGTGCTCCTGTCCTCTAGCTTGGTGAGGATCGGCTTCGTCTTCCTGATGTGGCCAATGCAGCCGAATGTCAGAAGGAAGGACATGCTCAGCTTGCGTCCATGCCAAGCTTCGAACGATGTCTTGCCCGTTAGGGCCTTGGTCGGAGCACAGTTGAGGATGAACACCACCATGGTCACCGCCTCACCCTAGAACCTTGTCGGCATGCCTTTGGCCTTCATCATGGATCAAGCCATGCTGACCACCATCTGGTTCTGTCACTTCACCACGCCATTCTACTATGGCGAGTACGGCGCGGTGTGGTGGCACACCACACCCTGATCCACGCAGTACACAACAAACTCCACCGAAGTGAATTCGCCGCCATGATCACTCCTCAGCATGTGGAGCTTCTTGTTGCTCTCGGCCTCCACATGCATCTTGAACCTTTTGATTGCCGCCACCACTTTATCCTTGCTCGTCAGGAGTTGTAGCCACATGTAGCGACTACAATCATCCATGAGCAGGAGGAAGTACCGCCGACCATCGTTTGAGGCTAGCATGATCGGCCCATAGAGGTTGTCGTGGATGAGCTCAAGAGCATCCTCCACACGATACTTGGCTGCCTTTGGGAATGGTAGCCTCTTCTGCTTCTTGGCCAGGCAGCTGTCACATAGCTTGCCTCCGTGCTTGATGTGGGGTTGCCCTCAGACAATCTTCTCTAGCCAACCAAGCGTGTTGAAGCTGAGATGTCCGAATCGAGCATGCCACAGCCATGGTTCCTCAGTGTGCCTTGCTGCCAGGCACACCGACTGCTCTACCTTTAGGTCGAGCAGGTACAACTGGTTTAGGGACCTCTTTACCTTAGCAAGAAGTCGCTGCTCTCAGTCCCTAATCCTAAGGACTCCATCCATGATTAGTACCTCGTTACCGCGCTCATCTAGCTGACCAATGCTGATGATGCTTGAACGCAGCTGCGGGATGTAATATACATCTGTTACCGTGTGGTGCTCCATGTTTCGGCACCTAAAGATGATGGTGTCGTGCCCTCGGATAGCCACCCTTGAGCCACCACCAAACTTCACCGTACCAATAACATCATCGTCGAGCTTAGAGAAGGCTACCTTGGAACCCATCATGTGGTTGCTGGCGCTAGGGTCCAAGTACCACCGCTGCTCCTGCTCGCTGCCCACAAGTCCAAGGTGGACTCGGGCGCGCGGTTCGTTGAGGTTGACAACTTTTAGGGCCTTCCCAAGTCCTTCTGCTGTCGTCACCTCTCCCTTGCGCCAAATGAGATTCAGCCTTCTTCTTCTACTTGTGATTTGGGCACTCCCGTGCCCAATGGCCTATCTTCCCATAGTGTCGGTAGGCATTGGGGTCAACCTGCTTCTTCTTTACCGAAGAAACCTTGCCGCGGCGCTTGGCATCGCCACCGTGGCTAGAGGAGGCTACCCCGGAGTTCCTCCAAGCAGCCCACTCCTCCTCTGTCAGCAGCAGTTTGCCGCTATCCTTCGTTGCTCTCGCCTACTCTAGGCGCTCGTCCACCGCCCATAGATGGCCTATCACATCCTCAATAGTGAGGGTGAACAAGTCCAGTATCGTCTCTATGGAGAGAGCGATCTAGATGTACTTTGCCGACATGGAGTGGAGGTACTCAAAGACTGCCTCCTCTTCATCGATGGTGACGCCATGGCTCTTCAGTTTGCTGATGAGCGTCTGTAGGCAGGGGAGAAGTCCTCCACTGTTTCACCATCCTTGAACTTCAGGTTGGCATACTCCTGCTTCAAAAGTTGGGCTGTCACCTTCTTTGCGTGGTTGGAACCGATGTGCATCACTGCAATAGCCTCCCATGCCTCAGTAGAGCTCTTCACCCCCAATGGTTCCCTGTACTCCATCGGTACAGCAGCGAGGATAGCCTCCAACGCTGACATGTCATCTTTCTCATTGTCGGTGCCCCATTGCAGAGCCGTCGGGCTCTGAGATTGACTTTCATGGTCACCGACCACTCTCCATAGTTGGTGCGAGTTAGTATTGGCCAACTGGTGCCGCTGACCTCCCATACTGTGCGAACAACGATCTCCTGTCATGGCTAGGTAGCCACAACAGTGCCACTGTTGTCGCCCATCTCTGAACCATATGTCATCGCCAGCGGTTAGTCCGACGACGATGCTTGTACGGCTCTGATACCACTTGTTAGTCCATAGGATCACCGGCTCAGGTGAGTCGACCACTCACCAGTCTTGCTGACCATGGCCGAGCACGACAGGCGTTGTCCGACCACACACTATGGTCAGAGGTAGAAGAAGAGAGGGAGAACAGAGCATACACACACAGCATAGACACCAGCATTGGCTGGAGCCCTATATAGGAGATGGCAAATCTGAACTCTCTTTACTGAGTTGCAGTGGCAAACTATTTATACAACTCTATTCATCTAGTCCTAGTACAGCTGCCATGCTGCTACAGTGACTAGATAACATAGCAGGACTGACTTCTGTGTATGTCCCTATTGTGGCTACAATGAGGCAGGTGATCCGTTCGGCGCCTGCCTTTTACAATGGCTACAGTACCACAGCAGAGAGACTTTACGGTCCCGCCTTCCCTTACTGTGTGTTCACACAAGGAAGCAGTAGATTATCTAACAAATGTATATGTCTATTTGCAGTCATTCATTTCTAAAACAACAGTTCTGAAAAAGCAAGGGAAACTTGAATATTTCAGCAGCAGACCCAAATCAACTACGGGTTTGACAAAACAAGAAAAAATTGTAATCTTCAATACATGATGGTGTAATTTATCACATAACTTCTCTATGAAATAACTATTAGTAAAAGTTCAATTTTTATAACATCATAATTGACGGACCAAATAACACTTTTTTATGAGCCTATAGAAATCTTGTGGGTGCCTGTACACATACCTTGCAGTAAAACTAGGACTTAAAATAATTTAACAGCTTGATTGAGAGGGCATGTCAGCAATAGAACACATGGGGAAAATGGAACTTAATGGCAGCAGCTTAAAATCCTTACTGCAGCGGAGATCTGAAACAAGAATTTAGTGGAAAATTAAAAAAATGATAGCAGAGTTGTGTTATATTATTAGACAACAAGATTTCGATGGTGACCTATGAAACAAGATTTAGGAACAACACGTACTGGGGAAGAATCTGAAAGACGGGGTCGCTACGTTAAAACCTGTACACCGAAAGCCATGCATCGACGTGCAAGGAAGACGAAGCGGCCCTTGCTGCGGAGATCTATGGGCAGTATCTTTAGCTTTCAGAGCATGTCAGTTACCTCCTTGTCCAGCTCCCGCCCCTGCTCTTTGCATGAATGATTAGCTCATATCTTTGAGCCTGCATGTTCAGAAAAGTGATCAAAATGTGGGCAAATAATAAACTGTTATAGTGAGTCTGACATCCAAAAATATTATCAAAGGAAATAACTGTATTGATCCTTTGTACAAGAATGTCAGGATGAACTACACAAGTTCAATAGCTGACTTTATTGCTTACACATGTATAGCACTACCTTAACAAGGCTATGTAAGCCTTGATGGTTCCTAATGCAGAATCAGGTATACTATTTTTCATGTGTAGTCAACCTATTAATAATAGGAACTCAGTGGAAGACTCAATCTAAAGGAAAATCTAAATTCAACCAAGTAACGATAGTAGTCACCTTCCCTGCAATAGTCTAGGAGTCAAATCTAAAGCACGTAAGGAAAATATTGTAGGACATGAGTACAATGTCAACATGCATGCGCTACGCTGGAAACATTATCAGTGAAATGATAGAGAATCAGACCTAATGTCAACAGATTTAGATTACCAAGGTCGCGCATAGACCATGTAAAATTCCATGTATCATCCTACAACGTCAGATACACAATGGGTTGATCAAGAACTTCAGAACTACTGAAACACCATTCAAGTGTCCAATGTTGATGTATCCAAAACAGTCATGGACAGGATAATGAGATACCAAGATAATCATGGTAATTATTTCTCAGAAATAAAGTAGGCTATTTAAAAATTTTCACTATACTTACCATATAATGGAAACAATTTTGTAAGACTAAAAAAAAGACTACACTCATATACAGTGTATTCCTCTCTCCCCCCACGTCACCATGAGACGGCCTTTGAGACTGTTGACACACTACTATAGAAAGTTTAATCACCGCCGAGACTTTCACCAACGATTTTGAGGCAACCGGCGGTGATAATTATCACCGCCGGCTTGCGGCCCAAGGGGCCCTTCTGGGTGGTCCACTGGCGGTGATAAATGTTTTCATCGCCGGCCCGACGTATGATCCGGCGGTGAACGTAGTACCGGCCTTCTCCACTGCATCGTATGTCCTACCGGCGGTAGAATGTTTAGCACCACCGGTGATTTGTTTAATATGCGACGCAATAAGATGCTGAAGGAGATAAGAATTTTTCGCCGCTGGTTTTAAGATGGAAGGACACGCCACCGTTAAGTCCGGCGGTGAAGGAAACTACCACCGTCAGTTCGCCTTATGATCCAGCGGCGGAAATCACAATGATTCAAAACAACACATCGCTCGCCAAACCGGTGGCGATAAGACTTTTCACCGCTGGTTTGTGAGGCCACTGAATACACGCTTCAATCTGGCGGTGGTAAACAGATATCAACTTTGTACTGGTGTACATGTGCGCAATGATCTGATGGCAGTGGTTCTCGCAGTACCTAACGATGAACGGTTTAGGTCCACTGGCGGATGAAACTATGTACATGTGCACAATGATCTGACGCTGTCCACATGAGTTAACACAAAATATTTTTATCAAAATAACATTTACAGGCTGCGGGGAGTTCACAAGCAAGCTATCTACTCCCCATCGCGAGCATTGCTGATGATGACCACTACATCCACCACCACTATCACGGCCTTAGCTACGTCAGTGAAGTCGCCGACCAATGCTCAATCACAATTGGACCATCCTCACAGTATTATGCAAATGTGACTAGTTTTACAGGAAGATTTCCTGCTTCAGGTACTGTGAACCAAATCCAACAGGTGGATACCTCTATTATGGTTGCACAGAATACGGTGCGGGGTATCAATCTCCCTCTACTTTATACATATACATGGCATGTCAATATTGAATCCGTTAAATTAATTATTTATTGAGATTTGAAGTTTTTGTGGTTTTGAATACAGCCCATTTTCCGACCAGCCCTGGGTGCCATCTTCTTACATCTCACCCGAATAAACATTCATCTTCATCCTGTTTCCAAATTGGAGGAGGATCCAGTACCGTTGAGCTCGTGTTCTTGTCATGTAATTCATTTATATTTGCTATGATAACCAAATTGCTGGTTTTATTTGGCGGAGTACAATGGGACTTAACTTTTGATCTCGCATCCAACTCAAAAGCAAGTCCTTGTTAATCTCATCCATGCAGATACAAAGGTGAGTCTTTAATGTTTTTTCTTCCATTACCAATAACTTGTTGATCCATATGCCAACTTCCTACATGTGTCTACACATGATACAAAACCTCTGAATTTGGAACATACATATTGTTTAAGTCTCTAGGTTGTGCAAGAGCTTCATTTAGATCAAGCAAACTAGTGAACATTCCGGTGTTGGTGAGCTCATATTGTTTATCATGATTTATGTTGTCATTTGCTTCATTAGCTATAGTGAAGGCTTTCACTGTCATGCGAGAACTACTACTTTCTACAACAACGTGTTCCTCTTCATTTGAAATTTCAATGGATGATGATGATTAATAAGAAGGCACTATAGATAGTAGCTTGCAAATACTTTCTGGTTGGGTTCTTCCGAAACACTGCTTGTTACTACCAAGTTCATCATTCACTTTCCGGAATGTGTCTCATACGCGTGCGTGAAGTACACATACTCATTGTAGTATGGTCAACAGTAAACTCCCTTTCCTTTATTTGCGAATGATAATCATTAGCCTACTCTTGCACGCTCTAACATGCACACATTTTCATTCATGTGCTTATCTGCTAAATGTAGTGCTATTGTTATGGCTATGATTGTCCTACTCCTAGTTGCTCATGGGGCAATCATTGTCATGCTATGGATAAGGATGCAAAGTGGAAGAGATTTAGGTAAACATCAAAAAACAAAAGCTAGCCAAATCCTAAACGAAGAATTGCCCAACATTTCAATCGCTCAATCACAACTGGACCATCCTCATAGTATTATGCAAATGTGACTATCTTTACTGGAAGATTTACTGCTTAGTTGCGAAGCTAATTCAACAGGTGGATACCTCTATTATGGCTGCACAGAATATGGTGCAGGGGTATCAGTGTGCCGAGTGCACCATCTCCTATGCCAAGAACTAAAATCCCGAGCTATGAATCCAAAGATGCTCAGGTTGCTACTCCAATTTATACATATACATGGCATGTCAACACTGAATCCCTTAAAGTAATTCTTTATTGAGATTTGATGTTTTCGTGGTTTTAGATACACCCCATTTTCCTACCAGCCCCGGGGGCATCTTCTCACATCTCAGCCGAATAACATTTGTCTTCTACATGTTTCCAAATTGGAGGAGGATCCAGTACTGAGGAGCTCCTGTTCTTGTCATGTAATTTATTTATATTTGTTACGTTAAACAAATTGATGGCTTTATGTGGTGGAGTACAAGGGGACTTTCCTTTTGATTTCGTGTCCATCTCGATAGCATGTCCTTGTTAATCCCGTCCATGCAGATACCAAGATGTGTCTTCAAGATTTTTTTGTTCCATTATTAAAAACTTGTTGATCCATATGCCAAGTTCCAACCTATTTCTACACATGATATGAAACCTCTAAATTTGGAACATACAGACTATTTATGTCTGTAGGTTGTAGAAAAGCTTCATTTTGATCAAGCAAACTGGTGAACATTGTGGTGCTGGTGAGCTTATATTGATTATCATTATTTATGTTGTCATTTGCTTCGTTAGCTATAGTGAAAGCTTTCACTGTCATGCAAAAATAGCTACTTTTTGCAATAATGTGTTCCTCTTCACTTGAAGTTTTAGTGGATGATGATGATTAATAAGAAGGCACTATACATAGTAGCTAGCAAATACATTCTTATTGGGTCCTTCTGGAACATTTCTTGTTACTACCAAGTGCATAATTCACTTTGGGGAATGTGTCTCATACGCGCGTGTGATGTACACATACTCATTGTAGTATGGTCAGTAGTAATGCCCCTTTCCTTTGTTTGTGAATGATAATCATTACTTCATTAGTCTACGCTTGCAGGTTGTAACATGCACACGTTTTAATTCATGTGCTTATCTCTAAAATGTAGTACCATTGTTATGGCTATGATTGTCGTGCTTCATGTGCCTTAAGGGGTAGTCATTGTCATGCTATGGATAAGGACACAAAGTGGAAGAGACTTAGGCAAACATCCAAAAAATAAAATCTAGACAAATCCTAAATGAAGAAAACACAACATTTCAATCGCTCAATCAGAACTGAACTATCCTCATAGTATTCTACAAATGTGATTGGTTTTATTAGAAGATTTCCTACTTCTGGTATTGTGAACCAAATTCAACAAGTGGTTACCTCTATATGTTTGTACAGAATATGGTGGGAGTGCACCATCTCCTATGCCAAAGAACTGAAATCCTGAGCTATGGATCCAAAGGTGCTCAGGTTGCTGCTCAACTTTATACATATACATGGCATATGTCAATATTGAATCCCTTAATGAAATTCGTTATTGGGATTTGAAGTTTTTTTTGGTTTTGGATACACCAGGGCAAAGCTTCTAGCTATGTGGAAACAAAGATGCCCTTTGGTGGGCTATCCCGGTAGGGACGAGGCAATTGCCGAGAAGTGTGGTTTGCCACTGCATTGCTCACATGAGGTGGAGTCAGTTTCTGAGCAGCCCATTTGGCCTAGCCCACTTCTCTACCAGCCCCGAGCGCCATCTTCTCACATCTCACCCGAATAAACATCCGTCTTCATCTCGTTTCCAAATTGGTGGAGGATCCAGTACTGCTAAGCTTCTTTTCATGTCATGTAATTTATTTTGATTTGCTATGTTAACCAAATTGATGGCTTTATGTGGTAGAGTATAATGGGACTTAACTTTTGATCTTGTGTCCAACTCGGAAGCATGTCCTTGTTAATCCGGTCCAAGCAGATACAAAGGTGAGTCTTTAATGTTTTTTCTTACATTACCAAGAACTTGTTGATCCATATGCCAAGTTCCTACCTGTGTCTACACATGATATGAAACCTCTGAATTTGGAACATACAGATTGTTTAAGTCTCAAGGTTGTAGAAGAGCTTCATTTAGATCAAGCAAACTAATGAACATTCTAGTGCTCATGAGCTCATATTTATTATCATGATTTATGTTGTCATTTGCTTCGTTAGCTATTGTGAAAACTTTCCCTGTCATGCGAGAACTTCTAGTTTATGCAATAACATCTTCCTCTTCACTTAAATTTCACTGAATGATGATGATTAATAAATAGGCAACGCTTGTTACTACCAAGTGCATCATCACTTTTGGGAATGTGTCTCATACGCACGTGTGAAGTACACATACTCAATGTAGTTTGGTCAGTAGTAAACTCCCTTTCCTTTGTTTTTGAATGATAGTCAATGGTCTATATACAAATGTTATGTTGAAATCATGTCAAACATAGCATGTAACCAAATGAACTAAATTATGTGCATTCCTATTAATATTAGTTATATAAGCTACTGATATATATACCACATCTAGAAAATCCAAGGCTTGCTTTGGGCCCTCCACAATTGTCACTACAAAATAATAATACTATTTAAAATGGAAAATTTTAAATCAAAGAAATTGAGTGAAAGCATAGAAAACTCAAACCATTGTACCTTGAATGTTACAACTCTTTAAGACTCGAGATGCCACAATGCGATCAACAAAGGTGTCATCAACTATGAGTACATGTGGAGCAACAGTGTCCATCATACTCTCCTGCAACTTCCAATTCCTTCCTTTAAGGAAGACCTTGCAAACCTTTGATACTGGATTGTTTGTATCGCGATGTTGGTGATGGAGTGAACCCAAAGTGGACCTCCTTATATAGAAATGTGTGGCTATACTATTGGTATATTTAATGTAGTATCAAATACTTTGATGGCTACTATTTATAGCCTTAAGATAGAAAATCATGTTGTAGCTATATTGATGATATCTTTAATATAAACGACAAGTTTGCAATTATACCAATGATATCTTCAAGATATGGAATGTGTCATTAGGTATATTGATACTATCCTTAAGGTAGAGAAAATAAAAAAATAGTATCAGTATAACTATCATATCTTTAAACATGAATGAGTACATCGTCCTTCAGGATATAGAGCATATCTCATTGGACCCTATCTATATCTTTTAATCATAAAAGCATTTCATTTGCATGTTTTGACTCTGCATGAACTAAGAATAATTTAGGATATGTTTAGTGCCCTTGATGAGTACTATATGGCCTTGCTGGGTCAAAAACCAAAGAGACATGGTCGTTTGGTTGCTTAGTAAGGCTTTTTTGGGACCTGAGCTAACAAGCTTTTTCCTTACTTCCATGGGCAAACAAATTTGGTTCGCTAGCGCTAGCAAGGTAAGCTTGCTCAAGCCAGCTATCAGCCCCTCAATTTAAGAGTCCTCAGTGCTTCCGTATTTGTGCCAGGATCATGCACAAATACGCACTAATCCTAGGGATGGTACACGAATAAAAAATAAAATGTTCTGAGCTTTATTGAATATCTAAAATAAGGTCTACAATAGTGGCCCGAAGGGCATTGTCATAGGCTATAGAGTTGGTGGAAAGCTACGACCTGTGAAACTGACATTATTGGTGGTCTCTAAAGTGGGATTATTATACAGCGAAACTGACATCCTATTCCACTAGGAAACTAGAGCTGCTGAACTGAAACCCTAGCCTCAATGTCACATTCCTATGATCGAATCTCCTAACAGGAATCCTATTCCTCGTGGTACAGCTTCATCTTCGAAGTCCATAGTCTTCTGTCTATGCCGAGGTCTGTGAGTTGACAACGGTGAGTACATACGTACTCAACAAGTCCCAACCATGGGTGGAAATAGAAGTGTAGTGGTGATTATAATTTAAGGGTGAGTCCTAGCGTAGTATTGCCTATTCCCACTAGTGCTCGGGTTAATCATCAATTAATTACCAATTTCATTGCACATAAAAGTAAAGCTAATCATAGTATCCCATCCTAGCATTAGCCCATTCCAAGGGCATGGCTATTCGAATAGATTTAATAAAAATCTACAGAGGTGTACAAATTTCCCCACACGATAGGTGCAACCTCATCCATGATCAGTGGACAAAATAGACCTAACGAGATCCCTATACCCACTTGGAAAGCTAACCTAGATTTCTATATAATATCTACCATGGTTTCATAGGGGTTGGAACACAAAACAGGGAAGAGACCAAATCCCCCCAAACAGTGATGATACCAAATCATCACAAAAGAAAAACATGGCTCGAACACGGCCAAGAAAATAGTGGCTCAAACGCGTCCTAAAAACCTAATGCTTAACGTGGAAGATCATATAGCATCCATGCGAACCAGACATGGAAGAAAACCTATCCCCTGTGCCAGCTCTAGATCTTCTGTTGCCTACACCGGCCTCCTAGTAGAAACTATACTTCTATCTAACAGGGGTGTGGGATCAAGCCTACCCATATAGACACGTGGCTGTACAAAAAGACTCACTATGCGAGAGAGACTATGAACCGGTCCTTATGTGACCGAGGCGAGTATCTTCCACAGGAACCTTATCTAGACATTCCTGCCATGATAAACTACCTCCATAGTTTACCACCACTCGCCCCATGTCAGGGTTTAGTTCAGGTTTAACATATTTTAAGTTCCATTATTATTCCTATATCTAGTCATGGTGTGGAGCTCATAACAAGATAATCATTTATCTTAATTATATCATATTAACCGAGCTCATTTTCTAAGGTAATAATCTCATAGTCATGTTTTGCCATTTTGGTTTTTTAAGCAAGATGGTAGGGAGGGGAGCTAGGACTTGCCTTCATTGTTGTCACCTTTCGGCACGTCTACATAATTTGGGTCTTCGTCTTCCTGACGATTATTGTCGTCTGTCGAACGTATCGGTCACATAAGACTTTCGCTATCCGCAAAAGAAAAAGGACCCAAGCAAACATAGAACTATATGGTGGCACTAAGAGCATATGATAGGGTTTGATTTTAGATGATTTTTAGAAGTGGTTTCATGCAAATCAGAGTTATGGTTTATAAGTTATGATTTTAGAAGTTTATCCTATAGCTAATTAATCTAGGTGGAATTTTATATGTATTTTCTAGTGCATGAAAATGGGTGCAAACTATGTAATTAATTTCCTTATTTCATCTAGTTTATTTACAAATTTTCTGGGAATTTTTCCAAGCTAGGAAAATGTATTTATAACACTCTGTGTACACTAGCCGGGTGTACCCAGCGTTTTTTTAAGTGTACCCCGCGCTGTGTGTGTTGTGTGTGTCTGACAGGTGGGTCCCGTGCTGGCGTCAGCAGCGACGGTGGCATCGGTGTTAAGGCTGTGGGCCCGTGTGTCAGTGAGAGAAGGAGGGAGAGAGAGAAGATGGACGGGGTCGACGATAGAACACGGGAGGGGCAGCAGGGCTCGCCAGAGTGGCTTACGTCGGTGACGTTGGCCCTTGGGAGAGGTGGTTAAGGGGTGGATGGGGTCCGCTAGGGCAAGCCACGGTCGGTGGTGGGGTCGCCATCGGCAGCGGGTGCCTGTGGCGGAGATGGCGGCTCGCTGGGGTGGTTACGGCGGTGCCGTGCTCCAAACTTAGCCCTAGGGGCCCTATCCTAACTATCTATCTATGTGTACATGAAAATGGACAAGAGGGGAGTGGAGTGTGGGTGACGGGGTGCTCTATGGTGGCTTCGCCAACGATGGACGATGGCCATGGTGGCTCAGCGAAGCGGGCTCGCATGGGCAGCGCTACACAGAGGCCTACACTACCTAATACCTAATGCAAAAGAAAAGGGGAGGGCTCAGGGACTCATCGGTCACTCCAATCGGACAGATATGTAGTGGAGAGGAAGGAAGGAGCAGGCGGTGCTAATGGCACTAACGAACTCCCAAAAAGGGGAAAATGAGAAAGGAGGGGAAGGAGGAGGGGAAAAGGGAAGAAGAGGGGTTGATGGGGTGTCCCGCCCACGATAGAGCTAATGGTGGAGAGGGCAAGGTGAGAGCATCGCCGATGGGCCTATTTATAGGTCGGCTAGGCCGTTGTCCCCACGGCATGATATTTCGCGTGGCTGACCTTTATCCATCACGTGGCCATGCCGTTGACCTTGTCTAGTCACATCGCCATGGCTGGCGCTTGCTCATGCGCACGCCAGAGTTGCCTTGGTGGCTACTCCGGTGGCTCTACACGGTGGCGACCATGGCGATGTCGTTGATGCATTCACAGTGCGGGGGAAGAGGGAGGAGAGGAGAAGAGATGGGCATCGTGGGGTCCTGATGTCACCGTGCCTCCGCTGGCACCAGGCTGGCGCTGGCTAGCGTTGATGACACAGTGGGGCCACGTACGGCTTGCCGACTCAGGGTGGACGACGAAGCTGACAGGTGGGCCCAGGGCATTAGTGGTAGAGAAGGGGAGAAGGGGAGAAGGGGAGAGTTGGCGAGGCTGGGCCGAGCTAGGCCATGGCTTGCTGGGCCGGCTCACGCACGGGAGAGAGGAGGGGTGTTGATAGAATATCGTCGGTAGTCCTCCGAGGGGTATCCCATGAAGGTAGATTGATCGGTAAAGATGCATGTAATCGAGAATAAGAAGGCAACAAAGGAAACAGAGACACAAGAGTTAAACAAGTTCAGGTCATCAGCACGACGTAATACCCTACTCTTATGGTCTATTGGTTTGTATTGGCTTTGTATGATATTACGTGTGTTTTGAGGGGGTCCCTACCTGCCTTATATAGTCTAGGGGGCAGGGTTACAAGTCGGTTAGATCTAGAAGATAACTAGAAAGTAATAATAGATTACATAAATCATAGGATCAAATATATCCTAATAGATCTCATAGTATCTTCAGGATATCGCCCTGATGTCTTGCGGCACATGCCGAGCTGTGCCGTGCACCATAGGTCTTCGTCTTGTGGGCCAGACCGCCCCTAGGAGCATAGCCCATGTAGTTTTCCGTGGGTATCTGGGGTCGTACCCCCCATAGCTAGTCCCCGAGCACCTTGTGTCCGTTGTGCAACGCCATCTTGAGCCTATTCGAGCAAGTGTGAACAAAGCCGAGCAGTCAGACTCATAGTCCGACCACCCTAATGAGTCACCGAGCAGTTGTGAACTGTCGCCAAGCAGAGTATCCTAAGTAAGGCTTGCCAGAAGGATGTAAGGAACTCAAGTTCAAAAGTGAAAATTTTCTCGCTGTGAACCAAGTATGCCCACTTAGAGTCCGACCTCTAGAAAGGGAGATAATCTTCTTCAACTTCAAGAGGCACGGAGTCTTTCAGAATAAAGCAAACACACTCACCGCAAGGTGAAGTGTGCCCATTTAGTCCCCGAGACTGATAGTAGGTGACGTGGTCATGTGGTGCCAGGGTCCAAAGTAGAAGAAAAATAGAAGACCAGCCAAGTAGGTAGCCAGTCCCCGAACAGAGCCTTTTAATGAGAAACGCACATTCACCATAAGGTGAAGTGTGCCTACTTAGTCCTCGAGCCTGATAGTAGGTGACGTAGTCACGTGGTGCTAGGGTCAGAAACAACAGTAACCAGAAGAAAATCCCTAGCATGGTGAGGAAACAAATTGCAGCGAAAAATGGGCGATATGGGCTCTAGTTGCGCGAAAGCCCAGGCAACGGCCCACCGCATCGCTTCAGGGAATTCGGAGAGGTGCAAATCGTGGTGTGGTTTCCCAAAAACCCTTGAATGCAAAAAGTGGAGAGGGTGCTTTGTAACTGCCCCACTGTACTCCACGCTCCCACCTTTGCCACTTTGTGCCTTTGTTTTCCTCCTCAGCCCTCGTGCTTCCCAATTCACATTCACGCATGCTTCTGCCACCATTCCCAACCCAGATCTGAGAGATGGCGTCGAAGAGGGGAGGTGGTAACCCAAAGAAGATGGCTGTCGGGATGAGTCATGACAAGGAGTGGGTACCATCCCTCATGGGGGAGACAGAGCTCAATGAGATGGTGGAGGCAAGTGTTCTTCCTGACCGTGTCACCGCCGGATGGTGTTCGGCTGACGGTGAGCCCTACCCGATGCTGCATACTGACGAAGTGGTAGTTTTCAAAGATTATTTCTAGCACGAATTAGGATTTCTTGTTCATCCTTTCTTGCGCGATATGTTGGAGTATTGGGGAGTAAGCCTGTGCAATCTGCATCCGAATACCATCTTGCATATTGCTATCTCTATCCACTTCTACGAGGCGTTTCTTGGCATTCTACCCCACTTCAACCTCTTCTAACACCTATTCTGCTGAAGAAGAAGGGTGGGGGCGGTTCTAGAGTGGTCGGTGGTGTGTATCTATAGCTCCACGATGGGATGGCGGGTGAGTACATTACTATGTCACTGAACACCTCGCTGAAGGGATGGAATGCCAAGTGGTTCTACATGAAGCAAAACCATCTTGCCATCAGATATGATGTCAACTAGGTTCCAAAGAACTAGAGGAGCTAGTCGGAGAAGCCAACCAGTGGTGATATGGATCAGGTGAAGGAGCTCCTCAAGCTAATGAGGGGTATTAAGATGAACAGAGTGGCTATGGCAGTGAGCTTCATAGTGCACCGCATCCAGCCCTGCAAAGAGAGGGACCCATCTAGGCTTTGACTTCAAGGGAGACACTAACGACACCCAGGAGTGGTCAGAGAGACTAACGAAGGAGGCTGTGCTACACTGGGCTGCTGAGCTATTCACTCCAAATGTGCCGTACAGCATGCCAAGGGCAGTTGAGAGCCTACAACTGCATGAACCCACCTCCTCAGGTAAAAATCTCAACTGTTGGTCTTGGTGTTTTTTTATCTTGTGTCGTGCCGAGCAGTGAATGGATTCACTTGTGGAAAGATCCATTTACAGGAACGGGTGGCATACTTCTCGGGCATGCCGAGGAGCGATTGGCCAAAGGCAGTAGACACTAGGCCAACCACTTAGTCGGAGGAAGGTGATGTCAGCACCTCATCCGAATCCAGAGGCACAGGTGTTGGTCAGATGGAGAGTCCCCCCCGGAGTCGGAGAAGGTTCGGGGGAAAAAGGCAACACAAGATGAGTCGGCCCGAAAGAAGAGGAAAATGGTGGGTGCAGCTCCCCGCAAGTCGGGCGACATCTCGCTTGGCGGCGATCAGACCACTCGGACGTAGAGTGCGGCGATGTCCGAGTGGTCGGACGATGACAGGGCACTAGTAGCTCCTCCTCTGAGCACTGAGGCACCACCGCGCAACACGCGCATGGGGGTGCAGACAAAAGGAGGGGAGGGAGTCCCTGAGCAGCAGGCAGAGGAGAGACCAATGGTGGGGCCCGCAAGACCTCCAGCCTGGCATGCGGGTGGACCCTAGAGCCGTGCTTGGGTGCTCGGGGAGGTAGCGCCAGTTCAAAACCATGTACTAGGAAGCTGATGTGTAAGTATCCATGCCTTGGAATCGTTTGTTGTCCGATTTTTATAGTTGCGGTGATTGATGAATTGATCTAATGTAGAACGAGGCATGCGGAGGATCTCAATCCTTCATGCTAGACTATCGAGCAGCCAGGGGCTATTTCCGACGTGGAGGCAATGCCGACAGACCCTGTGCCAGAGTCCTTGGGTGCTCGATGGCCTGCGAAGGAGTCGACCATCGCTGCTGATGGAGTTGGTGGTGGAGAACGATTGGCGACGATGGTGGCCGATGCGGTGAAGACGCTAAGAGCGACGAAAGGAGCCACCGAACCTTCAGAGGTGGGAGTGGGAGCTACTGATGTCGTGTGGAAGTTTGGGGCACAGAGGCCGGTGGTGTCAGAGGAGCAAACGACGCACCCTGAGATGTCGCAGGGCGTTGTCATATGCTCTATGTGTCCACTGAGCCCCTAGGGAGCACACCTGCTACGGAGAAAGAGGACGAGGTTGAGGAGATTGAGTGTGAAGAATCATGACCTCAAGCCGTCCGGATCCTCTACAAGCAGGTGGATGAAGTGGTGGTCGTGGAAGAGGAGGACACCACCAGGGAAGTGAAGAGGCTACGGTCCGCCGTTTCCATGGTTATGAAGCAAATTGAGGTTAGCGTTGTGTCGGCAATGTCCGTCTTTGGTGTTGGAGATTGGATTTCTTCATAATCTTGGTACTTTGCAGGGTATAGCGCGAACTACTGCACAATGGTAGCAGTTGATCAAGCGGATGGAGCCCCTCACCGAGGAGAACATGAAGCTGAAGGAGGCGGTGAAGCTAATGGAGAAGAACATCTAGAGGGCCCAGCGTGAACGAGATCTTGCCGAATCAAACGCGAGGGACCCAAAATACCAAAAGGGGGCCTTATCCGAGCAACTGATGACCATCGCCGAGCAACTGAGGCGCAACTCCAAGTAGCTGGAGCACAACTCCGAGTAGCTAAGAAGCATGTCCGAGCAAAAGAAAGGTATTATGGATCGGTGAACTTGTTCTGTATTACCAAAAAAAACTAGATGTTGCTAACGATCGTCACTTTTGTAGAGCAAGATGTAGAGCTCGGCCAGTTGCGTCAGGTCATCCGTCAACTCCAAGAGAAGAAGGAGAAGGCATCTGGGCAAGAAGAGAAACTAGCCGAGGAGCTGAAAGGTGAGTAGTTCATGGTCGGAGTTGTTGCTGAAGTGATTTCTTTGTTTGACGGATCCTTTTGGTATCTTTAGAGTACCATCAAAGGGTCAAGGCACAGTTCGACGTGCTGGAGCTGGAGGCACAAACCCAGAGAAGAAAGCTTGACACCATGGTGGTCGGAGTTAAGCCGGTGCTCGACTACATCGACATGGAGTTGGCTACTCAACCCGATGATAGGCCACCATGTCCGGACACCATCATCGATAGGTGCAAGGCGGCATGGGAGAACTTCATGAACTTCCACCGAGATGCCACTATCTCTGCCATGACAAGGCCTAGCGGTGGTCTGGTCTCATTACCCTTCCATCGATCTTCGAGCGATAGGGGCCGGATTTGCCAGAGGGACGGGTGCGACGAAGCAGCAGTAGCTGGAAGATGAGGTGGAGGACACGGCGAAAAGGCTGGCCGGCGATGTCGACCTGTTCGGCGAGGTGGACGGCGAGGGCCAAGCGCATGACCTATGCAGAGAGGAACCTGTATAGAATAGTTAGATGCGCGAGGGCATAAGTGAACATTTATGTATTCGTATAAATGTTGTATGTAGATATGTGCATGTTTGTGCATCTTGCTAACACTTTCAGTGAAAAATAGATGTATTGTTAACCCCAACGCAATTATACATGGTATAAGTAGCGTCCGAGTAGTTAGTTCGTTACTGGGCTCTTGGCCTTGGCTAGCCTGTATTCCATAACAGTCGAGCGTGGAGCTCGTGCACGTGTAGGAGGAATAGACGTGACCGAGGAACCGTACAGCCAACCACCCATAACATAGAGCCGTGGAGGCCCATAGCACGTGTAGGAGAGAGATTAGGAGACCTGGGTCTTCTCCAAAGAACATAGAGTGGAACATGTACTGCTCGACTGATTGGCGAAATATCTTAGAGATATTTTAGTATGGAGAAACGGGGCGGAGCTTTTATGGAGATCACTGTATTGGAGTTTAAACCGGAGTAGCATAGAGCTGGCGATCGAAAATGGAGATTAAATCGGAGTGGAGAAACAATGGAGACAAATTATGGTGACAAAAACTTCATTCATTATGGAGTGGAGAGTACATATCTGGAGCAGTTTCAAGGATAGAAACGTGTAAGGTGCTCGATGTACCACGAATTAGGGATATCGATTCCGTCCAAGTCACATAGCCGGTAAGACCCTGGTCGGGTAACCTCTTTGACCATGTAAGGCCCTTCCTAGGGGGAGGAGAGCTTGTGCATCACTTCGGTTTTCTGCTTTCTGCGGAGAACAAGGTCGCCGACCGTAAATGAACGACCTTTGATGTTGCGATTGTAGTATCTTCGTAAGCCTTCTAGGTATTTGGCTGTGCGGATACAAGTGATCAGGCATTCTTCTTTGGCCCTGTCGACGTCCTATGGCCGAACAGCTACGGCTTGCTCTTCATTATAATTTTCCACCCTAGGTGCTTGGAAGGCAATGTCCGCTGGAAGTATGGCTTCTGAGCGATAGACCAAAAAGTATGGAGACACACCGGTGCTACGACTAGCTTGAGTGCGTAGTCCCTAGACCACATATCTAGGAGCTCTTTGAGCCATCTACCTGGATGTTTTTTCTCTATCTGATACAGTCTCTTTTTGAGGGCGTCGAGGATCATGCCGTTCGCCCGTTCGACCTGGCTGTTGGCTCTGGGATGGGCAATGGAAACATATTTGATGGAGATGCATCGGTCTTCGTAGAAGTCCCAAAAATGATAACCAGTGAATGTAGTTCCGAGGTCGATGATAATGCTGTACGGGAGACCAAATCTATAGATTATATCTTCGAAGAGCTCAACTACTGTTTACACCAAGATTTGATAATTCTATTGTCAATGGAGTCTACAGAAGGAAGTCGGCAATTTAATTAATATATTTAGTTGAAGACGGTGGATTCCAGGATGCATAGCAAGAGAAGACACGTGCCAGTGATACGAATCAATTAAGGAAGTCTGCCGACAGGATTAATTTAAGAAGGAATATGATGTATAAATTTCTATATGCATGCAAACGCCATGCAACCTATGCGTCTCTGTGGCTAGCTACGTGCCAGAGTCCATGCACGGATGGAAACGAAAATTAGCCAACACAAGCAAACAAACGTGGCAAACCGTGAAGCGCATTAGCATCAGCTCTGGGAGTTCAAGTGCAACACAAAGCTAAACGTCAAGCTAGTCTCCCTTGCTGATTAAAAAAAATATTATTTAATATATTTGGATCGGAGAGGCACGAAGACTAAATCTCGTCACGTGAAGATATGGAAAGCAACAGAAGCAGAAGATCAAGGAAAAATGCACGCTCATGATCAGAAAGAATTATTGGATATACCTTAAATATTTTCTTTTGCTTAGTTAAAGATTTCTATAGTTAGTCAAGATTGGTATGGACTCTGTTAGTTTCCGAGTATAAATATGTACACCCTGGATCATTGTAAACACACACAATTAATCAAATACAAGTTACTTACTTTTTCAGCTCCGACCACCCCTTAGGAGTAGGAGTAGAGTAAATCTCGATGAGTTCTTTAGCGAGTAGGGCTGCATTGGTCTGGCCGACCTCCGGCTTGTCTGTAAGTACCGTCATGGCTTATACTTCTTTTCGTACGGCTGCATCGATCCGGTCGACCTTCACTGCGACTCTGGTATAAGCTAGTTATCGACTCTTGTTTAGTTCAAATAAGGCTGCATCTATCCGGTCGACCTCCACTACTCGAACTAGATTAAGGTCAGGTTATCGGCTCTATCTAAGGGTGGCGTCCTTTGGATAGATTCATTAAGTTACCGATATTGCTTATTGCTTTCATTATTTATTTAATTACAGCAATATCACTTCGCCCGATTGGGATTGATCTAGATCGGCCTTATATCCTGTTTAACCCATCGTTTATTAATCTAAACTGATCTAATTTGCACCTTAAACGATGAGTTATGTTTTATCGGCTATTTTATATCAATCTTGATCGTGTATAGTGTGTGGTTATGGCATGTCTGGTTTTAAATAGATCTATTGGCTAATGAAAACCGTTTCATGACCCGTTATCACGGCCTGTGTGATCCTGCCTCACACACCCACTATTAGCACCGTAGAGTGGGCATCGTTATTTGGTAGATCTGTTCCTGATAGGGCATGACCTTAATTGTGCGCTATGCCTGAATCGGCTGTTTTAGCTGATATCGAGTGTTTTCACATATGTAGTTCACGTCACGAGACCGTTGAAGTAAAGATAGGTTGAAAGATGTGTTAGCCCCATGATCTTATTATTGTATTACGGCCTGCATGATTCTTCCTCATGCCCCACTGATATTAGTAATAAGTTAGGGTCGTCGAATTTATTGTTGTTTCTACGGCCTGCATGATTCTGCCTCATGTCCCACTGGTCATAGTGATAGATGAGATCTAATATGTTCATAGATTTATCTCTATTAAATGGTTAAATGGTGATGGGCTGAATTTTCATATAAAAAAGGGATTCGGTTACTTGCAGTCATTGGCTTGGCATAAACTGATTAGTGTTAACATCCTATTGCCATTGTCTAATATTTGTCTAAATAACGATATTCATCCTGAATGATAACCGATTTTTCTTTCATAACTCCATGAGCTTTAACTGGTTTATTCTTATGAGTATGCTGGAATTGGCTATTTAGTTGATCTCCTTCCACATCGTCTCGCAGAGCCATACATTCAGGATTGTCTGGCAACACCGGTATGTTCCGTCTTAAATTACTGATTAGCTTTCTCTCCTTGTCAATTGCAGGGTCAAATTGATTGGCACGTCTCGGGAGGAGTACGCGGGATCGATAATCCCTGCGTTGAAGCTAGGCGGATCTACAGCTCCATCGAGCGGACCCTTTTGGCTTGCTCGTGTGCCCCGGCATAGGACGAAAATTTCGTGCCGATACACGTTCTGGCATACCCAGTGGGACCATAAAATTTTGATTGGAAGTCGATGCTTTATGGATATTCTATTAGCTTCCAAATCATGAAGAGTCTAAATTTTTCATCTACAACAAAAGGACGATGCTAGTATTTATTCGGCCATCTATTAAGGCATTATTCATCCAAGGCCTCGGCATCGGGCACCAACAAACAACATATCATACTCTAAGGCCAATTTCAGTTACGCCTGAAAAGTCACCCATCCTGATTAAAGGCAGTGAGCAGTTTTTCATCTATTCACGTGAACCAAGATCAGGATTTTTCTTGAGCCTGAGATCATTGTCAAATACCACGGAGGAAACCAGATGACAAAATTGCAAGGCCACGTGCTGCTGTTCGGGAGCCTCAACAAGATTCAGGATGTAATGCTGGAATACCTCAAGCACGAAAAATATCAGAGGAAAATGTCGATAATCATACTCACTGTCTCCAGAAAGTTGATTCCGGTCAAAAGCGACATCGGCAGTTAGATTACAAATAGAGGACTAATGGATTATTTGGCAGATGAGTTATTTTATTATCAGAAAAGTAACCGATCGGTCCAACGGGAGAAGCCACGGTCCTGACACGGAGGGGATTGCATGTCATTTGTGTGGTACTACTAGCAACGTGTGTGCCAGGTTGCTGTTGTGTCGTTACAAACTTGCAACAACACGTTGACACTTTAAGTGATAAAGTCAAGAAGATCAAAAGCTGATGCCGCTGTACTCTGCCGCCCAAAGAATACTGCATCGGCTAAGGCCATGTTTAGTTGCCCACCGATTTGGCGCCGTCGGATTTCTCGGATACGGTAGCACACTGTAGCATTTCGTTTGTATTTGGTAATAATTGTTCAATCGTTGACTAATTAGGCTCAAAACGTTCGTCTCGCAAAGTACAACAAAACTGTGCAATTAGTTTTTGATTTCGTCAATATTTTATACTCCATGCATGTACTGCAAGTTTGATGTGACGAGAAATCTTCTTTTTGCATAGTGTCAAAGTTTGGATTTGGGGTGAACTAAACATGGCCTAAACAAAGATATACTACGAAGGTAACATGCATACCGTATTCATTAATAAGGAGATAAAGATGGGAGGTTAATGCATCTGCATGCAAGGCACGTCTTGTGATTTTAAAGATTACATGCACACGTATGCGAGATGATTGCCAATGTATGTAATCTGTTCAGATGGTTGCTCGCTCACATCTATCGGCTTCAAGACTTTGGGTCAATAACTGCTCATGAAGTAGGATCGGCTACTATCCTTGAGGTTCAAGACTCTGCCCCCAAGCTGGTAAGCTATCTATCGATGGGGTCCCTATCGAACGCCGCTCATAAGAAGATTACACGGAGGGATTTGGGCTCCTTCATCCCATGAGCTCCAAGATGCTCCATCATACCTGATGAGCCGATACGTGGTGTTGCCGTCACCCCAGCTGGCGCACATTGACATGTATGCATGCTTCTTCGTCAGTTAGCCGGACGGACATAGACATTGGGTACAGAACCTATACGACCAGAGCCATCCATTGGCACACTACTCCAGCATGTACAAATTATTCGTTTCTATACCGACTGGATAGAGCATCGGCCAGGTTCTTCTATACTTTAGTCGATGAACATAGGAAAGGATTATAAAAAGTGATAGCCGATGGCACGTTGATTCCCTGTCCTCTGGCGGCCGGACCAAAGTTTATTTGACTGAGCAGTACATATGCGTACATATCAAAGGAGAAAGAGCATAATTGCTTACGTTCATTCAAGAGATCTGGTGATAGGGCTTCACTCAAGATATACGTGTCGGCTAATTATAGTTCACTTACATCAACGGAGACAGCCGATGTAATCAGTGTATCCTGGAGAAATATTGACGAGACAAGCCGATTTGACGGTGAAATTTAAATCGCAAGGTGGCCACATGACTCAGGCCTTGTTTAGATCACCTCCAAATTCTAAGTTTTTTCACTCTCTTTTCATCACATCAATTTTTGGATGCACGCATAGATCATTAAATATAGGTAAAAAAAATAACTAATTACACAGTTTGGTTGTAAATTACGAGATAAATCTTTTGAGCCTAGTTAGTCCATGATCGGACAAAGTTTATCAAATACAAACGAAACGTGCTACAGTGTTCAGATTGCAAAAATTTGCGATCTAAACAAGGCCTCAGTATTGGAGCGGCATGTTTAGGATAAGGTTGCAAATATAATATTCCCACAAAAGTAGCCGATGTGTCCATGCGCACAGGAGTATTGGCTGATAACAAGATCAGCTTGGTGAGTCATGGATAAATTCTACCGGCTGGAAATCGGCAAAGGAACGGTGCGGCGCCTTGGCATGAACAGCAACTTGTACCTGTTCACTACCTGCAAGACGGCAACGAAACTGGCAATAGACGGTCTGATTTACAAGGCGGACGGATCCACCGGGATGTTTCTAGAGTGCAAGTACGAGATCATGAAGTGGCTGGACACATCTACGGCATGCCGGCGATGACATGAACGGCACATAGGCACTGGAGAAAACGGACGTCAACATCGCAATGGATGATGTGATGGATGCAGCCCAGAGTGCATGGGACATCGTACTGATAAACCCGGACTGAGCATGGGCACCATATTTGCCAACTGCACCAGCTACGACGAAGGTGAAAGAGAAGCGCTAGCCACGGTGCAGAGGATGTTGCATAGCCTTAACCAGGCTACCACCAATTCCGACTTCTTCGGCGACAACTAGGATTGTCACGAGCTGTCAAAGCTCGCCGAACAGGTCGTAAAGTACGCCGAGGTAGTCAGATTTGGGAGCTGCACACGTTCAAGGGGATGCCACACCCATCGTAAAGCTCGAAAGCTTCAACTTATGACAGTCGACGGCACGCATATCGGTAAAAGCCAGTGAGGTCTTTTATTGCAAGCAACCAAGAATCAAGAGTCTAGGTGCATCACGTTGAGCTAAATTTCATCGGCTATTCACCTCCATCGGCTACTCACCTCCATCGATTCTAAGAATAGATATATAACGATCGGCTGGGGGGGGGGGCGTACTGGCTTAGTTTCCACTTCAGCTGAGACATCAGGCGATGGAACCATCTGGCTTGGCAGACGCGGCCTGGTTAGGTCGGGTGAAACAGCCGCTAGCGAAGGTACCTCAATAGTAACCGACCGTATGCGGCTTTGAAAGCTTGGACACGCCGTTGGTGCTCTAAACACTCTCTCGACTATATGGAGCCGATACAGGTACGATCGGCTATATGAAACTAATACGTCCTTCGTTGCAATCGATAAAGAAAATCATGAATATCAATGAAAGACAACCGGAGGAGTCAACAGCCGATGAAGCCATAGGTGGGGTAATCGGCTCATTAATCCCCATGAAGGTTTTCACAGCAATTTTATTTTAAAATATTGGAAGATCTCCATCCATCTGCACACTCCTCCTGGACGACCCGCACAGTTAATGAAAATATTAATAGAGTTGTTGTCTGCTGGGAAGGTCGAAGCTTTATCTCGGTTACAAGACTGCTGCAACAAATTATCGACTAAATATTCTTCAAAGCATCGGCTACTATTAGTGGTCATGAAAGGCAAGGTAAAAAATGTGTGTTGGCCGATACATTTGAATAATTGGATTTTCCTAAGAGAGCCTGAAGAGGGAATATCGGCATGAAGAAAATCAGCAGCATCAGATTGGTTCATCTGTATATCCAGGCCGTCATCAGCAATATTACCACATTGCCCCTCACAGAAGCAAGCCAAGCCGACGATATTGCGCTTCATCAGCTTGGGGGCATATCTAATAGCATTAGTATGGTGGTCGGAATACTTTATTGTCTGCATCCAGGATGCTCCAGATATAGCTGATTATAATTATAGCCCGAGTCATCAAAGATATCGGCTCCTACTATTCGAAAAGTGCTCAGAATGTACTCGAACAGCATTGATATGGTGACTAGGAGTCAAGGTATCAAGCTGATAGCCGATGGGGCCTTTTATATGATTATGTCTCATTAGATGATAGAAAAGGTTCGTCGGCCTTCAGGATGAAATAATTTGAAGCTAGTAACGACCAAACTGGAATGAAAGAATTCCGGCTTGATGAATACTGTATGAAGGAAACAAACAAAAGTTGGAACCTGTATGTGTCGGTGTCAGCCGCCCGACCTCTTGTCAGCGTCATAGTCATCAAATATCTGATCGCCTGATTCTGACTGTTCCGATGCCGCTCGCAAGACGAAGAATAAGATTTCTAGAATCGGCTATGCGCTTGTGCTAATGTGGATTGTGGGGTCGCCATCTTGGTTCTGACTGTCAAGCCAAGACGACCGAGGGATGCTGCTGGCCACGTGTGCATGCACGTTGCCAATACCAAGAAAACATGGAGCTAGAGCCGAGAACATTACTGATTAGGTGGCCTTATATATGAGACTGGAGTCAATAATTATGAGATTTGAAAGCAAGCTTGATCCTGTATGTGCAAAAAGATGGTTCTGATCACATAATCGGCTCTGCACTCTCCAAGTTCTCATCGGCTCATGAGAGGCTACCTCATCATTCAGCCATGTTAGTATAGTTGATGAGGGCATCTGTCCTTATGCCGGTTCGAGTATGCTCATGGGGAATGTCAACATGAACAATTGTGTTGGCATCTTCCCCTCTAGTCATCATTTATGCTTCGAGATCATCATTCCCCTCCTCGTTAGCCCATGGATATATATATCACGATCAACACTGGACAGATAAAAGTCGTGCTTCGATGGGGCTTCAATTAAGCTGATGATGTCTATACGTGCTTGCATCCACCTGACCGTAAGTCAAGAAGGATTAAGAATATTATTTTCAGCAGCACTGCAGTAGCATACAGGGATTCCAGATGCAGCAGCCGATAAACGCCCTGGTGAAAGCATCATTATTGGATCTCGAGAAGAGGCACTTATCGACTTAGAGTAGGATGTACATGCAGATGTGAGGTACATATTCTTCCATGCCTGGCTCGCATATTCTTTATTCCTTATTTTTACCTATCACTTGTGACCAATTTATCATAGGGAAAGTATGCTATCTAAGTAGTTGATGAATGAGATATGGTATGATGAAAGGAACCTTGCTTCTTTTGCAAAGTACTTGAGAAATTTTATTACAAAAATTCGAAATCATTAGCTTGTCTCCTCGATGATGTTGAATTTCTTACCAAGACCATATGTTATTATTAAAACCCTTCCACATAAGCTTGTTTGTTTTGTGTTGAGTTTTGTCAAGACTCGTTGACCCTTGCTGAGAGATTTATCATGCTCCCAAGATCAAGATCACGTACACACTATATATGTGTGTTGCTTCTATACTAGAAGTACGCAAAAACATGCTTTTCATCCATCTCAAAGTGTTATGCTCCGACACTAGGAGAAGACAAAAAATATGTTTGCTAGGTTTTATCAGAATAAATGCTCCTAGTTCTTGATAATATTTCTCTCAAAAGTTTGTTGTAAAAAGAGACATGGGTTATGCAAAAATATAAAAAGATGGACACAAAAGAGGTCCAAAAGTAAAAGAAAAAAAGAAAAAAAGAAATGAGAATAACGATAACCCATGTTCTCGCAAAAATATTCCATAAGAGAGAAATATATTTCAGAGAGCATAGTAGAATTAAGTTAGCCACTAAATATTCCACACACATGCACATCTTGATCGAAGAATATGACACTTCTCTCCTTGGATCCGGGGTTTGACTTTACGATACGCAAGGTAAGTATGCTACATACTTTGTCCCTACCTGAACTCCACATAAGTTTTTTAGAAGTAGGGTAAATAGAGGCGAAACAATATCTTGGTGAGGAACTATGCACATTGAGTGATCTGAGAGAATCATTTGGGAAGCAAAGCTATGTTTTAATTTAAAAACTTTTAAAAAAACCCAAGTTTTCTGAGCAAGAGAAGTGAAGATAACTGGATTCTAATCCGTTCCATTCTTCAACCACCCAAGATGCCATAATAGACACTTCAAAGTTTACATATATAGGTGAGGCTTGGAATAAGGTAATATTGCTACCAGTGAATTCTTCAGCTCCTTACCAGTGATTTGATAGCCGATTATAGTTACAAACTCAGGGGGCCCAACTCTTAATCGGCTAAAGCAGAGGAACAGTCAACCCAAGTAAGTCATCGAAGCTAAGTATTGCAATCCGATGTCGCTGACTCGGGAAAGGAGACTATTGGATCAAAATAGTTTGAAGCATGAAGATTCATACTTCCAAACTAGGGGGCCTGCGTTTACACCAAGATTTGGTAATTCTATTGTCAATGGAGTCTACACAAGGAAGTCAACTAATTTAATTAATATATTTAGTTGAAGACGGCGGATTCCAGGATGTATATCAAGAGAAGACACGTGCCAGGGATACGAATCAATTAAGGAAGTTTGCCGACAGGATTAATTTAAGATGGAATACGATGTATAAATTTCTATACGCATGCAAAGGCCATGCAACCTATGCGTGTCTGTGGCTAGCTACGTGCCAGAGTCCACGCACGGATGGAAACGAAAATTAGCCAACACAAGCAAACAAACCTGGCAATCCGTGAAGCGCATTAGCATCAGCTCTGGGAGTTCAAGTGCAACACGAAGCTAAACGTCAAGCTGGTCTCCCTTGCTGATTAAAAAATATTATTTAATATATTTGGATAGGAGAGGCGTGAAGACTAAATCTCCTCACGTGAAGATATGGAAAGCAATAAGAAGATCAAGGAAAAATGCACGCTCATGATCAGAAAGAATTATTGGATATACCTTAAATATTTCCTTCTGCTTAGTTAAAGATTTCTATAGTTAGTCAAGATTGGTATGGACTCTGTTAGTTTTAGAGTATAAATATGTACGCCCTGGATCATTGTAAACACACACAATCAATCAAATACAAGTTATTTACTTTTTCAGCTCCGGTCACCCCTTAGGAGTAGGAGTAGAGTAGATCTCGGCGAGTTCTTCAGCGAGCAGGGCTGCATCGGTCCGGCCGACCTTCAGCTTGCCTGTAAGTACCGTCATTGCTTATACTTCTGTTCGTACGGCTGCATCGTTCCGGTCGACCTCCACTGCGACTCTGGTATAAGCTAGTTATCGACTCTTGTTTAGTTCAATTAAGGCTGCATCGACCCGGTCGACATCCACTGCTCGAACTAGATTAAGGTCAAGTTATCGGCTCTATCTAAGGGTGGCGTCCTTCGGATATATTCATTAAGTTATTGATATTGCTTATTGCTTTTATTATTTATTTAATTACAACAATATCACTTTATCCGATTGGGATTGATCTAGATCGGCCTTATATCCTGTTTAACCCATGGTTTATTAATCTAAACTGATCTAATCTACACCTTAAACAATGAGTTATGTTTTATCGGCGGTTTTATGTCAATCTTAATCGTGCATTGTATGCGGTTAAGGCATGTCTGGTCTTGAATAGATCTATTGGTTAATGAAAACCGTTCCATGGTCCGTTATCACGGCTTGTGTGATTCTGCCTCACACCCCACTGTTAGCACCGTGGAGTGAGGATCGTTATTTGGTAGATCTGTTCCTAATAGGGCATGACCTTAATTGTGAGCTATGCCTGAATTGGTTGTTTTAGCCGATATCGAGTGTTTTCACATATGTAGTTCACATCACGAGACCGTTGAAGTAAAGATAGGTTGAAAGATGTGTTAGTCCCATGATCTTATTATTGTATTATGGCCAGCATGATTCTGCCTCATGCCCCACTGATATTAGTAATAAGTTAGGGTCGTCGAATTTATTATTGTTTCTACGGTCTGCATGATTCTGCCTTATGCCCCACTGGTCATAGTGATAGATGAGATCTAATATGTTCATAGATTTATCTCTATTAAATGGTTAAATGATGATAGACTAAATTTTTATATAAAAAAGGGATTTGGTTACTTATAGTCATTGGCTTGGCATAAACTGATTAGTGTTAACATCCTATTGCCAATGACTAATATTTGTCTAAATAACGATATTCATCCTGAATGATAACCGATTTTTCTTCCATAACTCCATGAGCTTTAACTGATTTATTCTTATGAGTATGTTGGAATCGGCTATTTAGTCGACCTCCTTCCATATCGGCTCTCAGAGCCACACATTTGGGACTGTCTGTCAACACCGGCATGTTCCATCTTAAATTACTAATTAGCTTTCTCTCATTGTCAATTACATGGTCAAATTGACTGGCACGTCTTGGGAGAAGTGCGTATGATCGATAATTCCTATGTTGAAGCTAGGTGGATCTCCAGCTCCATCGAACGGACCCTTCTAGCTTGCTCGTGTGGCCCGGCACGGGACGAAAATTTCGTGCCGATAATTGCTTTCTTTGCGGTGGCCAAAACGAGCGGCTTGTATTTGATCCACTTGGAGAACTTGTCAATGGTGACATATACGTACTGAAAACCACCAGGTGCAATCTTGAAAGGCCCGATCATGTCCAGTCCCCAGCATGCGAAAGGCCAAGAAGCTGGGATGGTCTGCAATTCCTGCGTCGGCACGTGAATTTGCTTAGCAAAAAATTGGCATCCTTCACAACATCGGACGAGGTCTTCTGCGTCGACGATGGCCGTGGGCCAATTAAAACCAGCTCAAAAAGCTTTATCGACCAGGTTTCTCGAGGCCACGTGATTGCCACAGGAACCAGAGTGAATTTTAAGAAGTAGTTTCACTCTCTCTTCTTGGGTGATGCATTTCTGCAGTATCCCTTGACACTTTTCCTCATCAAGTTCCCATCTACCAGCACATAATGCTTGCTGCGACGGATTAGACGTTCAATTTTGGTCTTGTCGGTGGGTACGTCGGCGCTGGTGAGGTACTTGATGAACTGTTCCCTCCAATCAGCGGCAGGTGAAGGTACTGCAAGTACCAGTTGCTCGGCGGAGGGGATTTCTTGAACTTCCTTCTCTTCCTTAATGGACGACGTAAACAAGTCTTGAACGAAAACCTTAGGTGGAATCACGGCGCGAGAAGATCCTATCTTAGATAGGTGGTTGGCGAGCTGATTTTGATCTTGTACCATGTGGTGGTACTCGATATCGTTGAACTTTCCTTTGAGTTTCCTGATTTCGGCGCAGTATGCGTCCATCTTCTCACTAGAGCAGAACCAATCTTTGTTGAGCTGGTTGATGACCAGTGCAGAGTCTCCATATACCATGAGGCATTTGACGCCGAGCTCGACAACTATACGGAGTTCGTGGAGACATGCTTCATATTCCGCGGCGTTGTTGCAGGCTAGAAAATCTTCTGCGATCGTGATCATCTCGCCAATCCCCTTTGGCGGCTTATGATTGAACTTGGAGCGAAGGTCACAATGGTGGAGTCCTCGGACGAAGGCGGTGATGACTTCTGCTTCCATGATATTGGGAATAGAATTCCTCATCTTAGAAAAATGTCTGATGTAGCTACGGAGGAGCTCAGATGGTTTCTGGTAGATGCGATTCAGATCATGTTTGGTGCCCGGCCGAGTACGCGTAGCCATGTAGTTGTCAGTGAACACCTTCTTCAGTTGTTACTAGGATTTGATGGAGTTTGGGGCGTGGCTTGTGAACTAGTTCATCGTGGTTGGCGTGAGCATGTCGGGGAGATAGTTTGCCATGACATTGGTATCTCCCCCGACGGCGCGCACAGTAGTGCCATAAGCTTGTAGCCACTGTGTGGGGTTCATCCCTCCCTCTTAGGGCTCAACCCAGGTGATTATGAAACCACAAGGCCACTGGAGTGTTCGGAGTGCCCTCGTAAATGCTCAGGGCCCTTTGGGATCGTCACCATCATGATCTGTGGCATTGCTGGCGTTGAGGGGCTAGAAGGCTAAGTTCGGATTACCAAACTCTTGCTTGTATTCTTAACGCTGGCATACTTCTTCTTCATGGCGAGAGAAACAGCATCCGTCGATATGATGTCGCGTGTCTCAGAGATTATTGATGTGCGCTCAGATGTCTTGGTTGACTTATTGATTGTGTTGGCGAAGGTAGTCGATGCAGTTCCCCCTAGCTCCCCCCTAGAGGGGTTGTCCTTCATCACGGTGCTGGTCGGTGAAATGACTTCTGCTGGGGCGGCGATTAGATCTTGGCGTGGCGGATCGATGAATCAAGCTTGTTGAATAGGAAGGTCTCTGATCCTAGTGGATCTCGTTGACCTGGTAGTGCATCGCTTTAAGCATGGCGGCGACCTTGGCGACTTCTGGCATTTGCTCAAGCCGGGTGAGCTCATTGGCGGCCACAACCAAGTTGGCGCTTGGGGTCTTGTAGACATCGTGGCCGTCAACATGGACAAATTCGTCATCGAGGTTACGTTGGAGTGGGTGTGGCCTCCCTTGTGAGTCGAGCTGTTCATTGAGAGCAGCCTCGGCAAGCACAATGGTAGCCTCATTTGCTCAGCGCTGCAAGTGGTTGGCATTCCTATTGACACGAGCGACGCGGTCCTCATCAGTTTCTCCATCCCGTGGAGGGCTATCGATGATGATGTTAAAAATCCCACCTCCTCAGAAGGGTGGGAAAGGAGATTGGATGATGGTGGTTTCGGCGATAGTCTCCATGGAGCCCTAGGACTCAGAGTCTAGATTCCCCTCCAGGATAGTGTGGAGGGATGCTTCGGGGTGTCGGCCGATGTGTAGCATGTTGATAGTCGGTGAGAGCTGGTTGGCGAGAGGATAGATATCTCCCACCTAGTCGGCAAATTTGCCCCTTAGGACATCTTGATAGGTGGCGGCAACACTGGTGAGCCCAAAGGGTAGGGTTGTAACCCCTGAGAAGGGCCTTACATGGTCAAAGAGGTTACCCAACTAGGGTCTTACTGGCTGTGTGACTTGGATGAAATCGATATCCCTAATTCATGGCACATCGAGCACCTTATACGTTTCTATCCTTGAAACGCTCCAGATATGTACTCTCCACTCCATAAACTATGAAGTTTTTGTTGCCATAATTTGTCTCCATTGTTTCTCCACTCTGGTTTAATCTCCATTTGCGATCGTCAGCTCTATGCTATGCTACTCCAGTTTAAACTCTAATACGTGATCTCTATAAAAGTTCTGCCCTATTTCTCCATACTAAAATATCTCTAAGATATTTCACCAACCGTCGAGCAACACACGTTCTGCTCTATGATCTTTGGAGAAGACCCAGTCTCCGATCTCTCCCTACATGTGCTACGGGCTCCGCGCTGTACGTTATGGGTGGTCGAATGTGGTTCCTCGGTCATGTCTGTTCCTCCTACACATGCACAGACTCCACGCTCGACGTTATGGAATACGGGCTAGCCAAGGCCAAGAGCCCAGTAATGAGCTAACTACTCGGACGCTACTTATACCACGTATAATTGCGTTAGGGTTAACAGTACATCTATTTTTCACCGAAAGTGTTAGCAAGACGCATAAACATGCACATGTCTACATACAACATTTATATGAATACATAAATGTTCACTTATGCCGTCGCACATCTAACTGTTCTATACAGGTTCCTCTCCACATAGGTCATTATACTTGGCCCTCATCGTCCACCTCACTAAACAGATCGACATCGCCGGCCAGCCTTTTCACCACGTCCTCCACCTCATCTTCTAGCTGCTGCTGTTTCATCGCACCCATCCCTCTAGCGAATCCGGCCCCTATCGCTCGAAGATCGATGGAAGGGTAATGAGACCAGACCATTGCTAGGGCATGTGTCATGGCAGATACAGTGGTGTCTCAGTTGAAGCTCTTGAAGTTCTCCCATGCCGCCTTGCACCTATCGATGATGGTGTCCGGACATGGCCACCAGTCATCGGGCTGAGGAGCCACCTCCATGTCGATGTAGTCGAGCACCAGCTAAACTCTGACCACCATGGCATCAAGCTTTCTTCTCTGGATTTGCGCCTCTAGCTTCAGCACGTCAAACTATGCCTTGGCCCTTTGATGATACTCTATAGATACCAAAAGGATCCATCAAACAAAGAAATTACTTCAGCAACAACTCCGACCATGAATTACACACCTTTTAGCTCCTCGGCTAGTTTCTTCGCTCACCCAGATGCCTTCTCCTCCTCTTGGAGTTGACGGATGACCTGACACAACTGGTCAAGCTCTGCATCTCTGCTTGATTAGCTGCTGTCGTTGTGTGGCAGTTTGCGCTATACCCTGCAAAGCACCAAGATTATGAAGAACTTCAATCTCCAATGCCAAAGACAGACATTGCTAACACAACGCTAACCTCAATTTGCTTCATAACCATGGAAACGGTGGACCATAGCCTCTTCACCTCCCTGGTGATGTCCTCCTCTTCCACGACCACCACTTCATCCCCCCACTTGCGGAGGATCTAGACGGCTTGAGGTCATGATTCTTCATGCTCAATCTCCTCAACCTTGTGGTCTTTCTCCGCCGTGGGTGGTGCTCCCTGGGGGCTCGGTGGCCGCACAGAGCATCCGACCATGCCCTACGACATCTTAGGGTACGCTGTTTGCTTCTCCGACACCACCGGCCTCTATGCCCCAGACTCCGGCATGACGTC
This sequence comes from Miscanthus floridulus, assembly GCF_019320115.1. Lineage (NCBI taxonomy): Eukaryota > Viridiplantae > Streptophyta > Magnoliopsida > Poales > Poaceae > Miscanthus > Miscanthus floridulus. The sequence continues at coordinate 120,891,530 of NC_089587.1, read as the reverse complement.
GGTAGCTCCTGCTCCCGCCTCTGAAGGTTCGGCGCCTCCCGTCGTCACTCCTGGCATCTCCATCGCATCGGCTGCCATTGTCGCTAACCGTTCTCCGCTGCCAACTCCATCAGTAGCGGTGGTCGACTCCTCCGTAGGCCGCCGAGCTCCTAGGGACTCTAGCACGAGGTCTGTTGGCATTGCTTCCATGCCAAAAACAACCCTCGGCTGCTCGCCAGTCTAGCCTGAAGGATTGAGATCCTCCGTGTGCCTCATTCTGCATCAGATCAGTTCATCAATCACTGCAACTATAAAAATTGGACAACAAACGATTCCAAGGCAAGGATACTTACATGTCAGCTTCTCGGTACATGGTTCTAAACTAGCGCTGCCTCCCTGAGTACCCAGGCACGGCTTTGGGGTCAACCCGCGTGCCCTGGGCTAGAGGTCTTGCGGCCCCCACCATCAGCCTCTCCTCTGCCTACTGCTCAGGGACTCCCTCTCATCCTTTCGACTGCACCTCTGTGCGCGTGTTGCGTGGTGGCGCCCTAGTGCTCAGAGGAGGAGCTACTAGAGCCCCATCATCGTTCGACCACTCGGACATTGCTACACTCTACATCCGAGTGGTCTGATCGACACCAAGTGAGATGCCGCCCAACTTGCGGGGAGCTACACCCACCATTTTCCTCTTCTTTCAGGCCGGCTTACTCCCCAATACTCCAACAGATCATGTAAGAAAGGACGAATAGGAAATCCTAATCTGCGCTAGAAATAATCTTTGAAAACTACCACTTCATCAGTATGCGACATTGGGTAGGGCTCACCGTCGGTCAGACGCCATCCGGCGGTGACACGGTCATGAAGAACACCCACCTCCACCATCTCATTAAGCTCTGTCTCCCCCATGAGGGACGATACCCACTCCTTGTCACGACTCGTCACAATGGCTGTCTTCTTTGGGTTACTACCTCCCCTCTATGGCGCCATCTCTTAGATCTGGGTTGGGAATGGCGGTGGAAGTGTGTGTGAATGTGAATTGGGAAGCGTGAGGGCTACGGAGGAAAATGAAGGGGCAAAGTGGCAAAGGTGGGAGCGTGGAGTGCGGCGGGGCAGTTATAAGCACCCTCTCCACTTTTCGCATTCAAGGGTTTTTGGGAAACCGCACCACAATTTGCGCCTCTCCGGATTCACCGAAGCGACGCGCTGGGCCGTTACCTTGGTTTTGCGCAACTACAGCCCATATCGCCCATTTTTTGCTACAATTTGTTACTACACACCGAGTATTCGCTGACTTCTCTGCAATATCATTAAGGCTCAGTAACTCCTATTGTACAACCATTACTCTGGTTTTTTCACCAAGATTTTCACTTGTGGCTCAGGGACTACGTCATCACTACGACTTGGTTCCTCACCACGCTGGGGATTTTCTTCTGGTTACTGTTGTTTCTGACCCTAGCACCATGTGACCACTTCACCTACTATTAGGCTCAGGGACTAAGTGGGCACACTTCACCTTGCGGTGAATGTGTGTTTCTCATTATAGGGCTCCACCCGGGGACTGGCTGCCTGCTCGGCTGGTCTTCTATTTTTCTTCTACTTTGGACCCTGGCACCACGTGACCACGTCACCTACTGTCAGGCTCAGGGACTAAGTGGGCACACTTCACCTTGTGGTGAGTGTGTTTGCTTTATTCTGAAAGACTCCGCGCCTCCTGAATTTGAAGAAGATTATCTTCCTTTCTCGTGGTCGGACTCTAAGTGGGCACATTTGGTTCACAACGAGAAAATTTTTGCTTTTGAACTTGAGCTCCTTACATCCTTCTAGCAAGCCTTACTTGGGATACTCTTCTCAGTGACGGTCGGTGACTCATTAGGGTGGTCGGACTATGAGTCTGACTGCTTGGCTATGTTCACACTTGTTCGAACAAGCTCAAGACGATGTTGAATAGCGGATACAAGGCGCTCGGGGACTAGCTATGGGGGGTATGACCCTGGATACCCGTGGCAAACTACAAGGGCTACGCTCCTAGGGGTGGTCCAACCCAAAAGACAAAGACCTACGGTGTATGGCACTACTTGACATACGCCGCAAGACATCAAGGGCGATATCCTGAAGATACTACGAGATCTGTTAGAATACGTTCGATCCCATGATTCATGTAATCTGTTATTACTTTTCGGTTATCTCCTAGATCTAACCAACTTGTAACCCTGTCCCCCAGACTATATAAGGCGAGCAGGGACCCCCTCAAAACACACGTAATATCATACGAAGCTAATACAAACCAACAGACCACAGGAGTAGGGCATTACGTCATGATGACAACCTAAACATGTCTAACTCTTGTGTCTTTGTTGCCTTCTATTCTCGATTACATGCATCTCTGTCAATCAATCTACCTTCGTGGGATACCTTCGGAGGACTGTCGATGATATTCTGTTGATAGTTGGCACGTCAGGTAGGAGTGTACATCAGATAGGAGTGTGCATGTTGATCCATGATGAACCAGATGGAGTATGTCAAGATCAACATCATCCATGGCGACATGGGCACATGGCACAACTCGCCACGGATTCACAGCAGCAGCATACGCTCGTGATGACTTCTTCAACCAAGTGTACGAGCTCAGAAGAAATTGGAGAAGAGAATCATTATGACTGGTAGGTCAAGCTGATCGGCGCACCTAGGCTGCGCCCGACGCTTCATCGTGTCAGGTTGGCTCGGTGGTGACATCCTCTGATCGGCATCTAGTATGCCATGCGTGGCAGTCGGCAGTGCAACATCTAAAGCCAGATTCCTATGGTGACATCCTCTGGTCGGCATCCACGACTGGACCCCACGCCTTAAGATCCGATCTCCAAATTAACTTTGCAACAAGAAGGTGCCAGACGATCCATCTACGTGTGTTTTCCTAACAAATTTCTGCACCGCCCGAGCACAACAACAGAGATGAACTAGCAGCCCAGGGAAGCTTTGTTGGTCTATAGAGTCAAAATCAAGATTGATCTCACATGCACATGCATGCATGGATGCGTCAGATATTTTTCACACGGCGAGTTGACACGACGAATCGCACATCAAGCAAGCTAAGTCAATTCTTTAATTCCATGATAAATGTAAATCTACATGTATCTCCATATGTCTATACAAATATTATCGATAGGGATTTGGCTACGCTTCTCGTGCCATCACGACAGCGGTGGTGCATGAGCACGTGCTGACCTATGGCGAGGAGACCGTGTCCAAGCTATACCTCATGGCTGCCTGACTCAGGATCACTATAGGCACGCAGGACCATGTGGTGGATGGAACAACTCTACACATCTATGGACTTCAGCTTCCACACGTCTGAGATGTGAAAAGACCAAAAGCAAGATGTTCGACTGCATCGAGCCGCCAGAGCGATCAAGTGAGCCGCTAAATGAGCCATCAAGCGAGCCGCACCGATTGGACATGAGCCGCTAAGGGAGCCGACCGAGCCATCAAGCAATGAGCTATGCCATGTTGCAATAATCATCGCCGCGAAGAATGGCACTATGACAACCACGATCGCTGCCACGATGACAGGCCGAAAAACTTGAGGGCCGTGCAATTTGGTCAACGCCGACCAAATAACATCATACGCCGTCGACCAGCCGTTCTGACTAAAGCTAAGTACCTCTCCTATATCTGCATTTAATACAGCTTTCTCCAATTATTTTCTCTGAGTTTTTGCCATGCTTCTCCAATTATTATTTCTCTAGTTATTCTCCATAATTAAACTTCTTCACGTTTAATATCTCCGTATTTAAGATGCTCCATAATGCAATATCTTCTCCGTAAACTCGCCGACCAACCATGTTCTCACTTGCGTTACCAGAAATAGCCATGTTCTCGATCCCACTCCTACACGTGCACGAGCTCCAGTCCTCTGCATTATTGGTGGTCGGTAGTGGCTCCTCGACGATGATGTGCTCTTACACGTACACTGGTGCCAACCACTCTGTGCTATAGAGTTTGGGCTAGTTGGGGCTGGTGATGCAATACAGAACCAACTAGCAGGAAGTTACTCATATTTAAAATATGAACACTTCATAGTAACATAATGCCTATCAATTTTGCCCTGCTGCCTTCACCGCTCACTTCACCACTGACCAGTTGGTTGGGTTGCTCGGTGCTCGATTCGTCACCAACCGACTGGTCAGATTGTCCATCACTTCATCGCCAGCCACGCTGGGGACTCCTCGGCGTTTGAATTGTTCGTCGCTTCATCGCCAGCCACGCTGGGGACTCCTCAGCATTTGGATTCTTCATGCAAGCATCGCCAGCCACGCTAGGGACTCCTTGATGTTCAGATTCTTTGTGCAAGCATCGCTAGCTAAGCTAGGGACTCCCTTGGTGGTCGAATCTTGCTACGTCTTATTGGTATGCTATCAATTTGCTCCATGGTGTTCGGATCAGGGTGTTGATCTTGGGTTGCACATCTAGGGTCTTGATATGCACATGATAGATGACATTGGCAAGCTTTTAGGCTTATCTTCTTTGACCCTGCTACAAGATTTATTTCTTCATCTTCCAGCAGGCTCAGGGACTAAGTGGCTACACTTCACCTAGCGGTGAATGTAGTGCTCTTTTCTTGATTTGCCCTCCTTATTGACTAAGTCATGGATGATTCCTCGCAAACAGAGCCTAAGTGGCTACACTTCGCCTGGAGAATTTCTCAATTTTTATCTTGAGCCCCTTACATCCTTCTGGCAAGCCTTACTTGGCTAAGTCTGAGCTCGATTAACCTGTTAAACTGGTCAGCTCCGACTTTCACCGCCCAGGTCACCAGTTTAACTGGTCGGCTTCGACTTTCACCGCCCAGGTCACCAGTTTAACTGGTCAACTTCGACTTTTGTCACCTAGGTCACCAGTTTAACTGGTCGGCTATGACTTTCACCGCCCAGGTCACCAATTTAACTGGTCGGCTTCGACTTTCACCGCCCAGGTCACCAGCAAAACTGATCGGCTTCATGTTAAATAGCTCGGACTTGATCAAGATGGTGTCACCAAGCGGATACAAGACGCTCGGGGACTAGCTGTGGGGGATATGACCCCGATATCCATAGGACAAGACATGGGCCACACCATCAAGGGAGGTTTAGCCCATAAGATCAAGGCCTATGGTGCTCGGCTCTGGTGCTCAGCTCTGGTCGACGTGCACCACAAGGCAATTAGAAGAATCTCGAAGATAGAGAAGGATCTGTTCAGATATGATAGATGTTGTATTCCTTGTAAATACATACCATATAGCAAAATAGATCTAGATCTAACCGACTTATAACCCTATCCCTAAGACTATATAAGACGGGCAGGGACCCCCACTCGAAATCATCTCATTAATACAAAATAACAGAGCACAGGACATAGGGTTTTACATCATATTGATGGCCTGAACCTGTATAAATCTTGTGTCTTGTGTCTCTATTGCCATCTAGTTCCTAATCACGCGCACCTCTATCGATCAATCTACCTTCATGGGATAACCCTCAAAGGACTGTCAAGCATCTTTTGTCGACAAGGGGGAAGGGGAAGGGCTGGGCTATGGCTTGCTAGGCTGGCTCATGCGCGGGGTAGAGGAGGGGAAGAGGAAGGGCTAGGCTGCGGCTTTAGGCCAAAAAGGAGGGAGGGGAGGAAATGAGCCCAGGTGGCTTTTCCTATTTTCTAACTCCCTTTTCTATTTCCTATCTCTTATATGTATATGTTTGAATGATTTCAAATTCAAATTTGAATGCATGAGTGTGTAAAAGGGTGCCACCATAAGTTCAACAAGCCAAACAAACATTCACAAACAAAGTTGCACACCCAAGGTTTTATGTTCCTATGTGGTTTTATTTGTAAAAATTGTTTAGGTTGGTTATATATATTATTTCCTATGCAAATTTTAAAAGTTCAAATTTTTAGTGGTTTTTAAAACTAGGCCAAATTTTAGGGTGTTACAAACCTACCCCCTTAAAAAGAATCTCATCCTCAAGATTCGAGCTGATCCTCGAATAGATAGGGAAATTCCTTTTTGATGTCATCTTCTCTTTCCCATGTGGCTTCTACTTCTGTATGGTTACTCCACTGTACTTGACAAAACCTCACTATTGTCCTGCTAGATTGTCGGGTGACTATATCCAATATCTTAACTGGCCTTTCTTGATACTGTAAATCTATCTATGAATCCATGGTTTCCATAGGCACTTTCTCTTCTGGCACTCTTAGGCAGTTCTTTAGTTGTGATACGTGAAACACATCGTGTACATCTGACATTTCTGGGGGTAACTCCAAATGGTAAGCTACTGCTCCAATCCTTTCAATGATTTGGTATGGTCCAACATACCGTGTGGATAACTTCCCTCTAACTTGAAATCTTCGAGTACCCCTAATGGGTGATACCTTCAAGTAGACGAAATCTCCGGGTTGGAGTTCCAAAGGTCATCTCCGAGTGTCTGCGTAGCTCTTTTGTCTACTTTGGGCGGCCTTCAAATTTTCTTGAACTTTGGCCACTTGTTCCTCAGCTTCCTTAATCATGTCGGGGCCAAACAGACTCCTTTCTCCAACTTTGGACCACATTAATGGGGTTTGGCATTTTCTTCCATACAAAGCTTCGAATGGTGACATCTTTAGGCTAGCTTGATAACTGTTGTTGTATGAGAACTCTATGAACGATAGGCTCTTTTCCCAGTCTTTTCCATAGGTCAATGCGCAAGCTCGTAACATATCTTCCAATATTTGATTCACTCTTTCTGTTTGTCCATCTGTTTGTGGGTGATAGGCAGAGCTATAGTCCAGTCATGTTCCTAAGGCTTTATGCAGACTTTTCCAAAATTGGGTAGTGAATTGAGTTCCTCCGTCCGAGACTATTCGGCTTGGTACCCTGTTATCGATGTGGGACCCATAGGATACCCTGCAAGGAAGAGAGAAGATCTAATCCAACTAGGATTCTTCCCATGTAATCTTAGTAGTAGAACTATTAAGTAATCCTACTAGGAAATCTCATTATAAACCGACTAGGACTCTGGCTTCCTAACTATATAAAGGAGGGTAGGGCTCCTGAGAGAAGAGAGGACAATTGTACAACACAACACATCACGATCAATCCAACGCAAAGGCTAACGCTGACTAGACGTAAGGTTATTACTCGATCTACGATCGAGGGCCTGAACCAGGACAAATCGACTGTCTCTTGCGTTAACCATCGAGTTCAGCATACGCCAAAGCCCGAACATACTACCCCAGGTACCCCCATGGCAGGCTATCGGTGGTGAAATATCGACAGCTAGCGCGCCAGGTAGGGGCTTTCAGCAACTTTGCATCCGAGAGCTCGATGGACCTCGACAACATAATCTTCCCGACGGGATCAACTTTCATCTTTAGCTCATGGATCTGCGAGGCAGACAACAACGGCAAGCTTCAGGGCCATCTCCTCAAAGATCCAGATCATCATAAAGAATTTCCTATTTCAACAACTACAACGGATCAGCTCACTAGAAGATTCGCGCAGCTCATAGTGTCCGATTCAAATCAGATTTTACGACCACTCGTATCCGATTCGAATTCAAGCTCCAAGGCAAAGTTTTATCCGAGTGCTTTCAAAAAACCGAGTTCTTTTTTGGCAAGATTCCAGAGCTCAACCCAAAACAACTCGGATTACCCTTAGAGTTCTTTCAAGAAGTCGAGTTCTTTTCCATTTGGGCTCGACAACATGGCAAAATCCTATCAGGGACAGTTCGAAAGATCTTTCAATCCAAGATTCGGGATACCACTAACAGGAGCTCAGGAGGGTCTCATGCTAACGATAACATCACAAGACTGTATCATCCACTGGCCAGGTTCTGTTCCTAATGGTAGTGGAACCCAACTAGTCGGCACAACAACAATAGCTATTCTACCTTACCAAGAAGGAGACTCGATCTACGACACCGAGGCATCTACTAAAATTATCAGCGACTCCGACAGCATGAAAACTAACGCCAATAACAGAATGACTCACGCACGAGAAGTGCTCATGGTTCGACGTCCGCGGTCACCATTAAATCCCCCAGAAGCACCCGATGTCAGATCATCAGATGAATCAGAATCCAACATATCACCCTTTGCCTAGGGCTACGATGGAGAAACCGAGAGTCAGAAACAAGCTAGAGAAAGAAAAAACAAGCTGAAGCAAGGGCGCCAACACCGTGCTAGGCAGTGCAAGGAAGCTTGGATATGATATGAGTCAGAGTTGGCTGACTACGACAAAAGAAAGTCGCAACGAGAAGTCGAAGGAAGACGCACGGCAAATACGCCTTACGATAAGATTCGAGAAGCATTAGAAGAACTCGAAACAACTTCACATCCCGGTGAGAAGTATGAACAACTCCAGGACTTACTCCGATCGACGATCCCGAAAATGCATGAAGAGAGAGCTCGATCAAGACTACCCGCCAGATCAACAACCCACCGGCAAGAAGATCAAAATCAAAGGAAATCTGCTTTTGAAAGATTTGGGCCGGGTGGAAGCCATGACGGAGGAAGTAGGAAGGAACATAATCAAGGCCGCCGATTTGAACAACCAAGGAAGACCAGGAGTAGGGTGCCTACCCAGACAACCTCGCAAGACTACTCCCATCAAAACGACAGTTGGCCAGAAGAAGGTGCCGAATCCGAATTCAAAGAAACCAGGACACACGACAGATTCCCCTGTTTCGCGAACAGACTTGCATTGGTACGATTACCTCACAAATTCAAACCGTCTAACCACTCCAAGTATGATGGAAAAACTGAACCAAGGCAATGGCTCAGAATATATTCACAATCAATTGAACTAGCCGGAGGAGATGACGATATCAAAACCCTGTTTTTTCCCACGGCACTGGAAGCCATGCCCCTCCAATGGTTCGACAAACTGAATCCAGGATCTATCAGAAATTGGGAGGATTTGCAAAAAGCTTTTTGTGAAAATTTCGCAGGAATCATTACACACCCAATCACTCATGCAGAATTAAAAGGACTCAAGCAAAAGGGAGGTGAAAGCCTCAGAAATTACTATCAACGATTCGGCGAACTACGAGCTCAAGTGCATGACATAACCGAACGAGAAGTAATTGAAGCTTTCTCTCATGGAATCATGGCTAGATGGCAATTTCAAGATTTCTGCAAAGAAAATCCGAGAAACAACGAAGAATTCAGACGAACAGTAGAGAAGATGATTACTGCAGAAGAAAAAACACGAGAGAGGTTCCCGGATAGAAACAACCAGGACAACTCAGACAGGTAAAATCACCGAAATAGCAGACATCAAGAAAGAAAACGTAGACCAGACAATACTGTGGCAACAGCCGACAAATCAAAGAAGTTTTCCAAACCCAGAAGATATGATGACATTGAAAACATACGTTGCCCATTGCACCCTAGTGGGAGACACACCATCGAAAATTGCTACACTTTCAAAGATCGGTACACAAGAAAAGATAGTAAAGAAAACACCAAAGAGGACAATCAGAAAAGAGATGAAGACAACCACAAGGACAAGGGATTCCAAAAACCCAGGGGAACGGTAGCAGTGATTTTCTTAGGGGCTCCGGATTGCAGAAGCAAACATCAAGAAAAACTAGCGCTATGGACCATTATGACAGCAGAACCGGCTACACCAAGATATCTCAATTGGTCATAGTACCCTATCCAGTTTACCAGAGAAGACCAATGGACTAGCATGGGAAATGCAGGCCATTATCCACTGGTTCTAGATCCAACTATCGCTGGTATGACCGTCACCAAAGTACTAATCGATGGGGGAGCTAGACTCAACATCATCTTTTCAAAAACTCTAAGGAAAATGGGACTACAACTCGCCGGGATGATCACGCCAACAAGCACACCTTTTTATGGAATAGTACCCAGCAAAGCAGCCATGCCACTCGGACAAATTACCTTACCTGTTACTTTTGGAACTCCTTCAAACTACCGAACAGAGTTTATCAAATTTGAGGTCGCTGACTTTGATTCGTCATATCATGCAATCCTCGGACGTCTAGCACTAGCCAAATTCATGGCAATACCACATTATCCGTACTTACTGCTTAAGATGCCAGGACCCAACGGTATCCTTTCTCTTCGAAGCGATTTGAAACGTGCTTTTGACTGCAACGTTCAGGCGATCCAAATTGCAGCTAAGGCACAAGCCGACAATGGAAGAAAAGAAATAGCCGCAATCGCTACAGAGACAAGCCAAGAAGAATTAGAAATACCGGCTAAAAAGCCCAGCATCATCGCACCACCAAAAGAAGCCGACGTCAAGCAAATCGACTTAGGCACAGGCGATACCTCCAAGACAGCAACCATCAGTGCTCACCTCTCAGCAAAATAGGAACTCGCGCTCACCAACTTTCTTTGGGACAACAAAGATATTTTCGCTTGGAAGCCGGCCGACATGCTAGGAGTCCCAAGGGAGTTGGCTGAGCACAGAATTGATGTTAATAAAAGCTCCAAGCCTATAAAGCAACGGCTACGACGATTCTCACCCGACAAAAAGGCAGCAATTAAAAAGGAAATAACAAAACTGATGGCAGCCGGATTCATCAAGGAAATCCTTCATCTAGACTGGCTAGCAAACTCGGTCCTTGTGCAGAAGAAAAACACAGACGAGTGGCGCATGTGCGTCGACTACGCAGATCTCAACAAACATTGCCCAAAAGATCCGTTCGGGCTACCACGCATTGACCAGATAGTTGACTCAACAGCAGGATCTGCATTATTATCTTTTCTCGATTGCTATTCAGGGTATCACCAGATCGCACTAAAAGAACAAGACCAGACAAGACATCTTTCATCACCCCGTTTGGTGCCTACTGCTACAAGACCATGTCGTTTGGACTAAAGAACGCTGGCGCCACGTACCAAAGAGCTATCCAAACTTGCCTTGGGAATCAAATCGGTGAAAATGTGGAGGCATACGTGGATGATGTAGTGGTGAAAACAAAGAACCCAGATACCCTGATTGAAGATTTAAAGCAAACCTTCGAAAACTTGAAGAGATGGAGATGGAAATTGAACCCAAACAAATATGTATTTGGAGTCCCCTCAGGACAACTACTCAGATTTTTGGTCAGTCAGCGCGGGATCGAAGCCAGTACCAAGCAAATTTGAGCTATAATAGAAATGGGCCCACCTAGAAGTGTCAAAGATGTGCAGAAACTAACAGGATGCATGGCGGCCCTCAATCGCTTCATATTAAGACTCGGCGAAAAGGGGTTACCTTTCTTTAAACTACTAAAGAAGACAGACAAGTTCGAGTGGACAATAGAGGCCAACGAAGCTTTCAAAAAACTTAAAGAATACCTCACCTCGTCGCCTGTCCTGACACCTCCAAAGAAAGATGAAGATATGATGCTATATATTGCGGCGACTCCTACCGTAATCAGCACGGCAATAGTCATAGAAAGAGAAGAACAAGGACGCGTGTATAAAGTGCAACATCCCGTATACTACATCAGCGAAGTACTGTCAGAATCCAAAATCCGGTACCCGCATGTACAAAAACTACTCTACGCTCTACTCATCACCTCACGCAAGCTTCGCCACTATTTTGAAAGCCACAAGATTACCGTGGTGACAGACTTTCCACTCGGAGACATCCTACACAATAAAGATGCCACGGGGCGCATATCCAAGTGGGCAGTTGAAATCGAAGCTCTTGACATCGATTTCACCCCACGGAAAGCAATCAAATCTCAAGCCCTCGCCGATTTTGTGGCAGAATGGACAGAGATTCAACAGCCTTTATCAGATACAATCCTTGACCACTGGAAGATGTACTTTGACAGATCACTCAAACTAGGCGGGGCCGATGCAGGCATTCTCCTAATTTCTCCAGAAGGAAAACAACTCAAGTACATCCTTCAGATATTATGGCAAGCTACCAATAACGAAGCAGAATATGAAGCCCTCATCCACGGGCTACGAGTGGCAATTACCCTCGGAATAAAAAGATTACTCGTATATGGCGATTCAGCAGTAGTCATCAACCAAGTCAACAAAGATTGGGATTGCACCAAAGAAAACATGAGTGCTTACTGTGCTGAAATACGGAAACTTGAAAAACATTTCCAAGGATTAGAAATTTTACACGTCCTACGCGATTTCAACATTGCAGCAGATGTCCTTGCCAAGCTCGGATCAGACAGAGCGAAGGTTCCACCCGGCGTATTCATAGAAGAGCTATCAGTACCCTCTATCAAACAACCCGGTGAAACAACACATGAAATTCAGGCTAAGAGCGTTCAGATCTTGGTAATCAACACTTCATGGAGCCAAGTTTTCATCGACTATATCAAAGAAAACAAATTGCCAGCAGATAAGGCAGAAGCCACCCAAGTTGTTCGCAGAAGCAAAAACTACGTTCTAGTAGGAGATAAACTTTACAGAAGAGCAGCATCATCAGGAGTACTCCTAAAATGTGTCTCATTTGAAGAAGGTAAAGAGATCCTAGACGAAATACACTTAGGTTGCTGTGGAAATCATGCCGCTTCAAGAACACTAGTTGGCAAAGCATTTCGCACCGGATTCTACTGGCCAACCGCTTTGAAAGACGCAGAAGAACTTATCAGAAAATGCAAAGGTTGCCAAATGTTTGCAAGACAAGCCCATGTGCCAGCTCACAATCTTATCTGCATCCCACCCGCTTGGCCTTTTTCCTGCTGGGGGCTGGATCAAGTAGGACCCCTAAAGAAAGCAAAAGGCGGCTTCGAGTACATCTTTGTAGCAATCGACAAGTTCACCAAGTGGATTGAATACAAACCACTCGCGAAATACAGCGCAACCAAAGCAGTCGAGTTCATCCAAGACATTATGCACCGCTTTGGTATGCCCAATCGAATCATCACAGATCTAGGCTCCCCTTCACAGCTACAGAATTCAAGAGCTGGGCACAAGACTGTGGTTTCAGTATAGACTATGCGTCTGTAGCACATCCAAAAGCCAATGGACAAGTAGAAAGAGCTAATGGACTCATACTAGCTAGATTAAAACCAAGGTTATACGAAGAACTAGTGGACTATGGGTCCAAATGGATCGAAGAATTACCAAAAGTAGTATAGGGGCTACGAACTCAAATAAGCAGAGCAACAGGCTACTCACCCTTCTTCCTAGTTTATGGGTCAGAGGCCGTACTGCCCACCGACTTAATCTGGACATCACCAAAGATAGAACAATACGATGAAGGAGAAGCAGAACACACAAGAAGATTAGAACTCGACAGCTCAGAAGAAGTCAGAGTAAACGCTATTCTCCAATCAGCCAGATACCTACAAGGTCTAAGACGGCACTACAACAAGAGTACCCAACCTCGATCGCTACAAGTCAGAGACTTAGTGCTAAGAAGGATACAAAAGACTGACGGACGACATAAGCTACTCAGTCCATGGGAAGGTCCGTTCATCGTCACAAAAGCCACCGGACCAAGCACATACAAGTTAATAACCGAAGATGGAAAAGAAGTCAGCAATACATGGCACATCAGCCAGCTAAGAAGATTCTACGCGTAAAAACAACTCAACAAAAAACAGATATGCAAGCCACAAGGGACCAACGTTCACAATCGATGAAAGACAATACTCTTCAACAACATATGTATTAATAATCAATAAAGATGATATTCATCCACAACACGTCTTGTCATGACTTCCAACGAGTTGTTTTCATGAAACAAAAAGCAAAATGGCTAAAAACATGCCTGAGCATCCCGGCCGAGAGCAAAATAGCTGAAAAGACGCTTGAGCCCGCCGATGAGGGTAGCTAAAAGCTAACACCCGAAACAAAAAGCAAAATGGCTAAAAACATGCCTAAGCATCCCGGCCGAGAGCAAAATAGCTGAAAAGACGCTTAAGCCCGCCGATGAGGGTAGCTAAAAGCTAACACCCGAAACAAAAAGCAAAATGGCTGAAAACATGCATGAGCATCCTGGCTGAGAGCAAAATAGCTGAAAAGACGCTTAAGCCCGCCGATGAGGGTAGCTAAAAGCTAACACCCGAAACAAAAAGCAAAATGGCTGAAAACATGCCTAAGCATCCCGGCCGAGAGCAAAATAGCTGAAAAGATGCTTGAGCCCGCCGATGAGGGTAGCTAAAAGCTAACACCCAAAACAAAAAGCAAAATGGCTGAAAACATGCCTGAGCATCCCGGCTGAGAGCAAAATAGCTAAAAAACGCTTGAGCCCGCCGATGAGGGTAGCTAAAAGCTAACACCCAAAACAAAAAGCAAAATGGCTGAAAAACATGCCTGAGCATCCCGGCCGAGAGCAAAATAGCTGAAAAGGCGCTTGAGCCCGCCGATGAGGGTAGCTAAAAGCTAAAAACTAGTCAACCGAAATTGAACTTCAAAAGACCCTCCAGCTCTTCGTCCCGAAAAGCAAGAGGCTCGGGGGCTACATCCAGATAGGAACACTTTTTCCTCAGAAAAGCACAAGCGCCAAGTTCGTCAAGGCAACATTCTATGCCGAGTTGTTTTTACATAGTGCGGACGAAAGGTTATCAACACAAAGATTTACATCTAAAGGGGAAGAAAAGAAAAGTACTCGACAAATCGAGGGGTCTCGTCAGAATAACGCACAGAGTTGTTTTGCGGAGCAGAGACGAAAACAGGACAAAGTACTCAGCAAGTCAAGTAACTTCAACCGCACTCAGGCAAAGAATACATCAACAAAAATAAAGAATCTTCACTTAAAGAGGAGTGTAATATTACAAGGGGATGCTCAGTCAAATCAGGCATTGTCATCAGAAAGAGAAATGTCAATATTTAGACTATCTACAATCCTACTGGCTAAACCTTCGACTTCAGGCTCCATCCTCTCAACGGCGTCAATGTATTCTTGGCTTTCAGCTTCTTCTGCTATCTTGGACAGAGGCGCCTCTGGAGCAAGGACCCGGACCTGGGCCAACACATTCTTGGTACATACTTGAGCACACTTCTTCGCAAACTCTTGGAAACGAGTCGGAATCCGGGGAATGAACTGCGCCCAAGATTGCCCATCATCCGCTGGAGTCCGGAGAACATCGGCTACTGAGCGAAAAGATTTCCACAAAACGTTCCAATTTTTAGTAGCCGTCGCCAGCTTCCCAGACAAGCTTTCAATAGATTTTTGGGCCTGCACAAGATCTCTGTCAGCTCCGTGCCTAATCAGCTTAGCAAGGGCGAGTTCTTCCTCAGCATGAGTAATTACCTCCTTAGCTTTATTATGACTGGAGCGGACAAGAGCCTTCATTTCATCGATACTCTCCGAGAGCTTCTGCTTCTCAACCCGGAGAGCTAGACAAAACACCCAAGAACAAGTCAGCGAAAAAAAGAAGTCAAAAATACAAAAAGAAACAGGCAGAACCCACAGCACCTTTGCATTCGTTCTTCGCAGACTCCACCACGGCGTCCCTCTGTTTCTCCGTCTCCATGACCCGGGCATGAAGGGTCTTCTCCTCCTTTTGGTGCAATTGACGCTCTGTCTCCAACTCAGCCCGGAGAAGGCCGAGATCGGCTTTCAGAGCGTCCACCTCAGAAGACAACTTTCTCTCATTCTCAGATGAGAAAAAGAAGCCAGAATGATCACGAGAGAAAGACTGAGCAAAAAGGGGCAAAGAAAAACAAGGCGTAAGAACAGAAGAAAAACAAGCACGCAAAAAAGGAGTGGCAGTAAAACCTACCTGGAGCTTTTCACCAAAAGAAGTCGCGAGGGTCGACAAGTTCCCCCAGGCTGTGGTCAGCTCCGATAACCGATGGGTGGCATCGAACTGTTGCACCATGTCACCAGAAAAAGAGGGACCGCCAGAAGCAAGAGAAGGAGAAGGAGAAGCCGGCTGGGGCGAAGAAGGAGCAACCAAAGCAACCTCCAGGGAAGTCAGAGCCAAAACCTCAGAAGGACCCGGCACGACGACCACAGTCACCTCCGGAGCGGCTAAACCCGCAACTTCGCCAGGAAGCTCCGAAGCCCCCGCAGCAACTTCATCAACAGAATGTTGTGAGTTCTGAGGCTCAGAACTCGTCGGCACGATGGGAGGCAGAGAAGAAGTCGATGAAGAAACAAGAGAAGACGAAACACTAAAAAGTGATAAAAGGAAGCACCGATAAGAATCAGAAGAAGGAAGAAAGAAGCCAAAAAGATAAAAGCCAGAATTTACTCACCCGACTACTTTCTTCTTCGTGAAGCCAAAAGAAGGCCTCGCAGGGGGAACCACAACGGCAAAAACGTCCCCGCCACTAGTGACGGGAGCGGGATAGCCGACAACGGAGCCACAGAAGAAGCCGGGGCTGGAGCCATGGAAGAACTCCGCATTGGAGGAGCGGTAGAACTCGGGACAGAGGCTACCAAAGAACTCGACACCAGAGCTTCAGAAGAAGTCAGCACAGGAACCTCGGAAGAACTCACACCCGACCTCCGATTACTTCAAAAAGTTCAAGACTAAAGGTCAAGACAAAGAAGAGAAATTCAGCGCAATAGGAATATGAAAAACAACTCACCGCCGCATGATGAGGGGTACTTCATCATCCTCTTCTTCCTCAGCCAAGGAAACCAGAGCACCTGCTGAAAAGAGGATAAAAAGTACTCGGGTCAAGAGAGAAACAGGAAAATAAAGGAACAAAGAGTATTAAATGTGCTCACCTAAGAGCATGCTAGCAACAACTGGAGTACCTGAGGGAGTACTTGGTTTGCGAGGCTTCTTGGAGATAGGCAGGCCAGATGAAGACCCATCCGCTCGCCCCCTCTTCAGGACACTATGAGGACCGCGAGGGACTAGACGAGGAACATATTCTTCATATACATCAACAAATCCAGAAGAAACCCCAGGAAGGGCTGGAGAGGTTTGGGACTTACTAATTGCAGAAGTTCTAGCCAGACGATCCCCCGTCTCCGCCATGGCAGGGAGAGAATCAAGGGGATCGGATCGACAAAGTTCCACCCAAGCTCCTGCGAAAAAGAATAAAACACCGAGACAAAGAAAGGCTAAGCAAGAACGGATGCAGCAAGGGTACATAAAGCACTCAAACAAGAAGATAGATGACTCACAGCTGGGGGCGGGTTGTTGGCTGAGAACTCGGAGATGGCAGGAGGAATGACGCTCACTCCCTTCAGCATTTTCTGGAGGCGCTCGAGTACCTCCTCACCGGTCAGCTCAAGAGCTGGGACCATGCGTGAGGGATCCTCGGCCCCAGAATACTCAAAGCCAAGATGTTCCCGCTCCTTCAAAGGCTGAACCCGACGACGAAGAAAGCTCGAAACGATACCGAAGCCGGTCAAACCCTGCTGTTTCAGCATGCTAATCCTATCAAGGAGCGGCTGGATCACTTGAATCTCAGTAGGTGACTCAAGCTTCTTGTCCCATCGGTCGTTCACCATAGGACCAGATCCAAAGTGGACGACGAGGGAAGAGATCAAATTGGCAGCGTAAAACCACTCGGCACGCCAATCTTTTACGGAGTCGACCAGGTCATAGTCAAAAAACTTAATCTTGAGACCCTGGCGAAACTAAATCCCGCAACCGCCAAGAACACTGGTTTCTTCACGGCGAGGTTGAGGTTTTAGACAAAAGAAAAAGCGAAAAAGAGATAGAGAAGGAGGGATCCCAAGGAAGGCTTCACAAAGGTGAACAAAAACAGAAAGATGGAGAACGGCATTGGGGTTAGATGGTTCAGACTAACCCCGAAATAACCAAGAAACTGATGAAGGAAGGCGGAAGCAGGAAGACAAAGTCTGGCACGGACAAAGGAAACAAAGAGGACAATCTCACCAGGACCCGGAGCCGGAACCCAATGCTCGCCTGGAACTCTCCATTCAGCGATGACTTTGCTTTGGATCAAGCCATCGCTAACGAGCTTGCGTAGCTGGTCTTCGCTTGTTGTTGGAGCCGGCCAAACCTTCTGAGCAGCCCTCATGGCCATGAACTCCTGGTTTTTGATCAAAGAAAGGGACGACTCCTCGTCCACTAAGGTCACCTGAGACTTGCTTGCGGTTTTCTTCTTTCCCATGAACTGGCGGAAGCAAAGAAGGCACTAGGGAAGACGAAGCTAGAAAGAAGGTGATCAAGTGACGGCGATGAAGATGGCGGCGGATTTCTGAAAGCTAGGGTTTAAAGGCAAGAGCTAGGCAGCAAGGGAAAGGAAGATAAAAGGTCTTTAAATAGATTTTTCGGTAACAAAAACGGCCCACAAGGCCCGTTAAAACACAGCGTGAGAACGCAACGGTCCATTTACTGACACAGCTAAAACGGCGGAGGGCACAAATCCACACAACGGTACAAACCAACGGGCAGATTTCAGACTTATCCGCACAGCACCACGGCAGGGTTATCAGATGACTACAAGAACAACTCGTCAAGCCAAGAAGAAAGAAAGGGCTACCTCGCAAGGAACAAAGTAACACGGTTATTTAAGAAAGAACTCGGTAACCTCATGAACGATAGAGATCACAGCAAAAAAGTAAAAGACAACTCAGAAGACAAGATTCGTTACATTACAAACAACTTCAAAAATGAAAGATTACAAATCTTACAAGACCCAACGAACTTGGCGCCACGAAAAGCAAAGTAGCAAAGAGGAACACGGACACGGCTAGGCTCTGGAATGACTACGTGTCCCAAATTGCTACTCAGAAGGACAAACCTCCATCAGCTACACTGTTTTCTTCAAAGGACGGACGTAGTGCATCAAAGGCGGAAATCGGCAGCACGACAGGACAACATGGAGCAGAGAAGGCCGGTGGGCATCTGTCTACCCAAGACCAATGTGATGCTGGATATGGTGTTGATCTGCACCGGACAGTCCCAAGACAGGCGACGAAGATCAACCCAGAACTGCCGGATGAAGGAACGAAGCCCACATCATAAGACTTCCTCCAACTACCACCACGTACATCCTGGCACAATGCTGTCGTGGGATTAGCCTACCTCTAATCCCTATCACAAGACTTCCTCCACCTACGACAAGACACACAAGAACTACAAAATATGCCCGGGGGCTGCTCTACTTCACAAACTACCATGTTCATAACCACGAAGGTTTCAACAGAATGTCCAATGGATGAAAACAAGCACTCCGGGACAGTATTTATAGACCAAAGGAGCGGTGCACATGGACTAGGAGTACCAACGAAATAAGCCTAACAAAGGACATAGTGAAAAGATAGGACTCAATAATGGATGACTTAGGTGAGAGGAAGCAGTACTCGAAGACAGGCATATTCGGAAGAATATACCAGCACAGTACAACCCATGAACAAAAAGCATTCACACTCAACCACCACCATACAACTACATCTGACAATAGCAGACTATCAAAGAATGCGCCAAGACCTCACATCCGAGTTCTTCCTGAATGAAGCAACATGGATATACGCTCGGGGGCTCGGCCAGCATCATAGCCTAATCAACACTAAGCTAGGGAGCTCAACCTTAATTTCAACTACTCTCGAAGGCTCGGAACCAAAAGACAAAGGACCAAGAATACAAGAAACCCAAGACTACAATGACTCTTCATCCGACTTCTTTTCTAAAGGGAAGAACTCGGACAAAGCACAGGGCTACGGGACACATAGCCCCAGAACTTTTGAAGACAAGAACCTGGACCCTCCAACTTTTGCAAGTAAAAGCAAGAGGCTCGGGGGCTACACTCAGTAAGTGCAACCAAAAAGAACCCGGACATACGCTCAGAGGCTGCATGTCGCGAAACTACTCGAATGATGGTTTAATCCAAGACTAAAGGGCCGCTACGGAAAGATGCCGCAAAACTACTCAGATGATGACATAATCCAAGTCTCGGGGACTACTTAAGAACACAAATTTTCAAACAACATAAAGGATCAAGACCCTCCAACTTTTTGTTCCAAATAGCAAGAGGCTCGGGGGCTACACTCAGACTCCATCAACGCAGACCACTTCAGGACATTATGACAAAAAGAACCCGGAACAAGCCATATTCGAGTTCTTTTTTATAAAACTTCAACGAACAATAAGAGCAACCTCAAGACAAGATCCTCTAGCTCCTTGTTCCAAATAGCAAGAGGCTCGGGGGCTACAACCAGATGGATGTACTTTTTCTTCAAAAAAAGCACTCACCACTCGAAGATCCCAAGAAGCGCTACAAGGTTTCACTCCAGAAGGCACTTGGATGACATTTTGTTCCTACTCAACAAGACTTGAAGGAGCAAAGCGAGACTTTTAGAGCTCAACCATGAAGTGCTCGGGGGCTTATCAATGCGGGACCCATAGGATACCCCGCAAGGAAGAGAGAAGATCTAATCCAACTAGGATTCTTCCCATGTAATCTTAGTAGTAGAACTATTAAGTAATCCTACTAGGAAATCTCATTGCAAACCGACTAGGACTCTGGCTTCCTAACTATATAAAGGAGGGTAGGGCTCCTAAGAGAAGAGAGGACAATTGTACAACACAACACATCACGATCAATCCAACGCAAAGGCTAACGCCGACTGGACGTAAGGTTATTACTCGATCTACGATCGAGGGCTTGAACCAGGACAAATCGACTGTCTCTTGCGTTAACCATCGAGTTTAGCATACGCCGAAGCCCAAACATACTACCCCAGGTACCCCCGTGGCAGGCTATCGGTGGTGAAACATCGACACCCGTGTAATCTAAGGATGTTGTCAATGTAAAGTTGTGCTAACTTGTTACCCTTGTAGTCAATCTTTACTGGAATAAAATGTGCCACTTTTGTCAGTCAATCTACTATAACCCATATGGAGTCATGTCCATTTGGTGTCTTGGGTAATCCAACTATGAAATCCATGCTAATCTCTTCCCATTTCCATATGGGAATATGCAATGGATGCAGTAGTCCTACTGGTCGTTGATGTTCTGCTTTGACTCTTCTACAGGTATCGCATTGGGCGATGTATTCTACGATATCTCCTTTCATTCCGGTCCACTAGTACTTTTGTCTGAGGTCCATATACATCTTGGTTGATCCTAGGTGGATAGAGTAGGCTAAGTGGTGTGCCTCGTCCAATATTAGTCTTTGGAGTGCTTCATCCTTTGGTACACATATCCGATCATTGTACCATAACTTCCCTTGCTCGTTGACTTGAAATCCTGGAAGTTCCTTCCTACTACTTTTCTCCTTGAATTGTTGTATTTCTTCATCCTTGTCTTGTGCTTGCTTTATCCAATCTACCAAGGTTGATCGTACTTGTAGCACGTTTAGAGTGCCTTGCGGTACGATTTGCAAATTCAGTTGGCGGACCTCTTGTGCTAACTTTGTTCTTTGGTTTAAGGTGGTCATGTAGTGGCAATATGCCATTCTGCCTAGTGCATCTGCTACTACATTGGCTTTTCCTAGGTGGTACTATATGCTTAGGTCATAATCCTTGATAAGTTCCAACCATCTTCTTTGTCGTAGGTTCAAATCAGGCTACGTGAAAATGTACTTCAAACTTTTGTGATCTGCAAATATCTCACACTTATTTTTGATCAAGTAGTGTCTCCATATCTTTAAAGCATGTACTGCGGCTGCCAGTTCCAAATCATGTGTTGGATAATTCTCTTCACGTTTCTTCAGTTGCCGGGAGGCGTACGCAACTACCTTATCATCTTGCATCAGGACACATCTTAGTCATTGTCGTGATGTGTCACAATATACTACAAAGCTTCTATGTATATCAGGTAGCGTGAGTATTAGGGCTATGGTTGATTGGGTCTTCAACTCTTGAAAACTCTTTTCACACGCTTCTGTCCACTTGAATTCTTTTTGTTTCTGTGTCAGGGCTATCATGGGTCTTGCAATCTTTGAAAATTCTTTAATAAATCTTAGGTAGTGTCGGTGCAGAAAGTGACCAACACGTAAATATTTATAGTATTGTCGTACGTTGTGACTGGAGGTGGCCTAGCACTAAATGACACAGGGTTTATACTGGTTCAGGCAACGTGCCCTACGTCCAGTTTGAGTCAGTCGGTGACTTTATTCCTGAGCCTAGGTGCTCGAAGTCTATAGTGGGGTTACAAATGAGAAGGAGAAAGATGGGGTGTACGAGAGGTCTGGTTAGAAGGGCCGAGAGCGACAGGAGCTCCGCTACGAGCTAAGTGTTCAAGCGTGTGCTTGAGGTCCGAACCTGGCGGTTCTGTGGTTGTGAGCAAGTGAACTTGGTTGATCTAATGAATCTAAAGGGGCTGAGCTTGAATCAACTGGCCTATTGGGAGAGAGCACATCCCCTTTTATAGACGAAGGGGATGGCCTTACAAGTGAGAGGGAGAGAGTACGAATGCTTCTAAGCCTTGTTGCCCACGTCGATGGGTATAGGATGATGGTAGGCGCCCACAACACTATTGGATGCCAGATGCACATGGGAGGTTTTGTCGTCCTTGCTTGGGTATGGCAGATGTCGATACATGCATATACTATTGATGCCCAGAGGCATGTGAGGAGTTTCACCATGTGCACTTGATACAGTAAATCCCGGCGCCCACAACACTATCGATGCCTAGAGGCATGTGGGGGGAACCTTATCGTATGGGAGTTTAATGGCGCCCACAATACTGTAGGGGAAATGTAGGCACCTACAACACTATTTCTATAAGGGCAGTTGTAGAGTACTATTCCATGTAGGGTACGGTCCCTGGTACCGTGGTTCGACTTGTGCGCCTTGCCTCGCTTTTCTCCACACGTCTCCTAGTCCCTACCGAGCGGGCATCCCCGGTTGGTTGATCCCAGTCGACTCTGGTTGCGCCAGTCGGAGAAGAGCGGTGAGCAGGGCTTCTATGAACCCCAGTCAGAGACGCGGGGTTAGAGTCGAAAGTAGTGCTTAGGCCAGGCCTTCCGATCGGAGAGGCTGTCCGGAGGCGGCTGGAGTCCGAAGTGAGTGCTCTAGTCGGAGAGGTGGGCCAGAGTCAACAAGTAGGTGCGGTTCTTCCTTGGCCAGACCTTCCGGTCAATGACTTGGACCGCCCTTCTGGTCTGTTGCTTTAGACTCTTGGGCCGACCTATGACTTGCGTGTCATATGTTTGGGTCGGGCCTTGGAGTGGAAGCCGGTCTGTGAGGGACCCCAGGTTTATGAACTCGATAGGTAGTATCCTGCTAGTCTAAGAAAACTATGAACTTCCATCATGTTGGTGGGTTGCTTCCAGTCTGATACGGCCTTAACCTTCTCTAGATCTACTTTTACTCCTTTGGCGGTGATGATGTGTCCTAGAAAAGTTACTTCTTGTAGCCAAAACTCACATTTGCTAAACTTGGCATATAGCTTATGTGCTCGTACGTAGTTCAAAATTACTCTCAAATGTTGTTCATGTTCTTTGGCACTTCTTGAATATATGAGAATGTCATCGATGAATACTACCACAAACTTATCTAATACCTCCATAAACACCTTGTTCATCAGATTCATGAAATATGCGGGGGCATTGGTTAATCCAAACGGCATTACAGTGAACTCATACTATCCATAGCGGGTCATGAATGCGGTCTTTGGTATGTCGTCGAGCTAAATCTTCAGTTGATAGTAACCTCATCTTAGATCTATCTTTGAGAAATACTTGGCATCTTTCAATTGGTCAAACAGATCATCGATTATGGGTAACTGGTACTTGTTCTTGATGGTGACTTCGTTGAGTGACTAGTAGTCAATACACATCTTAAGACTGCCATCTTTCTTCTTCATGAACAAGACTGGTGATCCCCAAGGGGATGAGCTTGGTCGAATGTATCCTTTCTCTTGTAACTCTCGTAACTGCTTCTTCAATTTTTCCAACTCATTGGCTACCATCCGATAAACACCAAATCTCTATCTAGTGGCATTCCTGGTAATGGGTGCAATTCTAGGGATTAGGTCAATTATAAACTCCAAATCTCTATCTAGTGGCATTCCTGGTAATTCTTTAGGGAACACATCTGGGTATTCACATACAACTGGTACCTCTTCTATATTTGTTGCTTGTATGCTACAAACCATTGGTTTTTGCTCTGGGGGCTTGAGGGTGGCATTCTAACTTTAATCCTTGGTGGTACATCAGGGTTACTGCTCTATCACTATAGGATATAGTGCCATGGTGTCTCCTTAACCAATCCATTCCTAGTATTATATCCAAACATTCTGTCTTCTACCAAATCTACTTAAAATTCTACTCCATCTATCATGATCTTTACTCGAGGGCACTTGAGGGTGCATTTGAGGATAGCCCTAGGGGTGGGAAGTAACTCGGTTCTTAAACTATTTCTAAACACAAAACAAGCAGAAACAAACAAATGTGATGCGTCGAAATCAAACAACACAGTTGCAAGAGTGGAGTTTACTAGAAACTCACCGTACATGACATCAGGTGCTGCTTGTACTTCCTCTGCATTAATGTGGTTCACATGGCCTTGCCCAAAATTTGGGGCATTCCTTCTGGGAGGTCTAGAGTTCTGAGGCACTGAGCATCTAGTTCCTGAGGTGGTTGTCTTATTGCTGGCTATAGACTAAGTAGGGGCAGAGTTTCTTATTTTAAGAGGGCATTGGGCTACATGGTATCCTGGTTGTCGGCATCCAAAATAGGTATCTGCTATTATGTTGTTGTTGTTCTTGAGCTGGTTGTTATTGCTGCTATTGTTGTTGTTCTTGTAGTTGGAGGTGGTTTATGAAGTGTTGTTTCCAGGTGTCCTATACTGCATAGTCGATTGATATCTTGTGGGTGCGGTGTTGCTTGTGCGGACTCATTGTGTTCTTTCCTGCTGGCGAGCACATTGTATTAGAAATTTGTGCTTCCGTTCTCCTTCACCTCTGACTCATTCTTCTTCCAGTAGAATGGTGCGGTTCATCAATGTGTTGAAGTCTGGGTAGATGTGGGTGACCATCTATTCTCTTAGTGATGCATTGAGTCCTCTCCTAAAACACTTCTGCTTCTTCTTGTCGGAGTTGACATCTTATGGTGCGTATCGCGCTAGCTTCATAAACTCCCTAATGTACTAATTTATTATCATTGGTCCTTTTCTTAGTGAATGAAATTCGTCTGCCTTTATCTCCATGATCCCTTCTGCAATGTGGTATTCACGGAACTTCTCCTTGAATTCTTGCCAAGTGATGGCTTCTGGCTCGTTAGCTACATCTTGGTAGTTTTCCCACCATTCACCAGTGGCTCCTACTAGTTGGTGAGTGGCTAGAATAACTTTCTCTTCGTTGGTGGCTCTTACTGCATTCAACTTTTTGATGATGGTACGCAACCAGTCGTCGGCTAACAATGGGTCATCTTTTGCACTATCGAATGTTGATGGGTGAAGTCTCATGAATATGGCCATCTTTCCTTGTCCATTACCGTTGTCCTATCTCCTTGCAAGATTCTCTAACAACCGGGTCTATTGATCCATTACTTCAGCCAATGTTGGTGGAGGTGGCGGGAGTTCCTCCTCTTGCACTATTTCATTTCCAATGTTTTGCTCAACTTCTTCTTCATTTTCTTCAAGTACATCTTCCATATTTTGAATGTTATCCTCTTGTGGTTGTTCAAGCCCATGCCTATGATTACGATTGCCTCTATTTTGCCTGCCTATAGGTCTAGGTGCAACTGGCTCTTCTTCCTCATGAACCTACCTTTCGACGGCCCTTTCACGGTGATCCTGTATCCTATTGGACCTTTGTTCCATCTGTTGCCATGGGTCAGCAAAGATGAGAAGATTTCCTCTAGGATTTGGGTGCAACAAAAATAACAAACAAACAAGCAAAAGCACACATGCACAAACAAACACAATGCATATATCACCCGAACAGCCATACATATATGATATAGGGGTGTAACAGACAGCAGCTGCTAGAGTGATGACTATGCAACTACTCGTACTTCTAATGACATCGAAGCGACTACTAGGCTTACTATGACTACTACTTGCTACTAGACTCTACTACTTGCTACTATAGTTCTCATTATTTATTTTACAAGAACTGCATTACGTGAAGGTCCCATCATGAGGTCCACATGCATGTCCTTTGCATCCATTTCTAAGAATTCAGGGGGGTCCAATAGTGCTTGCATTCCCAGCGGTCTTCTTGCTATTGTGGTAGTTGGTTTCTTAGTAGGCTCTCTTTCTTCTTTTCCTTGTCTTTGGGCTATCGAGGGCTTTCTATAGCTCTTGCTTGCATTGCTCTTTTTCTTCTCTCATGGTTGATAGTTGTGAGTTTAGCATGAGTATCTCCTTTCTTAGCGCTTGAGTCTCAGCTTCTGCTTCCTTGAGCTTGGAGTTGCTTATTTTCAACTCTAGTTCTAGATTCTTGTAGAGGGTGTCTAGGGCATTCAGGTACTTGGCAGTAGACATGAGAGTGTACTCCGGTGCTTGTGGTTTTGCCTTTTCCAATGCTTTAATCTTCTTGCGCCAAACAAGTGAAGTCTGATCCATCACTGGGAAGTACTTTGCATGGGTGTCGTTTATACTTGTTTCATACTCCTAACAAATGTGCATGAGAGCCTGGCATACTGCAATTTGACATGTGTCCCATAATTTTCTTCCATAAGCAGGGATGCATCTGACCCTAAACTCTGTGTTTTCTAGATGCTCGGTAATATGCAGGTGCATCTCGCACTTGAGTACACCTTCCACATCGCACTCACAATAGAAGTACATGGGAGGCTCAGTGTACCCCAAGCACTGAAGTGTCTCCCAAAGGAGCGGTGGGAACCCTCCAGTGGCCAAACAATCCAAACATTCCCATATGTCATCCATTGCTGCAAAAATTCACCACAAGGGTTAGAACATTTTGCCAAACAAAGGAGGAACGACAATGCAAAACATCCATTGCCTTACCTAGTTTTGGGTTTGCGATTATTCCTATTACTATTAGACTATCTAACATGTTCCAATCCTAGGGCTTTGTCCTACGGTCTAGCTCGGCTCTGATACCACTCTGTCAGCCCCTCAATTTGAGAGTCCTCAGTGCTTCCGTATTTGCACCAGGATCACGCACAAATACGCACTAATCATAGGGATGGTACATAGATATATTATAAAAGGTTCCGAGCTTTATTGATATCTAAAATAAGGTCTACAACAGTGGCCCGAAGGGCATTGTCATAGGCGACAGAGTTGGTAGAAAGCTACGGCCATGAAATGGCATTATTGGTGGTCTCTGAAGCGGGATTATTATATAGCGAAACGGCATCCTATTCCACAGGCAACTACAGCACGGACGAAACCCTAGCCTCGATGTCACATTCCTACTATCGAAACTCCTAGCGGGAATCCTATTCCTCACGGTACGCTTTATCTTTGAAGTCATAGTCTTCTTCTGTGCCGAGGCCTATGAGTTGAGAACGAGTGAGTACATATGTATGCAGCAAGTCCCAACCATGGGTGGAAATAGAAGTGTAGTGGTGATTATAATTTAAGGGTGAGTACTAGCGGAGTATTACCATTCGAATAGAAGTGTAGTGGCTATTCGAATAGATTTAATAAAACTCTGCAGAGGCGTACAAATTTCCCCACACGATAGGTGCAACCTCATTCATGATCAGTGGACAAAATAGGCCTAACGAGATCCCGTGCCCGCTTGGAAAGCTAACCTAGATTTCTATATAATGTCTACCACGGTTTCATAGGGGTTGGAACACAAAACCGGGAAGATACCAAATCCTCCCAAACATGATGGTACCAAATCATCATAAAAGAAAAACATGGCTCGAACACAGCCAAGAAAACAGTGGCTCGAACGTGGCCTAAAAACTTAATGCTTATCATGGAAGATCACATAGCATCTACGCCAACTAGACACGGAAAAAAACCTATCCCCCGTGCCGGCTCTAGATCTTCCGTTGCCTACAATGGCCTCCTAGTAGAAACTATACTTCTATCTAACGGGGTGTGGGATCAAGCCTACCCATATAGACATGTGGCTATACGAAAAGACTCACTAGGCGAGAGGGACTACGAACCGGTCCTTAGTGAAAAAAACAAGTACTAGCTCTGTCTACAAACAAAATACAATTTAAATTATTTAAAGTTCATCCAAATTTATAAATAATTTAGTATTTGTGCCATTCAATAAATATACTATAAAATACATTTAATAAAAAATAATAAATATTGTTTAGTGCCATAAATATTGATACTTTTCTATATAAATTTTGTCGAACACAAATGTTTTGACTTAGTATTACGTCAGATTGCATTCTTTTCTGCATGAAGGAATGATACTGACACACCAAATATCCAAAAAAAAATGAAAGCACTGTTCTCTGCTAGAGAACAATACATGCAATTTCATTATAGTTGCAAGGCAAATCATTATAGTTGCGGAGCCCTAAAATCTACACTCTTGCATAGTAGTCACATGGAGGAGCAGGAGGAGCACCTGAAACCCATACCAAACTTATTTGTGGCAACACTATGCCATAACAAAATCAAAAAGTAGTAACATTATTGTAGGATCTCTAGTTAGCCTAGAAGGGGGGTGAATAGGCCTGTTAAAACAAAACTTGAACAATTGTTAAATTCAACCCGGGGCACCGCCACGCTGAGCCCGTGGCACTGCTGGGCTAGAACAGCGGCACTGCCACACCTGCAGACAACTTCAAAGCACAATTCAAAAACTATATATGGAAATTTAGATTGGAGAAATTACTGAGCTTCTTGCAGGTATGATGATCATAGATCGATAGCTAGAAGTAGTAGTAATGTCACACTAAAGTAGATCGGCCTAAAACCCTAGAAATCACCTCAACACAATATGAAATGCAAGTGAAGTAAATCAAGCACATGGTGACACGATGATTTATCCCGTGGTTTAGCTCGCCACTGAGGCTTGCCTAAGTCCACGTTGTTGAGGTTAGCCACCAAGGCTTAGGGCTTTGCAACCCTTCCTCGTTCTCAAGTCAAGAGACTTAACTCTTGAGATGGGGGTAAGTTTACTAGCTTTAAGAGATGGTTACAAACCTCCCAGGGCTACCACACAAGTTGGCAAGCTCCACGGGCGATGCTCTACCTAGCTAGGAGCCAAGCTCCAAGAGTAACAAACATAACCATCGGCCAAAACATGAACCAAGTGCTCTTTAGAGTTGGGGAATCAGTGGATCTGCTCTTTAGAGTTCGGACATTTTTCTCTCAAGATTGATGGGGAAATCAAAGGGGAAAGCTTGGGAGCTCAAGGTCACCAATGGAGAAGAGAGAGTAAGCATAAGTCTATTTCTATCGGTCTGAATGAGCTAGGTGAGGAAGGAGACCATTGTGAGGGAAGGGGAGAGGTATAAATACCTTCCCTGGTCCCAACGGTCGGATAAGTCGCGGTAGTGCCACGCTGTGGTACAACCGCGCCTCAGGTGCAACACTACCACACTGAACCAAAAAGCAAAGGTGCAAGGAGGTTATGAGCTGGCTGTCTTGACTGAGCTTCGAGGATGCTTTTGTGAAAGATTGAGCACTTGGTTGCATATGTTGACTTAAGCATTGTGTCCCCCTTTATAGTATGACTCTTCCTATACTCAAATTCAAAATAAAAAATGAAATAAACCTCCTTTTGAGCTTGATGCCATCACCTTTTATAATTGGGGGCTCCTCCATTATATATAGCATCCTCTCTTATGATTCTTCTGCTTGTCATCTCGATAAATCTCATTAGTTCTCTAATTGCATGGTCATTATCACCAAAACCCACAATTAAGGCTTGATTGCACTTTCAATCTCCCCCTTTTTGGTGATTGATGACAACCCAATTAGAGCTTACAAAAGATATGAAATGTTACTAAGATTTTTTGAGCATGGGTGTAGAGACTCCCCCTAAATGTGTGAATTGAAAGTTGAATTTTCAAATTGGCATTAGAGGCCAATATACACACTTTAGTCAAAGTGATGGGGCTTCCCCTTTATCCATACTCCTATGGGGTGTTGTACACAGTGTCATGTATATAAGCGTGATGCGAATGATAGTTTATGCACACAAGGGATTGCTAATGCAACAGGGAGCAACACTACCGCTCTTATGTTGCAGCACTGCCGTAGAGTAGCACTACTGGGCAGAAAGTGCGGCACTACCGCACTGGCTACAACAGCACAGGTTAAGCCAAGCAGTACCACATAGCAGATAATATATAGAAAGATCAACACTCTAGCATAGGTAAATGACAAGCTATAGCACACAACGATACATGTCCATATCTGATACAATATAGAGTACTTAGGTAGCATTATTACAATAAAATAAAGTTTTGATCAACCCTCAAACTCACACCTAACTAACTACCCTCATCGAATATGACATGAAGCTCGAGCTGCAGCGCGATCATCATGGCATCAAAAGAATTGACCCCTCTAATTTCTTCCCCTTTGGCATAAAGCACCAAAAAGAAAAGAAACGAGAGAAGCCAACTACTCACTCATTTCTTCTTGGATGTTCTCCCAATCGACATCATCACCAGCAGCAGCACGACCACCACCTATAGCATGACCATCATTGCCATCATCAGCATCATCGTCATTGGAAGACACTACTGCCCTCCCTTCACGATGGGTGGCCGAGGTGTGGCGGGTGCGGCGCATAGAGCGCAAGGTCGACCCTAAGGTCATTTGATAGACAAACTCCTCCTCGGTCTCCTCCTCATCCTCATTCTCAGAATCTGAGAAACTAGGCAAGTCATAATGTGGAGGAGGTGGTAGTGGAGGGAGCGGTGGGAGATTTATGGCTGCACGCATCTTCCACTGCTCCATCTGTGTCCCGTATGCCCTCTTAGCTACATAGGTGCATTTTTCCAAAAATGGCCTTGATCCATTGCACCATCTTGTTCTTCTTCTTCTTCCTTCCACTTCGAGAGGACTCAGGCACATTAGAGGGAGAGGCAATGGTTTCACTGGCCTTGGCATGTCTGTCCTTCTCAATCTTGTACTGTTCATGCAATGCATCCTTGACAAACCTATAGCCGGTGACTCTCTCAATTATAAACATCAAGTAGGGAGCATATGGTAGCCCCTTCCTTGCATCATCCATTGTCACTCTAATCTCTTGCCACATGAAGCGAGGAACATTGAATTTGTCTCCACCTAGAGCAAATCTAGCAAGCACGTTCCTCACATATCCATTAAGATCCGATGTGGCTCTATCCTTGGGATTGATGGTGTGCCTGATCAAGTTGTTGAGAATATAATAGAAGCTCTTTAGGCCTTTTACCTTTCCATCTGCAGCTCTCCCATCAAGATACATGAATGTAATCTCTCTAACCTCAGCCCTCTACTCATCATGAATATAGGAGAACCCACGGTGCTCCTCATCAAAACCAAGGATACGACTGAAGGTGGTGAAGTCAACATGGTAGTGCCAACCCTCTGTCATCCAGTGTATCTCATCGGTGTCATACTTGTAGAAGTAGGTGGCATGGAATTGAGCTAGCACCTCTATGTTCCAATTATACCTGAAGGTCATGATATCTGTCAATCCAAAGTTCTCACAAGCCTGAATTGCCCTATTGAAATTAGGGTCATTCTTCTCTCTCAACACCTCCCAATCAATGTACTGCATCTTCACTATCTTGGATTTCTTGTTGTTGAAAATGATTGAAGTATAGAAGTTGGAATGGAAGACATTCCAAAATCTATAGTCAACACCAAGATCCTTTGCTACCTCATATGGGTTTTCTATCCTTGCTTCTTCCACCATCTTTTGCTTACCCATATAGTCAATGACTGGGTGTAGACGGGTGTCATTTGCCCTCTTTTCCACCACATCCTCCTCATAATCATGGAGATAGGAAGGATCAAACTCATCAAGGTGAGGTGGTGTATCTGGACAAGCATCAGGAGGGATGACACGTCCGGCTCTCTCTAAAGCTTCCTCCTGTCGAATCTGCTCATCATGGCTCCCCCTATCTCTGGCAACACCTACTGCCCCTCTACCATTATGAGGTAGAGGCTTTTCTTTTGGAGCATCAAACTTCCTTCGAACCCTACGATCATCATCTCCTCTAGAGGACATCTATGCAAAATGATAGATCCGAATGAGAAACTATATAAATGGAAGGTAAAAGAATACTTGTAAAATAGTTTGAATAGGTGAGATGATTCAAATCTTGAGCTAGGGAAGCACCCTGAACAAAATTGTTTTAGGTGGTGCGGCACTACCGCACCTGGTGCTTCACCTAGCCCATTATTAGTTTCTTCTTTCTTACTCAACCATTCCTAAAATACACTTCTAACAACTACACAATCTCAAAAATGTAGATCTAATAAGAAACATGGTGTTGAGCATTTGATGGGTAAAGTGACCTCATGTTAAAATAGAAATAGATCTAGTGAACAAATCCAATCACAACAGAGAGTCATCGATGGAATGTCAATTTAGATTATAGAAAGTGACTGCAGCACTGCCACACCCAGCATGCTGCCGCATGGACTGATGACACTCCAACCATGAATCTCTATTTTGATTCAATCTATCCATCAAAACTACTTCTATCTTAATCATGTAGTCACTAGAAACCATAATCCAATACAAAATGAACTCCATTGCATAGATCAGAGAGAGGTTAGGGTTTCACCTTGAAGCATGTGGATTGGAGAGGAAAGGAGAGAGGCTACTCCACCCAAGAGCTACAACAGCTGTTGGCAAAACACATGAGCTCCGGTAGCCGGTGTGGCACCGCCGGGACGCCACGCAGAAGACGTGGCGATGGCACAGCGACACGAACGCTCATGAGAGAGAGAGATGGCGCATCAGGGTGAATGGGGAGAGAGGAGAGAGTTACTATGGCCCAGGTGAGTAAATGAAAAGGAATGGTATCCTTAGTAACTGTCGTTGTGGCCCAATCTTCATGTGAGATTCAAAATGCGGCACTGACGTGGCCTATACGCGACACTGTCATAGAGCGGTATTGCCGTAGCATAGGCTCGGTACTGCCGCACCCAGCAACAGTAAGTATTTAGCTACAAACTAAATAACTCTATACATATAGGATATGGACACATATCTTAAGCAAATTATGATCAGCAGCAGATAATCAACACAAGCAATGATCATAATATACTTGTTGCTTTAAATTAATCATTTTGAAGCATAGTATTTAAACTTTTGCAAGTCTTTTGCCTAGATATACTAGTTGATCAAGCAAAGATGTGCTATATTTCAAACCACGTTACGAGAATCAAGTATATTTAGCTCACTAGGCAAAGCACAGAACCTTGACTCATCGAGAGGCTTAGTGAAGATATTGGCTAGTTGCTTTTCGGTGCACACATGGCGAATTTCAATATCTCCTTTGGTTTCATGGTCTCTCAAGAAATGATGTCGGGTGTCTATGTGCTTAGTTCTTGAGTGGCTTATGGGATTGTTTGCAAGCTTTATGGCACTTTCATTATCACACAATAATGGGATTTTGGTAAAGCGACATCCAAAATCTTAAAAGGTTTGCCTCATCCAAAGTAGTTGAGCACAACATGCATCGGCTGCAACATACTCGGCCTCGGTGGTGGAAAGGGCTACACAATTTTGCTTCTTAAAACTCCAAAACACTAGGGACCATCCAAGGAATTGACATGTCCCCGAAGTGCTTTTTCGATCTACTTTGCAACCGGCGTAATCAGAATCCGAATACCTAAGTAGATCGAACTTAGAGCCCTTAGGATACCACAAGCCAAGGTTGGGAGTGTGTACTAAATATCTCAAGATTCTCTTAATGGCCACAAAGTGGCATTCTTTTGGATTAGCTTGAAATTTAGCACACATGCACACACTAAGCATAATATTGGGCCTAGATGCGCACAAATGAAGTAGAGAACTGGTCATGGAGCGATATACCTTGATGTCCATGGCTTTCCCTTCTTCATTGAGATCAAGATGTCCATTGGTTGGCATGGGAGTTTTGATAGGCTTGGCATTCACCATGTCAAACTTCTTGAGCATATCATGGGTGTACTTCGTTTGGCTAATAAAAGTCCATTCCTTCACTTGCTTGATTTGAAAATCCGAGGAAGAACTTCAATTCACCCATCATAGACATCTCAAATCTCTTGGTCATAATCCTACTAAATTCCTCACAAAAGGAATGATTAGTACTACCAAATATTATGTCATTGACATATATTTGGCACACAAATATATCTTTACCAACTTGTGAGTGAAAAGGGTAGGAATCGGCTTTGCCTATTTCAAAGCCTTGTTTAAGCAAGAATTCCTTAAGGCATTCATACCTATGCTCTTGGTGCTTGCTTAAGCCCATAGAGCACCTTTTGGAGTTTGTAGACGTGGTTGGGGAACTTGGATCCTCAAAGCCCGGTGGTTGCTCAACATAGATAAGCTCTTGTATGGGGCCATTGAGGAATGCATACTTCATGTCCATTTGATATAGCTTGAAGTTGTGATGAGCAGCATAGGCTAGAAGCATCTGAATTACTTCAAGACTTGCCACCAGTGCATATGTTTCTTCAAAGTCCAAGCCATCTACTTGAGTAAAACCTTGAGCTACCAACCTTGCCTTATTCCTTGTCACCACGCCATTCTCATCTTGCATGTTGCGGAAGACCCATTTGGTGCCAATGACATTGGTATTAGGCCTTTCCACCAAGGTCCACACTTAATTTCTTTCGAAGTTGTTGAGCTCTTATTGCATAGCCATGATCCAATCCGAGTATCCAAGTGCTTTTTCTACCTTAAGAGGCTCCAAGGAGGAAACAAACGAGTAATATTGACAAAAAATTGCTAAATGTGAATGAGTTGTTACCCCCTTTCAAAGACTTCTAAGGATATAGTCAATGGGATGATCCCGTTGTATCGTTTGCCTTAGCCTTGGATGGTCAATGGCCTCTTGTTCATCTTCTGGATCTTCATCTTCTTCTTGCTCAAAGATTGGTTGTAGGTTCTATCCACGAACTGGAGTTGAATCAGCTACTGCTGACTGGGTAGGCATGGCACTGCCGCTTAGAGGTGTGGCACTGTCATGTGCAAGGGTTACAAAAGGGGTCTGCTACTGTTTAGCATCAGGTACATCAGCAAAAATTGGTGCAACAGCAACTTGAGGAACCTCCACTTCAATGGCTTCATTTTCTTGTGGTCTAATATCACTAATAGCTAATTGGTTGATTGCTTCACATGGTGGATCCTCCTTTCCTACAAAACTTGAATCAACTTGCTCTTCTTGCAAGCCATTAGATTCATCAAATGTCACATCTACCACAATTTCAACTCTCCTGGAGGTTTTGTTGAAAACACGGTAGGCATGCTCATTTGATCTATAACCAAGAAGAAAGCCTTCATCAACTTTAGGTACAAACTTAGAGGTTTTGGGTTTCTTGTTAAGTATAAAACACTTGCACCTAAACACTCTAAAGTAAGACACCTTTTGTTTGTTACCGGTTAGAAGCTCATATGAAGTTTTCTTCAATTTCTTGTGTAGGTAGAGACGATTGATGGTATGGCAAGCAGTGTTGATGGCGGCGCATAAAAAGAGGTCTGGCATCTTGTACTCATCTAGCATTGTCCTTGCCATGTCAATGAGTCTATGGTTCTTCCTCTCTACTACACCATTTTGTTGAGGGATATATCGAGTTGAAAATTCATGATTGATGCCCTCTTCATCAAGAAACTCCTCAACAAGAGTATTCTTGAATTCGGTCCCATTGTCGCTTCTCACTTTCTTGATTGGAAGACCGAACTCCTTTTGTGCCCTTCTAACAAATATCTTTACTTTCTCTTGAACTTGACACTTGTCATATAAAAAGAATACCCAAGTGAAATAGGAATAATCATCATCAACTATAACAAGACCATATTTGTTACCCTCGATGCTTAAGTAGGTGACCAGTCCAAAGAGATCCATGTGAATTAGCTCCAATGGTTCCTTGGTGGTCATGATGCTCTTTGGTGGGTGAGGTACACCTACTTGCTTTCTAGCTTGACAAGCGCTACAAATCCTATCTTTCTCAAAGTGAACATTTATTAGTCCAAGGATATGTTCATCTTTTAGAAGTTTGGCCAAGCTCCTCATCCAATATGGGCAAGTCGGCGATGCTAAAGCCAACCCATGCTAGATTTTGCCACTAAACAAGTCTCAAGCTTAGCTTTACTTTTGTTGAAGTCAACTAGGTAAAGCTTATTCTTTAATCGACCTATAAAGACAATAGAGGAATCCTCCCTTCTAAAGAATTCCACACCCTTATCCATAAAGAGACAATTATAGCCCATCTCACACAATTGAGAAACAGACAACAAATTGTAACTCAACGAATCAACATGTAAAACATTTGTAATTGAATATTCAAGGG
Source organism: Miscanthus floridulus (assembly GCF_019320115.1). Taxonomy (NCBI): domain Eukaryota; kingdom Viridiplantae; phylum Streptophyta; class Magnoliopsida; order Poales; family Poaceae; genus Miscanthus; species Miscanthus floridulus. The sequence goes on along the minus strand of NC_089587.1, from coordinate 120,855,375 downwards.
TTATAGCAACTTTACCAAGACCAATCACATCCCCTTTGAATTGTCTCCAAAGACAATATTTTCATTTGAGTGTGTTATCGGGGAATATGATGAGAACACACTCCTTTCTCCGGTCATATGATTTATATATCCACTATCAAGCACCCAACTTGATCCACCGGAGGAGTATACCTGCAAAATAAATTTAGTTACTTGATTTAGGTCCCCAACTAGACTTGGGGCCTTACATGTTAGTCACAAGAATCTTAGAAACCTAAATAGAAGTGTTTCTATAAACATTAGTTTCCTTGCTAACATATTTGGCAACTACTTTCCCACTGCTGTTGTTCTTTAGCACAAAGCATGATGTCAAGCTTTTGTCGAGGTGCATGGTCCTTCGGTTGAAATGCATACTTGTTCATAGTGACCCACATTGATTCCTTTAACTTCTATGAAACTTGCTTCTGCTGAGACACCTTCATGGGCTTAGTCTTATCAGGAACGGAATGGGTAGCCTTCCCATTTTTGTGGGGTGCAGCACTATTGCCCTTCACCGTAGCACTGCCGCTGCGCGGCACTAAAGCTCTAGGTTGCTGCACTACCATGGGCTATGTAGGCTGATCTATATTGATTATGTCCTTCCTTTCAAACTATACACACTCATAGCCATTCACTATCTTTCTTCCATTTGTCTTGGATCCTTTTGGATGGTCTAGCCCATGGTTGATTGAGGGATGCCTTCCTTTCTTGTATTGTGGCCCTTTTGGTTCATCCTTCTTCTTGTCATCAATTTGGGCCTTGCCATCCATCCACCGTTTTCCAATGATCTCATTGAGCCTAACAATCTCCTTTCTCATAGCCTTCATATTTGCAAGGTTAGTGGAATAGGCATTCAAATCAAGATTATAACATTTTCCACAACCTTGACTAGTGGAGGGAGTAGAGGTTTCCTTTGCCTTAGAGGGATGTGAGTTGCTATCCCAAAGAATGCCGTATTGCAGCTCAAGTTCTTTGTGCTTTTCATCCAAGTCACAATACTTTTTCTTGAGAGAATTATGTGCTTTCTTTGTGATAGCATGGTCCTCTTGCTCTTTGGCTAAGACCTTGTGCAAGGATTCCACCCACTTCTCTCTAATGCAAGAGCTTCCTTGCTAGCAATGTAGAGATCCTCTTGTTTGATAAGAGTTTCCTCTCTAGATTCTAGCTCGGCTTGGACACTCTCTAAATTCTCTATTAGCTTAGTGATGAACAATTTGGTCTTTCCATCCAAATTTTTAGTTATGTAATTAATTTCTTCATCACTAGAACTATCATTAATATCACTGCTAGAGATATCACTAGGAGGTGGAGGATGTTTGGCCTTTGATTTTACCTTCTCACCCTTTGCCATGAGACAAATGTGAGGGGAGTAGTAGTCATCATCGGACATGTTGTTGAAGAGCCTTGGTGTAGAGGATGGCTTGTGGATGGCTACAGTAGCAATCTTCTCATCCTCTTCACTTGTGCTCTCTCTAGTTGACTCCCATTCATGCCCAATGTGAGCCTCTCCAATGTGCTTCTTGCTCTTTCTATGGTTGACCTTGTCTTTTTTCTTGTCCTTCTTGTACTTGTTATCTTTGATCTCATATGGACACTTGGCAATGAAATGTTCGGTGCTACCACAAGTGTAGCATGTCCTCTTCTTGTTTGGAAACTTTCTCTTCACTACCTTGTAGCCTTGCCTTTTAGTCCCTTTTGAAATCTCTTCATAAAGAGAGCAACATCATCAACCTTCTTATATTGTTCATCATCATTTTCATCTTCACTTGAGGATGATGTAGTCTCAACTTGCTCTTGGACTTGCTTGATTGCTTTTGGCTTGCTTGTTGATCTTGGACTTGCAAGTAGAGCCCTGCTTATTTGATTTGTTGGCCTTGAGAGCTACATCCTTGATCTCCATGCCATCTAGCTTTGCTTGCAATTCACCAAGCTTCTTTCTTTTATTTGATTCTTCTCTTTGCATGTCAAAGGTCAAGATCCTTCCAAGTACATCATTTGGTGTGAAGTACTCAAACCTCTTCTTGTCTCTAATTAGAGTAACAACGGTCTCATTTCTTGGTGAATAAGCCTCTAACATGATTTTGACTACCTTGTGATCATCTAGCTCATCACCACCATAGCCTCTAATCTTGCCAACAATCACCATCAATCTATCAAACATCTCTTGTGGCCCTTCTCCATCCAAAATCACAAACTAGATGAGCTTGGCCATCAACAACTCTATTCTTGCCTTTCTCACTTTGTCAACTCTTTCATGTGCAAGGTGCAAAGTATCCCATATTTGCTTGGCACCCAATTTTGTATAGCAAAACCAGGTACTCATATATGTGCGCCCAGGATGTCCAAACACACACATATATCACAAATTGCAATAGTATCAAAGTAAAGTACTTATTACATCACATATCTCATCATAAAATGAATACAAAGTTTGCTCAAAGACAATATTATTACAATCACAGCAGAATAACAAGCCCAACTGCCACAGGGACTCCAACTGGTGAACGTCTCCCTAGTAGCCCTGGACATCCTCCGGGAACTCTTCATATCCATTATCTGTTACCCATCCGGGATTTTCATTGGATGTAAAGCAAGTGTAAGCTCACCATGCTTAGCAAGTATATCAAAGGGATCTATGGGGCTCAAAAAGGCTTGACACTGTTTGACTGCGGTTCGCAATTTTAGTTGATCAAATTTTAGCATCCTGAATTACTACTTTAATGAACAGTCCCAATTCCCAAGTGATATTAAAGTATAGTCATATTTATCTCAATTTCCCAACCATCCACCATCCACAGTAACCACTAATCTTGAAAGATCTAGACCGCTCATATTCGTGAGCACGGCTGTTATAACAGGTTAATTATTTCTACATAAATTGTACATCTTTACCCATCGAGCTGTGATTCCCAAAGCCAGGGTTCGTGAGACCCACTACACCTCTTCCCAGGAAGTGTGGTAGAGTTTCACTATGAAACCCTTAGCTAGTTGCACTAACAAGTCGTAGCTACAAAGGAGTGGCACACGTGGGCATCGCAGCACGATACACACCCTAGCAAAAAAAGGAAAGATACCCTCTTACCCCTTACTGGAGCTACAGATGAGCTAGTACAATCTAGTTAACAGGTTAAAGTCAGAGCCATATGACACTTAGGGTTGTATGGTCCCTCCTGGGTTGCCGCTTTAGGATTAAGTCCTTAGGGAGAGGCACTAGAGTACTCAACCCCGTACTTTAGCCCCCTATCTATTGCTATAAAGCTCTATTTTATCACATTGCATATATCCTTTAATCATGTTTCACAATTATTTTATGTTAAGCGTTGCAGCATCTATCCAAAATGCTTACCCAATAATCCTAGGTATCAAGGATATGTGGTACAAGTAATCATCTAGGTAAAGTCCTTAAAGGTATTTCAAATTAAACACATGCATGAATATGAATGGTAATAGTTCATAGGTAACAAGGGGCCTTTGGTACACTTGCCTTCCTCAAAGTCATCTTGGAAGTATTGCTGATCCTATTGTGGGTCTTCAGTCACCTCAAATGGCTCACCCTCTAATCGTGATCCAACCGCCAATCAAGCATCATACCAATCATTACATGCATACAAGATACACTTCCATTAGAATAGTGCACCAAATAGTAAAAACATAAGTTCAAAAGCTTATAAATCTATTCTACATATTGCTATGAACACGTGAGCGAAAGAATCACTCAAATCAGACTTAAAACGCTAAAGTTATGCATGAAATAAGATGTAATGGCATTTCTATAAATAAACTAAACCTATTTTTGAATTAAAACAATTAAAAATATGAATATTCATGATAATAGGACCGCGGGTACTAATTCTAGAAAATACAGGGTCTAAAGTGAATAAAAACAGGACTGAAAAACAATTACTTTGAATTGAAATGGACTGCGGGTTGAATCTACTAAAACAGAGGGGTTTTTCTAAAAAATGTGCATGGCTGACCGGATGTTTGACTGCGACTGCTGACTCATCCGACACATGGCGGCTGGGGATTAGTGCGGTGCACCACGAGTACGCAGTGGACCGGTGAAGTGGGTGCTGACACGGCAGCGTGGGCCGAGTCCACAGCTCCCGGTGGACCGGTTATGATCCAACCAGTGGGATCTAACCCCAACCGTCCAGAGCCGATCGGATGGCATGGAGAGCCCTACGCCGCTGCACAAGGTCGCCGGCAAGCATGCCATGGCCGGCGATGACTGGAGATCACCGGTATGGTGCTCCAGTGTGCAATAAGATGAAGGAATGGCACGAGAAGGGTCGGGAGCTCACCGCGAGTTGACGGGAAGATTTGGTGGTGTCCGAGACAGGCTCCAGAGGTGAGGTCAACGGCGGCGGTGCTTGGGAGAGAGAGGGCATGCGGGTGAGGTTGAATATGAGCGTAGGGTCACCAATTTGACGAGATAAAGGTACCTTCGGCTACGGGATAGCACGGTGGGTCTCCGGGTGGCGTCGGCGTCGAGCTCCGAGGCGCGGGCGAGGGAGAGCTATGGCAGCGGCTGCTGGAAACCGAGAGCAGGGGATGGGAGAGGGAGAAGGGATGGCATAGGGCTTTATAGGCTAGGCGGTGCGCTAGAAGGAAAGAGAGCGGGGATATCAGGTGGGATTGGCCGCCTGCCATATGTGGGCAACGGTGGTGGCCTTCCATGCTGGCAGCGCCAATGGTGGCCGAAGAAAGGAAAGTGTTGTGGGAAGAAAGGAAAGGGTCGGGCGGAGAAGAAAGGAAAGGAAGAAGAAAGGTATCACAGAACCGACCAATTTATAAGAGCACAAGTACAAAAACAATTGCCGAAACGATCAAATTCTCAAACTTGAGCCCATATAAACCCGGTAGTCAACCAAAATCTCAAAGGATTTCAAACCAACTTGCATACAACCAAGATCACAATAATTCAACATAATATATCGTACGTTACAACATTTTGTAGATGTTTGCAAATAGATTACATCATCACAGAGTCATCGTTATTACAAAACAAGTCTTGTAAAGTATGCGAAAGCAAATAGTTTAACTTACACACCCGAGTTCAAATACAAATACTGGTTCACTGATCACAACCCGCAAAAGCATTCAGATAAGAGAAACAGAGATCATGCCCATGATCTAGTCTTCATCACCCGCCGGGTGGAGACAATACTTACAGAATCCCTGATATAGAAGGTCATCTGCAACAAGAGGGAATAAACCCTGAGTACGAGAATGTACTCAGCTAGACTTACCTGTCGGAAACCAAAACAATTGACACCAAGGATTATGCATAGCTTTATTTAGTGGATCTGGCTAACACTTTCTTTTTGCGGAAAAGCATAAGTAATAAGATCAACTCTTAACCTGAACTAGCAGTGACTTTTAGCCATTAACCTGTCATCTAGATTAGCACATGTACTAAGCAATCATTTGATTAAGATGCAAACATTAATAACCATATCAGGTATAAATCGTGGCAACATTGTCATCATCATCTATTTAACCATATCGTTAAATTAATTGAATCTACATTGCCGCTGCTCAGTCAAGTTCTCACTATCCGGGAGAGATGGCAATTCGAATCGATTCCTATCGAGCTGAAGGGTTATTCCTAACACAAACCTTGCTTCCCTCGTCAGGGTCACAAACAAGTCACCATTGGTACAATTCAGAAGTCGCGAGTCTGAACAGTGCCGCAAAATCAGAGAACCACTCTACCATGAGTGCTCAGTGACTTAACCCGCCCTTGGGCTTACACCAATGGTTCCCTGCACATCCTTACTTCCATCCAGATTGCGGACCCCTGCTCGTGTCCCCGGCTTGAACTGAGCTACTAGGCTTCACGGTCAAAATGACTTATCTGGCCAGCTAAGTGTTAGGCTGTGTTCAACATGACATAAGGACATACAGCGTATCGGTCCTTAAACGACTCAGACGGAGTCACTATGTCCAAACCTACACAAGACTCCGCCCGGTCTTAATTTATTATTAACATGGTTCTTTTCCACGATAGCAAATATAGACAACCGTGATCCACCTCATCCTAAAGCTCGCAGGTGATAGAAAATCACCTGACTTCTACCGCACTACGCATGGCTAAGCATTTAACCCGTTCTTAAACTTAAATAGGATTCTAGTGCGATATCTGGACAAGGAGGGATATATAATGCAATAATTGGTTCCAACCAATTCCTATACTTAATGCATCATCAATGAATAAAAGTTACTCAATGTATTTGTAAAAACATGGGAGGCTTAATATGCTCCGAGGCTTGCCTTTCAAGAAAGAGGAAGGCTGATGGTCAGGGCACTCGGGCAACTCCTCCGCGGCGGCTGCTTCGTCGGCTTCCTACACCTCGGGCTCCTCCTCCTAGTTGGCTCCCTCGAACTCCAGCAACGTCACTCCCTCCGGCACACCTATTGCATGTATGCGCACGATAAATATCATGGATACACATAAACAAAGTTAGGGATGCTCAGGGAATACACATGCTCACTGCAGTCCGCATATTCCAATTTAAGCCCTATTCAAATCGCTTCACTTACCAAGTTTATACAATCTAATGTATAATTGCTCATCTTCAGTTAAGGACCTAGCACCTACACCTAAGCATGTTCTCAAGTTAGGCTAGCTCCTAAACAATCAATGAGAACACTGAAACAAGCATACATTCAAGGATTTGTATTTCAGCAAAGTAGAGACTATATAATGGTACAGTAATTTGACAATAACTGAAGATCCACAATTCCAAATGAATTGAAACAAGACAATTTAGAAAGCTCATGAAATTGTCTACAATTCATTTTTAGACCTCAAAGCATGATTCCAACCTTTACCAGGTCGAATTCCTCAATCAACAGAACTCTATCTTCACAAGACAGAGAGTAGGCAAAACTGGAACCTAACTTTAAACAGCTATAGTTCCTAAACTACTAGGCCAAATGCCATCAAATTTTGATAGGAGATAGATACATAAATTATCTACAACTTTTGTATTCATCATATTCATAGAAAACCAAAATATCATGGGGAACTTTATAAAGTCCCCAGATCTATCCAGAAGGACATAATGCAAACAAAATAATTATTAACTTATGATGTAAACACATAATTGGATAAAGCTAACTCTACTTACTTATCACACATATCACAAGAACACCAGAAAGTAGGGTGTTCCTCACCAAAACATTTCTTTTAATACCTTTCTTATTTTATTTAATTAATTAGAGGGAATGGTAAACATATATGAAAACTACACCATTAAATCTACAAAAATTACAGTAGATACTACATGCTCCAAGTAGACCCCCATAAAAATTTCACACCATTTGAGCAAGTATATCGGCCTACCCAAAAATGATAAGACATAATGGCTTAAAATGATATAATTAGGAAATCTTAGTGAAAAGTGTCACACAATAGATTTCATATTTTTTCTAGCATCCTTAAGGTACTAGGATGCTACCCACAAAGTTTCATGGTCATAGGATTCCTAGATAATTTACAAAAATTTACACAAGTATCAATCAATGATAAAAGGAAAATCTATAACTCAAAAACCATACATGCAATGACTCTCAAATTTTTACTAGAGCTTCTACTAAGCAAGAATAGCTTACCCACAAAATTTCATAATTTTTCGATCAAAGAAACTGAAGATATAATTTAAACAAGCTTGCATGCATTTAAAAACACATTTCAAGTTCCTATTTAATTCATCCAAAATTTCTACTTCATGTGCTCATGTCATATTTTTCTTAAATACTAGACTTCACTGTGATTCTACCAAATTTGAATCACACCATTTGGATCTACACATTTGGAGTTACAAAATTCACAAAACAGCATCCAAACTAGAATTAAATGAACTGGCTTTTGAATCTGTAGTCACTGATGCGTGGGACCCACGTGTTAGCAGGGCCCACTAGTCAGTGAGACGGAAACAGGGGAGATGGCATGCGACAGCGCGGCGGTGGTCTAGCTCGTCGACGGCGAGGACTCCGGCGACACCGAGGGCACCTACGTGATCTACGTGATGAGACGAGTCGATTGGTGCTACCGGCAAGACCTAAGGCTCATTGGAGGTGGCTCATCGCCGGTGAAGGCGGCACGATAGAGCTTCAGCTCGAGGTGACGACGACAGTGAGCCCTTGCTGCCTCATCTGAGCTCGGTATGAGCTCCATGAGGTCACTACAGAGCTGTCCAAGCAGAGAGAGGAGGATGAGAAGGTATCGGTGGTGGTTGGCCACGGTGAGCTCCGCTCTGGTGAGGTGCGGCCATGGAGACAGTGGCAGAAAAATGGCCAATGGCCCTCACCTAAGGCACGGATGGCTCGGCTAGATGGTCGACGAGGTAGAGGGAAACATGGTGGAGCTGTGGTCGAGCTAGCGGTCGTGTTTTTGTGGCAGCGATGGAGCTAGGAGACGGCGGAGCTGCTCGGCAATGGCGGAGCTGGCGCTGCGCTACTACTGCGAGCGGTTGAAGGCGACTGGAAAAGCAAAATGGACTGGAGAGCTGGTCGGGCAGGCGGGCAGGGGTTCAAGCAATGGCCGGTAGTGCTAGGACGGCCGTGACACATGGCCTGCGTGGTCAGACGGCCGACAATGAGTGTCCTCCACGCGGCCGTCGATTTCTAAATTTAGTCAGGCACTGTAGCACGCCATTTAGTTAACCTTCGACGCCTGACAGTGCATCTTCATCGTGTTGAAACGACTAAGCCATTGATCATTAGCGAAAACCGTGTACATGAAAGTTGTAGAGCTATGATAGGGCTACAACAATGCTTCAGAAATCACCAGCTAAAACTCAACGGATCACGAGTTATATCAAGCCAAAGTCAGCTCAATCAAACTAACATTGCATTTTAGACTTAGAAATTTTTCCAAGTGTTGAATCAACCCTCAACACTAACTTGTGGGACCTTTTTGAGCATGTTGCACACATTTTCATGACTTGGCTTCTAAACAAAGTTTGTTCCTTATAAAATTTGCTACAACTCTATTTTTGGTTGCTCAGACATGCAAACACTCTAAGCTACACTTTTTAAACAGTCAAACAATAGGGTTCAGGAGTCAAAACAAGTCAAACCACTATTTGAAATCATAATTAGGCAACATGATCAATATGAACAATGTTCCAAATGACATTCTAGGTGTCACTAAGTTGTTTAAGAGAATTATTAGCCACACCCCACAATGGTCACACAAGAATCAAGCATTGTATGTGCTAAAACAATGAAAAACCAATGAAATGTTACATTTGTTTCATAGTCATGTTTCACATGTTTCATGATCTTGTTGCATAGTACTAACTAACCATGTTTCACTAAAGTGAGTTGCACATGTTGCACTTGGGTGTTGCACACTATTCATTTCATAAAAACAACACACATGAAATATAACGATACGTTGCAATGTTTCGAAAACATATTTCATGCAATACAAGCTCATGAATGGATGAATGATGCTCATGTTCATGAAATGCAAGTCAAAAAGTGGAAGCCAAACACCTAGGGTGTTACAAAAGGCACTGACAGGTGGGCCTACTGCGCAGCGGGAAAGGAAAATGGCTCACGACGCGACTGGCTAGCGGGGCCAGCGTGCAGTGAGAGAGGGAGAGAGCGGCCGGCAGCGCGTGCTGCGGGAAATGCCGAGCGGGTCGGGACGCCAAGCTGGGCCACGTGCGGTGCATGCGAGGGAGAAGAAAGGGGTCACGCGGAAGCAGGCCGGTGCGGGTAGAAAAGGAGAAGGGAGGAAGGAAAAGAAGGGAAGGGCTGCTGGGCCGCCAGCGGGCCAGCGCGGGAAGGGGAGAAAAAAGGACTGGGCCAGAACTGGGGTTGGGCCAGAATGGAAGAAGGTAAAAAAAATTCAAAAACAAAACCTTTTCCAAATCTATTTTGAATTCTAAGCCAAATTCAAATAAAATTTGAATTCAACTTCAAATCATGTAGCTCTACACTCAACCAAAAACCATATGCTTCGGCATGAATGCAACAACCATTGTTTCTAATCCTTATAGTGTATTTTATTTATCCAATATTTATTATTTGGCCTAAGTTAAAAAATACCTAGAAAATTTAAATAAAGGCTAGAATTAATTACTAATTTGTAGTAAAATTTTTGGGTGTTACAAACCTACCCCCTTAAGATGAATCTCGTCCTCAAGATTCAGATGGTTCAAAGAGATTGGGATAGTCAGTTCTCAGATCTTCCTCTCTTTCCCAAGTTGCCTCATCCACAGAGTGTCTGTTCCACTAAACTTTGCACATTCTTATTATTTTGCTCCTTGTGATTCTCTCTGCGATTTCCAAGATTCTCATTGGATATTCTTTGTATGATAGATCCCCTCGGATATCCAGCTCTTCCAAAGGTAGTTGTTCCTCAGGTACTCTCAAACATTTCTTAAGTTGCGACATATGGAAGACATCATGAACACCTGAGAGCTGCTCCGGTAATTCTAGCTGATAAGCAACTTCTCCTCTTCTGTTGATGATCTTGAATGGTCCCACATACCTGGGTGACAACTTTTCCTTGGTATGAAATCTCTAAAACTCCTTTCATAGGTGAAACTTTGAGATAAACAAAGTCTCCGATTTCAAACACCAAATCTCTTCTTCTCGTGTCCGCATAGCTTTTCTGTCAAGACTGTGCAACCTTCAAGTTTTGCCTTATTGTTTGTACTTGTTTTTCTGCCAGTTGCAAAACATCTAGTCCAAAGACTTGACTTTCCCCTATTTGATTCCAAAATAATGGGGTTCTGCACTTTTTGCCATACAATGCCTCGAACGGTGCCATCTTGAGACTCTTTTGGTAGCTATTATTATAGGAGAATTCGGCATAAGGTAAACTCTTATCCCAACTTGTCCCATACTGCAGAGCACAAGCTCTTAGCATATCCTCTAAGATCTGGTTTATCCTCTCGGTCTGCCCATCTATCTGCGGATGGTAAGCAGAGCTAAAGTTCAACTTTGTATCCATGGACTCATGCAATTTCTACCAAAAATGTGATGTGAACTGTGTACCCCTATCTGAAACAATCTTCTTTGGTACTCCATGTAAACATACAATCCTTTCCATGTATAACTCTGCCAACTTTGCACCCGAATAAGTTATCTTGACCGGAATGAAATGTGCCACTTTTGTCAGACGTTCCACAATTACCTAGATAGAGTCAAATCCTCTCTGTGTGTGGGGTAATCCAACTATAAAGTCCATTCCAACTTCTTCCCATTTCCACTCGGGTATCTTCATAGGCTATAGCAAACCTGCTAGCCTCTGATGTTCTGCCTTTACTCTTTGGCACGTGTCACATATGGCCACATGTTTAGCTACATCTCTCTTTAGTCCATACCACCAGCATCTCTCTTTAAGTTCAAGATACATTTTAGTACTCCCTGGGTATATGGAATAGGCTGAGTCATGAGCTTCCCTCAAAATAGACTCCCTAATAGATTTCACTTCAAGCACACAAATCCTTTTTCCAAACCATACTATCCCTTGATCATCCATGTGGAATCCTGGGGCTTTACTAATCACTATATGTTCCGCAATATCCTTGATCCTCTCATCATTCAGCTGTCCCTTACGAATTTCTTGTTCCAGAGTAGGTTCTACCTCTAACTCCATGGTGTTAGCCACAATACCCAAATTCAGGTATTTGAACTCACACAATTCTTTAGGTAGTTGAGTTGTATAGGCCATGTTCACATAACTCCTCCTACTTAGGGCATCTGCTACAACATTAGCCTTTCCTCGGGTGATAGTGTATATCCAAATCATAATCCTTGATTAACTCTAGCCATCTGCGCTGCCTTAGATTCAGATCTGACTGTGTGAATATATACTTTAAACTCTTATGGTCCGTATAAATCTCACACTTATGACCAATCAGGTAATGCCTCCAAATCTTGAGAGCATGTACCACGGCTGCTAATTCTAGATCATGAGTCGGATAATTTAACTCATGTTTTCTTAGCTGTCTAGATGCATAGGCAACAACTCTGCCTTCTTGCATAAGAACGCCACCTAGACCTTGCTATGAGGCATCACAATAGATAGAGAAGCTTTTGGTGAGATCAGGTAAGATGAGCACTGGGGCAGAAGTCAATCTCTTCTTCAACTCCTCAAAATTGTCCTAACATTGCTTAGTCCATATAAATTTGGCATTCTTTTCTAACAAGGCAGTCATGGGCTTGGCTAACTTAGAGAATCCCTCGATGAATCTCCTATAGTACCCAGCCATACCTAGAAAACTCTGAATCTCACTAACATCCTTAGGTGGCTTCCAACTCAACACATCTCTAACCTTCTTGAGATCCACTACTACTCCTCCATTAGAGATTATGTGACCAAGGAAAGATACTTCTTTTAGCCAGAACTCACATTTGCTAAACTTGGCATAAAGCTGATGTTCTCTAAGCTTCTGCAACACCAACCTCAAATGTTCTTCATGTTCTTCTTCATTCTTAGAGTACACTAATATGTCATCAATGAACACGATGACAAACTTGTCAAGGTACTCCATGAACACTTTGTTCATCAGATACATGAAGTAAGCAGGTGCATTTGTCAGACCAAAAGACATGACTGTGAACTCATACAGTCCATATCGGGTCACAAAAGCAGTTTTGGGGATGTCAGTATGTCTTATCCTCAACTGATGATATCCAGATCGAAGGTCGATCTTGGAAAACACACAAGCCCCTTTCAACTAGTCAAACAGGTCATCGATTCTAGGCAGTGGGTACTTGTTCTTAATTATGACCTCATTAAGTGACCTGTAATCTATGCACATCCTCTATGTACCATCCTTCTTCTCTACAAATAGTACTGGTGCACCCCAAGGTGAAGAACTAGGTTGAACATAACCCTTATCTAACAATTCCCTTAAATTGTTTCTTAAGTTCTGCTAATTCATTCACTCCCTATTCTATAGGGTCTCTTAGCTATGGGTGCAGTTCTAGGTAAAAGTTCAATTATAAACTCGATGTCTTGTTCAGGTGGCATACCTGGCAATTCCTCAGGGAAGACATCTGGGTACTCGTTTACTATCCTTATATCTTCTAAGGTTGTGCCCTCCAACTGATTAACCCGGTAGATTTCTGCAGCTGACTGAGTTGCCACATACACAACTTCCTCTCCAGATGAAGTGGTAAGATTCACATAACTATTGCCACAATTAATAACTGCCTTCTGCAACCTTAACCAATCCATACCCAAGATGACATCAATACCAGATGAGTTTATGACTATAAGGTTTGCTTGAAATTCTACCCCCTTATGCTGAGACTAGCATCTAAGCATATCCATTCTGCTTTCATTACCCCTCCAGATGAGCTTACTAATATGTGTTTCTTCATAACACTTATTGGAATACCATGCTTCTCTATGAATGTATATGCTATAAAGGAATGTGAAGCACCAGAATCAAAAAGTATTGTAGCTGACTTTGAGTTGACTGGAAATGTACCGATCACCACATCTGGTGCCTCCTGAGTTGTTTCAGCAGTCACATGGTTCACCTTCCCCCAAACATAATTCTGCTATGGGTTAGCTATTCTCTTGGGGCATCTATTGGAGTAATGTCCTGGCTCTCCACAATTGAAGCATTTATTATCATTAACTGCATTTGGCACTTTTGGTGTGCCATTCCTCTATGGAGCATTGGGGCATTGTTCATCACTGGTACATTATTGGGCTACTGTTGGTGCTGAGCTGGTGCCTTGTACTGCTGCTGCTGCTGTGGATGCTGGGGTTGCTGGTTGCGATTGAGACCTATCTAACCTTGATAGCGCTGCTGAGGTTGAGCTTGTTGAGGGTTAGCACGGAAGCAAGAGTTGCTCCTGGATTGTTGTCCTTGAAACTTCCTCTTTTTGTCCTCCATCTGGCGGCGCTTGTTCTCAATCACTAAAGCCTTATCCACCAGCTGCTGGAAGTTAGCAAAGGTATGAGACAGCAACTGGTACTGGAGGCCATCATTCAGACCCTCCATAAATAGCTCCTGCCTCTTTCCGTCCTCATCTACCTCAGTCGGTGCATATTGTGACAATTGTATGAACTTGTCATGATATTCAGCAACGGTCAAGCTCCCTTGCTTGAGAGCCAAGAACTCCTTCTTTAGCTTCATCAGTCCCGCAGGCACGTGGTGAGAGCGGAAGGCACTGCGGAACTCAGCCCAAGTGATGGGATTAGCTTCGGTACGGCCGAAGCGGAATGAGTCCCACCAATCCAGTGTAGCTCCTTGCAACTGTCCAGAAGCATATAAAACCTTCTCCTTATCATCACACTGGGCAATCTCCAGTTGCCTCTCAATGGCACGTAGCCAGTCGTCAGCCTAGAGTGGGTCGGCAGAGTGCTTGAATACAGGTGGGTGTCCTTTCAGGAACTCTCCCCTCTTATCTCTGACATGAGGGGGTGCATTCCCATTCCCTTGCCCCATGTTCTGCATGTTCTAGGGCCATCTGCTGAAGCAACTATGTCTGCATCATCATCAGCTGCTCCATGGTGACTGGGGGAGGTGGTGGCAGTTCCTCACCTCCCTGGTTGTTCCTCCTGGTGTTCACCATCTGTAGATGCATCATATAAGTCTCACATGTCCAAGCATATAACTCTTAAAAGATACTGGTGTAACAAGAGTATGTGTCACAAGATCAAGACAAGAGATATATGTAGGGTATACAAGAAGATATTTGTTCTGATTTTTCCGGCGAGTTGGACAACAGCAGTGCAGTAAAACAAGCATAGTCTCACTCTTTGTTTATCATCTGATTGCGTATTTTACCTTTCTGGAAAGCTTATGAAATTCTCTACAACTTTCATTTAGAAAACTTTTTCAGATTCTGAAATTTACTTAGTAAAATACAGACGACAAGTAGTACTGTTCCAGAATTCTGACAGCACAGGAACCTCAACTTACAACAGCTGTATCTCACAATTTATAATAGGTATTGAGGTGATTCCAGATCCAAAAGAAAGATGTTGAAGTCTTCTTATCTCCATACAAATTTCATGACCATTGGACATCTAGATTATGAGATATGAACTGATAAAGACAGACCGCTCAGAATGGACAGCATGATAAAACAAAACCCAACTATTTATTCATAATATCCTTAAACCTTAACTTTAACTAAATGACCGTGGACATGCCCACAAGTCATCACAATCATATCAAAGATTCAAATCAAAACATTGTTCATAATGATAAACATCCAACCATGCAAGTAACACTTGTTCAACCATTAAAAGAAACTAAACACTCTCTCACGTAACTACGCGTGCTTATTACATATTTTTAAGACTCTCCTATGGGTATGGGTCGACGTTGGTGCTAGTGTTGGGGTCTACAAACTCTCCTCTGTTCCTTGGGGTGACTGAGCAGGTACACCTGGCGTCTCCTCATCTGGACCTCCTTGCTGTTGCTTCAGTGTAGCGTTCTCACGGGCAAGCTGCAGATAGGCCTTCCCCATAACATCGAGCTCGTCCAGGACCTGATCCAAGTCGGTGTTGGTCTCAACCAAGCACAACAAGGTAGGCCTCAGCCTCAGGTTCGCCTCTCCAAGTGGTGCAGCGATGTTGCATGTAGAGTGGCCGCTCCGACGGCAGGGAAGATATCGGTCGTCCTCCCAGACGATGTCATCAAAGTGGCGGTCGCGGTTGACAATCAACACCAGTCGAGCTACACCCCTGATGATGGCCGCACGTGTGAGCCATGCAGTGATGGCACGGTGGATGTAGCGCACCCAAGTCCCCTCTCGGATGTACACTTTTGTCTCTCAGAAGCCTATGTAGTCGGGGTGGGTCCAATGCTCCGTCCTGTACTGAACAGTGCCTCCAGGGTGGTAGCGATGTACAAGTGCGAGAAGCTTGGGGTGGTAGTAGGCATCACCCTCCAAGTCGTAGTGGATCTCCGCGGTCCACCTCTGTGCCAATAATGCATTGTGATCATCATCACTATCATTACCGCCATTTTCATCGTCTCCTCCATCATCACCACTATCTCCACCATCATCACCTCCATCAGCATCAGAATCATCAGAGTCATCTCCATCATCGGGGTCACTAGCTCCCTCCTAGCCACCTTGTTCAGGCTCCTCCATAGGATCCTCCTCAGACTCCTCTATCTCAATAGGCTCCTCGAACATGGGCCCCTCTTCTGTTTCTTCATCCATTGGATCTTCCAGCAAGTCCTCCAGAGGTTCCCCCATGGGCACCTCCATAGGCGGTTCCTCCTCCTGGTTCCTTAGAGCTTCCACTAGATGTGCCAGGACATGCTTGCCCAATGTGAACCTGGTCCTCCTGGTGGGCATCACGATGGTCCTCTTGTGTGGGGTCTCCTTGGTGCGGGCCATCTATAAGAATGAAAAGGTTGAGTATTAGAATAAAATAATTTTTGGCGACAGATAAAGAACAGAATATAAGCAAAAATTTTATAGCAAATTAAAGGTAGTAAAATAAAGATAATGTGATCCTAGAAACATCCATTTCTAACTAGGTTGTTTGTCCTACAGTCAGTTATAGCTCTCATACCAATTTGTCGCACCCAATTTTGTATAGCAAAACTAGGTACTCATATATGTGCGCCCAGGATGTCCAAACACACACATATATCACAAATTGCAATAGTATCAAAGTAAAGTACTTATTACATCGCATATCTCATTCATAAAATGAATATAAAGTTTGCTCAAAGGCAATATTATTACAATCACAGCGGAATAACTAGCCCAACTGCCATAGGGACTCCAACTGGTGAACGTCTCCCTTAGTAGTCCTAGACATCCTCCGGGAACTCTTCATATCCATTATCTGTTACCCATCTGGGATTTTCATTGGATGTAAAGCAAGTGTAAGCTCACCATGCTTAGCAAGTATATCAAAGGGATCCTATGGGGCTCAAAAAGGCTTGACACTGTTTGACTTGCGGTTCGCAATTTTAGTTGATCAAATTTTAGCATCATGAATCACTACTTTAATGAACAGTCCCAATTCCCAAGTGATATTAAAGTATAGTCATATTTATCTCAATTTCCCAACCATCCACCATCCACAGTAACCACTAATCTTGAAGGATCCAGACCGCTCGTATCCGTGAGCACGACTGTTATAATAGGTTAATTATTTCTACAGAAATTATACATCTTTACCCACCGAGCCATGATTCCCAATGCGGGGTTCGCAAGACCCACTACACCTCTTCCCAGGAAGTGTAGGCAGAGTTTCACTACTGAAACCCTTAGCTAGTTGTACTAACAAGTCATAGCTTATAAAGGAAGTGGCACACGTGGAGCATCACAGCACGATACACACCCTAGCAGAAAAAGGAAAGATACCCTCTTACCCCTTACTAGAGCTATAGACGAGCTAGTACAATCTAGTTAACAGGTTAAAGTCAAAGCCATATGACACTCAGGGTTGTATGGTCCCTCCTAGGGTTGCCGCTTCAGGATTAAGTCCTTAGGGAGAGGCACTAGAGTACTCAACCCCTATACTTTAGCCCCCTATCTATTGCTATAAAGCTCTATTTTATCACATTGCATATAGCCTTTAATCATGTTTCACAATTATTTTATGTTAAGCACTGCAGCATCTATCCAAAATGCTTACCCAATAATCCTAGGTATCAAGGATATGTGGTACAAGTAATCATCTAGGTAAAGTCCTTAAAGGTATTTCAAAATAAACACATGCATGAATATGAATGGTAATAGTTCATAGGTAACAAGGGGCCTTTGGTACACTTGCCTTCCTCAAAGTTGTCCTAGAAGTACTGCTGATCCTGTTGTGGGTCTTCAGTCACCTCAAATGGCTCACCCTCTAATCGTGATTCACCCACCAATCATTACATGCATACAAGATAGACTTCCATTAGAATAGTACACCAAATAGTAAAAACATAAGTTGAAAAGCTTATAAATCTATTCTACGTATTGCTACGAACACGTGAGCGAAAGAATCACTCAAATCGGACTAAAAACACGAAAGTTATGCATGAAATAAGATGTAATGGCATTTCTGTAAATAAACTGAACCTATTTTTGAATTAAAACAATTAAAATATGAATATTCACGATAATAGGACTGCGGGTACTAATTCTAGAAAATATAGGGTCTAAAGTGAATAAAAATAGGACTGAAAAATAATTACTTAGAATTGAAATGGACTGTGGGTTGAATCTACTAAAACAGAGGGGTTTTCTGAAAAATGCATGCGGCTGACCGGATGTTTGACTGCGGCTGCTGACTCATCCGACACGTGGTGGCTGGGGATTGGTGCGGTGCACCACGCGTACGCAGTGGACCGGTGAAGTGGGTGCTGACGCGGCAGCGTGTGCTGAGTCCACAGCTCCCGGTGGACCGGTTATGATCCAATCGGTCGGATTTAATCCCAACCGTCCAGAGCCGATCGGATGGCACGGTGAGCCCTGCGCCGCTGCACAAGGACGTCGGTGAGCATGCCATGGCTGACGGTGACTAGAGATCACCGGTACGGCGCTCCAGTGCGCAATAAGATGAAGGAATGGCACGGGAAGGGTCGGGAGCTCACCGCGAGTTGACGGCAAGATTCGGTGGCGTCCAGGACAGGCTCCAGAGGCAAGGTCAACGGCGGCGGTGCTCTAGAGAGAGAGAGGGCATGCGGGTGAGGTCGAATCTGAGCGTAGGGTCACCAATTTGACGAGATAAAGGTACCTTCGGTTGCGGGATAGCACGGCGGGTCTTCGGGTGGCGTCGGCGTCGAGCTCCGAGGCGCGGGCGAGGGAGAGCTATGACGGCGGTTGCTGGAAACCGAGAGCAGGGGATGGGAGAAGGATAAGGGATGGCATGGTGCTTTATAGGTCGAGCGGTGAGCGCTAGAAGGAAAGAGAGCAGGGATAGCAGGCGAGATTGGTCGCCTGTCATATGTGGGCGACGGCGGTGGCCTTCCATGCCAGTAGCGCCAATGGTGGCCAGAGAAAGGAAAGTACCGGGGGAAGAAAGGAAAGGGTTGGGTGGAGAAGAAAGGAAAGGAAGAAGAAAGGCACTGACAGGTGGGCCTGCGTCGCAGCGGGAAAGGAAAACAGCTCATGGCGTGGCTGGCTGGTGGGGCCAGCGTGTAGTGAGAGAGGGAGAGAGCGGACGACAGCGTGTGCTCCGGGAAATGCTGAGTGGGCTAGGATGCCAAGCTGGGCCACGCACGGTGCGTGCGTGGGAGAAAAAGGGGCCGCGCGGAAGCATGCCAGTGCGGGCAGAAAAGGAGAAGGGAGGAAGGAAGAGAAGGGAAGGGCTGCTGGGCCGCCAGCGGACCAGCGTGGGAAGGGGAGAAAAAAGGACTAGGCCAGAACTGGGGTTGGGCCAGAATGGAAGAAGGTAAAAAAATCAAAAACAAAACCTTTTCCAAATCTATTTTCAATTCTAAGCCAAATTCAAATAAAATTTGAATTCAACTTCAAATCATCTAGCCCTACACTCAACCAAAAACCATATGCTTTGGCATGAATGCAACAACCATTGTTTCTAATCATTATAGTGTATTTTATTTATCCCATATTTATTATTTGGCCTAAGTTAAAAATACCTAGAAAATTTTAATAAAGGCTAGAATTAATTACTAATTTGTAGTAAAATTTTTGGGTGTTACACATCAACACCCATCACTCTATTGTACTCATCACCATCCAAAGCACTAAGCAACACACTTGTGGCTTGACCATTAAGATGAATAATTTGAATTTCGGTTGGAGTTGGATTCTTAGGATCAACCGATGGCTCAAATTCATTGCAAACAACCTCCCAAGTGTCGAGGTGTAGACCTATAAGATAGGCTCTCATCAAGTGCTTACACTTGGCACAGTTGGTCCCATCAAAATGAGGCAACTTGCCCGCGGGCACATTAATGAAAGCCCTCCGATCATGGTTAGTCAAAGGCATAGAAGAATAGTTAAAGGATACGGAGGTATATTTGTTGCTGGAGTCGACTTTGCCCTTTCCTTTCTTCTCCTTTTTGCCCCCGTTGGTCACTTGGTAGGACTCATCATCATCTCGATCTTCAAAATTACTTGATATCTCACATGATGATGTGTTGATTGCTGTCGATGTTTTACCACCGGCAACCCGTCACGGGGTACCCGGGACGGTGATTTGTTCGGAGGGGTATCGGCGTTTGCAGGAACTCAATGGTAAACATAGGGAGACAACGATTTATACTGTTTCAGCATGCCAGAAAGTCACGGCGCCCTACGTCCAGTCTGGTGTGGATAGTATATTACGCCCTGCGCTATTTGTTGTGTTGCGAGGTATGTTGTGGTTGTGAGTTCTATCAGTTATGTGTGTCTTGATCTAGGGACCCCTGCCCTCCTTTATATAGTCCAAGAGAGGCGGGAGTCCTAGTCGGTTACAAAGTAAAGATCC
The DNA here is from genome assembly GCF_019320115.1 of Miscanthus floridulus. NCBI lineage: Eukaryota > Viridiplantae > Streptophyta > Magnoliopsida > Poales > Poaceae > Miscanthus > Miscanthus floridulus. Next base: position 120,834,971 of record NC_089587.1, on the reverse strand, counting down.
TAGTAGGATTACATGTAACTAGTCCTAGTAGGATTACATGTAGGGAATCCTAGTTGGACTAGGTCTTCTTCTCTCTTCTCCATGGGAAACCCCATGGGTCCTGCATCGACAAGCCTCGAGCATTTCATGGATGAGCTTCAGAAGCCTTCTTGTTCTTCTTGGTCTTCGTTGAGTTGTTGTAAATCCGTTCCAGGTTCTTCTGAAGTGAAACCTTGAGATGGTCTTCTTTATCTTTTCTTCGATTGATGTGCACTTTTGGACAAAAGTGCACTCAGTGAGTGTAGCCCCCGAGCCTCTTGCTTGTTGGGACAAGAAGCCAGAGGGTCCCTTTAGTCTTCTTGGTTGCTCTGAGTTCTTTTTCGGTGGGTGCAATTTTTCATAAAAATTGCACTCACTGAGTGTAGCCCCCGAGCCTCTTGCTTTTGCTTGCAAAAGTTAGAGGGTCCAGATTCTTGTCTTCAAAAAATTTTTGGGGTTATGTATCCCACAGCCCCCGAGCCTTCTCCAAGTACTTTTCTTTAGAATAGAAATCGGATGAAGGGTCTTGATGTGTTGTCTTTGTTGTAGTCTTGAGTACTTGTATTCTTGGTCTTTCATCCTTGAATTCAAGCCCTCGGGCGTAGTTGAAGCGAATGCCAAGCCCCCGAGCTTAGTGTTTGACTAAGCCGTGATGCTCTTCTAAGTTGTTTTTATTCATCCAGGTTGTTTGCACTTCGTCTAGGTTCTTTCTGAACTTGTATGTACCTTATCCGGGTTGTTTTCTGATCAATCCGGGTTCTTTCTGAATTTGTCTTGGTACTTGCAGCACCTCTTCGGGGTTGTTTTCTAATCGATCTGGGTTCTTTCTAAGCGCTTGTCTTGGTTCTTGCCGCACCTTGTCAGGGTTCTTTTTTTATCAAACCAGGTTGTTTCTGGGCTAGCTCTCAGGAGCATGTTTTTCCTGATCTCATGGTACAGATGTAGCTCCCCTTATCCGGGTTGTTTTCTGATCGATCCGAGTTCTTTCTAAACGCTTGTCTTGGTTCTTGCCGCACCTTGTCAGGGTTCTTTTTTATCAAACCAGGTTGTTTCTAGACTAGCTCTCAGGAGTGTGTTTTTCCTGATCTCATGGTACAGATGTAGCTCCCCTGCATGTTAAACATAAAAATATGTTGTAAATGACATTCCGGATATGAAGTCGGGAGCATGTCCCATATTTGAATAATTAATCAGGGGTGGGCCCCGGCATCATAAAATGCATATAAACTTTTTTCGCGTCTTGCTCTTGCTAGGCCATGCAAATTCCTCAGGTAGTGTCCTGTTACGTTTAAGCACTTGAATCTCGCATATGGTTTAGAGGTTCTTTGACGTGACCATCTGTATGGTTCAGAGGTTCTTTGACGTGACCATCCGTATGGTTCAGAGGTTCATTGATGTGACCATCCATTCGAGAAAACAAGCTTCATGGATTAAGGCATGTTCTACCTAAGGACTTTAGCTACCGCTAAGAGAAGACTTAGAGCACTATGTTTGCTCACATGATGATTTTACTTAGAGCACTATGTTTGCTCGCATGATGATTGTAGAGCACTATGTTTGCTCGCATGATGATTTTTTGTGTCTTCCCTTGCTAGGTCGGTTAATTTCCTAGGTAGTAGCCTGTTACGTTTAAGCACTTGACTCTCACGTATGGTTCAAAGGTTCTTTGACGTGACCATCCGTATGGTTCAGAGGTTCTTTGACGTGACCATCTGTATGGTTCAGAGGTTCATTGACGTGACCATCCATTCGAGAAAACAAGCTTCATGAATTAAGGCTTACTATCCGAGGAAATTAACAGCCGTTAAGGGAAGATGATATGGCCACAGAGGCATACAAATAATATCTAAAATGTAAAAAATTAAAGCGTCACTTAGCTTGGTTCATGGCAGAGTTGTTGACCACCGCAGCCGGGTAGTCGATCGGTGCGCCGTTCAGCCTAGTAGCTGGTCACCGTAGTCGGATATCGTATCTGAGTTGTTTGCGGAGGTCGTGTGTTCCTTTCGCTTAAATTGTTTCTGAGTACTCGGACTCCTCGGCCGAGTAGTCGGTCTTGGCTTGCTTGCTATCTGGCTTGGACAACTTGTTTCTTGATTTGGCTTGCTTCCGTGTTGTGGTAGCAATTGGTCAGATGCTTGGTACTTGGCTGCTCATGACTTGACAGCTTGCTTGTTGACGTAGTTGATTCAAGTACAAGATGATTCTCCGGTATGACCATATGTTGGCATAGTGATGGATCCAGACGTGATACATGCATGCATGGGAACTCGCATGTCTCTTGTATCTTGTATGTATATGTGTATATATGCCTCAATATTTAATTGGCTTGCATGCTCGTCTTTGATTAATGGTGTGGACTTCTTTCTTGCGTCATCAACATGTCATGGAGCTGTAGAGCATGAATAATTTGCTTGCTTTTTTGCTGGCTGGATCCGTATTGTAGTCAGCTTGCTTGCTAGTTTGCTCGGTGCAATCGGACATGGTGCTTCTAGATCAAACTTTGGATATTGATGTGGCTGGATGTCGCAAACTAACATGGGGTCTAAATTTAAGAGTCTGAGTCATCATCGTGACTGCTTGATCTTGTCTCTTGTGTATGAGTATATACACATATATGTTGGCCTTGCTTGCTTCCTCATCCTTGTCGTGCTCCTCCGTTTGGTTGGACTGGTGAAAATTTTTGTGTACTTGTCGTATCAGAGTAGAATTAGTATCCAAATTCGAGTAGACATCACCATGACTTCTTGCTATAGTTGATGCTGACCGATCCTTCTTTGGCTTTGAGATGTATTGGACTCAGATGAATTGCGGTGCTGATTGACTTGTTCTAGGGAAAGCTCTGACTTGCATGTTGCTTGATCGCTTGTAGTCTTCAGTGGCAGTGTTTGTTGACCGACTGCTGGAGTTGGGATCCCGTGCGGATGTTATCGTCCATGCCGACGAGAGTTGTAGCGAGTTATTGACAAAAACCGTAGTGAGTTGTCAACGAGGCCGACGAGAACCGTGACAAATCTTGATCTTAAGGTCCACCGAGCTCTCGAACGCAAAGCGCCAAGAGTCCCCTACCTGGCGTGCCAGCTATCGATGTTTTACCACCGGCAACACGTCACGGGGTACCCGGGACGGTGATTTGTTCAGAGGGGTATCAGCGTTTGTAGGAACTCGATGGTAAACGCAGGGAGACAATGATTTATACTGGTTCGGCGCGCTAGAAAGTCACGGTGCCCTACGTCTAGTCTGGTGTGGATAGTATATTATGCCCTGCGCTATTTGTTGTGTTGCGAGGTATGTTGTGGTTGTGAGTTCTGTCGGTTATGTGTGTCTTGATCTAGGGACCCCTGCCCTCCTTTATATAGTCCAGGAGAGGCGAGAGTCCTAGTCGGTTACAAAGTAGAGATCCTAGTAGGATTACGTGTAACTAGTCCTAGTAGGATTACATGTAGGGAATCCTAGTTGGACTAGATCTTCTTCTCTCTTCTCCGTGGGAAACCCCATGGGTCCCGCATCGACAATTGCCTTGGCTTCTTCTTCCTTCTTCTTCCTAGCTTCTCTTCTTTTCTTTCTTGCTTCTCTCTTGAGCTTTCTTTCTTCTTTTCTTTGCTTCTTGTCATTGAGCCTTTGCTACTCCTTCTTCTTTTCTCTTGCTTCTCTTTTTGCTTTTCTTGCTGCCTTTCTTCTCTTTCTTTCTTCTTCATTTTGAGCTTTCTCAGCATCGGTCGCCTCTAGCTGCAGGAGCGTGTGTTGCTCACTATAGATGCGCCGAGCTCACTATTGTCGGTCTCATGCAAGCCCACGTCCTCTAGATCTACGTCCACAGGCTTCACACCACTAGATCCTCCTCCGGGCTCCATACCTCACGTGGTGAAGCATACACAAGGTAACCTGCTCTGATACTACTTATATGATCTCTGGTTAGCCTAGAGGGGGAGAGAATAGGCCTATTAAAATAAAATTTAAACAATTGTTATAAAAACTTAGATCGGAGAAATTACTGAGCTTCCTGTAGGTATGAAGATTGTAGATTGATAGCTAGAAGTGGTAGTAATGTCACAGCCAAGTAGATCGTCCACAAACCCTAGAAATCACCTCAACACAATATGAAATGCAAGTGAAGTAAATCAAGCACACGGTGACACGATGATTTATCCCGTGGTTCAGCTCGCCACTAAGGCTTGCCTAAATCCATGTTCTTGAGGTTAGCCACCAAAGCTTAGGGCTTTGCTAACCTTCCTTGTTCTCAAGTCAAGAGACTTAACTCTTGAGATGAGGGGTGAGTTTATGAGCTTCAAGAGATGATTACAAACCTCCAGGGGTGCCACACAAGTTGGCAAGCTCCACGGGTGACACTCTAGACGATCAGGAGCCAAGCTCCAAGAGTAACAAACACAACCGCTGGTCAAAACGTGAACCAAGTGCTCTTTAGAGTTGGGAAATCAGTGGATCTGCTCTCTAATCGAGTTTGGGGCCTTTTTCTCTAAAGGATTGATGGAGAAATCAAAGGGAAAAGCTTGAGAGCTCAAGGTCACCAATGGAGAAGAGAGAGAGAAAGCACAAGTTTGTTCCTGTCGGTCTAAATGAGCTAGGCGAGGAAGGAGACCGTTGTGAGGGAAGGGGAGAGGTATAAATACCTCCCCTAGTCTCAACGGTCAGATAAGTCGCGGCAGTGTCGTGGCCTATCTGTGGCAGTGCCGCACTGAACCAGACAGCAAAGGTGCAAGGAGGTTATGAGCTAGCTGTCTTGGATGAGCTTTAAGGATGCTTTTGTGAAAGATTGAGCACTTGGTTGCATATGTTGACTTAAGCATTATGTCCCCCTTTATAGTACGGCTCTTCCTATACTCAAATTCAAAATATAAAATGAAATAAACCTCATTTTGAGGTTGATGTTGTCACCTTTTGTAATTGGGGGCTCCTCCGTTATGTATAGTATTCTCTCTTATGATTCTCGTGCTTATCATCTCGATAAATCTCATTAGTTTTCTAATTACGTGATCATTATCACCGAAATCCATAATTAAGGCTTGATTGCATTTTCAATTATGTGCAAACCTTACCGGCAATTGGAACATGGCCTTTTGAAGAAGGGGAAATCCACTTTACTATATACGGAGTATTGGCGAATGGGCAAGAAGTAGCCAGATTTCAATGACTTATCACTAATTTGTTCTTGGGATTCTCTTTTGAACATAATAATAATATGAAAATTGTTCCAGTACTCCTCTCTCTAAAAATTACACACATCTTAAAACAACATGTCCAATTACTTTAATATTTTTATTTATTATCCATCTAGGCCCTGCCCGGCGCTTCCAACCGCCTATTCGGTTGGCTGGTTCGTATCGTTGTTGGTTCGCTTACGTGAGAGAAGTACTGCTGACTGGTTCACATAAATAGTAGCCATGTGAGAGGGCTGGCCAGCCAGCCCCAGCGATCAGGCTGCAAGCCTAGACCGTACCTAGCCCAAATCTAGTACATTTGCTTTCGTCCTACAGATTCCTTTGTTCAGGGATTGGGGAGCTCTTCACGGTGGCGCAGCTCCACGCACAGCCTCTGGACTCAAGATTGGGTAACGTTTCTTGGGCAAGTCACGGCGTAACTTGCGGCCCTGTATCGAATGTCAAAGCACCATCCGACGGCTGCCAGCGTTTCCAGGAGACTTGTCACTTTTCCTCCGTGAAGATATGGCGGGAGTGCCCGGCTCATTCACGCGCGCCGCGCTAGTTTCCCGCGGGCTGCGCCGACGACGCCCGCTTCCCGTCGACCAGAGGAACTGAGCAATCCCCCGCCCGCCGCCCAGAGGAACCGAGTCACCGAACTGCACAGCACCGACGCCGGGGCCGTGCGCCGCTCTGGTTTCCTGTTGCCTGCGCAAGTCGATTTGGATCTCCATCTATGTACCTCTCATTTGTTTGGAGCCATTCTGTTTCGTGCGAGGAGATGGTTGTCAGCCGCCGTTTACTGCCCGTGTGCTCCCTGCTGGGTTGTGGACGCCGCCGCCGAGGCAGCACCATCTAAATCCGCGGCCGCCGCGTCGTGACATGCCGAGAAAAAGAAAAAAAAAACTCCGAACGAACAGGATCGGGAGGACAAAAATAAATGACAGGATTTGGGCTGGGCACTGTAAGTAGGGATGAAAACGGATCAGATACATACGGATATCACCGATATTGCATTTGTTTTCATATTTCTGTCCGGATTCGGATTCGAATACGGATAGTGTCAACTATGTCGGATATGATACGATTGGATATCGACATCATAAATATACGATTTGAGTATTCGGATACGGATACGGATACGGTATTGGATGTTGGATATCCGGACTCGGATACGGATAGATCTCAACCCCTCTAAATGGATTCGGTTTCGAATACGGTCGGAAAATATCCGTAGCGTTTTCATCCCTAACTATATGGGCTTAGAAGGACCAGCATTATGTTCGCTTGGTCGTATTTGGTTTATCAGCCAACGAATAATATTTTTCTCTTACACCAAACCAGTCAACAGTACTTTCAGCTATGACTTATAAGCCAAACCAGCCCAAACAAATATGACGCAGATGCATACGGGATGCTGATGGGTAATAATTAAGAGATTTAATTAATTTAATGAAATATTTTGAGATACGTGTAATTTTTAAAAAGAGGAGTACCAGAGCAATTGCCAACATGCTCATATTTTGAAAACATTGCAGAAGAGTTTTATTCCCATGAAGCTATCTCTGCTCCTATGAACCTTTCTTCATCTCTCTTAATCAATGCAGTACCATATCAGCGTATTTAATGCCCGTAAAACTCTATAAAATCTCCATTGAGATTAGCCTAATGAAACGAAAATAGATGAAAGGAGGTACCGAGACATCGAGGAATGGGGAGAGGAGGAAGGAGTGGTCGGCTACAAAGAACTAGTTTGAACGAGGAAGGAGGCATGTGCTCGTGAATAACGTGTCGTAAGAGAAATGGCCTGCTTGGTTGACATCGACAAGCCAAAAGAAATTACTGAACCGAGAAGACTACTCATGTTCAGATCTGCAGCAACTGCATATTCAGAAAAAGATCTGCAGCAACTGCATATTCAGAAAAAGATCTGCAGCAACTGCATATTCGCAAAAACTAGTCCTGAAAAAAACAAGAAGCATATTCACTTCGGACTTGCCACAAAAGAAATACTGTTTTGACTGAAAAAAAATAAGTCGAAAAGCCGAACATGTGGTAAGCCAAACGGAGCCTAAGCAAGGAACTGAACAACACAACAAATCAGAACATTGGATCGGCTGGTAGCCATCGTGGGTCCTCACAAAGAGGCTTGCTGCGGCTCGGCTGCTGGCTGGAATGGAATCTGTCCCCGCCATGGCCACCGCCGCTGAATCTCTGCTGATGGAATGGAAGATGCACTTTGAGTGGAGAAAAGATTAAAGCGGCGAGCGCATGAATGTGGTGCGGGAGAGAATCCGAGCATGCGAGCAGGTTGGGCAATCGCACGGTCACCGGTTCGCACGAGATCTCCCAGATGAAACCATGTGCGCTCAACGAGATCTCCGAGCATGCGGCACTGGGGTAGAAGTCGGCGGGGGCGGCGACACCGGTGAGGAAGCTGGAGGCGGCGATGGCGTAGGCGAGGACACCGTCTTGAGTCCCAGCTGGCTGCCCCCGCGCCCTTTCCCTCCTCGACTGTATGCGCGCCTCCCGAAACCCTCAGACGACGGTGGATCCATGGGCGCTGGATCTCTGCCCCAGCTGCACGGGAGCAGGAAGAAAAGAACGGCGCGAGGATTGGGGCGGGGCGCGGGAGGCATGGCGAAGGGGGCAGGATGGATCGGGCACAGGAGCGCGCACAGGATCGACGACGATGAGACTTTCCCCTCAACACTACTAACACTGGTTTCATGCGGTTTCCAAGGAATTGGAAACGGTGCACGCTCGTTTGGTGGGGATGAAACGTTCCCCTCTCTCTCCTCCCCAAGATTCCATTTTTACTGACGTGTCATACATAGAACCTCCATAAAATAAAATGGTCATCACGACTGGCCTAAGTGAACGTGGGTGCAGCCAAATCAGAGGCGAGGCACGGTGCTATGCGAGAGTGCCTGTAATATTTCTGGACGTGTGGAGTCGACGGTTCAACTGGTTGGACAAACAAACCGCGAACGGAGACGTCAACTCGTCAGGGTCAGGGAAGACTAGCCGAGTGGGGCAAGACCGAAAGCGAGGCGCACGGGCGGGACCCGCGGCCCTCACCTCCCTGGGCCCTGGCTCCCTCCGCGGCACGCCACGTCGCTCCGGTGGCCACGTTGCCGCGCCGACCGCCGACGCTTCTCCACCTCCCTCTCCCCCAACACCACTCACCAACCCGGAACCCGCGGTCCCGGCGGCAGCACAACTGCAGAAGCTTCCCAAATCCTCTCCCCTCTGCCCCCCTCTCGCGCCTCGCGCCTCCCACCTCTCTCCAGCCGGTTCCCGCGCCTTACCTTTGCGGCGCACTCCCGGTATTATATTACCCGCGCCTCCGCCCGCTCCGGTGAGATTATGGGGCTCGAGATGGAGGTCATGTCTGAGGCTGCTCCTGCGGCGGCGAGGGAGCACGGGTTGGATATTTACCCGCTCACCCGCTACTACTTCGGCGCCAGGGACGCCGCCGCCGGCGTGCCCCGCGGCCTGGAGACCGCCGCTGACCGCGCGCTACGGCTCAAGGCAAAGTGAGTGCCCCGCCTCGCCCGCTCTCTGTCTTCGCAACGCATTTGGCGGTCCCTGATTTCGCTGAATCGAGTAAACCGCTGAATAAGTGATCATAATTAATTACTGAAAAAGATTATACTCCTCGCTGCCTATGCAGCTTCGCGGCGCACGGGCTCCGCACCAGCGTCCACGGCGTCCTCCTGGTACCTCCAATCTCTGCCTCTGCAACTCTGATTAGCTCTGAGCGATTTCACAGGCCTCGATCGTTCATATTGCCGTACACCAGCACCAACAGCAAGCGCCCATCGTTCTGAATTTTGGCCGCTTGTTTGGTTGCAGGTGGAGCTGCTCGATCACCCGCACCTGCTGCTGCTGCAGGTCCGGAACTCCTCCTTCCTGCTCCCCGGAGGCCGCCTCAGGCCTGGCGAGGAAGGTAGGCGTCGTTCATACAGTTGCGTGGACCTTTTTGGCATGTATTCGCAGTTTGCAAGAATTTGTCTAAAATTTCCTGCACTGGAGGCTGACAGGTTTGTTCTTGTTCGTATGCTGATGATTGCTTTCAGAGGTCCAAGGGCTCAAGCGCAAACTCTCCAGCAAGCTCTCCTTTGTCGATGATGACCAGGCCATTGAAGAAGAGGATGAGTGGCAGGTAACCAACCATGCCGTATGTACAGAAATGCTACCAATTGTTCAGTGATATATCAACTACTACTATAGATCTTATGCCAAGTTTGGATGGTTGAAATGGTACACCCTTTTTACATACACGTTGATGGTTTGACTAGATTGGAGAGTGCATCGGAATGTGGTGGAGATCTGAATTTGAGGCCATCCCATTTCCATACATGCCTCCAAGCTTCCGTGCACCAAAGGTACAAAATTCTGGCACATCTAGAACTAATCTACTAGTTAATTTTAATTTCGTCAGCATTGTGCCAACCTGAGTGTGTGAGTCCTGTTTTGCCCTGAAGGAATGCATCAAGCTGTTCCTGATCAGGCTGCCGATGTCTCGGCAGTTCATCGTGCCCAGGAACATGAAGCTCCTGGCCGTGCCTTTGTCCCAGATTCATGGCAATGCTCAGGTATGTAGGATTCTGCGCCACGGCCAAAAGGTTTTATATATAGTTCAGCGCCAAACTTCCTCTGTAACGTTCAAATGATCGCCATCTGCAGGTTTACGGTCCAATTATATCTGGCATTCCGAATCTACTGTCCAAGTTCTCCTTCAACGTCATCAGTGACTGAAATGTGGAAACCAGAATTTTGAGGGTTTAGTAGACACACATGCATATTTGGCTAATCTCGTAGTATTCGATACCGATGGGAGCATGTATTGATTGAGAAGTAGCTCATCCGTTATGTTTGTATAACGTATTTCCCCTCCTCTGGCTGATATATTGAGATGTACTGTATGTGTTCCTTGCGACATGTGTTTGACCGTGAGAGGACGTACGATTCAGTTCTGTACAATATCTCATGTAGCTATGTTGCTTACCGACAGCTTGTCCCTTATGTTGTATAGTTTTTTTTTAAAAAAAATTATATGGCTTGTAGCCTTGTTGTATATTGATATGTATTGTACAGTGTTTTTACCGATACTTTTTTGCCATATAAAGGTTAATTGTATTACTGGGTCTTACAATCTGGACATAGCAGTATAGCACACATCTCATTGAAAGTTGAAACAAACGTCAAGCCTTCTCTAGTTCTCTTTCACAACACAGGTCAGTTACAAGCTATACCACCACGAGTACTCATCTTGAGATGATCAGTATCCGTAGCAAGACGCCTTTACCACCTTGTGCTGCTGAAGCTCGTTCACTGTCTGACCAATGTTGGGCTGGTTCTCTTGAGCTGAACCACACCCTCTCAAGGCTCTGCTTCAGTGCACCCAGAAACAACGACTAGATCCGATTGACAAAGAACTTGGACAAACTTCAGCAGGTTTAACGACTAACAAAGGACTCAAGAGCACTTCAGCAGCTTTTTTCTTGTAATGTGAACTGATCATGCAGAATAGACATGTATAACACGATAACACTACTGCTAGCTTATTTACAGGGTAGGATGAAATGCCAAGATAACATGTTCTCCAGTGTATCTGTGAAACTAGTGGAGTCACGATGAAGTTTGAATAGTGGTATAAGTGAGATCGATGGCCAACCATTCAACCCGTGATCCCAGCTTTACTTCTGTGGGAAGTTTCACTACCGTAGTGCAGTTCGGCTTGCCCAGGAATCCTCTGTAACTTGTACTTAAACACCTTGGAGCCTGGTTGGCCTTCTCTCCAGCAATCCACAACATTATATAGCCCATCATATGTGAACATTGGGGTTTCTCCGTTCAGACCATTAAATCTGTGAATCACTCGGACAGGAGTTTTCGTTCGGATGCAATTCTTCAAGGCTAGGTTACCCTTCTCAAGCTTTTGATCCCCCATCCCCTTCTTACCAGAAATCTTTCCTCCAGAACCGGTGTATACCAATTCACCAGACCTCGATAGCTGATCAGGATAACCTCCAGAAGCAACGACACTAATTGCGATAAGCACATTATATTTATCTCTTGTGGTGTCTATACCTCCCTGGTATGGGCGGTGGAGACCAACAATGTTCAACTCAACTCTGTAGAGAAATTCATCACCAACTTCAATTCCAAGCACATTTCCAACAACAGGCCCATGCTGGGTAAATCCTGACGTTTTCTTGATTAGATCAGCAGCTGCAAGGTCAATTCTAGGTAACTTCAATGACTGTTGTTTCACAGCTCGTATTATAGCCCTGCGTATAAACTCGAACCTCCTGCGCATCATCTTGACCTTGCTCCTAGCATCCACATTCTGGGCACCATATTTTTCTTCATGAGCAGCTAGTGCCTTCAGAATGTCATCTTCCACGTTAGATGGCAGCATAGATTTCTGTTTTACATTTCCCTTCTTCTTGGGACCAAAGGAGTTCCTACTTGTGGCAGCAGCCTCTCTATCTGTCCGGAGGCACTTCTTCCCAGATGTGGGAGCCTGATGTTCAAACCCAGCAGTGTCCTCAGATCCATTCGTGGTCACACACTTTCCATGTTCAGTCTCCTTCACCTTGATCTTGGAAAATTTCTGAATCAGTTTGGCAGGCCTGACTTCTTTTTGAGCTGCTGACATGACCTTATCTCTCTTCATAGCACCTTGGCCAGACGCTCCTGGTGCAACACCAGAAAATGCTCTGCCCATCTTAACACTGACCAGATGTTCTTTGGAAGGACCTTCAGACAATGATTGAGCAAGAGCATTGGCGGAACTCCCAGCAGATTTGATCACCACCTCGATATCTTTCGCAACCACACATGATGTTCTCTTCTCCTGACTTTGCAAACTGATTGCAGGAACAGAAGGCCCATCTCTACAAGCTGAAGACTCATGCAGAGTAACATTGGTACAACTTTGAGATCCTTGAGGCTGTACCTTGGGTGCGGCAGTCTCCCCTTCCACGAATTTCTCCTTCTGTGCTGCTCGATCAGTAATAGTTGCATTGCATGGAACATCTACAATCTGCATGGCCGGTTTGTCTGCTGCAGAAGTAGAGCAATCTGTAGCCACCACCTTCTCCGGCAATGGCAAGCCGACTTCAGTGCTGCCTTCTCCAGCAACTAGAGACGCTCTGGCCCTCCCGCAACCAGGTGGGAAGCGGCGAACGGCAGAAACCATCCTTGGCTTGGGTAGCAAACGCCGCGTGGCTGGCACCAACTCCTTCCTCGCAAATCCAGCACTCCCAGCATCACCCTGTGAATCGGTGTCAAGTAAATCATCTGCACTAGGCACACCACTCTGGCGTAAAGGCTCGGATGATCTCTGCAGCTCAGCCTCCAGACCGTGATGACCATTGTCAGCAATTGGAGCGGAAACAACCTCAGCAGACGACTCCACCTGCATGACGCTCGAACCAGCCTTGGCGTCCGAAAGAGCAAGAGCTGTCTTCTTCAGTGCATCAGAAGCACCGTCCATTTGTGCAACAACGAGCCTCGAATCGTCGTTCCCGGCAGCGAGCGGAGCGGCGGCGGCCCTCCCGTAGACAGGCGGGAAACGGCGCGTGGCCGACACTAGCCTCCGCTTGGGGGGTGGCGGGTACGCGGCCAAGCCCAGGCCCCTCTTCCTCCCCGCGTCGCCGCCTCCCATCTCCTCCGCCGAGTCGAGACACCTCTTGCCGCCCAACTTGGCGCCCACCTTTCCCTTGTCCTCCCGCGCCACCCCAGGCGCGGCCGCGGCGTCGCCCGCAGCAACAGCCGCCTCGTCCGCGGCCACCGGCGCCGCCTCGCGCGTCGCCACGCCGCTGCCGAGCCGCGTGTCCCGAGTACCCCGCACCTCGTCCGCCTTCCCCACGCCGCCGCTGCGGGTCTCGCCTCTTGAAGGCGGAGGGCGAGGAGGAAGGCAGCGGCCGCGGTCCCTGACGCCGAGCTGCTGCTGGGGCCGGGGCTGCCGCTGCGAGGCGGAGGTCGGCACCACCCGGTGGCGCGCTGCATCGAGCCTCGCCGCGTGCAAGTCCATCCCGGACCCCTGATCGGTCCGTCGCCCCCGCCTGCGACGCGAGCACAAAACCACAGCCAAAACCCCCATTAATCAGCCACTATTCTCCAAACAAAAACCGCCACGGCGGGGCAAAAGACAGAATGGAAGCAGAAGCAGGAGACGAGCGGGCGGAACCACGGAGGCGAGCACTGACCTTTCGTCTTCGGAGCCGGCGACGGCGACGGCGACGGCGAGGGGGCGGGCGTGCGAGGCGACGAGCACGTGGGAGCCTCTGGGAGGAGAGGAGAAAAGGCAGGGTCCAGGTCTCCCAGGAGTCTCGCCTCGGCTCGTGCTTTGCTTGGAGGAACAGCCACTGCAGGGGAGCGCTGCTGCTGCCGTGCTGGCTACCGCCTGGTCTGGTCAAGTCTGATGGGACGGCTCTCAGGTCGGACTCGCACTCGCACAGTCGCACGGACTGCGCCAGCACGCGTCGGCTCCCCGCTCGGAGCAACGCAACGGCTAGAGCTGATCTCAGCTGGAGCTTGACTCGACGATCCATTCATTTTTTTTTTCCTACACTATACCAAAAAAAACTAGGATGTGTTTGATTGCTACCTCTAGAGGATGTTATTGTAACACCCTCGGTGTTACACCCTAAATTATTTACTAAAACACGTTAGGAGCATCATACTTATGGGTAATGCATGTGATGAAACGAATATGTGAAGTATTTCAACTAAAACGATCAATAAGAATGCAAAACGAAAACTTACTCCACGATTCGTACAATTATCAAGTATGGTTGTAAAGCAATTTTTATTGAGTAAAATTACTATAGAACTTATATATGGGGCTTAAATAAAGTTTGGAGTGTGAACTTTGTAGAAGATGATGAAATAATTGCTGTTGAAAAATAACCTTGCTAGCTAATATTTCCAATAGCTTAGAAATGCAATTTAAAATAGAGTTCAACTCAAAACTTAGAAAAATTTCCAAGTCTGTTGACAGTTAGACATTGCTATGTTTAGCAAACCATTTTGAGGAATTGGGTTAAAGAGCGATGTAGTGTTATACCTTGATTAAGTAGCCTCATATACCATCTTGAGTGTAATGAAGACCGTTTTTGTTTAGGAGTAACGGTTTGGTCGCGGTAAAAGCTTTAAAATGCGTGCACAGCACGTTTCCGGTTTGCTTTCCCCACGTGGACGCGGTCACCGCACGTCAGTGGTCGACGTCGCCGCGTCGATGCGCCTCGCGCGCGCCCACGTGTTGCCGCGCTGGGCTAGGCGTGTGCCGTGGGAATAGTCATGGGTGCTGCCGTGTGAGGCCACCGCTGCGGCCGTGCCACGCTACCGCTCGCGCCTGCGTGCTGCCGTGTTGCCAAGTCCGCCGTGCATCGCGACACGCCTACTGCTGTTGTCGTCGCAACCCCGCGCTCGTGTCTGCGCCCTGGCCCGGTTTGATTCCATGCACGTGGTTGCACCCGCCGTCGTCACGCCATTGATGGCGCTGCGGTGCGTGGGCCAGGGCGGCGTGAACACGCGCGTGCTCGTTCACTAGTGGCTAGACTGGGTTGTTGCGGTTACGTCAACCGTGTCCCACCAAGGCATGTCACAGCAGAGCCCTGGTCGCATTCTACCGTCCTCGCTCTGCCTCCAATCTCTCTGCCGACGCCGCCTTGCGCCACGAGTACGCCAGAGATAGGTCACCTCTATTCAATTCGGCTCGTCCGCACCTCCGCCCTCACGTCTCCTCGTCGCCCTACCCCGCACTGCCTTGATGATGGCCCAGCCAGGCGCCAATTTGGCGTCTTCCCGTCGATGCGCCGTTAAGGCCACGCCACGGCCACGACCGAGGGCAGACCTCCCATCCCACCACCCGAACCCAATTGCCCATGCCAAGAGGTGTGCCTTGCCTTCCTCTTCATTATGCGTGCCTCGGCTTAGTCGCTACCAGCTCCACCCCGCCGCTGATGCGACCGTGCTGCCGCGGTGCGTCGTCGCACGGCTCGGCTGCACGTGGCTAGCTCCTCTCCGCCACTCTCTTCACCAACGATCACCACAGCTAGTCTCGCGATAGCCTGTTAATGCTCACTCGCTAGCTAGATGGGTTCTTTGATGCTTGAGTTCGCCAGAGCAGTCGCGTCACCATCGTGGACGGCCGCGTATCGCTGTGGCCGGCTCCGGCGCGTCTCGCCGCTCTGTGCTGCCACTAGTTATAGCTAGTTGAACCGGGGATGGAGGCCGGTCCGACCGTCAGGCCAGTGGCGACCCAGGTGGCCGACGCGGCCGTGCTAGGCCATCGCTCGCCGTGCCGCCGCGCACTGAGCCGTCGGGGTGCGCGCGGGTAAACTAGAGAAAGACCGAGGGGTTAAGTGAGAGGGTCTGTGGGTAAGTAAAATAGTGTTGGTCTTTGGTTGCGAATCAGAGAAAATGCAAGGTCTCTTTTGCAAAAACGCAGACGCACGCTGCGCATGGGCCGCGCGCTGTGCGCGTGTGGGCTGCGCGAGAATTGGTTTTCCTTTTTCCAGTGAATTAGCAAATGTTTTTATAATTTAGTTTTGAGCTGATTCTTGGAAAATTATAGCAAATTCTATAGATGTCCAAAAATTATGAAACCAATTTTGTTAGGTTATTAAAATTATGCTCTATCTGTTAGTATATTTAGTTCATATATTATATATATATATATATGTTGATACCAGTGGCTATTGAATCATTTAAGAGTGCTTAATATGATTAGGTTAAATAATTGTAGAAATTTTTGTGGTAGATTGGTGATAGCAAAAACCCTAAAATTTTTACAGTAGGTTCATTGTATTATTATGTGCTCACTGTAATTTTATAGCCTTAGAATAGGTTGATAAATAGGGTAGCTACGTACTCCTTATTTTAGTATATATCAAATCGTAAATAAAGTAAGAAGTGCATTTTTGGTTGCTAAGATAATACTTGAATGTTTCATACCTGTTTAGTGGAAAGGATGGGTAGCTTAGCATCTTAGTCATTAGAGTTAGCTTAGTAGCTTGGTAGATGTATTGTTATTTTAAGAGCTGCTGTTACTAAAATGCTAAGTGTTGCATCGTCATTGCATGCATGTAAAGAACACGTTGGTGGAATTCGTGACCGCTGGAGAGCAGGAATACAAGAAGGTGATTGAGGAGTATGAGGAGGAGGTCTTCATATAGGAGGAAGCCTCGGAGCCACCGATGACTGACATAGCTGACCACCCGCCTGCCCAAGGCAAGCCCCGGTGTATAGCCCTTATTTTGAATCATCATTGGATATATATATATGTGTGTGTGTGTGTGTGTGTGTGTGTGTGTGTGTGTGTGTGTGTGTGTGTGTGTGTGTGTGTGTGATGTGCATTTATGTTATAGGCATTTTATAGAAACTACATGCATTGATAACATACCTATGAGTACTACTAGCATAGGTCGAGTAGCTGTTATGCTTAGGCTATTGGTAGCATGAGTAACCTGCTATTACTCACAATAGGTGATTATAATTATCACTCTCATGATAAAATGGTGAAAGGAAATAGAGATCGGGCAGGGATATGGTATGGGTACTGGTGGGTGTAAGAGGTTGTGTCCCACGGCCAACGGGGCATAGCTTGGTTACACTATTTTCTCTGTCCGTGTCGGTTAAGGACCGGCCATTGTATTGGGTTCTAATCAAGTCACAGACTTATTATCCTGAGCATATACTTGTTTATGGGAGCAGAGAAGGCTATTGCTCTCTTGTCGTGGGTTCCGGCTCATTCTAGACCGACTGATTAGAGGCGGGGATGGTGGAGGTCTAAGCACCACACTGAGTTCGGGACTCAGGTGTGGAGGCTGGAGTCCAAGTTTGGATGAGGACCTAGACCCCTTGATAGGAGAGTGATGGGTTGGTCCTGCTTGTGCCTGGGGTACAAGCGGGGCATGTGTTTCGGGGTACCCAGCTGGGCACATTGATTCATGAATCACCAAGTAATCCGGTATCACTTGTCTACAGTCTAGCACCATAGTAAGAACTAGAAGATGAAAGGTGGTAAAATAGATCTGTTTGCTCAACTCTTGCTTGAAAGTAGAACATTTGCTTACATAGAATGGTTAGATAATGAACTAATCATGACTGCTAATAAGAAACATACATAAGGATTCACTACTAGTATTGCTTTTTACAAAAAGGAAACCCAGCAAACCATAAAGCTTATCTTATCTTTTAGAGTCGGGAAATTATTTCTACTAGTCGGGTAAGTCTTGCGAGTACATTGTGAACTCAGGGTTTATTTACCCCTGTTGCAGGTGCAGCTTGAAGAGTAGTTGTTGTGTGGAGGATTCTTCTGTTGGGTACAGACGGATCCTTGTATTCTACCGTTAGATGTTTATTGTAATTCCGCTGTTTAAATTCCGCACTCTTAACTTAGTATTGTAATAATGTATTTCTTAGAACTCTTGTTGTATGAAATGGACTAAGTATTATAACTCGTTCTCATTATTGGATCCTGGAGGAAAAAACGTGGATTATTTGAGTTCTCCCTTGTAGTGTGCTCAACGGAACCATCCGATGTAGCTTGCTTTCGGAGCGCTTAGTGTCTTGTGGAAGACGAGCGCCTCCGGAAATATGCTATTTTGAACGGTTCTGGAAGACAATTTTTGATCCATTCACAAATCTTGACGTCCATTTGGCTGTACGCCAAATTTTAGTCTACCTAGCTAAATTTGGCTAGCCAAGCTGCCAAAAAATTAAGGGCTTGTTTGAATTAGAGGATTTTTAAAAGAATTTTAAAGAAATCTAATTTCTATCTTTTGTTTACATTACATGGTGTTTAGAACAGAGAAATGAAGCTTTACTTTCCTATGGAAAGACTTGCTTTCCTTCATGTAATTGAGAAAAATAAAACATCCACCTCAACCTCTTTGAAAAATTTCCTACATGTGTACGGAGGGATGAGCAAATCCTTGCTCACTAGAATGGAGGAATAAACATGTTCTGTGTTCTAAATACCTATAAAATTTTTGATCCTCTGTTTTCTACTTGCACTTATATCATATTCATGTGTTTTCTTTCTTTCATCTGGTTTCCATTCCTTCGCTCCAAGCTCGAGCTGTCCAAGTGTTGTAGCCAAATCAGGTTACTAGTACATGGCATAAGTACATAGGGCAATGAATATGCATTTAATAGTACTTGATAACCAAGGTTTAAACCCATGAAGCTAGTTCCAATGGTAGTTTTATTCTCATTTAATGACACCTGGCACCAAAGATAAGATGATAATAACATGACATAGATATATTATGAGAAGAGAGAAGATGGGTTTCATCCAGATAAAACTTAGTTTGTACAACCAACACATTGGAAACTAAGTGAAACACCGCTGTGGGCATTTCATTTCATAACACTATGCAACATTGTAAATGCGTATGTCCATGAAACTGTGAAATGAAATTATAAATTGCAAGTCTTGTTTCATTTCATCACCTACATAATTACTCTTTGAAATAGTGTAATGAAATCTAGTACTGGGAACTCTGAAGTTGTGATTGCAAATTCACGTATCAAGACACACGTGTGTAAGTCTTGTTTTATTTTTGCCCTCCATGCCATTCCGTCCCCATTTCGTTGGCTTTTTACGGTTTGGCAACCCTGATATATGGGCCCGACCAGTGAAAATATCCAAAACGCCATTCACACGAAGTTGAAATTTTGGTGTGGGCGTATAGTTACAGTCCAAACATCACCATTCTAGTTAGTCTATTTCGGATTTACCTAGTTTGGTTATGAGAAAAATTCGCTACAAAACCCTTACATCTATTTTATAGTTGCAATGGTACTTAGTGTTTGTTTGTGACCGCTTTGCTCTATGTTTTTTTTAGTTAGGCTTCACATTTGTTAGCTAAAATAGGTGCAGCTCTATAAACTTTGCTTTAGAAAAAAAAAGTTACGAGAGCACTAAAAACTCTAGTTTTTTTTTTAGAGCAGCTCTAAATTGGAATTTATAGAGTCGTAGTACACTTAGTTAACATGTGGGAGGTGAGTTACCGGCCAGTGATCATTGACGCAGCGATAGAGGAGGGACCTTGCCTCTGCTGCATTTGCACTTGCCCGTGTCTAGCCGTCTAGGGATGTAGCGTGCTGCGTGCATGTTAGAGCAAACCTTTGCAAGCCGCACGTGGAGAAACTATTGAACGCGAGGACGCATAGGGTGGCTGAACGGCGTACAGGATCATCACAACCACCAAAGTCGCGAGTACCCCCAAATTAAATAGACCGGGCCGGATACACACCGTTGAATCGAGCAGGCACGAGTCTTGAGGTGGTTGCATGGGTTCATTGTACAATTGTTCGGCTGGTATTAAAGTCAGCTGATAAGTTGGTTGAAACTGGTTTGTTGTGAGAAAAATACTGTAGATTCTAGGTGATAAATCGATAGATAAGTTCAAGCCAACCGGCATGCGTCCCACCAAAATACTGTAAGCATAGAAACTCACGTGTGGACAGTTCAACAGACAATGATTAAATAAGAATAAGATCCATATATATATATATATATATATATATATATATATATATATATATATAATATTTTGCTGCTTCTTAATACGAATCTAATATACAGAACAAATTAAGAATTTGTCCGTCTGGTCAAGTCTAATGGTAATGGAACGTGGCGAGCCGGGGCCGAGCCAGAGCCACGGCCCAGGTCGGACTCGCACTTGCACCACGGACTGCGCCAGCCACCAGGTGACCAGCTCGCGTCGGATCATCGCTACGAGCAACGCAACGCAACGCAACGGCTAGGTGATCTCAGCTGTCAGCTGATCCTGGCCCAACGACCCGTTCGTTTTTTTTTTTGTTCCGGGAACATTTATCTTTTCACTTTTCCTATCCTACAAGTGCCTAAAAGTGAAGATGGGACTACCAGCAAGCGTGAAGGTGTTCGGTCAGTGTTGAGAATAATTACTGATCGTTGGATTTAGACTAGATGGATGATGTTCATCATCTGAAAAGAATGCAAAAATCAGACGCCTGTGATTTAGGAAGTCCCTTATCTTTTCTCCTACCTAATATTTAGGATATGTTCGGATACTAGTATCTCTAAACAGTCAAGCCAGTTTTTTATTTGTCCATAAATTTAGACGTCAATTTGCCTATAAGCCAAATTTCAATATTCTTACAAAATTTGGCCAGCCAGGCTAACTGTAGTTGCTGGCCTCTCGTGAGCGCCAAAAGTGCTCGGATGAGCTATTATTAAAGGTTGTTTTTAGTTTCGCTTCTAGAAATTACATCTATTGTAAAAAAAAAAGCATTATGCCAACTAAACGGATGAAACCTGAAACTGCTTTCTTACAAGCATATGTTTTTGCGGAATAAAATTTTTGCACCGTGATCCTGCTTTTGGTGTTCTGCTTTATGCTTTTTCCAAATGGATGGAAACATAAATACTTTTTACATCTGTTTCAAGATAGATAAAGAGATGGAGTTTTAATTTTTTTCACAGCATATAGTTCACAACACCTTTTCTATATCCCACGGCTCAACCAAACACAACTAAAGTGTTGAAGCTAAAGCAAGTTGTTATATGCCGTAAGTACATACTCCCTCCATCCCTAAATAATTATCGTTTTTTATTTTCATGCCACAAGTTTGACTAGATTTTTATGTCTAAATAAATTTATTATAAAAATAGATTCAACGATCTATCTAATGATATTAATTATGTAAATATTAATATTTTTTATATAAAATTAGTCAAATTTATTTCTCGAGAAGCGAGAACGACAGATATTTAGGGACGGATGGAGTAGTAGGATAAAAATATGCATTTAATGCTTGATAACCGAGGTTTGATATGATTGCAATCAAATATCACCATTGTAGCCAAATTTCAGCCATGACTAGTTTGGCTACGACAAAATTTGGGTTGATACAGCAGAGCTACAAACCTTTCCATCCTATTTTATTGTTGCCATTCCATCCACATTCCGTTGGCTTTTCACAGTTTGTCAGCCCTGATATATGGGCCCGATCAGTTAAAATGTTCAAAATGCCCTTCACACGAAGTTGAAACTTTGGTATGGGCATATAGTTACCATCCAAACATCACCATTCTAGTTAGTCTATTTCGGATTTGCCATGGGAAAAAATTGCTACAAAACCCTTACATCGATTTTATAGTTGCAATGGTACTTAGTGTTTGTTTGTGACCGCTTCGCTCCATGTTTTTTAGCCCTGCTTCACGTTTTTCCAGCCAAATATAGGTGTAGCTCCACAAATTTTGCTTTAGGAAAAGGAAAAAGTCCGTTTTTGGCCCTCCAACTATGGCGGCAGTCTGGTTTTAGCCCTCCAACTTCAAAACCAGACACCCGCAATCCCTTAACTCTCAAAACCATTTAAAATTGGCCCTCACGCCCATTCGACCGCGGTATCCGTACAGTAAACCCGCCATGACCCCGCCTGTCAGGCCTTTCCCTCTCATCGCCAGGTTAGGACCACCTGTCATCCCCTCCCTCTCTTCGCGGGCCCTGCCTGTCAGACCTTTCCCCAACCACCCCGCCACACGTCGTTGCCACCACGGCGGCCAGCACAGGTAGCACTAGCCATGGCTGCTGCTGCTACTCGCGCCATGGCTGCTGCTCCTGCTGCTCGAGCCATGGCTCGCTGCTCGCCCACGTGGGCCCCACGTCCTACTCGCCGCTCGCCTGCGCCGCCGCGGTGCCCTGCTCGCTGCTCGCCCGCGTGGCGCCGACACCCCGCTCGCCACTCGCCTGCGCCGCCGTGGTGCCCTGCTCGCTGCTCACCCGCGCGGCCACGTCCTAGGCTGGAGCTTCGCCATGGAAGGCGCAGCAGCCCCACCGCTGGACACCTTCAGGCTACCGTCGCTGCCACTGTTGGGGCGTTCTTCCTCACGCTACTCGCTGGCAGGCGTTCTTCCTCGCGCTGCTCGCTGGCGTCTTCCTGTATGTTCGGTCTCCGCACGCTGTTCGTGTTCGCCGGCTCGCCCCGATGCTAAGGCCACCTCCGCTACAGCAAAGCTGTGCAAGTGCGCGCGCGGCCACCGCCTCTACAACTCCCGTCGCCATGGCCGCATCCTTGGCTGCTCCCGCCCTGTATGGCTGCGCGCTCGTGCGTGCGGGTGCGTGTGCCGGGGAGTGGCGCAAGGGCCTAATGGAGCTCTAATGGCCAGTTCAGGCGGGCCAGCTTGCCGACAGCGTCAGGATGCGGTGGCCAAGTGGCGGCCGTATGCTGGTGCGGGCTCCACACGTCAGGCCGGGAGGAGCAGCATGACCGCCACATCGCGCCTGTGTCCTCTCTCTCGCCCTCATTGCCTCGCCCTGCTCGCGTTCGCGCTCGTCGCGGAGAAATCGAGCTGCAGCGACGCCGAGGAGCTCCGCCAAGCTTGTGCGCCACCGCAGCCGCGCCATTGCCTGAGCCAGCACGCCAGTAGTTCCGGCTTGCTTCGCGCCACCATCTCCACCCACTCGCAACGTCGATCGAGCCTAGGTGAGGGCCTATTGGCCACTTCCGCCACCGCCCGCCATGACTGGGGCTCGCCAGACTTCGAGCTTCCCGTGGCCGGCTATCACCGGAGCTCTCTCACTCCCTTCTCTTCCTTCCCTCGTCTTCCCCGTGAACCCTAGAAGCTCGTACCGAGCTTAGCCGCGCCTGCCATGGTCGAATTTCGCTGGAGCACCGTCGGGCCCTCGTCGCCGTCCGCCATGCACGCCGCCGCCCTAGTTAGAGCTCGGTAGGGGTTAAACCCTAGGCACCTTTAGGTGCGGCTCGTCGCGAGGAGCACGCCGGTGCCCTCGGTTTTGCTTGATTCCTCGCCGACGGCGAGAAATCACCGGCCATCTTCCTCCCCTGCCTCTGTTTCGCTGTGCCCTCTTCCATCTGCCTCCGCCGCCTCCACTGCTCCCTCTTCTTCCTCCTCCTCTCCTCTGCTCTCTGCGGCGAGCAGCGAGCATAGCACCATGGCGGCGCAGGCGAGTGGCGAGCGGGGTGTTGGTGACAAGGCCTCAATCCATGTATGTTTGGGTGGTTTGGTGTGAAATTTTAAATTCTACACCAAACTACCCTAACACACATGGATTGAAGTGAATGCATGGGCATCCATATGATGCCTTAATGCATATTATATGCTGCCATGATTAAATAAGAATAAGATCCACATCTAACATTTTGTTGTTTCTTAATACGAATCTAATATTATACAGATAGAACAAATTAAGAATTTGTCCATGGTCAAGTCTAATGATAATGGAACGTGGCGATCCTGGGCCGAGCCAGAGCCACGGCCCGACTCACACTTGAACCACGGACTGCGCCAGCCGCCTTGTGACCAGCTCGCGTCGGATCATCGCTACGAGCAACGCAACGGCTACATGATCTCAGCTGTCAGCTGATCCTGGCCCAACGACACGTTCGGTTTTTTGGTTCCGGGTTTTCGTACGAAATATTAGGATGTGTTTAGATACTACGTACTATCTCTAAACAGTCAAGCCAATTTTTTATTTCTCCATAAATTTAGACTTTAATTTGCGTAGAAGCCAAATTTCAATATTCTTACCAAATTTTGCCACCAAGCTAACTGTGGTCGCTGCTGGCCTCTCGTGAGTGCAAAAAGTGCTAGGATGAACTATTAAAGGTTGTTTTTGGTTTAGCTTCTAGAAATTACTTGTACTGGTAAAAGACATTACGACAACTAAACGGATGAAGCCTGAAACTGCTTTTCTAGAAGCAGATGTTTTTGCGTAATACAATTTTTGCACCGTGATTTTGCTTTTGGCTTTCTGCTTTCTGCTTTTTCCAAATGGATGGAAACATAAATACTTTTTACATCTGTTTCAAGAGAGATAAAGAGATGGAGTTTTAATTTTTTTTAACAGTATATAGTTCACGTCACAACACCTTTCCTACGTCCCACGGCTCAACCAAACACAACTGAAATGTTGAAGCCAAAGCAAGTTGTTATATGCCATAAGTACATAGGATAAACATATGCATTTACTGAGGTTTGGTATGATTGCAATCAAATATCACCATTATAGCCAAATTTCAGCCATCCTAGTTTGGCTACGACAAAATTTGGGTATGTAGAGCAGAGCTAGAAACCTTTCCATCCTCTTTTATTTTTGGCTCATGCTGATACTTATGTTGAAATATTGTGAGAGAAAAATATTATTTTATGACTGAAAAGTAGTGCGTGCGAGGTGAGTTACCGGAGATTTATACTGTACAATTTGATGCAGTGATGGTGGAGGGACCTCCTCGCTCCTGCATTTGCACGCGAACCTTTGCACGCGAAGAAAAGATTGAACGCGCGAGGACGCAAACGGGCGCTGATCGGCGTAAAAGATCATCACAGCCACAAACCAAAGTACCACTAAAAATAAATAGACCGGCCCAAAACCATCGACACGAGTGTTGACGACTTGACGCAATTAAAGAGGTTGCACAGATTCGGTATACGATGGCTGCAGTGCGAGTACATTTGGTGCGGTGACAGTGCCTCCGTCCCAATTCTTTCGTGGGCTAATTTAGAAATTCAAATCCTGTTAGGATTCTTTACTTTTTTCCGGGTGGAAAATTTATGGGAAATCATTTGAATAATTATTTAGTTCTTTTATGGAGAGGTTTTCTATTGCTTCAAAATTAGCCCAAAGTGTAAGAAATTCTAGGATTTAAATTTGTCATGAAATGTAGGGAGCATTGATTACCTAAATAGGTGAGCACTAGTTGCACCAGTTCAATTTTGATTCTTGATTCTTGATAGAGGGACGTCGGTGTACTAAATACACTAGCCATGCAGTAATTCCGTTACTATGATCATAGTGCTTAATTGAAGGGCACCAAAATCATTTTTTCTGCACATGTCAGGAACGATGAAGTAGGTGAAATTGGTAACGCCCCCACTCGTGCCGGGCTCGCCGGCCATGGCGGATCCGGCCCCGGCATGCCATGGTGGATCCGCAGAGGTAGGCCTCCTCCTCCTCCTCCTCCTATCGTGTTAGGGTTCCGGCGAGCCCCTCTCTTCTTCCCAAATTCCAGCAGCAATAGAAGGAAAGGGGGTTCAGGGAGGAAGGCCCACCAGACGGTGGGGATGCCAGTGAGCGGATTAGGGACCTTGGCGGCGGTGGAGGCGGCCAAGCTAGGTCGAACGGGGGCGCCATGGGCAAGGTGGCGGCCGGGTGGGAGGGGAAGGTGGCGTCGCAAGCGAGCTAGGTTTTGCCGGAGCTCGGCCACGAAGCTCCAGCGAAAACCCTAGCTCGCCACGGCAGGGCCAAGGGCGCCGGAGTCGAGGAGGAAGAAGCCGTTGTGCTTTTTTTGTGACTAAGAAGTTGTTCTGGTGTGTGTGCGTGCATGCGTGCGTGCAGCGTGCGTGCGTTAGCCGCATCCCAGTAATAATAGGATGTCAAACTATTTTCGAAACCCATCTCAAATAATAAACATATATATTGCCGCCTAAACTAAACTATAGATAGCAAAAAAAAACATTGTATACTAATATAATAGTACATATCGTATGTGGAAATCCAGTTGTTATACATGACCCATGACTTTTTGTGCAGAAACCATATAATATGCATTTAGACCCGAAATTGCTTTAAAAACGATGTACGTTACAATACACGCATCATAGTTTATGTATGAGAACTGTCAAGATGTATATATAATCATCACATGTGGATTTCCTTTTAGGAACTACCTACAATACATTACTGCCGTTTTTAGTAGTATAGTCACTGATGGGTCGTTTCACAAAATTTCCATTTAAATGTGGCTCTCGACGACGTAGTACTTGCATTACATCCAAATGTGGCTCTCGACGACGTACTTGCAGTCCGGTCCTAATTTTCTGAAAAATATCAACACGGCTCACAGTCATTTAGGGGTAACATAGCAAAATCCATCACAAGGAAATAAAACTTGCAGCAAGTAAGAAATGCAGAAGTATATGCACATACGGAGATTTAAGACAATTTACAACATAATTAAAGATGGCAAGGTGCTCGAAGAAACAAACAAACAAGAAGATCATTGGCATACATACATGTAAATATGAAGCCTGGACGCATACTGTTCTTCACCACGGCTTTAGCCATGTGCAGGGAAAGTTGTGGTTGCCCAGGGATCCTTTGCAGCTTGTACTTGAACACCTTTGAACCTGGTGAACCTTCTCTCCAGCAGTCCACCACATGATACAACCCATCATACGTGAACGTCGAGATCTCTCTGGCCCTTGAATGGCTGCCTTCCTCTCTGTTCTGATCTTTGAATCCATGAATCACCCGGACAGGAGTCTTCATCTTGATGCAATTCTTCAGGGCAAGGTTCCCATGCTCAAGCTTCTGATCTCCACTATCCTTCTTACCGGACCCTGTATATATACCAGTTCCCCTGAGCATGACAGTTCGTCAGGATATCCGCCTGAAGCCACCACGCTTATGGCGATCCGCACACCGGTTTTTTCATGGCTGGTGGAGTCAATGCCTCCCTGGAACGGACGGTGAAGACCAACGAGGGCCAGCTGAACCCTGTACAGAAACTCATCGCCGACTTCGACTCCAGGAACGCTTCCAACGACTGGCCCCTGCTTGGTGAATCCTGGCAGTTTCCTGATCAGTTTATCTGCTGCGAGGTCAATTCTTCTAACCTTCATCGAACGCTGTCCCGCAGCTTGCACTATAGCCCTGCAGATAGACTCGAACCTGGTGCAGATTATCTTGACTTTGCTCCTAGCATCTGCGCTTTGGGGCCCATATTCAAACTTTGTTTCATGAGCAGCTAGGGCCTTGAAAATTTCATCGTCTTCCAAGATGGAATCCTCCTTGTCATCCAACGCACACGCAGAGGTAGGACCTTTTACAGTAACCCTCCTTTTGTTCATTAGCTTCTTCTTGCTCACCCTCTCCTTGGGACCGAAGAAGGCAGCCTCCTTTCCCTTTGTCCAGGGGGACTTGTTTGCACACATGGGATCCTGAATGGCTCGAGCTTTGGTAAACCCACCAGTGTCCTCAATATCATTCATGTTCACACTACATCCAAGTTCAGTTTCCCTTTCGATTTCCACGGAGAAGGACCTACGCTGAGTGTGGAGAAGAGATTTCTGAATCAATCTGGGAGGCCTGACTGATTTCCGAGCTGTATGCATGACCTTCTTTCTCACCACTGCTCCTTCGCCGGACACTGCAGCTGCAAAATCGTCTGAACATGTGGTGTTCAGTGCAGAACAATCAGAAACACTGTCACTCCTATGACCTTCTTTGGAAAGACCTTGAGCCAAAGATTCAGCAGCAGCAACATTGCACGAACTCCCACCAGGTTTGTTTGTCACGTTGGCACCGCTTGCAGGTACAGCTGATGATGACCTCCTCTCCTCGCAATGCCATTTGTTCCCAATTGTTGGAACAGAAGCACCATGTCTACAGGCTGTAGCCTCATGCGGAATAACACTGGAAGAAACATGAGATCCTGGACGAACCACAAATTCCATGTCATCTCGTTCTGTAGGCACCACCTCCTCCGGCGACGGCAGACACACTACTTGGTTCGTAGTGCCATCACCAGCGGGCAGAGGCGCTCCAAACCTCCGGCACCCAGGCGGGAAGCGACGATTGGCCGGCGGCGGCGGCTTTGGTAGCAAACGCACGGATGACACCAAACAATCCTTGGACTTCAACGGTTCACCACTCCCCGGCCCTGCAACACCCTGTGAATCCCGGCCCTGCAACACCCTGTGAATCGGCGGCGTCCATGAGAGCACTGGCGGCGGCGGCGGCCTCACCGTTCGTGCCCAAAGCCTCGGTTGATTTCACTAGCCTCTCCCCTTGACAATGATGGCCACCGTCCGAAGCAGACACGTTCTCCAGCGCACTGATCGAACTCGAACCACCAGCTGAAGCAGCAGCAGCGCTGGGTGACGACGCCGCTTCGAAAAGGACGCTGTCCACCTTGCCGCCCGCGAGAGCAGGACGAGGAGGAGGAAGAGTCGACTTGTGCGGTGCGCCTGAGCCGCCGTCGCCGCGCGCAGCTACGGACCGCGAAGCGCCACCATCGGCGCTGGCGAGCGGCAGCGCCGCGTCCCTCCCGCAGCCGGGCGGGAACAGGCGCCTGGCCGCCGCTGCCACGGCCCTTCGCTTGGGTGGCGGGGACGGGGAGCGCGGGCGCGGCGTCGTCGGTGCCAACGGCCTCTTGTTCCGCAGCTCGTCGCCGCCGCCCGTCTCCTCCCGCACGGTCGTCGCACCCGTCGCCGAACCAGCCACGCCGCCCCGCGCGCAACGGCGCACCGTCGTCGCGCCTCGCCACGCTGCCTGCGCCGCGCCACGTGTCGACGACCCTGATGCCTGCATGAAGAGGAGGAGGAGTAGGAGGAACCGGAGCATGATGCGGGCGAGGTAGAAGAAGAGCGGCGTGCTGGGGGTAAGGAGGCCACGCGCGCGGGGCGTGGGCGTGGGCGTGGGCGTGCCCCGCGGCCGCCGCCGCCGCCATCATCCGGTGCTGCTGCCGCGCGGCTTCGAGCCTGGCCAGGTAGAAGCTCATTCCCACTCCCACCCTCGCGCGCGATCACCACCACCCTGCAACGACACGACACCTTCCCCCAACCAAACCGAATTAGTTGCATCTCACGGACCGAGAGCGAGAGGCTGGAGACGAGCGGCGGAAGCGGGCTAGTAACCTGAGGGCAGATCACCTCTCGCTCGATCCGCGACCTCCAGGACCACGACCACCGGCGGCAACTACCTTGATGGCAAGGCGGTGGAGGCGATTGGGGTTTTTGGGAAGGACGGAAGTGGAGTACACTGACCGTGACCACCTATTCTTCACATGTACTGATTGTCCTTGCTACAGACAAGCACTACTGCACGGAGTATGATATGGTTACTGAATTTGGAAATGCCGTGCAATCATAGTGCCGCGTCCAAATCAGTCCTATAAATCAGCTATCCGCTCGGCTGTATGTATCTTTTCTTTTTAGAAATGTTATTCAACACAATGTGTTTTAGCACTAAAAAAACACATGAATTTTTTTTTATCTCTCTTCCTCTCTCTTTCTCACCGGTGACCACCGGCGCCGGCGTCGGCGACCGGCGAGCCACTGGAGACCCAAGTGGAGGTCGTAGTCCACGACGTGCAGCCGGCTGCTCCCCGCCACGTGCGGTAGATGGTCATGTTAGCGAACGCGAAGCCCACCCTCGGGAGGCAGCACGTGGCGTTGAACTACCGGTACGCCCTCAGGAACTCTGGGCCCTGAAGCAAGGTCGTCGTGTCCAGCGCCGCGAGCGACCTGTGCAGCAAGCTCCCCGTTCCGGCGAGGCGCGCCTCCAGGGCCTCCACGAAGCAGTGCGCCAGGCGCTGCGTGGCGTCCCCCATCGGCGACGCATTCTGCTTCGGCGGTGGCGGCGGTAGCGGTAGCGGCGTCGGATCTATGATTTGTCCTTCCACAGAAAAAAGAATTGTGATATGTAATATGTGATCTGTGGAGGCCGGAGGTAGAAGAAGGATGGAGGCTGTTGGATCTTAATCCTATAATGCAAAAAAAATTATGTGTTGAAACTACATAAAACACATGGGTGTGTAGTAGACAGACTCCTTTCTTTTTCATTTTCATTTTCACTTTGACATGGGTAATAATCATCATTCAAAAAAAAAAGTGTTGTGCGGTGGCTCGTAAGGAAAGGAACCCGCGCCGAGTCGAGTGCCGTGAATCAAGTGCGTCCACCAACCAAACCAAAGCATTGCCTGAAATAGTAAGAGTGTTCATTCAAGGTGACCTAGCAAAACCAATGCGATTCGGACAAAATTGCACGTGAAAGTAATAATGATATAGTATATAGATAAAAATGTTCATAAGTAGATTCCTTCCCTCGCTGGTGAACCTAAATTTCACTGCAAAAATCAATGAAATGTCACCAACATCCTCGTTTGTTCAAAGTTACACGGCACTCAGGGTTATTTGTTGGGTTTTCCATGTGGCTAAAAACAATTTGGGAGCATATTTATTGGGTTGCTCCAACTGTCCCTAAAATCTCGCTTCTCTAAAAGATAAATGTCTTGTTCACTTGGCTGATAAGTCATGGCTGAAAGTACCGTTAGCTGATTTGTTGTGAGAGAAAAATACTGTTCGTTAGCTGAAAAAGTACGAATTATAAGCTAAGCGAACAGGGCGAAAAATGCAACGGATCATATACTATTTCTTTTGTACATATATGCATCGACAACCCTGGTACTCAGCTCTAGATTGATCGATTAATATGCATACCTATATTTCCGTGTAATTGGATTGATTTTCCCGAGTACCAAAAGATTGAAAGTTGAGATAACGAAGGGCGCTTTGTTTCTCCAGGAAACTCACCTCACCTGCACGGAAACCAAGAAACTCGCCCAGCTGAGCCACCCAAATAGACTCTCTAGCTTCGGCAAAGAATTTGCTTGCTTGCACAGGCTCCCAAGTAACTCCACTCGACCAAACGCCTGGCGCTCTTGCTATTCCTCACCGAGTAAGGCCAAGCAAGATACGCCCAAAGATCCAAACGCGCCTGAAGTTGTTTGAGAGCTGTTTTTCTATCTTGCCAAAAAAAAAAATCAAGATCGGGATTAGATTTTGGAAACTCCTCTTAGAACCCTCAAAAAAGGTAGGAGAATTGCTTGTGCAATTTAAGAATAATCAATTTCACTTGTTTCCACAGTGTTGCATATCTCCATCACGAGCAAAAAGCTAGCAGACAGATGGACTCGCGATTACAACAGGCGGAGTGCTCCGGAGATAGGAATCTCGCTGGGCATTGATCTCGTCGGGCCTGGGGAATTCCGTTTGACCGTTTCCTAGGCAGCCTTGCTCCGAGAGAAACCAAACACACCTCGATTTCCTAGGCCTGTGCCAGGCTGTGCCAGGCTGGTGCCCAGGGTTCCAACCAAACGGACTCCAGGCAGCTTCACAACCAGGCAATTTAAATCATGGGCTTGGCAGTTGGCACACCACTCTTTGAAACATCCCTTTCGTTTCTTTATTACTGTCAATACTATAATCATGAAATTAGCACACCACTCTTTGAAACAAACGTCATTACATCATTTTTCCGGCAACAGATCATCATCATATGGAAGCAACTGCCAATACAATGTAGAATAACCACGCCCTCCACAACCTTTTCAAGAACATTGTTGTCAAGCGGGACTCCTATGAGATGATCACACTGAGGAAAAGCTACCTTGAGGACCACATGTTTACGCCTTGGCCTGCAGCAGCTCCTGCACTGTCTGACCAAACTTGGGCTCACTCCTGATGCTCTCGATCCATCTCGAGCTGATCCGCACCCTCTCGAGGCTCTGCTTCAGTGCTCTCTCGAAAGATGGCTTGATGCGGCCAGCAAAGAACTCGGTAACCTCGGTAGCTTTCTCCTCGGAGGTGAACTGATCAGCACAAGATACACAAAAAGGGCTAACATTACTAACTTACTGATAGAATGGGAGGAAAAAGCAAAGACAAGTCTCTAGCGTACCGGTGGGACAATGGACTTGATGAAGTCTGATATGAGTGAACTCGATTTCCATGTCTTCAACACGTAATCCCAGTTTTCCTGTAATGGGACAAATATGGGCATAAATATCTGGATGTTTTCAATTATAGTGCCTCAAATAATAAGATACTCCATTCCAAAAGAGCGGTGTTTTAGTTTTGTCCTAAGTCAAACTGTAGCCAACTTTATAGAAAAATCAATTAACATCTACCATACAAAATAAATGCACTATCAATACATGTTTTATGATGGAATTTAATGAAACTAATTTGATGTTGCAGATTTGGTGCATTTTTTCTATATATTTGGTTAAAGCTAGAGAAGTTTGACTTGGAACAAAGTTAAAATACCTTATGTTTTGTAAAAGAGGGAGTAGTAACAATTATTTTTTTTAAAAAAAATCTTATATTAGTGGTATGTGTGATATCTAGTGCAGTCCCCTTGCCAAATGTGAATCCTCCATCTTTTATGTCTGCAATGATTCATGATCCATCCTTTACTTTTTAGATGGCTTAGATGTACAAGTCAATTTCAGTATTTTTAGGTGGCTTAGATGCACAGTGAATGCAACACAGCCAAAAGGCTACAGCAGATGAACAAACTGCAATAATTTCAGGTAAACCGAATTTCATTTTTGTGTACATAAGTTATATGGCCTTGTTGTCTTTTAATATGCAATATTGGTTATAGTTGACTGTACATATTCTGGGAAGAAGCCACACAAGTGCAGATATTAGATTGCCTTGTTGTCTCTAATATGCAATAGCAGTTCTACTTGATTGCACTTGTTTCAGGGACTGATTGTACAGACATGCAGAGCGCTAAGGATACTATCTAAAGTGCATTATTTTTTATTTTCATTATTATTTTAACCATGTAATTAACAACGAACTTTTATTGGCATGTCTTTGACTTAAGTCTGGCATCTCCTTTATTCACAATGTGATCAGTAAAGAGATCAGATAGATGGAATCTACTATGTGATGGTTGCAACCTGCCTGCAGCGGTCTGAAGACAATGCACCATACTAAGTGGTTATATTCATTTTTTTTCAGAACATTGCTTTTGAAGCAGTGGATTCCTATCTGAATTCATTAATGCAGAAATAAACAGCATACTCCCTCCGTCCAAAAAAAAGCGCAATCCTAGCTTTGAACCTGGTCCAAGTTCAAAGCTAGGATTGCGATTTTTTTTGGACGGAGGGAGTAACTTCAATACATGTATCACAAAATTAATGACATGGCACACTAATTTCTCAAGAGACCAGAAGCAAACTTTGAAATATATCAGAAATATGATATGATATCTTGTCTGATGTTGTCACAAAAACCAAGCCTAGATGTCCTGCAACTGTATAACATACCTTCAGCCAGGTCCATGCTACTTCTTGTCCTTCTAAGCTAATACCACCAAGGATGTAAAATGAATCTTGATTCCGTACCTAATAAGCAAGCAACAGATTAGATTTAAGTTTGTACATACAGCTGGGCAGAGCATGGTTTAAAGAAACAACCGGGACAACATTTCACTAGAAAAACTATAATCAGTGCCTGGCCTAGTCAGGTCAGACTAAAATTTAGTTCATGCAATGGAACTGCTAAAACCGGGTTCATTAAACTGTCGTTCATACTGGACTAAAGTGCATGGGAGAAAATGAAGCAGCTTCTGGGAACCGAAATGGAGAAGTGCAGGAAACAATTGAAGGAGTTCCAACCACTTGATAGGTTGCCTGGTTTGTGTAGCATAACAATCCTCAATTTTATTTCTTCTCTATAATACTCAAAACTATTGCTTTACTGTTTTATGTGAACATGAGTCCAACCTGCGTAAGCTGGTGGTTGGACTATATGCTCAATGGCTTTTAAAATCATGGTGCAGACTTGAAGACACTAGTATTTGGAACAATTTTGCAATATAATGAATGTAAAAACAGAAATGGTTTAGAGGTTAACCTCATCAGTAAACATAAAGTTCAATGCCTCCAAAACAATATCCTTATCCGGTGAAGAAGACAGGGAGCCTGGAAACAAAGAAACATTACTTTCAGCATAAACCACATGATGAAACAAAAAAAAAACTATGTTGCCGCCGAGCTGAAAAATGAAAAAGTGTACACAAACCTAAGACGCGTGATTTCTCCAGTGGTTCAGATGCTTCTCTGTAGATTTTAAGGAGAGCATCATAACCAGATCTGCTTGAGGTCCTAACAGTTCGCATCATGGCAAGGTATGCAGCCTGCACAACGTTGCATATTAGACATAGAGGTAACACTGCAACGGTATGTAAGGAAAAACAATGAGGCCTATGACCTTTCTAGTATCTGGTGGAAGAAGGGAAGTTTTGCGGTCTTCAAAGAAGATGTGGAAACGCCGAATTCCTTCATTTATAGTTTCATTATGTCCGAGTCTGACCAGCGCAGTCAAGAGCAGTGATCTAAGCATTACATCAAGATGGCTCTCACCATCCTTGGGGTCCCAGCCTAATTTTCTGAAATATTAGGTACATGGAGCCTTTTAATATGGTCGCAAGTCACGACAAGGGAGAAGCAAGAATGTTTGTAGTAGCAGAAATTAACACTAAGCTTAAGCTAGTTCTATGTTTATATGCATAAGGATAGACAGAAGTAGGACACAAATAAATAAACATGGAAACTTAACACAATTTTATGTCAATCCACAAATAAACATGGTGAAAACAAGTAAAATATGAAGCCTATTGGCATACATGGCAGCTGGGAGAAGAAGGTTGATCAAAAGCTGTTTGATATCTTTGTTTAAGTCAGGAGTAGCATCAACTGTTATTTTAGAAATGCTTAAGCATACCTGCCAAGAAAGAGGACACATGAATCTGATATTTAATAGAAACAACAAATGCCACAGAATTGATTTGGAGATATAAGGTTTTATAATCCACTCGAGGTGCAAGATTACTTACAGAGGTTACATGTGAAAGTACAGTGTAATCAGACTCATCATTATAAGCATTCAGCAGTCGCAGCAATGACGTCAGTGTTTGCTTGCAAGCAACAGAGAGCGCATATGAATCTTCCACGATACCTGCAAGAAGAATGTGACACCTTGTCAAAAACCTTGAAAAAGTATACAATAGCGCTAAATTTTTCTTATCTTTACCAATCTTATCCATTAATGAGAGCTTCTTTGCTTTGATTGCATTTACAAGTCCAGCTGCAAGTTCATCATCATACTTCACTCTATAAAATCCAGTTTGATCAATATTCAATTTGATCCAAATGTTTTGATTCTTCTCCCCATCAGCACTTTGAGAGGCAGCAAATTCTTCAATATTTATCTTATCCGTTTTATCTTTCAATAAGAACTTTTTCTGTGCATCATATGAGCCACAGCATGATGTTACAGGAACAATCCACATGCCAGGACCAGAGGATCCATCAGACAGAAACTGTGCCTGTAAGGGGACAAATGACTTATCAACAACCTTTCAGCATAACATAAGCACTGAGATGGACAAGCAGGTGCATTTTGCTGGTTCATGTTGTGAACTGTAAAGATTGGCTTTCTTCTCAGAAATGACATCACAGACAATATGGCAAGGTAACAAAACTGTTTCGACTTTC
This sequence comes from Miscanthus floridulus, assembly GCF_019320115.1. Lineage (NCBI taxonomy): Eukaryota > Viridiplantae > Streptophyta > Magnoliopsida > Poales > Poaceae > Miscanthus > Miscanthus floridulus. The sequence continues at coordinate 120,799,683 of NC_089587.1, read as the reverse complement.
AAGGTCAAACAACTGACAATCCTGATGTAAAAATCTTAATGGCTTCACTTTGTGCTATACATACAAACAGATGATGTATGAAAACTAAGGCAAAGGAAAGAAACACTAATATTATCATGATAATATTAATATTATTCTGAAGTCAATATGAAAAACAGGTTCCATGTTATCTGACTATAAGAAACTATTTGATGGTCCAAACAAACCAAGAAAATTGAGGTCCCAGAAACAAGAAATAACGACCAAGTGACCAGGTCAGATACATCATATAGCCAAATAAAATAGAAATTGAAAAACCAACAAGTAATATATTACTGATGACAAATAAAATGAAAGTTTTTTCAGCAAACCTGTTCAAGTTCCAAATCATGTCCATTGATTTTTGCATAAATAACAGGATATCCTTGTTGCTTAGTCCATGTAGTCATCAAATCCTTAACAGGCTCCCCAGATTCCTCCTCAAGAACAGCCCAAAGGTCTTCAGTCTTAGCATTCGAGTAGGCATACTTCTTTATATATGAAGCCAAAGCTTTCTGAAACAGTAAACATTTGCCAAAAAAAAGTGGGTACCAGAAGAATACAGGTAGGAACACAGCCAGATAGGCAAACATAATAAATTAGAAACATAACAAATGGTCATTTCACTTGTATGCAAACGTAATAAATTAGAAACATAACAAATAGTCGTTTCACTTGTATTAAGGAATACACTAATTAAAGCTATCTTAAAAATTCGGTAGGATATCCTTAGCTAAGATGCACTGTATCAGCATAGATGCAGCGACAAGTAGCCTTGTAGTTAATGACACGCAATTTAGAGACAACTTACCAGACCAGATCTTTTTTTTTTCTCAAACATGCAGGAGCTGCTTATAATTTCATTTATAACAGAGGAAAGTACAAGGGAGAGGGAGTAAACTCCCAATCCCCAACACACCCAAAAACACAACCAGACAACCTCTACAATGAGTTGTATTGTAGAGTTGTAGATGACTTGTAGTAACTCTACAGCCCTTCAATTTGTGCATAGAAATCGAATGATATGAGTTGCATTCCAATGACAATTTGTACAATGGTGGCAGAGTAGTCTCACAGTACTAAAATTTAGCTTAAAGGGCAGTTGCTTCGCGAAACAGCGATATGTTTCTCTCACCTCCCTCCATCTCATCCATGTCATTAAAATACTATGTGGCATTGCAGGAGACAACCTATGAGACCGCTAACATGTGACAATGTACTTGCCCTTTATTTATGAAGAAAATGACACGAATAATGTGCAAGGGAGGATAAGATGCAATGCTCCACCAGAAAAGATACAGAATAGGATAGAACTCATAGGAGAAACAACATCATACCTGAAAACGCTCTGCACCAAGGTAACTTTGTAGCATACGAATAACAGAAGCACCCTTGTCATAGCTTATGGAATCAAAAATTGCATCAATTTCACTGGCATGGTTTACCTCAACCTGAACAAACAGGACAAATGGACATGCTAATGTTGTGAAATCAGAAACACTACGGAATGCTGAAATTGACAATATATTGGCACATTGCTGAAGTTCTCTAAAAGTATAATGTAAGACTCTATAGCGGAGGTGTCAGCTCCTCCAGAGCTGGAGACACCCAAAGCCAACAGGAAGCAAAAAATCCATCATGGTAGATGGGACATGAGGTGGTTGGTAAGGAGACAGCAGAGGAGACTGGCAGCACTGCCAGAGATGGGAATGGTACAACTGGAGAAGATGGCAGTAGTGAAGAGATGAGAAAGGCAGCTGGGGTTTCGTCTTATGCCCTCAGATCATCTTAAAAAGGCAAAGAGATGTACCTACATCTGCAAACATTCCATTGCTATCAGGTATGTGTACATGACTAAACGAGAATCATGCCTGTTGGAGACTACATAAGCTATACAGCCCAAGTTACCACGCATATGCATGCTGCATTTAAGACGAATAGTTCAAATAAAAGTTCATCTAAATTTCCGAACATTGATTGAACCGTAATAACATCAAGGGCAGCAATGATTCAATCACTGTACATGCCATGTGTGTCTGATTCTATTTAAGTTAAATGTATCTTATTGTCTATATTCCATATCGCCAGCGAAATGTTTTGCCACAACAGTTGTAGAACTACCAGAAATACTTTTACACAAAATATAATGCAGAAAAATGAAAAGCAACCAATTCCATCAACAGGAACTGGGCCTATAATGAAGAATAACTCTTCATTAAAAAATGAAGAATACCTCGATAGGATGAGACTCTGCAAGTGCATCCAATTTGAGGCCAGAGGTCGTCTCATCAAGGAATTGTGTCCAGTTATTCCATTCAGGAAATAAAGATTCTACTGCTAAATAGCTTACCTGTTGAAACACAGGATTTACAAAAAGGAATTAGCGCTACACAGAAATAGGCTATAAATTGCTCAAAAATGGTGGAAGGATTGATTACCCAGGAAGCAAAACCCTCGTTTAGCCACAAGTGAGTCCACCATTCCATGGTCACAAGATTACCAAACCATTGGTGCGCCAACTCATGTGCAACAGTTATTGCTACCTAAGTAGAGAAGATATCAAGGGGAAAAGAGGAGATATACTTGGTTATAATTGTAGCAAAGCAATCTAGGCAACAGTCATCAATTATTAGCCAATGAAATAAATGGATTTGATTTAAATATATCTATAACCTGTTGCTTGTTGGATGCTGATGATAGTAGCTCATCATACAGCAAAGCTGTATCTCGGTAAGTGACTAACCCATAGTTCTCCATGGCCCCAGCAGAAAAATCCGGGATAGCAATCATATCCAACTTAGGTAGTGGATAAGGAGTGGCAAAATAACTAGGAAAGAAAATGCCATTAGTAATCCTGATCCCAGTGTACATCTATTAATAACTCGAATTATCGAAAAAATCTTCAGCCCCATTTGGCCTCACTATTTGTAAATACATTTTAGAATCAAAACTAGACTCAGACTTACTCCTTATATAAATCCAGCGACTTTACAGCAACATCTAGTGCAAACTTTCCTTGATGAGTCTTGCCAACTTGAGTATAGACACGAACTTTGGTTCCTAATTAAATAAATAAATTGAAATGGAATTAGGAAAAGAACAATAGAAAAGCATTTTGAAACAAATGGTCAAAATAATGGACAGTGAAAACTGATCTTGTACCCTCTGATGTCGAACTCTCTATGTAATCAAAGATGCCAACAACTATAGCCACAAGATAGGTTGACATTAGTGGAGATTCCTCATAATAAACGGTCTTGATAGATCCACTGACAGTCTCCTTAGCCACTGGCATGTTGGACAATGCTACCAGGTCAGATGGAACTTCTAGTGTTAGCTTGAACTTAGCCTGAAAATAAAATATATATAAAGATAATAAGTTATTTTAGATAGTGAATCATACGTTTTAAATTCTAAAACGATGTAGAGGATGTTTTAGCCTGTATGAAGACTCAATGAAAAATAATTTCACTTGTTTATTCTCATATTTGGGAATATATCAAAACATTGTTCAGAAAATAAAGAACATGTTAATCACCTTAAATGCAGGATCATCCCAACATGGAAAGCACCTCCGCGCATCAGCGGCTTCAAACTGTGTAACCGCCATATTTCTTGACTCTCCATTGTACAAATATTTGCTGCAAGGAAATGCCACCAGAAAATAATAAAAGGAGAGATCACTTCATACATAAAAAACATTAATCTCGAGAAAATTTGGAAGTAGTGAAGTACATCATTCGACAACCACTAATATATCAAAATATCCCAAAATTACAATATTGCTTTTTAAAAATCCACGGATAAAGGTTCCAGAAACAGTACGAACTTATGGTCTCTCTCCAAGCACATTAGTCAGAACGGCATGGTTATTATGCACAGATTTACTGCATCCTGCATTCCTGCTGGTGCTAGTTAACTTCAACACTAAATATGTCAATAATATAATACCTGACTCAGCCATGTTATGGAAAGATACAAGTTAATTTATGTGAGTTATCTAGTCGGTTAGTATTACGTAAGGTTAGAGAGTACTAGTCAGTTGTCTATTTCCAAGTTTACAAGTTATCTAGTCAGAAGGGAATCAATTAAGATGAATTCAACCAAACGTTTTTGTGCGATGGTTTGATCAGAGCTTCTTCTAAACAGGAGATGCCTGATGATCAGATGATGATCTACCTTGGGCATTGACTAGAGCACCTAGTCTACAGGTGAAGCCAAGAATTATACAACAATCTTCCCTATGTTACCTCCTTTTATCCACTGTCTGCATTGCCTGTTAACCATCATCACAGGCTCCCCTTCCCTCCATCACCAACACCACCAGGGGTAGAGCATGGAGAAGGAAGTGAGAGAGAGAGACAGCAAAGAGGCGCAAGAAAAGGGGATCATGAGCTGGACTGCTGGAGCCAGTGGCAGGGAGGCGGAGGAAGGACTGCTGGACTGCAAAGAGGAGAAGGCGACCAACACTCCCATAGATAGTAAGGATGGCAGCAGATAGGAGTTGCAAGGACCAGTGCTGGCTAAGGATCCAGCACACGGTGGATCCAATGGCCATGGAACTTGAAAACAGTGAAAGGTGAAATGGAGCAGAGTGGCAACAAGAATCCCTGGCAAGCTACACCAGCCAGAAAGGTAGGTGCAGAATAGGTCCTGGAGCACTGTGTGTGATTGCTGGTATGGTGACTAGCAGATGGTACAGATGACATATTGGGCAGGGAATGAGGATCAGCATCCTGGCTAAAATTCTTGTGACAGTTTTCTGGATAACAAAAAAAAAAATTCTTGAACGAATAAAGACCAATTTCAAGTTAACACAAAACCAATGGTAGTTGGTAGAAGTAGAATCATGATCGGACTACCAGATCAAGACTGTGACACTACAGATTCTAAGATATCAGTCACTGCTCTGTAACTACCTCACATTTTTCGCATAATATGCATGGCAACAAGAACACATCAAGATGTCCCTGGTGTAGTGGTGTACACAATTGGCGTGCTAGTGAAGCAACTGTATCGGTTGGTCCCAAACACGAATTTGTCACCACTGAAACTAACAATCGGGAGTACATACCAACTAGGAATAATTGGAGTCTAGCATGCACAAGAAACTAGTACAGTAAGAGGCAGCGTACCTCCGGTAGAATCCCCTCATCTGATCGTTGAGCGTCCCGGTGAAGTCCATGGTGAGCACGCCCTCGCCGAGGGGCAGGTCCCGGTCGAAGCCGATGACCAGGATCTCATCCTCCTCGAACTGTGCCACATCTGTCGGCGCCAAATCCTGCAACAACAACAACAACAAAAAGTCAGTAAGATCAGAAGAGACTCGATCGAAAGAAGATGGGGGCCGCGAGCGCTCGCCTGGAAGCGGATGGAGGCGCGATCGACATCGAGCTCGGCAGCGTTGAGGACGAGGAAGCGGGTGGGCGCGGACACGGCGACGGCGATGGCCGCGGCGCCCGTGAAGGTGCATGCGGCGAGGTCCGGGCGGAGGCGGAGGTCGTAGCGGAGCGGGGCCGCGAAGTGTGGGAGGCGCGCCTGGCCCCGGAACTGGTCCGGCGAGGCCGCCATTGCCGCTGGTGGTGAGGAAGGGCAACCTCGCGGAGGCGGAGGAGCGGGCGGCGCGCGGCGGTGGAGGAGGTGGACTGGTGGGACGAGAGAAGTGCGGAAACGGCGACGGCACGGCAGGCAGGGGACCACTGTAACTCTGTGAGTCGGCTTTGTTTACCAGAGTGGACAGAGCTGGGCTGGGTTTGCTTCCGGGCCAGGCTTTCTCGGCTCATTTAGACCTCGTTCGTTTTGGTCCGGAACGGTCCAGAACGCGGCCTGATCCGCCCGGCAATCATCTTTGGCGTCGGCAATGAGCAGTTATCTCTCTAAATCTGAACCCAAAAACCAGCATCAGCAGCATACTTACTTCCACTAGTATAATGCCCGTGCTAACGCAACGGATCTAGTCACAGCAATGGCTTGCATTCTGAGTAACTTGTAAGCATCCATTGCTGCTTGCATACAATTTCTGTTGCTTAAGAAAGCAGAAGCATAATTACAAACAGATGAAAATAAGTCAATATCTAATTCCCAACCTTACAAATGAAATCCAGCACACCATGTTCACCGTGTCCTTTGAAGTGTGCATGAATCAACTTCCTACAGTTAAAGAAATTGGGCCTTATTTTTTTCTGAACAAGATCATAAAATATTTGGTCAGCCATGTCAACTTTTCCTCCATTACACAGTGCTTTAGTCAGACACTCATGAACAACTGCAGTGGAGAATCCTGAATCTTTCCTGTATTCATCAAACAACTCCAGTGCCTTGTCAACTTCCTCAGCTTTACACAGTTTGTCTATGATTGTATGGTAGGTGATAGTATTAGGTCTTAAGCCCATCTCAGGCATTTTATGAAACAGGCTCCAGGCATCATTCACCTTGTTAATCATAAACGATGCTTTGATAAGAACATTGCATGTGACAACATCCATAGAAATACCACTACCAGCCTATCCTTTATTGCCATAACACCGGTTATGTGACCTCTTTTGATGTAACCATGTAACAGTGTGCTATATTTGAAATTATCAGCAGCAACACCTTCAGAAATTTCAAGAGCCTTTTCAGTGTGACCAGCTTTACACAGACCATTTATTATCGCGTTGTATGTTTTGATGCTAGCCTTTATTCCCTTATTCTCCATCTCCGTGAGCAACGAGAAAGCCATGTCTAAATCTTCCATTTTGCACAAACTGTCAATCAAAATCGAATATACATACTCGTCCACCACCACGCCTGTTTGTTCCAGTTTCCTCACGATAGAGAAAGCATCTTCCAACCTGTCTCTCTTACAGAAGCCACCAACCAGTGATGTATAAGTAATCAAATTTGGCTTAGCATCCACTCGCTCCATCTCATCCAAGAACCCCATTACTTTCTCCACACTACCTTCTCTGCAGAGTCCATCAATAACAGTAGTATAGTTAGTCACATCAGCTTCGATTCCCTTCTCTAGCATGGATCGATGCTCCCGAAGACCTTCCATCAAAAACCCACGACTCATGTATCCATGAACCATGCTGCCGTAAAACACAGCATCAGCATTCATGCCTTTACACTCCATCTCCCGCATAAGCTCCGCCATCTCACCAGTTCTCCCCTCCAACCCAAGAGCATGGACAACTGATGTCAGTGTCACAAGGCCCGGATCAAATCCACTGAACTGACTCTTCACCTTCTCATAGAAATCCAGCCCTGCTCCGGCCTTCCCAGTTCTGGATAACCCAGAAACGATCGAGCTGCAAACGCGATCCTCTACCTGACACCCCCTCCTGGTCATTAAGTCGAACACCCTAAGTGCGCAATCCACCTCCCCGTGGGCACACAGCAACACCACCATCTCGCGGTACGTGGAAGGCGACAGCACCATGCCGTGGTCTTCGATGGCAGCGGAGAGTAGCTCCAGTGCGTGGCGCAGGTCGCCGCCCCCGGCGCAGGCCCGGCGGAGCAGTGCATCCTAGAGGCGGCGACTGGCGGTGCGGGAGGCAAGTGCGAGGCTCTGTGCGGCGTCACGCGGCCGCGCGGAGTCGAGCAAGGCGGAGGCGGCAAGGAGGTGCGTGCGCGGAGTAGGGGCGATGGCGTTGGCAAGCGCCTGGGAGGCGAGCGCGGCGAGGAGGCGGTGCCTGCAGCGGCGGAGGAGCACTGTCAGGAGGCGGTCGACGTGTCTCGCGGTGACCGCGCGGCCGAGCTTGATGAGTGAGGGGAACGGCGGTGGAGGGGGAGGGGGCTCGCCGTTGCCACCGGGGAGGGACATGGCCGCTGGCCAGCGGGGCGGGGGTGTGGAACTTTCGAAACGCCGGTGCTGAAATGCTGTTTTTTCCCCCTAACGCCGGTGCTGAAATCCCGCGTGGGTCCGTAGGAGGGCGATGGAGGACAGACACATTAAACATGAGCCGTCGGATTTGGATGAGTAATGAGAGAGAATGGCTAAGAGATAATCTGGTGCATCCGTTTTGATGGTGTTATATTTTTTGGGTGCATTCATGGGTGTGGATGTAGCATAGGTCATGACTGTAGAGCAGGCATTTGTTGTGTGGCTATAGATTTAGGTAGGGTAGATTTGAGCTTTTTCTCTGCCTTGGCAGTTGCCGCATAGACGATCTCTGCGTCTCCAGGCCTTCACCCAGCAAACATCAGCGGGATTTTCTATATAGACGAATCAGGCAGTCGGTAGTTAGTATCCGGGAATCAATGTATAATAATAACTGAACATTATTCAGTAAAGACATGCATGCATGATGGTTTATATAAATAAACTTTTTACCAAGCACTTTGAGAATCCGTCGCTCGGTTATATTGTATCTATTTTCTACTCCTACCTTACTAGCTTGTTTTCCCAAGCACTTTGTAGAGCCAGAGCTCGCTGTCATTTTTAAATTTCAGTGCACTGGGGAGATCAGTTCATGTGGCAATTATCAACTATTTCAGCGTTGGTTGTCCATACCTATCTCTGCACGGTGATGGAGTAATCAACTCTGATTGAACCTCCGCCTTCTTGGATCCGGTACCAACTCTAGAAGGTACTCCAGAAGCTTCTATATGACTATAAGTTTATATATGCTTCTATATGACTATCATCTTTATTAAAGCTTCTATATGACATGGTCAATAATATTTAGCTTCTATATGACAAGGTTAATATTATTTAGCATCTATATGACTCAGTTTCTTTTTCGGGAACTGAGTGATCCTTCTATTTAAAAAAAAGATTCGGGAATAAACTCATCCATTATTTAATCCATGGCCCAACCAGATGATCATTTGTTTGAGTTTTTTTATTCAACTTTTTGTTTGGTGGGTAAGAATTAGGTTCAGGTCTGCAGGCTATGTTCTATGTCTTGCAGATAAAATTTCCAGTTTATGTGTTGGCTGCTTTCTTAGTTTCTTGCAGACTAAATTAAGCTTCTTCTTTGTTTTAAAGGCTTATGAGTTGTTATTATCCTTTGTTTTTAAGAAGAAAGGTATGACCTCTTTAGCTTTGCAATTCATTTGTTAGGTTCACTAGGGTCTGCAGCTTGATCATTTGTTTTTGTACCTTTAGTTTTCTGAAGCTACACAATAGTGTTGCTGCTCTGGTTCAAAACACGCTGCATTAGACATTTGGTAATTATGTTGTCATTTTTCAGCGAACCATATATATAAACTTAGGCCAAGTTATAAAGAATCGTGTTTATGAACACCCTATGGCTGACAATGAAAGGATCAAGATGCCCAAGAGGGGGGGTGAATTAGGCTAATTCTAAATTTTCTTGCAATAATTAAATCCTACGGTTAGCCCAATTAATCCCTTGTGCCTAGAAAAATGTTTCTATTAATCTAACGCACAAAGGACTTGCAACCTATGTTCCAAACTTACTCTAGCATGGCAATTCTATGAATGTAAAAACAAGTATTGAATTGCTCAAAGTAAATAGAGAGAGAGGAACGCGGCGATGTTTTGCCAAGGTATCGGAGAGTCGCCACTCCCCACTAGTCCTTGTTGGAGCACCCGTACAAGGGTGTAGCTCCCCCTTGATCCGCGCAAGGATCAAGTGCTCTCTATGGGTTGATTCTTCGACACTCCGTCGCGGTGAATCACCCACAACCGCTCACAACTTGAGTTGGGTCACCCACAAGCTCTGCCGGGTGATCACCAAGCTTCCAATCACCACCAAGCCATCTAGGTGATGGCGATCACCAAGCGTAACAAGCACGAACTCTCACTTGACCACACGAAGCCTAATGAGAACGGTGGATGCACACTTTGCTACTCTTGATTCACTAATGAGGCTACTCTCTTGGATTCTTAAATCACAATCACCTCACTAGGACCTTGCTCTTCTTGGCACTCATAAACATGTTTCTCAGCTGTTGGAATGAGCAAAAGTGACTCCACACACGAGTGGAGCTTCTATTTATAACAAGGGCTGAAAAACGAACCGTTATGTGCCTCTGCGGGGTGACCGGACGCTCCGGTCAGTTCAATCCGCACACTAGTGATTAAGTGTTGATCGGACGCTGGCAGCGTCCGATCATCCCTGACCGGACGCGTCCGGACGCATTTAACCCTCACTAGAACCTTACTGTACTCGACCGGACGCTGAACCCCCAAGGTCCGGTTAGTACTGACCGGACGCGTCCGGTCACAGATATTCTCTTCTGGAACCTTACTGGAGTCGACCGGACGCTGGCCCTCAGCGTCCGATCACTCGACCACTCAGCGTTTGGTCACGCAAGACGCAATCTCCTTGATCAAATGAACTGACCGGACCCTGCAGCCAGCGTCCGGTCAGCATTTGACCCTCCATTCACTTCCAACTCTCGATCATATGTGAATGAAGTTTGCTCCATAGGATCATAGGGCTGTTGTGGAGCTACCTAGTGCTAGTTTAACAAGTGTGCACCACACCTAACTCACTAGACTCATCTAGGTCAAGCTACCCGTCCATACCCCCCTTAATAGTACGACCAAAGGAAAAACAAAGCCCTAAACTACTCTAAGTGTCTCTCCAACTCCAATCGACACTTAGAACTAGTCATCCTTAACCTTGTCGTTCGTCCTTTGAAAATCGAAATGATTTCCATCGTAGGGGCATGACCACCTTGATTGCCCAATTGATCTCCATTACTATGACCTAACTTAATTGCCTCTGCAAAACACACGTTAGTCACAGTAATCACGTATTGTCATTAATCACCAAAACCCAACAAGGGGCCTAGATGCTTTTAATCTCCCCCTTTTTAGTGATTGATGACAATACCACCTCGAGTATGTGAAAGAGTGAGGTTTTTGACATGCTTGGTTCATATAAGCTTTTGTCAATAAGAACAAAATAGTTAGGCAAGCTTATATGACCCAAGCCAACACGATGTACTCAAAAGATATGAAATAAGCAAGAGTACAAGTGGTGAAGCTCATTTGCATCGGAGTATAAATGCGGAAGCAAGGCAAATGAGCATAACACAAGTGATATGACATATAAATAGTTATGAAGTAGAGAGCACACATGTCATATATCACAATCACATAGATATCACTATCACATAGATATAGTTTAATGCATGAAGGTAAACACACGAATGCATAATAGTAATAGTGTATCACACAAATAAAACTCCAAATGTATATAATAGACTAATAGCTAACTAGGCTCCCCCTAAAAGTCGCTCCCCCTGAGTCTACATACTCGAACCCTCTCCCCCTTTGGCGTCAAACACCAAAACCTAAGGGTCGGTCGGCGGGGCTGCAGCGGATGAGCTAGGCACTGAGGTACGAGGAGCAAGCTAGAACTAGGCGCCATCATCATCTGACCCTGAGCTCTGTACTGACTGACCCTCTATGGCTGGAAGCATCGCTGAAGCGGTCTGGGTCTGAGCTGGGGCAGGTGCAACCTGTGATGCTGCTGGTATGTCTGTCGTAGGATCTGAAGATGCGACAGAAGAAGGGAGCCTCTGAGTAGTGATGGCGACAGGAGCTGCTGTATAAGGACCTGGGGCATGCATATGTGGCGGTGTAGGCATCCCTGTCAACTCGCTAAAAGATGCTCCAAGACTCCTGTAGACTGACGTGTCAGGCACAAATAGCGAGGATGACTGATCCGGTATGAAGCCCATCTGAAGTGGTGTGAAATGTGGGGCTGCCACTAGCGAGGATAACCACTGAGACACCTGTACTGTTGAAGGGTCGAGATGGCGGACTAGAGGGGGGGTGAATAGTCTTTTCTAAAATTAATTGCGTCGGCTAACCGAAACAACTGCGGAATTATAACTATCGGTCTAGCCAAGACTACACCCCTCTATCTATATTCTCTAGCACCTTTCAAAGATAATAATCAAGCAACAAAGGTGCCGGGCTAGCTAGAGCACAAAGCCAACTAAGCTCACTAGCAATGCTCAATAACAAGGCAACCAATGCCGAATTAGAGAGCGCAAATACTTAGCTACACAAACTAAGCAATGTGACTAACAAGGTTACACAGACCAAATTAGCCACGCAAGGGAGCTACTTCTATGCTACACAAGCAAGAAGATAATTAGCAAGCTACACAAGCTAACTAATTACTAAAGCAACAACACAAGCTCAATGTATATGAAAGTAATTGCAAGCTTGTGTAACGGGGATGCAAACCAACGGGAAGAACAAGGTTGACACGATGATTTTTCTCCCAAGGTTCACGTGTTTGCCAACACGCTAGTCCCCGTTGTGTCGACCGCTCACTTGGTGGTTCGTCGGCTAATTAGCATCACCCGCTAAGCCCGCACGTCGGGCGCCGCAAGAACCTACTCCTTGAGTGAGGGTAGCTCAATGACATGCTTTACTAAAGTTGCTCTTCGCGACTCCCGCGGGGCGAGCACAATGCCCCTCACAAGCTCTTCTCCAGAGCGCCGCATAAGCTTCTTGCGGGCTTCGACGGAGACCACCACCAAGCAATCTAGGAGGTGGCAACCTCCAAGAGTAACAAGCACCACTGGCTTGCAACTCGATCACCTAGTGCCACTCGATGCAACCTCACGATGCAATCGTACTAGAATCGCTCACTCACACAATCGGATGATCACTATCAAGTATGTGTGAGATGGAGGGCTCCTAAGCACTCTCAAGCATGGACACAAAGTCCCCCAAGGTGCTCAGCACCAGCCATGGCCGAAGGCCACTTCTATTTATAGCCCCAAGGGCTAAACTAGCTGTTACCCCTTCACTGGGCAACTGTCGGGTCGACCGGACGCTCCGGTCGTGTTGACCGGACGCTGGACCTCAGCGTCCGGTCACCCGTAGACGGCCACGTGTCCCGATTCCAACGGTCACTTGACCTGACCGGACGCACCAGCAAACTGACCGGACACTGAAGCCCCAGCGTCCGGTCGTTTCCAGTAAGCTCCCTGAGGCGTATTTCTTCGACCGGACCCAGACCAGCGTCCGGTGCAATACCCTAGGTACTGTGCCGACCGACCAGTTCGACCGAACGCACGCTGCCAGCATCCGATGCTTTCAGACCCAGCGTCTAGTCACTGCGTGACCAGAGTCCGGTCCACTCTATGGGACCTTTCTCATCTCCGTTTCTTCACCAAGTTGATCCACATGAACTCCAACTCCATCTCCTTTGTAAATGTGCCAACACCACTAAGTGTACACCACCATGTGTATGTGTGTTAGCTTTTCACAATCATTTCCCAAGGGATGTTAGCCACTCAACTTGCCACGCCACTCGATCCTAGCGACGATGCAAATCTAGATCACTCGAGTGGCACTAGATGACCGATATGCAAACAAGTTTGCTCCTCTTGATAGTACGGCCATCTATCCTAAACCCGGTTATAAACTTCTCTACACACCTATGACCGGTGAAATGAAATGCCCTAGGTTATACCTTTGCCTTGCGCATTCCATTCCATTTCCTCCAACGTCGATGCAACACATGCACCAACACGATCAACAATGATATGATTCACTTCATATCATCACATGATCATATTGGTTCATCGATCTTGACTTTACTTGCTCTTCACCGTTGCCATCGTCCATCGGCGCCAAGTCTTGCTCAAGCTTCACCGCCACGTGGTCCATCACTCCAAAGCCTTTGACTTGCCCTTCACGCTTGCAAATGGTCCATCAAGCCAAGTCTTGTCTTGATCTTCTCCACCTTGATCACATGACTCAATGTCATGTCTCATGTGCATTGAGCTCCTTCATCTTCACATGTGTGAGCTTTGCAACATCTTCAAGCCATTTTCACCTTCATGGCATATGTTGCTCACACACATGTACCAGTGGACTAATCACCTGTGTATCTCACATAAGCACAATTAGTCCACCTAAGTTGTCACTCAATTACCAAAACCAAACAAGGACCTTTCAACTGTGGGAGAAGCAAACAGAGCTGGAGGCGGTCCCTAACTCTGAGGCCCACTGGGCTGTACTGCTGGAGTCATCATAGTGGTAGTAGGCTGACCAATCTAGGGCAAAAGCTATGGCTATGGGGCCCCAATGGCTATCACTACATGCTACATGAATCCCAAAAGCTGTTGCTGCATGAGTAACTGCTGCTGATGCATCTGCTACTGCTACTGCTGGAGGACCTGCTACTGTCGCTGGAACTCGTCCTGACGAGCCTGAAACTATGCAAAGTTGGCAGCGGTCTCCTGAGCCTGTCTAGCCTGATCCTGCTGCATCCGCTCAAGGATAACAATCAAAGCGGGGTCCGTCTATGGTGCAGGTGGAGCAGAGCTAGAACTGCCAGCCTCTACATCATGTCTACGTGGAGGCATCTGAGGAATAGGTAGGTAGTCGTCATCCGAACTGTCACTAGACTCGCTCCTCTCCTCCTGAGCCTTAAGCTGCTCCTCCTCAGTAGCTGCTATGTTCCTGATAATCTCGTCCTACTGAGCTGTAGACTCTAGTATATCTGGATGATGATGAGGCTGACTGGGTGCCTGTGGCGTGCTATGCCTGATCCTTTGTGCCATGTTATAAGCAGGAAACTCGGTGGTGGCACCTCTATACTTTGCAACCATCTCTGGTGACCTAACTGTCACTGCCTTGAGGATAATGAAAGTGATCTAGTGAGCATATGGTAGCTGCCTATGACCCTTGAAGCCCTCAGCTATCGTGTCCTCCATCTTAGACAGAAGAAGATCCCAAATATCAAACACTATCTGCTGCATCAGGGCATTGAGGAGCCATAGCTGGATACGAGTCAAGCCCTCTCTATATCCCATCCTAGGAAGTAGTGTCCTCCTCATAATAGCCTCTAGGACTCGAGCAGTCGGAGTAAGGTCACTGGGGTTCCTACGTGAGCCCTCACCAAAAGGCTCCTTGAAGCAGTGGTGAACCAAGTCTGTAGGGGGCACATTGCCACCATGAGGATGCCTAGGAGGCTCTATCTATCCATAACAGACCTCATGTAACCTGACGGGCTTCTCCTGTAGCCTCAGTATCTCCCTGACCCTCTGACTTGTCAGTCGGTAGTCTCTGCCACTGAATGCAAAGTGAATATATCTATGGTGCGGGTCAATATAGAGAGAAGTATAGAACTGATGAACCCAAGATGGAACATATAATCCTGTCCATCCTATCAAATCTGTCAACCCCGGCAGATATGCAAGGTAGGGGTGAATGTGCTCTCCTACTGCTGCGACTATAGCCTCAATGCTGCATACCCGCTGAGATATGAAAACTGCTCTACTGTTCAGATATGCATTGTAGAAGTCTTCCTGGAGCAGTGTGTAGAATTCCTCAGATGCTCTCTCATCCCTCCTGGGTGGAAACCACACCTCGAAGTCCACGAACCTCAGCTGCTGCACCTGCTTGGCCGTGGCAGCCCTCAGGTCAAGATGGGTCACTAGAGGCGGACCCTATGGTCGAGGCGGTGGACGAGAACCCCTGCGCTGAGTGGCTGGCCTCGGTGAGACTGGAACACGGGTACGACCAGAGCGGTGTAGCTGTGGCTAGGGTGCTTGCTCGGTCTCCTCAGCCTCCTTGGCCTGCTGGCCCTCCTGAGTCTACTCTGTCAGCTCTGCTGGTGGGGGCTACTGCTGTGGCTCCTGCTGTGACTCCCCCTGAGGCTGAGGATCCACAATGGGAAGATGTCGTCCTGCCATCATGATAGTCCCAGGTGGACTACCATGAAGACGCTCAATACGCTCAAGTCTGCCATGCGCCTCTGGTGATAGATGATCTGCAATAACAACTCTGCTACGAGCGCCTCCTCTCTCAGCACGCTTTGCGGCCTCTACAACTGCTGTTGCTCTAGCTGTCTCTGCATCTGGATATTTGCGCTTCCAAGTTGCTAGCTTCTTCGTCACCTTGCCTTTAGGATCTGCAGGCTGGTGAGGCAGGGGCCTCCGAACATCATCTCCTAGACCACCACCAACATTCTTGGTGTGAGCCATCCGATCTGACTAGAACCACTGCCGCTGACAAGATCAACTGTCCACTGACACTTTTGAGGCTTGGCCTCGATCCGTACTCGCGAGCTTGGCTCTGAGTTAACTATCGACTGCCACTGACACCTCAATGGCACCGACTACTGCACGATGGAATAGATAGATATACGAATAAATACAATATTTCTAATAGAAGCGAAAACCTAATAGAGCAAGCAATGTAGGTACAAAATTGAAGCGACTGGCTTGCTACCTAATGAACCGTCGATCCGAAAAGAAGAGAAGCGACTCACGGGGAACCATCGAATAGACTAGGGTTGGGGTCCTGACTCGACGAAGATCGGCGATGCAATGTGAGTCGACAGCGAGGATTTGCAGTGGATGCACTGGCGCGGAGCTATGGCGCTGCCCTAGGGTTCGGGCAATGCTAGAGCAGGGGCACGGTGGAGGGCAGCACTGGTGAGGAGCTTGGCACGGTGAGGCAGTTTGCTATGGTGGCGGTGGCGCGCGAGCTGGCGACTGAGGCACGGCGCGTGCAGTGGTGCTTGGGCGGAGCTAGCGGCGGCGCTAGGCACGGGAGGTGGCGATGCGGCGCTTGCTGCGTGGCGGCTGGCAGTGGGGGCTTGCGGTGGTGCTGGCATGGTGAGCACATGGCTGGAGACGGTGGCCCGGGCATAGGAGGCGGCGGCTGCGGCGGCTCTCGATAGCTAGGGCACGGCGGATGCGGGACAAGATAGACGACGCGCGATTAAATAGGGTGGTCTCCCAAGTCAGAAAAGGAAACGGAGATAAGAATCTTGATGCCGCACGAAATCTACTAACCAGATGCTCTGGTGGTAGCGACCGGACGCTACCACCCAGCATCCGGTCGATTCCAGAGAGATTCAAATCCTCTAGAATCGCGACCGGACGCGTCCGGTGGACACCGACCGGACGCAGCCAGAGTCCGATCAACTTAGCCTTCGTCTTCTTCACATGACCGGACGCTGAGATGACTTCTGACCGGATGCTGAAGGACAGAGTCCGATCACTCCTTTGCAGCGAGTTCACCTCCTGTGAACTGACCGGACACTGGACATCAGAGTCTGATGCAGCATCCGGTCACTCTTTTCCAGCAAATCTTCAATGTTCCTTCGCGCTGCCTGTTCCCAATCAAGTCCCAACTTGAATAAGACTCAAATAAACACCAATTGGGACTGATATGAGTGACCTCTCTCAAACCCTCATATTTTTCAAAATATTTTGCATGAGGCTATAATTCTTTTTAAGAAAATAGGCAATAAGAGGGCAAATGGAACAAAATGACAAAACAACATTCATGCATATGCAATACTTGTAAGTAAATCTAGTTGCTTGTCAAGTTTGATCCAAGGTTAAGCTTCTTCACACGCTTTTTGGCGGTTATCTTAACCATGTTAGACAAGCCCTATATGCATTATAAAGCATCAAACATGTTGTATATTACAATGTAATGCAAGGGACAACACAAGCTCATCTTTTAGTGAAGTTACTAAAATCAAGTACATTGAGCTCATTCCGCAATCTACAAAATGTAGCCTCATCTAGCGGTTTAGTGAAGATATCTGCTAATTAATCTTTGGTTCTTACACCTTCTAGTGATATATCATTTTTAGCAACATGATCTCTTAGAAAGTGATGGCGGATATCTATGTGCTTGGTGTGAGAGTGTTGAACCGGATTATTTGCAAGTTTTACCGCACTTTCATTGTCGCACAAAAGAGGTACCTTTTCTAGAACTACACCATAGTCTAGCAAAGTTTGTTTCATGTATAATATTTGTGCACAACAAGCACCCGCGGCAATGTATTCCGCTTTGGCGGTGGACAAAGCCACACTATTTTGTTTCTTGGAGGACCAAGACACAAGTGATCTACCAAGCAAATGGCACCCTCCGGATGTGCTTTTTCTATCAACTTTGCAACCAGCATAATCCGAATCGGAATAGCCAACTAATTCAAATATAGCTCCTTTGGGATACCATAGGCCAATGCTTGGTATGTGCTTAAGATACCTAAGGATTCTTTTTATGGCAATTAAATGTGTTTCCTTAGGATTAGCTTGAAATCTAGCACACATACACACACTAAACATGATGTCGGGCCTAGATGCGGTTAAATATAACAAGCTACCAATCATGGAACGGTAGAGAGTTTGATCAACCGGGTTACCTCCCTCATCTAGGTCAAGATGTCCATTGGTAGGCATTGGTGTCTTGATTGTGTCTTGATTGGCTTACATTCATCCATCTTGAATCTCTTGAGAAGATCTTTTGTGTATTTCTCTTGAGAGATGAAGATGCCTTCTTTCATTTGTTTGACTTGAAAACCAAGAAAGAATGTAAGCTCACTAATCATTGACATCTCGAACTCCTTTGACATCAATTCACCAAATTCTTTGCATGAGTCTTCATTTGATGATCCAAAGATGATATCATCAACATATACTTGACAAATGAAGATATGCCCATCAAGCTTCTTGGTGAATAGTGTGGTGTCGACCTTCCCAATGGTGAAGCCCTTCTCAATGAGGAAGTCCCGAAGGCGCTCATACCAAGCTCTTGGGGCTTGCTTAAGCCCATATAGTGCCTTGGACAACCTATAAACATGATTAGGATATCTAGGGTCTTCAAACCCGGGAGGTTGATCAACATAGACTAGTTCATTAATAAAGCCATTTAAAAATGCACTTTTCACATCCATTTGATATAGTTTCATTTCATGATGTGATGCATATGCAAGTAGGATACGGATGGCTTCTAATCTTGCAACCGGTGCAAAGGTCTCTCCAAAATCCAAACCTTCAACTTGGGAGAACCCCTTTGCAACTAGTCTTGCCTTGTTCCTCACAACAACACCTTGATCATCTTGCTTGTTGCGGAACACCCACTTTGTTCCAATGACTCTTGCACCTTTTGATCGCTCTTCAAGAGTCCAAACTTCATTGCGAGTGAAGTTGTTCAACTCTTCATGCATGGCATTGATCCAATCTGGATCTTTAAGAGCTTCTTCTATCTTGGTAGGCTCATAGCAAGAGATAAAAGAGTGATGAACAATAAATGAAGCAAGTTTTTGAGATCGAGTCATTACACCCTTTGATGGACTCCCTATGATGAGATCTTGTGGATGATCTTGTAGGAGAGGTGTATTTCTTCTATTGACCACTTGAGGAGGAGGTTGTAGAGCATCAACATCTTGTGCTCGTACCACCATTTGCTCATGGGAGACATGAGTATCTTCATTTTCTACCCTCCCATCTTTTTCACCATCTTGTGGCACACTTGATGAAGAAGGTTGATCAATGACTTGTACATCATCTTCATCATCTTTTGGCTTGATATCTCCCACCAGAATATTCTTCATAGCCTCCCTCAATGGTTCATCACCTACATCATCAAGATTCTCATGTGCTCCTTGGAAGCCATTAGATTCATCAAATTCAACATCATATGTTTCTTCAACCAAGCCGGTGGCATGATTAAATACTCTATATGCTTTGGACTTTGATGAGTAACCAACAAGAAAACCAATATCACAACATCTTTGGAACTTCCCTAGGTGTTGCCTCTTTTTTGTAGATGTAGCATTTGCAACCAAACACCCTAAAGAAGGAGACGTCCGGCTTCTTCCTATTGAGCAACTCATAAGGTGTCTTGCCAAGAAACTTTTGAAGGAATAGGCGGTTGGATGCATAGCATGCGGTGTTGATTGCTTCCGCCCATAGAGCTTCGAGGGTGTTGTACTCATCAAGCATTGTTCTTGCAAGAGTGATCAATGTTCGGTTCTTCCTCTCAACTACACCATTTTGTTGGGGAGTGTATGTTGCAGAGACCTCATGTTTGATTCCAACTTCATCATAATAGGCTTCTATGTTTGTGTTGTCAAACTCTTTGCCATTATCACTTCTAATCTTCTTGAGCTTCACTTCAAATTCATTTTGAGCTCTCTTGGCAAACTTCTTGAAGCAAGATGCAACTTCGGATTTGTCATGAAGGAAGAATACCCATGTATACCTTGAATAGTCATCAATAATCACAAGACAATAAAGGTTTCCTCCCAAACTCTTATATGTTGTTGGTCCAAATAAATCCATGTGAAGAAGTTCTAGTACTCTTGTGGTTGACATAAAAGCTTTGGTTGGATGAGTATTTGCAACTTGCTTGCCGGCTTGACATGCACTACAAAGCTTGTCCTTTTCAAACTTCACATCCTTCAACCCTCTCACCAAATCATTCTTCATAAGCTTCTTGAGTGAGCTCATCCCAACATGAGCAAGTCTTCTATGCCATAGCCACCCAAGTGTTGTTTTGGTAAATAGGCAAGTCTTCAAATTTGCATCTTCGGAGGTGAAATCCACTAGATATAAGTTGTTGTATCTAAATCCATTGAATATCACTTGATTATCATATACCTTGGATACAACAACCTCCTTCTCGGTGAACAAGCATTTGAAGCCAAGATCACACAATTGTCCAACGGATAGCAAGTTGAAGCTCAATGAAGCAACATAAAGCACATTGGAGATGGAATGATCATTTGATATTGCCACTTTGCCCAATCCTTTAACCTTGCCCTTTGAGTTATCTCCAAATGTTATTCTCTCTTGTCCATCTACCTCTTCATCTGGTGAGGAGAACATATGAGGATCACCGGTCATATGTTGAGTGCAACCACTATCAATAACCCAATGACTTCCACCGGTTTTATAGTTCACCTACACACAAGAGATTCAAGCTTTAGGAACCCAAACTTGTTGAGGGCCCTCCACCTTCTCAACAAGTGACTTAGCCATCCAAATCTTCTTAGGCCTATTCTTGTTAGGGGGTCCTAAGAACATGACTTTCATCTTTCCACTAGAATCCTTTCTAAGCATGTAGTGAGCATTAAAGGCAAAGGGTCTAGCATGCTTGGGCAAGGGTTGTGGCGGTGGAGTTTGGCACTCATGAGCAAAGTGGCCTTCTTGTCCACACTCAAAACAACTTTTTGGCTTTGGCTTTGGCTTTGATTGTTGTTGTTGAACTTGAGCCTTCTTCTTCTCTACACTTGCCACATATCCAATGCCACTTCTATCCATCTTCATGATGGTGTTCATGAGTAGCTCACTTTGGAGATGCTTGCCTCTTGCAAACTTGCTCAATCCCATCTTGAGATGCTCTTTCTCCATCTTGAGCTTCTTGTTCTCTTCCTTGAGAACATCATTGTTCTTCTCTTCCTTGAGCTTCTTGTTCTCTTCTTTGAGCTTCTCATTCTCAAGGATCAACTCTTCATCATGATCAAGAGTTTCTAGCACAATGGTGTTGTGGCTTTTCATCTCTTCAAGATCTTTCATGAGCTTTTCATTTGCATTCTTGAGCTTGACATATTCATCATAGTCATTGCACTCAACCACTTTCTTGCCTTTGCCACTAGATCCTTGCTCAATGCTCTCATCAATTAAATCATCACATGATGTAGCTATATCAATCTTAACAACATGGTTAGTAGCATCATGTGGCTCATTTGGTAAAAATTCTTGAGCAATAACAAGAGTATCATAATTGATCTTTAGAGTTGTATATTCATCTTTTAGCTTGTTGTGGCTAGTGATGAGCTCATTGTGCACCCACTCAAGTTTATCATATTTATCTTTAAGCTCTTTCTTAGAAGATTTGAGCTCCTTGAGTTTGGATGATATAGCATCATTTGTTTCTTTAAGCTCAACATTAGCCTTTTCCAATGTATCGCATTTTGCTAGGAGTGAATCATTTTTAGCATCAAACTTTTCATTTTTAGCTCTACTCTTTCTAATGATCTTAGTGTATTGTCTTAGTATTTTGACAAGATCATCATGTGAAGGTGAATCATCATCATTGCTATCACTATCATCATCACTAGCTTGCTCATCATCACTACTATCATCATTATTAGTTACCTTGCGTTCACCCTTGGCCATAAGGCATAGGTGTGTAGAGGATGATGGCGATGGTGGCGGTGAAGATGAAAGATCAATAGCAATGGCGGCCACCTTCTCATTTTCACTATCATCATCGGATGATCCACTAGATGAATCAATGTCCGTGAGCTAATCACCGATGATGTAGGCCTTTCCACTCTTCTTCTTCTTGTGGAAGTCCCTCTTTTTGCTATTTCTCTTCTTGTATGGCTTGTTCTTCTTCTTCTCATCTTCATCTTCGTTACTTGAGTCATCTTTCTTGCCCTTGTTCTTGTTCTTGAACTTGTCTTTCTTGGGCTTGGTGCATTGATGTGCTAGATGACCAAGTTCACCACAATTGAAGCAATCCATTTCGGAGATTGGCTTTCTTCTAGAGCTTGTGAAGAACTTCTTCTTCTTGCCGTCGAACTTGATGCCACTCTTGTTTAGCTTCTTTAGCATTTTGGCGGCTTTCTTCACCATGAGAGCAAGATCTTCATCTTCATCTTCTTTATCACTTGAGCTCTCATACTCAAGTCTTGCTTCGCCCTTATCTTGGCTAGCTTTGAATACTAAGTCCTTCTCTTTCTTCTTGGTAGAGGATGAGCCATCTTGTGGCGTGATGTGCATGTACATCTCATGAGCATTGATCTTTCCCAAGATTTGTGTCGGTGTAGCGGTGGAAAGATCACCTTGGTGTAGCACGGTCACAATATGCCCATATTTGTCAATGGGGAGGACACTCAAGATCTTTCTCACAACATCGGATGGTGACATTTGAGTAAGTCCAAGCCCATTGACTTCCTCTACAAGAACATTCAAATGTGAATACATCTCATTAGCACATTCTTTGGGAAGCATCTCATGGAGCGCACAAACATCCAACCATAGTGCATGTGCGTCTTTGTGGTTCCTTACACGGTTGAACACATCTTTGCAAAGGCCTCTAAAGATGGTGTTTTGAGCCTTTGCATTCCACTTTTCATAATTAACCTCATCGCCTTGTAAGTGTGTAGCATCCCGAGGTTTTGGGAAGCCTTGTGAGGCGGCTCTAAGTATACCAACGTCTAGAGCTTCTAAGTATGCCTCCATGCGGATTTTCCAATATGGAAAGTCATCTCCCTCAAAGATAGGAGGAGGTCCATCCCCATGAGACATCTTGCTCTAAGCGATTAAGCTTAAAAATGTGAGCACGAGGCTCCGATACCAATTGAAAGGATCAAGATGCCCAAGAGGAGGGGTGAATTGGGCTAATTCTAAATTTTCTTGCAATAATTAAATCCTACGGTTAGCCCAATTAACCCCTTGTGCCTAGAAAAGTGTTTCTATTAATCTAACTCACAAAGGACTTGCAACCTATGTTTCAAACTTACTCTAGCATAGCAATTCTATGAATGTAAAAACAAGTATTGAATTGCTCAAAGTAAATGCTCAAAGTAAATAGAGAGAGAGGAACGCGGCGATGTTTTGCCGAGGTATCGGAGAGTCGCCACTCCCCACTAGTCCTCGTCGGAGCACCCACACAAGGGTGTAGCTCCCCCTTGATCTACGCAAGGATCAAGTGCTCTCTACGGGTTGATTCTTCAACACTCCATCGCGGTGAATCACCCACAACCGCTCACAACTTGAGTTGGGTCACCCACAAGCTCCGCCGGGTCATCACCAAGCTCCCAATCACCACCAAGCCATCTAGGTGATGGCGATCACCAAGATTAACAAGCATGAACTCTCACTTGACCATGTAAAGCCTAATGAGAACGGTGGATGCACACTTTGCTACTCTTGATTCACTAATGAGGCTACTCTCTTGGATTCTCAAATCACAATCACCTCACTAGGACTTTGCCCTTCTTGGCACTCACAAACATGTTTCTCAGCTGTTGGAATGAGCAAAAGTGACTCCACACACGAGTGGAGCTTCTATTTATAACAAGGGCTGAAAAACAAACCGTTATGTGCCTCTATGGGGTGACTGGACGCTCCGGTCATGTTGACCGGACGCTCCGGTCAGTTCAATCCGCACACTAGTGATTAAGTGTTGACCGGATGCTGGCAGCGTCTGATCATCACTGACCGGACGCGTTCGGTCACATTTAACCCTCACTGGAACCTTACTGTACTCGACCGGACGCTGAACCCCTAAGTGAAAGCTCTAGTTTGGTTTTTATTTAATTGATGAAACCCTAAGTGCTAACCTAGTTTATCAAAGTGATTATGAGATAGGTAGCACTACTCCAAGTGATGAAGCAATGTCGAAGATCATGACGATGGTGATGGCATGGTGATGATCAAATGCTTGAACTCGGAAAAGAAGAAAGAGAAAAACAAAAGGCTCAAGGCAAAGGTAAAATTGTAGGAGCCATTTTGTTTCTGTGATCAAGACACTTAGCGAGTGTGATCACATTTAGGATAGATAGCCGTACTATTAAGAGGAGTGAAACTCGTATCGAAATGCAGTTATCAAAGTGCCACTAGATGCTCTAATTCATTGCATATGCATTTAGGATCTAGTGGAGTACTAACACCCTTGAAAATGTTTGTGAAAATATGCTAACACATGTGCACAAGGTGATACACTTGGTGGTTGGCACACATGAGCAAGGGTGAAGAAGTTTGAAGTGAAATGGGGTTGGTCGCAAAGATGCTGGTGTCGGTCAACTAACCGGACGCTGGATCACCCTGTTGAAAGGTCCTAATGGCTAGAGGGGGGTGAATAGCCTAATAAAAAATTCTACAACAACACTTAACCAAATGGTTAGACAATTATGAGGCGAAGCGAGTGTTGCGCTAGCCTACTCAAAATGCAAGCCACCTACCACAATTCTAGTTTAGATAGTGTCAATTCACACAAGATCAATGACACTACCCTATGTTAGTGTGCTCTCAAAGGCTAACTAAAGAGCCACACCAACTAAGCATGCAAGCTCTCACAACTAGCTACACTAAAGAGCTTGTCAACTAGTTTGCGGTAGAGTAAAGAGAGTGATCAAGAGGGTTATACCGCCGTGTAGATGAATGAACCAATCAATCATGAAGATGAATAACAATGATGAC
The DNA here is from genome assembly GCF_019320115.1 of Miscanthus floridulus. Classification (NCBI taxonomy): domain Eukaryota; kingdom Viridiplantae; phylum Streptophyta; class Magnoliopsida; order Poales; family Poaceae; genus Miscanthus; species Miscanthus floridulus. The sequence continues at coordinate 120,774,768 of NC_089587.1, read as the reverse complement.
CAATCACCTTGGAATCAATGATGAACACAATGATTTTTACCGAGGTTCACTTGCTTGCCGTCAAGCTAGTCCTCGTTGTGGCGATTCACTCACTTGGAGGTTCACGCGCTAATTGGCTTCACACGCCAAACCCTCAATAGGGTGCCGCACAACCAACATAAGATGAGGATCACACAAGCCACGAGCAATCCACTAGAGTACCTTTTGGCGCTCCGCCGGGGAAAGGTCAAGAACCCCTCACAATCACCACGATCGGAGCCAGAGACAATCACCACCTCCGCTCGACGATCCTCGCTGCTCCAAGCCATCTAGGTGGCGGCAACCACCAAGAGTAACAAGCGAAATCCGCAGCGAACCACGATCACTAAGTGCCTCTAGATGCAATCACTCAAGCAATGCACTTGGATCACTCCCAAACTCACTATGATGATGAATCAATGATGTAGATGAGTGGGAGGGCTTTGGCTTAGCTCACAAGGTTGCTATGTCAATGAAAATGGCCAAAGATGTGAGCCACAGCCGGCCATGGGGCTATAAATAGAGCCCCAATCAAATAGAGCCGTTATACCCCTTCACTGGGCAAAACGCGCTCTGACCGGACGCTCCGGTCATACTGACCGGACGCTGGCCCTCAGCGTCCGGTCGCCCGATGGACGCCATGTGTCATCACCTTCAAACGCTGTTTGTCAGATTCCAACGGCTACGAAGCTGACCGGACGCTCCGGTCAAAACTGACCGGACGCTGAAGCCCCAGCGTCCGGTCATTTCCAGTAAGCTCCCCGAGGCATGTTTTTTCGACCGGACACATCTGGTCCACCTTGACCAGACACAGACCAGCGTCCGGTGCTCAACCCTACCCACTGTGCCATCTGACAGCTCAACCGGACGCAGCCCTTCAGCGTCCGGTCGCTGAGTGACCCAGCGTCCAGTCAGTAGACCGACACCAGCATCATTTCGATCAACTCCGCTTCAACTCTAACTTCTTCACCCTTGCTCAAGTGTGCCAACCACCAAGAATTTTGCATCCGGCGCAATAGAAAATAGACATTTCATTTTTCCAAAAGCGCCGAATCATCTCAACCCTGCAAACACCTTGTGCACATGTGTTAGCATATTTTCACAAATATTTTCAAGGGTGTTAGCACTCCACTAGATCCTAAATGCATATGCAATGAGTTAGAGCATCTAGTGGCACTTTGATAACCGCATTCCGATACGAGTTTCACCCCTCTTAATAGTATGGCTATCAAACCTAAATATGATCACACTCTCTAAGTGTCTTGATCACCAAAACAAAATAGCTCCTACAAGTTATACCTTTGCCTTGAGCTTTTTGTTTTTCTCTTTCTTCTCTTCAAGTTTAAGCCCTTGATCATCTCCATGCTATCACCATTGTCATGTTATGATCTTCATTTGCTTCTCTACTTGAAGTGTGCTACCTATCTCATGATCACTTGATGAACTAGGTTAGCACTTAGGGTTTCATCAATTCACCAAAACCAAACTAGAGCTTTCACCTATGACCGGACGCTGAAGGGTTGCATCTGGTCATGTTGTCGGATGGCACAGTGACTAGGGTTAAGCATCGGACGCTGGTCTGTGTCCGGTCAAGCATGACTGGACGCGTCTGGTCGGCAAAAGACGGTTTTGGGAGCTTACTGGAAACGACCGGACACTGGGATCTGAGCGTTCGGTCACTTGTGCCGGAGCATCTGGTCAGTTAATAGCCATTAAGATCTGGCGGCTCAGGTTTAACTCAGAATGACACATGGCTTACATCGGGCGACCGGACGCTGGATCCAGCGTCCGGTCAATAGGACCGGAGCGTCCGATCAGCCCGCGTTATGCTCAGTGAAGGGGTATAACGGCTCTATTTCGAGGGGGCTTCTATTTAAGCCCCATGGCCGGCTCAAGCTCATCCTCTTGCACATTTTCATTGACATAGCAACCTTGTGAGCTTAGCCAAAGCCCTCCCACTCATCTTCATCATTGACCCATCATCATTGTGAGATTGAGAGAGAATCCAAGTGCATTGCTTGAGTGATTGCATCTAGAGGCACATGGTATACATGTTGTGCTGTGGATTTCGCTTGTTTCTCTTGGTGGTTGCCACCACCTAGATGGTTGGAGCAGCGGTGGAGGATTGGCATGAGTTGGTGATTGTTCGTGGCCATCTCTGGTGATTGTAAGGGGAGTTGTACCTTCCCCGGTGGAGTGCCGAAGGGTAACTCTAGTAAATTGCTCGTGTCATTGAGTTACCTCACTTGTGGGTCGGTTCTTGCGGTGTCCTAACATGTGGACGAGGTTTGTGAAACACCTCTTAGCCACCGAACCACCAAGTGTTGGTCGACACAACGGGGACTAGCGTGTTGGCAAGCATGTGAACCTCGGGAGAAAAATCGGTTGTCTCTTGCCATTTGATATTCTCTCGGTGATTGGTTTTATATTCATCTTGTAATTGGTTCATCCCCTACACGGTGGTATAATCATCCTACTCACTTATTTACATTCTTGCAAACTAGTTGATACAAGCTCTTTAGTGTAATTAGAATTGAGAGCTTGCTTTATTATTTACATTCATCTAGTTGAGCTCTTTAGAGTAGCTAGTTTGAGAGCTCTTAGTGAGTAGTTACATAGCAAGTTTGTGTGCCTAAGTAATCATTGCAACTAGAATTGTTGGATAGGTGGCTTGCAACCCTTGTAGAGCTAGAGCAAGTTTGCATTATGCTATTTGTCATACTAATCAAATTGCTCTAGTTGATTTGTAGATCTTAAAATAGGCTATTCACCCCCCCCCCCCCCTCTAGCCATATTAGGACCTTTCAAGTGGTATCAGAGCCGTGGTCACCGTTTGATTGAAGGCTTAACAACCTCGGTGTCAAATTATGGCTCAAGTTGTGTTCAACCATGTGGGGGGCAAACCACCATTCTTTGATGGCACATCCTATGGTTATTGGAAGAGAAAGATGAGAATGTATCTTGGTTCAATCAATGATCAAGTATGGGAAGTGACCGAAAATGACTATGCTATCATTGATCCTGATGATCCCACCACCCAAGATAAGATCAACAAGCAATGCAATACTATGGCTCTCAACACCATATACAATGCCATTGATTCTAAGGTGTTTGAGCAAATCAAGGATTGTGAAAGAGCAAATGAAGTGTGGAAGAGATTGGAGGAAACATATGAGGGCACACCGGCGGTGAAAAGTGCCAAGTTGTACATCATCAAGGACAAGTTGACAAGTTTCAAGATGAAGGATGATGAGAGCATTCCGGAGATGTTCCATCGATTGCAAGTCATTGTCAACAACTTGAAGGTATTGGGAGAGAAGATCAAGGATGATGATGTCTCCTATTGATTCTTGATGTGCTTACCTCCAAGATTTGAGATGTTAAGATTGCTCATCATAAGAGGAGGATTGAAGGACATTACCCCCAACCAAGTACTAGGTGATGTCATGACACAAGAGACATACCGTGTGGAAAGGGAGGGGGATGACAAGGATGACAAGAAGGAAGAAGAGGGCAAGAAGAAGAAGAAGAGTATAGCATTCAAGGCTAGCTCATCATCATATAAAAGCAAGGGCAAGTCCAAGAAAGAATCAAGTGATGATGAGGATCTAAGTGATATTGATGATGAGGCTATGGCTCTCTTTGTGCGCAAGATGGGCAAATTCATGAAGAAGAAGGGCTATGGTGCAAGAAAGAGAAGAGATCACACCAAGAGCAAAGAATATGTGAGAAGATACTACAATTGCAAGAGCCCCGATCATGTTGTAGCAAATTGTCCCTACAATAGTGATAATGATGAAGATGAGAAGAAGAAGCACAAGAAAGATAAGAATGAAAAGAAGGAGAAGAAGGAGAAGAAGGAGAAGAGAATGACCTTCCAAAAGAAGAAGAAGGGTGGAGATTATGTGGTCACATGGGATAGTGATGGCTCATCGGATAGTGATGACTCTAGTGATGATGGCAAGAAGTCTATCAAGAGAGCACTAGCAAGCATCACCATCAATAACAAGCCCTCCATCTTTGACACTCCATCAACATGCCTCATGGCAAAACCTACCAAGGTAAAATATGATGTGAGTGATGATGAATGTGAAAGTGATGCTTGTAGGACTGATGATGATGATGAGGAGTACTCAAAGGAGGAACTTATGGACATGTGCGAGCAAGTGCACACTTGCTTTGAGATGAAGAGAAAAGAGTGCAAAGAATTGAACAAGAAAGCCAAATTTCTTGAACAATCCTTTGATGAGCTCAATGCCACTCATGAGGGGCTAATGGATGCCCATGAGAAGCTTGGCAAAGCTCACTCTAAGCTTGAAAAGGCTCACTCCTCTCTCATTGAGCAAGTCAAAAAGGAGGAAGCCAAGAAGGAGCAAGTGATAGTAACATATGATGTGGGACTAACATGTGATCTTATTGATGAATCTTTTCATGAACCCATTATTGTTGCTCCTACTAACACTTCTTGTAGCACAACTATTACCACTCCACCTATGAATGATACATCACTAATGGTGGAAAATGAAACCCTCAAGAAGGAGGTGAATGAGCTCACTCGTGCCTTAGGCAATGCCTATGGTGGAGATGCCCGCTTGCTAAAGTGCTTGGGTAGCCAAAGGTTTTCTCTCAACAAAGAGGGATTAGGCTATACCCCCAAGAAAGGCAAGGTGGCCTTTATCACTCTCAAAGTTAGCTTTGTGAAGGGCAATGGTCGGTTTTGCAATAGATGCAAGCAAGTTTGGCATATAGAGCAAAATTGCAAGACTAACAAGAACAAGCTACCTAATGTATCCTCAATCAAATTTGATTCTTGTTACATGCTTTATCAGGGTGCCAATAGTGTGAAGGCTAAGTTCATTGGTACACCAATTGTGGGCCCAAAGAAGAAGGCCATTTGGGTACCAAAAACCTTGGTGACTAACCTACAAGGACCCAAGCAAGTTTGGGTACCTAAAAGGAATTGATCTTCTTTTGTAGGTAAATTATAAAGCTGGAGGAAGGTATTGGGTGCTTGATAGTGGGTGCACACAACACATGACCGGTGATTCAAGAATGTTCAATTCAATCAATGAAAGCAAGAGCAATGGGATTAATAGTATCACATTTGGTGACAATGGCAAAGGCAAGGTCAAAGGGCTTGGTAAGATTGCAATATCCAATGATTTGAGCATTTCCAATGTGCTACTAGTAGAGAGCTTGAACTTCAACTTATTGTCGGTAGCTCAATTGTGTGATCTTGGTTTCAAGTGCATATTTGGTGTGGATGATGTAGAGATCATAAGTGTAGATGGCTCTAACTTGATATTCAAAGGATTTAGATATGAGAATATATACTTAGTTGATTTCAATGCTAGAGAAGCTCAATTGTCAACATGTTTGATCACTAAGTCTAGCATGGGTTGGTTATGGAATAGAAGGCTTGGTCATGTTGGAATGAAACAATTGAACAAGTTGATTAAGCATGACTTAGTTAGAGGCTTGAAAGATGTCACATTTGAGAAGGATAAGTTATGTAGTGCATGTCAAGCCGGAAAGCAAGTTGGTAATACACATCCTAAGAAGAGCATGATGAGCACATCTAAGGCATTTGAGTTGATGCATATGGACTTGTTTGGACCAACCACATACACTAGCATTGGTGAAAACAAATATGGATTTGTGATTGTGGATGATCTCACTAGATACACATGGGTGTTCTTTCTTGTTGACAAGAGTGATGTGTTTGCAACATTCAAATCATTTGTCAAAGGCATTCACAATGCGTTTGAAACAACAATCAAGAAAGTTAGAAGTGATAATGGAAGTGAGTTCAAGAACACTAGAATTGATGAGCTATGTGATGAATTTGGAATTAGACATCAATTCTCGGCCAAGTATACTCCTCAATCAAATGGGCTAGTTGAAAGAAAGAATAGAACCTTGATTGATATGGCAAGATCAATGTTGAGTGAGTACAATGTGAGTCATTCATTTTGGGCCGAAGCAATCAACATGGCTTGCTATTATAGCAACCGACTCTATTGTCATTCCATGATGGAGAAGACACCTTATGAGCTTTTGAATGGAAGAAAGCCCAATATAGCATACTTTTGGGTCTTTGGTTGTAAATGCTATATATTGAAGAAAGGCACTAGATTGAGCAAGTTTGAAAAGAAATGTGATGAAGGTTTCTTGCTTGGTTACTCCACTACTAGCAAGGCTTATAGAGTTTGGAATTTGGCTAGTGGTACTCTTGAGGAGGTTTATGATGTGGAGTTTGATGAAACAAATGGTTCCCAAGAGGAAGATGAGAATCTAGATGATGTAAGAGGCACTCAATTGGTCAATGCAATGAAGAACATGGACATTGGTGAGTTAAGGCCTAGAGAGGTGATTGATGTTGAAGATGACAAGAATCAAGTACTCTCTAACTCAAATGTGCAAGCTAGTGGTTCTCATGATCAAGTCCAAGCAAGCACTAGTGATGGCAATGTGCAAGATCAACAAATGGCTAGTTCATCATCTCAACCAAGTGATCAATCAAATGCTAGCAATCAAGTGCAAGTGCTTCAACCAACCAATGTTGTAAGAGATCATCCATTGGACACTATCATTGGTGATATTACAAGAGGTGTGCAAACAAGATCAAGATTGGCTTCATTTTATAAGCATTTCTTATTTGTGTCATCCATTGAACCTAAGAAGATAGATGAAGCTTTGAAGGATGTTGATTGGATCAATGCTATGCATGAAGAGCTAAACAACTTCACAAGAAACCAAGTATGGGATTTAGTTGAGAGGCCTAAGGATCATAATGTGATTGGAACTAAGTGGGTCTTTCGGAACAAGCAAGATCAAGATGGGATAGTAATAAGGAACAAAGCAAGATTAGTGGCTCAAGGTTACACTCAAGTTGAAGGTCTTGACTTTGGAGAAACATATGCCCCGGTTGCAAGATTGGAAGCAATTAGGATCTTGCTAGCTTATGCTTGTGCCAACAACATCAAGTTGTACCAAATGGATGTGAAAAGTGCATTTCTCAATGGGTACATCAATGAGCTTGTGTATGTTGAGCAACCTCCTTGTTTTGAAGATGAAAAGAAACCCAACCATGTGTTCAAGTTGAGAAAGGCTTTGTATGGATTGAAACAAGCACCTAGAGCATGGTATGAGAGATTGAGGGATTTCCTACTCTCTAAGGGATTCAAGATGGGAAAGATTGACGCCACTCTCTTCACCAAGAAGCTTGGAAATGACTTGTTTGTAATGCAAATCTATGTTGATGATATCATCTTTGGATCAACAAATCAATAATTTTGTGAGGAGTTTGGGAAAATGATGGCTAATGAGTTTGAAATGTCCATGATTGGAGAGCTTAGTTACTTCCTTGGTCTTCAAATCAAGCAAATGAAGAATGGCACATTTGTGAGTCAAGGCAAGCATATCAAGGACATGCTCAAGAAGTTTGAAATGGATGAGAGTAAAGCTATTAGTACACCAATGGGGACAAGTGGAAGCTTAGATAGTGATGCTAGTGGCAACATGGTGGATCAAAAGATGTATCGGTCTATGATTGGAAGCCTACTTTATATGACTGCATCAAGACCGGATGTGATGTTTAGTGTATGCATGTGTGCTAGATTTCAAGCATCACCAAGAGAAAGTCATTTGAAGGCAACTAAGAGAATATTGAGGTATTTGAAGCATACACAACATGTTGGATTATGGTATCCCAAAGGAGCAAGATTTGAGTTGATTGGATATTCAGATTCTGATTATGCGGGATGCAAAGTTGAGAGAAAGAGCACATCAGGCACATGTCAACTATTGGGAAGATCACTTGTATCTTGGTCATCAAAGAAGCAAAATAGTGTAGCACTTTCAACCGCCGAAGCGGAGTACATTTCGGCCGATAGTTGTTGTGCTCAATTACTTTGGATGAGGGCTACCTTGAGTGACTTTGGAATCAAGTTCAAGCAAGTGCCATTGCTATGTGACAATGAAAGTGTCGTGAAGCTCACCAACAACCCGGTTCAACACTCAAGAACAAAGCATATAGATGTTCGTCATCACTTCATAAGAGATCACCAACAAAAAGGGGACATTTGCATAGAGAGTGTGGGCACCGAAGATCAACTTGCCGACATATTCACCAAGCCACTTGATGAGAAGAGGTTTTGCAAGCTAAGGAATGAATTGAACATACTTGACTTCTCCAATATGTGTTGATGCACCCCCACTATACGACATGCCTCTCCTTCGAGCAAAGTAAGGTAAAGTTGATTGACATGTCATCCATCCATTGCTAAGGACTTGTTTAGTGCATCTAGTCATTCCTATCATGTCCTAGGCTCATTCATGAAAATCAAATGAATTTGATGCTTGTATGGTACCACTATTGTTTGTATGTTTGAAATGATCTAGTGGTAGCAAATGACATGTTTGTGGACTTGTAAACCTAGTGTTTGATTTAGAGAATGAGCTATAAGTGTTTAACTCAACATGGTACAAGATAACCCTTATTTGGAGGTGTGAAGAAGCTTGTCCTTGGATCAAACCGAGTTAAATATCTTTTGCAAGTAATCTAGATTGAACCAAATTGGGAAAATGATCCTCATTTCACATGGCTTCACTCCAACCTATCTATAATTTGAGCTCACCTTTTGTGCTAATTGTTGACAAAGGGGGAGAGAAACAAAGATATAAGTGATAGGGGAGAGATATGATAAAGGAAAGGGATCCATTAAAATTTTGATCACACAAGTAGGGGGAGCAAGCTCATAAACTTGTATGATGCATTTGAATGAACATTTCATATGTTTGCTTGCATGGTACAAGTTCTAAATTTCAATATCCATGCTTGTGTAGTGTATGCTAGTTATATGTTTGAATGATGAAATGAAAAACTAGTATGCATAGGCTAAAGTAACTAGACTTATGTTCATTCTATGGAAACTAGACCCTTGCATGTAATGTTGATCTTACGGGGTACTCTAGTTTTTGTGTATGTCTAGTTACTAATGATGCTAAGGATGGAATATTGGTGCACTCCAATTGGTATCACGCTTCAAAGGTCCATCTCTTATACCTTAGTATCATTTGGTAGAAATTGACTCCTATAGTTCCTATCTAAGCATATGTGCAAGCTAAAATCCAAACTCTTAGCACATATGTAGGGGGAGAAATTACTACCATTTGGAGTTCATGAAACTTGTCCATACTCTTTTACACATGGTAGATATGCTTGGGCAAGCAACGTGAATTCAATTAAATCTCAATTCATATCTTTGTGAAAGGGTTGTCATCAATTACCAAAAAGGGGGAGATTGAAAGCTCTAGTTTGGTTTTGGTTAATTGATGAAACCCTAAGTGCTAACCTAGTTTATCAAAGTGATTATGAGATAGGTAGCACTACTCCAAGTGATGAAGCAATGTCAAAGATCATGACGATGGTGATGGCATGGTGATGATCAAATGCTTGAACTTGGAAAAGAAGAAAGAGAAAAACAAAAGGCTCAAGGCAAAGGTAAAATTGTAGGAGCCATTTTGTTTCTGTGATCAAGACACTTAGCGAGTGTGATCACATTTAGGATAGATAGCCATACTATTAAGAGGAGTGAAACTCGTATCAAAATGCAGTTATCAAAGTGCCACTAGATGCTCTAATTCATTGCATATGCATTTAGGATCTAGTGGAGTACTAACACCCTTGAAAATGTTTGTGAAAATATGCTAACACATGTGCACAAGGTGATACATTTGGTGGTTGGCACACATGAGCAAGGGTGAAGAAGTTTGAAGTGAAATGGGGTTGGTCGCAAAGATGCTGGCGTTGGTCAACTGACCGGACGCTAGATCACCCTGCGACCGGACGCTGAAGGGCTGCGTCCGGTCATGTTGTCGGATGGCACAGTGACTAGGGTTAAGCACCGGACGCTGGTCTGTGTCCGGTCAAGCATGACCGGACGCGTCTGGTCGGCAAAAGACGGTTTTGGAAGCTTACTGGAAACGACCGGACACTGGGATCTGAGCGTCCGGTCACTTGTGCTGGAGCGTCTGGTCAGTTAATAGCCATTGAGATCTGGCGGCTCAGGTTTAACTCAGAATGACACGTGGCTTACATCGGGCGACCGGACGCTGGATCCAGCGTCCGATCAACAGGATCGGAGCGTCTGGTCAGCCCGCGTTATGCTCAGTGAAGGGGTATAACGGCTCTATTTCGTGGGGGCTTCTATTTAAGCCCCATGGCCGGCTCAAGCTCATCCTCTTGCACATTTTCATTGACATAGCAACCTTGTGAGCTTAGCCAAAGCCCTCCCACTTATCTTCATCATTGATCCATCATCATTGTGAGATTTGAAGAGAATCCAAGTGCATTGCTTGAGTGATTGCATCTAGAGGCACTTGGTATTCGTGTTGCGCTACGGATTTCGCTTGTTTCTCTTGGTGGTTGCCACCACCTAGACGATTGGAGCAGCGGTGGAGGATTGGCATGAGTTGGTGATTGTTCGTGGCCATCTCCGATGATTGTAAGGGGAGTTGTACCTTCCCCGGCGGAGTGCCGAAGGGTAACTCTAGTAAATTGCTCATGTCATTGAGTTACCTCACTTGTGGGTCGGTTCTTGCAGTGTCCTAACATGTGGACGAGGTTTGTGAAACACCTCTTAGCCACCGAACCACCAAGTGTTGGTCGACACAATGGGGACTAGCGTGTTGGCAAGCACGTGAACCTCGGGAGAAAAATCGGTTGTCTCTTGCCATTTGATATTCTCCCGGTGATTGGTTTTATATTCATCTTGTGATTGGTTCATCCCCTACACGGCGGTATAATCATCCTACTCACTTATTTATATTCTTGCAAACTAGTTGATACAAGCTCTTTAGTGTAATTAGAATTGAGAGCTTGCTTTATTATTTACATTCATCTAGTTGAGCTCTTTAGAGTAGCTAGTTTGAGAGCTCTTAGTGAGTAGTTACATAGCAAGTTTGTGTGCCTAAGTAATCATTGCAACTAGAATTGTTGGATAGGTGGCTTGCAATCCTTGTAGAGCTAGAGCAAGTTTGCATTATGCTATTTGTCATACTAATCAAATTGCTCTAGTTGATTTGTAGATCTTAAAATAGGCTATTCACTCCCCTCTAGCCATATTAGGACCTTTCACCAGGGTCCGTTCAGTACTGACCGGACGCGTCCGGTCGTAGATATTCTCTTCTGGAACCTTACTGGAGTCGACCGGACGCTGGCCCTCAGCGTCCGGTCACTCGACCACTTAGCGTCCGGTCGCGCCAAGCGTCCGGTCACTCGACCACTTAGCGTCCGGTCGCGCCAGACGTAATCTCCTTGATCAAATGAACTGACCGGACCCTGCAGCCAGCGTCCGGTCCGACCGGAGCCAGCGCTCGGTCAGCATTTGACCCTCCATTCACTTCCAACTCTCGATCATATGTGAATGAAGTTTGCTCCATAGGATCATAGGGCTGTTGTGGAGCTACCTAGTGCTAGTTTAACAAGTGTGCACCACACCTAACTCACTAGACTCATCTAGGTCAAGCTACCCGTCCATACCCCCCTTAATAGTACGGCCAAAGGAAAAACAAAGTCCTAAACTACTCTAAGTGACTCTCTAACTCCAATCGACACTTAGAACTAGTCATCCTTAACCTTGTCGTCCGTCCTTTGAAAACCGAAATGATTTCCATCGTAGGGGCATGACCACCTTGATTGCCCAATTGATCTCCATTACTATGACCTAACTTAATTGCCTCTGCAAAACACACGTTAGTCACAGTAATCACGTATTGTCATTAATCACCGAAACCCAACAAGGGGCCTAGATGCTTTCAGACAGCATGCATTAGGCATTATAAACAAACTCAACATAGGTGTTTTCCTACAGGTCATTGATTGATGGCTGCTGTTTTTTTTTTCAGTAACAACAACAGGTGACAGTAGCAGCTTATGGATTTAGTCATCATCATCCAAACACAGTAAAACACCATTGATTTTGGTTGTTGCCGCCTTTTTTTATTTTTGTGTGCAGTTAAAGGATAAGGCTTTTAATCTATGGGAAAGCCTCTATCATCATGGTGTAGGTTTTAGATAGAGAAGTGAGAAGATCACAAATAGATGTATAAGAAGAGCCATAGTACTGTCACACTGGATCTTTGAGGTTTGGCAACAATAGGAGATCTGTATGTAAACGTAGGTCATCAGTGTCCATGGTAAGCAAGAGATGTCCTGCTGTATATTCAGATAAGAGTAATTTTAGATTGCAGTAAGCAAGTTGACACAAGGCGAGCAATGTTTGAAAAATTTAGAATGAATATTGTGATTAGTTTCAGAAGTCACGCGAGACTCAACCCTTCTGGAACTTACCATTTTCTTCTATTTTTTTTGCAGGCGTGCAACCAATGTTTGCTGTGATGACGTGACAAAACTAGTAAAAGAACTGAAGACATGGGGGCAATTCTCTTCCAATGTTTGTTCAGGTGCTAGTTTCAGAGGCCTCTTATGTAAAGACTCGTAGCTGGATATTTATTTTTAGTTTGTTTGGGATTATACGATGAAGATTCAATTATGTTCGTATGTTTATGTAATGAACATGCATGTGAAATCAAGCTAGTTCAAAAGTCAATAACACTGATGTGCAATGTTTTGTGAACTTGCAAGGCATGTGCAATGTTTGGTATATCAGTGATCCATTCTAGGATGCATTAACTTGATGAATGATTGATGCTGAAGTGAGGAATGTTTTATTCCTGTGCAACCGGACAGTGATTTTGACGGGAAGGAACGAATCCTAGTCTGAAATTGAATCCAACAGAATTAAGTGAACCGACCTGATTGACTTGATCCTTGCCCCGGAAGCGTTCGGGATGGGATTGAAACCCTTGCTGCCGAACGGGCCCTAAGAGAGGGAAGGCGACGGCGATGGAGGTCGCCATGATGCGGTAAGACTGTGTGGCGGATGGTTGGCGACGGGACAGAGAAGGCCAGGAATGTCATTCCCATGCCGTGGCCACGTTGACTGCACATGAACACGTGTGCGACGGGAGCGCAAGTTTTTTTTTCTTTTTGTCAAAAACAATAAAGGAGACGTGATTGGTACTTTTTTTTTGAAACTAGGCATGATTGGTACTAGTACCTTGCATCGGTGATCCAGACTTTCCACATCAAAAAAGACACTTCTAAAATACGTGGCCATGCGTCAGATCAGGCGCGGCCACGGCCGACCGTTACGCAGGGCCGCGCACGTGCTTTTTCTCTCTTCTCTCTTCTTTTTTCCGCTCGCACTGTTTTTCTTCTTCCATCTGTGGTCCCACCGCCTCGTTGCTGTGTTCCTCCTGTGGTCCCACTGCCTCATCGCCGTGGTCCGACCGCCCTGTCGCCCACCGCCTCGCCGTGGGCGAGCTAGGGGCCGTGGAGCTCCGACGAAATCCTAGCTTGCCTGCGGCGTCACCTTCTTCCCCTCCCCCACATCCCGCAACCGTCATGGCCATGCTCTCCGCTCAACACCACCACGATGCCCCGCCCTGACCTGGCCTAGCTGCCTTCTCCACCGCTAGGTCCCCTAACCCCTCCAGCCATCCCCACCGTCTGCCCTGCCTTCCTCCCCAAACCTTCCCTTTCTAAGCCCACCAGAGTTAGGCAAGATGAGAGGGAGAGCTCGCTGAAACCCTAACTTGCAGATCCAGGAGGAGGAGGAGGAGGAAGTCGCCTACCTCGCCGCCGTCGCTGGAACCCACCGCCGCCGGAGGGAAGAGAGTGAGGAGCCACGTTCGCGTCGAGGAGGAGCTGCGTTGGGCGCGTGGGGAGGAGCCACCGCCGCCGGAGGGGAGAGAGCCGCGTGGGGAGTCGGGCGTGGGTGTGGTGTGTGGAGTCGGGCGTGGGTGTGGGCAGATGGGGGGAGGGAGATGAGGAAGACGGCCGTCTGCTTGCACCTAAAATCGGACGGCTGTCAATAAGTCATTACCATTAAAAAATAGGTTGGTTAGAGCTAGAAGTGTAGAATTTACTAATATTTAATCATATGTATCAGTTGAGCCAGGTCAGAGACCATGTAATAAATAAAAACACTCACTTGTGTGGAAGATGTTGCATTGTATAGAGTAAATCTAAAGCTTGGTGAGACAGCAAGCGCACACAAACAACCTCGTGCAAACCCATATAGGGCACTAATCACGCACCAGAAGTCGCGTGACCAGTATGGCAAATTGGCAAAGACCTCACAAAATGTGGTTCTTTTAATTAAGGCGTGCCCCTCGCTGCGATGGCAAAGCATCATTTTTTTCTTGAAGAGATCATCCAATTATTTAGTTTCTTTTGTAAAAACTAGCAAAATACGGATGGGAACATGCTGATTTGGAAGGGTGACGGAGCACCCTGACAGTGAATTCATATATATAAAGGTCTGCGGCACAAACTTGACCATCCTAATCTTGTCCCATCTCCACCTCTTCATTAGTGGTCTCTATATCTTCGTCGCAACCGCTCCACGCATCTCGAACTGATGATCTATGATTTCGTTGCCGGCGCTGCTCCGCTACTCTGCTGTTTCTGCACAACCTGAAATTTAAACACAGCGACGCTGTCTGCTATGCACGTTGGAAGGCCTCTTTACTGGGCCGCAGACTATTATTTATTAGACGGGCCTTGTTCCCGATTAGGGTGCTGGCCGTCGGATGGCCAAGGAACGGCGTTCGGTGGAGTCCCTCTCTGACTTGTGGCGAGCAGGAGCAGAACAGGCTCATCGAGAGGTAGAAGACGACGGGGTCGAGCAGCAGAGGAGCAAGCAGGCAGGCCGAGACGACGAGATGACGATCCGGTTCGTGCTGTTCGTGAACAAGCAGGGCCAGACGCGGCTGGCGCAGTACTACGAGCACCTCTCCCTCGACGAGCGACGCGCCCTCGAGGGCGAGATCGTCCGCAAGTGCCTCGCCCGCACCGACCAGCAGGTCCGTCCCTCCGTCCGCACCGCCGCCGCCTCCTCCTCCTCCTCCTCCTCCTCACCCACGTGCAGCCTTCTTCTCCACGTCCCCTCCGCTGCTTCGCTCCCCCCTGATCCGCTCGGATCATCGCCCTCCTTTCCGGATCCACGAACCTGCTGGTTTTGTGTTGGACCGTCTTGGATCTGGATCGGGATAAGGGGTTTTTTCCTGCACTTCCGATTTTCTGAGACTCCCGCTGGTTTTTTTTGTTGATTGATGCAGTGTTCGTTCGTGGAGCACCGGAACTACAAGGTCGTGTACAGGCGCTACGCCTCCCTTTTCTTCCTCGTCGGCGTCGACAATGATGAGGTGTGATTCCCCCCCTGCACCTTCTTCTCTCAATCTCTCCTCTCCTCCCTTGGGAATGAATTCAGGTCTCTGCCATGCCAATTTGTCTGTGATTGCAAACTGTGGATGAAGTCGATCCCCATTGCTATTAGCTGCTGCCATCTATCTGTGCTCAGCTCAGCCATGGTTGTGACGAAAATGGTTTGGCAGGAAACAGTATTATGATGCAGAACCTGTGAACCACAAAGGTTGCATAGACCTCAAACTCAAAGCAAAGCAATGCAATGATCTATTTAACTTTCACCTTGTCGTCTATGGTACTGTTATCCTTGTGCAAGTCTGAATTTCGTTCACTCTACTGTTATCATCCTCTATTAATGAATTCGAATTATTCGTCACAGATCAAGCAATGCTTAATATTGTGAACGGAACAGCAAAAAATGGTTTTTGCTTGATGCTATGGATTTAGCTCCTGTTCATATAATTCTTTTCATGTAAATTGTAAAGAATTGTTTGTTATTACGCAATTGGATTTAGTAGGGATGACAGTTGCTACAGAGATCGCAATGGAATAATCTTTCATGGGATTTTCATAGCTTTACGATTACGACTAATTTGTCCATGATGTCACCATCTGTTAAGGCTACTCTTTTTCGTCACTGTGCATAAGGTTAGTCAAGGGAATCGTTAGGAATATTCGCTCAAGGGTACTAGTCCTACCAAACTAATATCCATGAGTAGTTTTCACAAACTCACCATATTGTTTTCCTAATAGTCACTGGGAACCATCTATGGTACTGTTATAGTTAAGCAAGTCCTTATTAAGTGGATGTACTCTTATCATCCTTTCTTTATAAAATTATTTATTGCCGATCAAGCAATATTCCATCTGTCAATTTAAGACGTGTTCTGATTTGGAAAAAAAAATCTTTGCAATTTTTGACCAACAGTTGTCTGAATTATTTATTAGTGTAGAGTTGCATGAATACTTGAATATATTTGTATTAAAAGGACTGTTAAATTGATATTAATTATTAATTTTGTAGCATTTGACACTATTGCAAATAAGTCAAAGGTCAAATTTAGTTTAGATGACTTCTTTAGGATGGAGTATATATTTGTTCAATGAAACAAATTAGCATGCAATGGGATTTAGTAGAGATTGATCTGCCAGTGCCCAATAGGTATGGAGATCTCAACCAAATCATCAGATAAGGCTTCTACTGGGTTATCCTTTGATGGCAGCATTTGCTAGTTCATTAATTCTGAAATATACACATAACTCACTGAATGGACTTTTGTTTGATAATATTTCGTGACATTTTGATTGGCCCTTTGGAAACTTAGTACACTGTGAAATTGCTGCACTGCATATCTATCTATATCTTGTTTCTGCTTCTTGTCTTGTTTTTACTTTTTAAGTGCCTGAGTGAATATAGTTGTTATTTCCAATATCCTTTTTTGTGATTTAGGAATTTTTATTTGGGCTAGTAGGTTTGTTTTGGTGGAAAGTTTCATTGTTTACCATGGTCTTTCTCTATACATGTCTTACTGCAACTTGCATATGCAAATCAGTGCTACAGGATTTTTAATGTTAGTTGCAATTTGACTGCATTCCAGTGTTCTTTTCAAGTTGTCAAGCACTACTAGATGCACCTTCTCACAAATTTAAATGAATGCCTCTTGATTTGTAACTTCTGTTGCAATTTAACTGCATTTCATTTTTTGAACTTACCAAGGATTACTGGATAGTAGATGCATCTTCCGTTACTTCCTTGACCTGCAAATCTTGTTTTAGGTATTTCCTCCCTCTGATACAAAAATTAACAATGCATCCATTTCATTCCATTTTGCAGAATGAGTTAGCTATCCTTGAATTTATACATCTTTTCGTGGAAACTATGGATCGCCACTTTGGCAATGTGGTAAGCTTAGGCAACCCCAAGTGTTTTTCTCTCAGCTATTAGCATTGTAAAAATATTCACGTAACTGGGGCTGATGCTTTTTTTTTCCCTTTTTTATCTCCTTTCGGCCAGTGCGAGCTTGATATCATGTTCCATCTGGAGAAAGTGCACTTCATGTTGGAAGAGATGGTGATGAATGGTTGCATTGTGGAGACGAGTAAACAGAACATCTTGGCACCCATACAACTTATGGAGAAAACTTCCTAAAATAGTGATCCATTTGTCTAGTTTTCCATCCATTTCTTCTTAGCACATTTTCCTCTGCCCCCTTCCATAAATTTTCCCTCTGTATGTGAAAGTGCAAACAATCTCTGTAAGCATGTTGTATTGAATTGACCTGATTGTGTGCTTTCAGATATTCCTGTGATCCTCTTTTCATGTATGCCTTCCCTTTGACCACTTATGTATAAAAGGTATATTTATCTTAAGAAAAGCTGATCTCTCATAAAAATAGTAATTTATTGTTACATTTTTATGTAGTTTGTTGCAGATAATTTGAATAGTAATAATCAAAGGTGAATATTTGGGGTTGATGTTGAATGATTGATAAAACTGACTATATGGAGCATTTTGTTGTTATGATTATGTGATCGCCGTTAGTTTACAAACCTGTAATAAGTACCACATTGTCACTTGTTCACAAGAATGGATGCCTGTGAAATGATGGCCAATTTTGGTCTGTTTACGTTAGTGGAAAATGTTTCTCGTCCTGTGATAACTATAATAGATCATGCTAACTCCTCTGATATAGCTGTATTGTGCTTATATAGACAAGAAAAATATGATTTGGATTGCCATTGGCCATTGCTCACTGCGCGCAAGTATCTCTCTTTACGGTTTTACCTATGTATCTTCATACATTTTTTTCATGGCCTTTTCCTCCTAGACTTAATAGTTCAATTCTTGTTGAACCAATCAGGTGCTTAATTTGAATTATGCATCTTTTTGTGAAGAAGTTATATTTTGATAACCAACTCGAGTAAAAGCTAATGTTATATGGTAATGGCTGTTAAGCACAAACACATCTTTCAGTTTGCTTCCACAACACATGAACGTTTGAACTCCATAAATAAAAGCATCATGAATATTACTCACAATTGCTCAAAACTCACAACTATGAATGTTCTGGCTTTTGAATCCCTTCTGTTGATGCTCGCCGGATGATGGGTGGAGAATTGGTGATACTAGTGGCACATCTGGCTTAGTTACCTAAGGAAACAGTAATGAGTATTTTCCTAATGTCATCCATCCTCAGGGAGGTAAATGTATATGAACTAGCATTCTTTTCTTTGTTATGGCCTTACAATCCTGTACAAAATAAGAGATAAAAAAAATCTGTACAAAATAAGGATCAAAAGCATCCCAATATGAGCCTGTTTAGATGATGTAGTTTTTTAATCTGTGACTTTATAGGCTAGAGACATAACCATGTTTTAGAACAAAGATGACGTAAAGGAGTTTCTAAAACTTCAGAAAGAATATGATTTAAATGAAACCATGGTTTTAGAGACCGCAAACTTTGTTGTATCCGAACATCTAGTAGCTATTGAAAACCAAAGGATTTGCAGAACCGTAATATTATCTAATACTTCAAAACTATTCTGCATTTAGGGCTAAGGCCCCGTTCGCTGGTTTAAAACTTGGCTGAAACTGGCTGGTTTTGTGAGAGATGAACACTGTAGCGGTTGGTTGATGAACAGTATTTTACGAGGAGGAGCAGCCGGCTGGTCTAGAAAAATCAGACCAGCGAACGCAGCCTAAGTGTTTATGTGGACACTTATTTCCATTAATATATGCCAAACATATTACTTTTTCCTGTTTCAGTTCTGTTGCCCTGTTGCTGGTGTTAACACATGACTACATGAGCCTGTGTCCCAACATGCAATTTAATCTATGACATGGTTCATAGTAATTTTCATGTAAAAACTACATACTTGATTAAATCTTTGTTTTTCTTGCATCCGCTGTATAAATTTTTTCATTGGCAGTTAGGGAAGCGCAGCCAGCAACTAAGTTGCACCAAGCACACCATTTGTTCTTGGACAAAAACTGACTGAAGCAAACAAGCTGCAGCCGATGATACTACTGCAGTACAATATTGTGTGAGTTGGAGCATGAATTCCCAAGCTGTAGAACTCCATTTGTTCCTGTCGCCACCCATTCTCAAGCAATAGCTAGTTTCCCTTGCACACTAATTTTCACTAACAGCTCTGCTAATTTGTTCTCTTCCTAATTTGTTTGGGAAGAGGATAGGAGAGAAAGAGAACTGGGTACGTGAAATGGAAAGCAAGGATATAAATAGGATGAAGAGAGGGATTGGAAGTGCAAGAGTGCAAGGGTAGTTGATGAGGGAATAAATTCTGTGTAGAGAAGTAGTTGAGACTAAAGCTCAGATTTATCTGTCATACAAGCTAGCTCCCGGAGGTCCGGATGCCCGCGCAGTCCACCCCGTCCCACCCAACGAGTGCACTCTGCCCCTGTCTATGTGCCCGTCAATCCTTCCTTTGATCCACTCCTCTCTCTCTCCAACTCTCCGCGCGGGCGACACTCGGGAGCTGGGATGAGCGGCTAAGGACGAGCACGCCCCCGTCCGCCAGCCCCCCGGGCGCCCTGTTCGCACGACCCCCCGACTCTCACACGGCAGAACAACGTAAAACATTTGCAACATGAATGCAACATAAGACTGAAAACAGATGAAACATTTAGAACATGCACATGCAACATGTGTGTGAAACACATGAAACATCCAAATAAAACACTTACAACTTGCAACATGAAACCACTTGCTGCAACATAACACTAAAACAACTGAAACATTTGGAAAATACTATTGCAAAATATGTGTGCAACATATGCAACATCTAGATAAAAAACGATTGCAACATACATCTGAAAACAAATGAAAGATTTTGAACAAACACTTGCAACATGCCTCGGAAACACTTGCAACATCTCTCGATCTACTTTTTGCAACATTAAGATTAAACAATTACAACATACATCTGAAACTTCTGAAATACTTGAAACATATATATGCAACATAGGGAAGGAAAGGCCAGACCGATCGTTTCCAGCCGTCGGGGTGGGAGCCAACGGTGAGCCACGGCTGCGAGCACCACCAGCACCGGCCATGCTCGTGGATGCCCTTGGCTCAGCTAGGGAAGACCTGAGGCGCCACAACACATGCGCCCCCATAGCCATGGCGGGGTCAGCGGTGCACCCGACAGTGATGGGCGATGGACGGACGGTGAGGGAGCGAGCAGCGCAGGTGACTAGGACGCAGGTGAGCGGTGCAAGTGAGCGGCGCAGGGAGCGAGGGCGCGTGGTGGGTGAAGGGGGTGGACAGATGAGCTGCTACGCTGCTTTGGGCACCGGGCGCGCATAAGCATATGAGGAAGTGGGGATTTGTTTTTTTTGTTTCCGAGAGAGATGGGGCACGCTCCTACGGAGCCGCGTCCGGACAGGAGTCACGGACAGACGCCCGTGTTGGATCATTATCGTGACATCATAGCCGTGACATGAACTCGCTGCCACCATCCTCCTAGAAATCACTACTACAAAAAGCATTTCTAGGGGCGGCTGGTAAGCCTTCGTAGGGGTGGTTTGGCCAGCCACCCCTACTGATCCGTCTCTACAAATCATGCATTTGTAGGGACGGTTCTCAGGCCGCCCCTATAAATCGATTTGTAGGAGCAGCTGGTGTTTTCAGACGCCCCTACAAATCGATTTGTAGGGGCGGCTCGTATTACCAGCCGCCCCTACAAATCGATTTATAGGGGTGGCTCGTATTACCAGCCGCCCCTACAAATAGATTTATAGGGGCGGCTGCAGTACTAGCCGCCCCTATAAATACCTATTTGTAGAGGCGGTTCAATCTAGAACCGCCCCTACAGTACGTTTTCCCATAAAAAAATTCAGATTTACAATTCAAAATCGCGTTGCCGAACGTCCCGCGACCAATGTTTCGAACTGCGTTCGTGTTGCCGAATGCCCCGCGACCAACATTCCGAACCGCGTTTGCGTTGCCGAACGCCCCGCGACCAGCGTTCGCGTTGCCGAATGCCCCGCGACCAACGTTCCGAACCGCGTTCGTGTTGCCGAACGCCCCGCGACCGTGACTACAAGCACAAGAGTATTATATAAACTACAATTACAAGTCCAATTCACAAGAATATATACAATCCATCATTAAATATACAAATTCCATACACATTGTTATCAATGTCCTAGAGCTAGCCTTTCAGTCTCACGAAGGTGTTGGTACTGAGGATTTGTACCTAAGTCAGACTCTCGGTCATGGTAGGCGCCTCTGACATGTACAATCTGGTCCAATATGAAGTTGCAAAAGGTTGCCGACGAGCTCTAAGAGTTGGTCATCCTTGTATGGGTCTCTTTTCATTCCTTTCTCTTCTCTCCACTACAAGAGAACAAGTTTCGGTTTAGTATTTCATACCATGTACAAAGTTTTTATACTACGGGTGAAGAGGTTCAAACTTACCTTTAAGGGGTGTCTCCTATAGGCACCGGTGTTACTCATCATAGAACATATATAGTATCCACAATGTACACTCCCAGGCTTCTGCTTGGGGCACTGTGTGTTTTGCATATAAAAATGTTAAGTAATGCTTTTGACAGCCATGTATCAAAGTACTGAAGAAGTAAGTTATACTTATCGCACATAGTATTTTTATAGCCAGTTTTTCCTTCCTTGCTGGATCATGCCTTCCATGATGATTAGTGACATAGAACCTAAATGCCCTATTCAAATTATTTTAGCAAATACAACTTGTTAGAATCCAAAAGTGAACGTTACAAGTACATATACAAACATATAAGCTAATGAGGATTGTCGATATGTATACGTCTTAAGAATCGATATGAAGTCTTTGTATGTCACCGGGTCCCTATCTATTGAATCAAAGACCCATGCTATGCTCCTCCCGACATCGACAGCTATATAAATCCAGTGGTTGCTACATGGATTTAATCATAGAACTAGATAAGCTCTTTTGCATCAAATAAAATATATCGAATAAAGCTTTAAGTATAGAGTTGAACTTACTCAAAGTTGTATGATAGCCATATAGTAGAGTGTTGTTAGAGATTTTTGAAAGCCAGGGCAATGTATGCCGCAACCTTAAGGCACTCTTCCCTTAGTTTCACCGTACGGATGCGCTCTTTCTCCTGAAGAGTCTTTGCAGTAGCTAGCTCTTTGGTATCCAGTGTCCACCGTTTAGGGTAATTAAAATTTGTTTGGGCTATAGCTTAAGGGTCTAGATACTCGGCTTTCACACTTGGCATTTGTTTGGCATTGTGCACTTGCATTCTACAAATCACGGCGTGGGTTAGTTACAACAAAATTCAAAGATTACATTCATATCATATCGGGAGGACAAGGACTTACAGGCACCATGTGCGAATTAGATTCATCTCCATTTCTCCCAGGTGAAAGCATGTGTGCATGTCATTGAAGTCAAAGACAATTTTCTCGGCTGGGCTTCCAAATGTGCCGGTAGGGAAGCATGCTTGTATGAGATCTATGCTCATTGGGAGAACACGCAAGTACCAATCATGGAACCTTCTCATTCCAAGTAGTAGGCACTGGATGTCTCGTTTTGGTAGGAAGGGCTTGCCTCTTTTATATGTTTTCGAGCAATCCTTTGACCATTCGATGGCATCAACATTTGGATACTCCTTTGCAATTTGGTGGAGTTTGCTAGTGACGGCCTCCTTAGAACCTCGTGATGGGACTTTTTAACTTGGTTCTCAGGCTTGAACTGGTCATGGGAAAACCACTTAGACACCGACGAGACGTCTTTGATCGGAACATAAACTGGCCTTATGGTGATTGGATGCTTCTTTTGAAGTTCCCATTCAGGCACGTCCTCATCTTCTTGTGCATCACCTTCTTCAGGAGACACTCGTTGTTCATGTATCGGCTGTGCTTGTTGAGAAGACTATGGTATCTCATGATGCACTTGCTCGGTACGAGCTAGAGAAGGTTGTGGCATCTCATCAGGCATATGCTCGCTAGGAGGTGGGGAAGAATGTGGCATCTCAGGAATGTGGTGGTCACGAGATGGTGAAAATATCTCCCCGACCTCAACAACTCGCTCCAAATTTGGGAGAGGGGGAGGCGGCAAAGAAGTAGTCAATATAATGTCATGTTTGTGCCAGAGGATGAACTACCCCATAACGTCTCCGAGTAACACCAGCCCCTCGAGAGTTGCGTAGTCTATCCTCCACTGCATGAACTCAGGCTCCACTGTATGCACCTCGACCCTAGTGTAGTTTGGTGGTATCTTATTATTATGGTGTAAGCCACCAGGAGGATGTGCCACACCCGTTGCCACCTCCATCACAGTGTTCTGCCGACCGCTAAGAAACACCAAGGTGCAACTAGTTGGTTTCCGTATGCGATCATGGGGGTTGTGGCTGCAGTGGAACCTTGGCTGCTAGGAACTTTTAGAGGGCTGCCAACTAATGCTAGTTCTTTCGATGGCATCACTGATATCCATGGCTCCGTAGATAGTCCTTGCTCTTCCAGCACCTCTACAACTAGAGCATTCACTTGGAGCTCAAGACTAGTCTCCCGGTCTCTGCCATGTTTCTTGTATATGTGCCTGCCCTCTTCGAATCCTTGCTTCCAGGTCATCCTTTTCCCTAGCCCCCTGGTGCGGCCTGTGTGCTCCTTGTTTCCCAAGCCAAGGCTAAGCTTGTCCCTCTCTCTGGATGGATTGAATGAGCCCTTCTTCTTGTCTTCAGCATATTTTAGTATCCTTGATACTGCCTCTTGGGTCTCTGGCTTATCAAATTTAAGATTACCGCTGGATGATTCTGTACTCCTCGCATATATCCAATTCCTTGAGCGTACCTTCAAATTCATCACATTGATATTCCCAGCAGCTGTGGCCTCTTCATCCATCTTCCTAAACCGCTCTTCCTTGGCATAGTAGCCACCGGGGCCTAGATGATGGTGGTGTTTGTTCCTCTTTGCTACCTCGGTGTTACGGGCACTGAGCTCCAATGCCTCCGATGAAGTCTTCAAAGCCACGACCTCCTCCCATTGACTAGGAGTTATTTTGCCGAACTCGTTGAAGGGAGTTAACCCTTTTTTGATATACTTCGTGTTGAGCTCTGACCTCCAATGTCGGAATGACTCTCCCATCATCCTAAAAGTATTTTTTTACCAGTTCATGCTTACCCTCCGAAAATCTAAAATTGAGCTTCAGCTGCCTATCCCATAGTTCATTCTTTTTGTTCTCTGGTACCTCTTTCTAGTTAGGGATTGCTGGGTTCAATTTATCTCTTACTAGGGCCCCGATCGCATTATAGAATCATCCTCTTAATTCCTTCGGCTCAAGGATCTCCCCTGCTGACCCGAGCTCCGTTATCACATAGCATGCCTTATCTGGATATAGTTTTCCTTTTCTATCCTCTCGTTTCCTCTTAGGCTTGGTAGTCATGGTTGTGTCTTGAGGTTGTGGAGCAGAGGTATCGTGATCCATCTCTGTGGCTGTTGCCTCTGCTCTCCTTTCCTCCACTCTGTCTTGTCCAGCGAGATGTCACGGACATCGACGTCATCTTTTCCAAGTTTCAAGAGGGACCTGTATATACGATAGGTCAAAGTGTTAGCAGAGGTAACATAGCCAAAGCTTTAGCAAAATTTACAAGCTAAGATTTTTTCTCTACCTCCTCGTTCGGGTCAAAATCCTTGTCCAAATCTTCCTCCGTTGGCCTCCTTCTGGCTTCACGTGGGAAAGGATCCTCGGGACTTATATATCCCTCTTCTGAGTCATCATCATCATCCTCTTCTTCTTCGCCTTCAGCAGCCTCTCCTGCTATTTCTTCTGCTCCCCCTTCCTCTTCGTCACACAGCTCCTGAGTAAGCATCACTTCTAGATCCTTTTCTACCTTATTATCGAACTGCTCCTGAGTAAGCTGGTCCTCTAGTGCTTGCTCCTCATAGGTTGGCTGCTCATCATGCTCGGGGCATCGGGCTGCACTGTCTGGTGTCCGCGACATTATTTCACACTTTGTTCTAATAGATGCAAGAAAGTATGCTTTAGGTACGCGAGAAGGTATAAGAAATCAAAAAGGTCTATAAACCAAAGTAGTCCTATAAAACAATAATATATAAAAAACAAGAAGTAGCAGTAGTAGAGGCCTCAAAAACATGTCAATCATCATCTGATCTTAAACTTGGAGCATCAAGGCATCATAACAGAGAAGAGAGGAGAAGGTAATGTAGGGGCGGCTACTAATGATGCCAAGTTCCTCACAAGTTCTTGATCATCAGCTCATATTCCATATAATGTATGGACTTAGACAATTTCATCATCGGCAAAACAAAGGAGAGGAGAGGAGAGGAGATGGGAGATTTGGCAAAAAAAGTAACAGCTGCTTAACAAACATAGAGAGGAAAAGGTGTAAAAACAAGCAGCAGCTGCTTCCCAAATATAGAGGATAGGAAAAATAACCAAAAAACAGTTGACTGCTGCCACATGGTTGGAAAGACCCCTGCAGATCAAAATCTGGTAACTTACATAGCCTAGTAGTAGTAGGAGAGTAGCTAGCAGCCAGTTAGTACTAGTAGTAGTTTCTATGAGTATAGGGAAGAGGGCAGAGCAGCAACCAACACTAGAGTAGTATAGAGTAGTAGTAGAACAGCAGTAGGATAGTAGTATAGAAGTAGCAGCCAACAGTGTAGTTAAGAGCAGCAACCAATGTGTTCTAGGAAATAAAGCCATTAATAAGAACAATGTGATAGAATACAAGCATCAGTAGTACCATATTGATAATGTGATAGGAAATAAAGCCTATTTGTTGACAGTTTAAATGAGCAATGGAGGAAATATGATTTATTAACTTGCAAGAAGACTCACTGTGCATATATAAAACCGTGGGCATATATAAGCATATATTAAAACAGTTGGCATATATAAAACAGTCTATTTTCAAGAGTTCAAGAGCCATCTAAGTTTCATGTTGGAATTAATAATAAGCAAGCAAGCAACTTCTTAGTAATACAGCTTGAGCATAGAAATTCTTAATAATACAGTAGCAAGCAACTTTTCTCTTAATAATACAGCAGCATGCAATTTTTATTTTGATCACAATGGCAGGGCCTGAGCAATATTTTGTAAGTAAGTAGCAGGCTAATCAGTTCACCAGACTAAACAGCTATCAAGCATGCAATGAACATTTACACAAATAAGCACACAAGCTGATGACTGCATTGCCCGCTATTGCACTGTCATATCTAAACAAGCTCAAGCAACAAGTGGGAGAGGTACCTCTTTCAATCTGGGAGAGGTACCAACTATAACAGCCACTCTAGTTGTTAGCAGCCTCAAAGGGGCAACACCCCACTTAGATATATCTATCTATGTAGGTTAATTTCTTGATGCAACGATGAATGCACCCAAAGATAGTGACAGTCGAGCAAACCCCCCTGCCATGTTCCTCTTACATAGTTCCTTTTTTATATTTATATTAATATTAGAGTGTTCCTTGTTTATAATATTATACTAGAGTCTTCTTGCTGACATACGATTCAACACACTATATATGTGCATGAATTTGATGCTGAGATAAAAAAAAATATACATGAGAATCATTATTTGCGACACCTTGACACTGGATAATCAATGTCCAGCGGCTTAGGTCAATGGCACATTTGATTTTTGTAAATTTCTGTCACCTAGCTCAAATGGCCTGATGGAACTTTCTTTTGAGGATCTCAAACTGAGAAACAGAAAAGATATTGACGGCACACCGAGATTGCTCCGTAAAGGAAGGAAGGGGAGAGAAGGGAGCGGGCATACCTGGTGGGTGATCGTCGCCGGTGAAGAGGTGGCGAAGTGGGGCGGGGTTCGCCCAGCCGTTGGAGGGGGCGCGCGGGTGCGCTGTCGCCTGCCGGTGGAGGTGCGTGGAGGCCGCCCGCCGGTGGAAGTGTACGGAGGCCGCCCGCCGATGGAAACCCTAGGGTAGGGAGGAGCAGGCGCGTGGGTGTGGGGAGGGGGCGCGGGTGCGGGGAGGGGGCGCGTGGGTGTGGAGATAGGGTGCACGGGTGCAGGGAAGGGGCGCGGGTCAGCGTCGGGACAGGTCCGGGAGGCGGTGTCGGTGGGGCAGCCTGACGGCGTCGGAGGAGAAGAGAGCGCCCAACAACAGACAACACCCGTGCGCCCTTGGATTTATAGTCGGGATGATTTGTAGGGGCGGTTCCTGATCCAACCGCCCCTACAAATGTATTTGTAAGGGCAGTTCCTGATCCAGCCGCCCCTACAAATGCATTTATAGGGACAGTTCCTGATCCAACCGCCCCTATAAATATTTTTTATTTTTTTAAATTATTAATTCTGTATTATAAAAATAATTGTGTATATATAAAATAATTGTGTATATGCAATTGTGACCAAAATAAAAGTAATATAAAATAATTGTGTATATGCACAAATATAATATTTTGTATTATTCTATATATGAAGATATATATATATATATATAAACAATTGTAGTTAAAACAATATAGAAAACAAAAAAAACAAAAATTAAAAAATTAAATTCTAAAACTTCGACTACAATTTTATGACATTAAATGAAATAAAATGAAAATGTTGTAAACATAAAAGTTGTATAACTCATCAACATGTACAACTTTTATTTTGGTCATCTTGTCATATGACTTTGTTTGAACGATTCAAATTTTGAAATTCAAATAATTTCAACTTGAAACAATATTTTGAAAGAGTAAATGATTTCAGATGAAAAACTTATGAATACCAAAGTTGTAGAACTCATCAATATGTACAACTTTTATTTTTATCATATTTTCATTTGACCAAATTTGAATAGTTGAAATTTTGAATTTCAATAATTGACAACTTCAAACAAGATTTTGAAACCTTAAATGATTTCAACAATAAAAGTCGTGAACATAAAAGTTGTTGAACTCATCACTATCTACAACTTTTATTTTGGTCACTTCTTTATATGACAAAGTATTAGTAAACATTGTTCATAAATTCACATATGACTCATAGTTTCCTGAACTATACGAGAAACATATTGATTTGAGAACAATGTTTAATATCACTTTGTCAGACGAAAAAATGATTAAAATAAAAGTTATAGATCTTGATGAGTTATACAACTTTGGTATTCATCACTTTTTCAGCTAAAATCATTTAATGGTTGAAAATCTCATTCGAACTTGTCATTTTTTTAAATTTGAAAATTTGAAGTGCTCAAACTTTCTCAAATGAAAAGAATGACCAAATCAACATATTAACTTGATAGGGCGAGATTTTAGAAATTTTGAGGAAAAAATCATCACATTTGGAGTTATTATGAGTGTGGCGGTATTAACCCCTATACACTTACGGCTAAGCTTGGGCTGGCCCGGATCAGTGGGTCCGGTCCACCAAAAGACGACGCGCGGCCCGGCCAATCTATTCGGAGTCCCGCACAAGGAGTCAAGACAGATTTGACGATCAAACAATATCTTGGTCGGTTAGAATAGGAATTCTTATCCGGCCACCTATGGCAATTGTAACTGACTAGGATTAGTTTCCAGATCTATAACCCTGCCCCCCGGACTATATAAGGCGGGCAGGGGACCCCTCTAAAAATCATCTCTCATTGACATACAGCAATACAATCAGACGCAGGACGTAGGTATTACGCCTTTTTGGCAGCCGAACCTGGATAAAACTTCGTGTCTGTCTTGCGTCACCATCTTGTTTGTGGCTTACGTATCTGTCTGCCGATAATCTACTACCTTGGGCATACCCTTAGGTAGACTGCCGACCATATTTTATCGACAGTGGCACGCCAGGTAGGGGGTGTGCGTACTACTCTCCAAGCAAACAAGATGGTCATCATCTCTGGCTCCGTGGCCACATCGAACGGCCTCACGTTCACCATCGGCTAGATCACTTGGACCGCCGGCTCCGACGACTTCATCGCCATGACCATGGAGGAAGCGCAGATTCAATCTGCGTCGACCACTGCTTCACCTACATCGGCTACGGCTCTGACCACGGTGGACACGGCTCCGACCATAATGGATCTGGCTCCTACTACGGTACATCTGGCTTCGACCACGCCTGCATCATCTTCAGCCACGCCGACAACCCGTCATCTGCTTCCCCGCTACAAAGGGAAGCAGATCGACAACACCGACCTACTCAACTCCATCGATCGGGTCGGCACCAAACTCGCTGAAACCCTAGCTCTGGTAAGTACAATTCAAAGTCGACCTAATGAGCAGGTAACCGCTCCCCACAACAGATCTACCTAACCAGCTCAGGCCAGTCGTCCTACACGACTTGGTACAGATCTCGTGGTCATATCTACTCCTAAAGGGTGCTCCACTCATCGCTGGCCAGCCTCCGTGACAGGTCTCCGGCTCTCCGAGTACGAAGCCTCGATGGAGAACTACCAGGCTTAGCCCTATGGCCTATGAAACGCTGCCTCCAACTATGCGTATAACATACAGCGCTGCTTGGATCTGTGTTTTGTACATCAGCCTCGGCCGAGGCCAAGCAACTTCGTCAACATGATCCGGATTGAGGATTATCAAGAAGGATCCGTCCACACGGTCCAAGAGGGTGACTCCAGCTCTTTGTCTATCATCGCATCTAACGCCTCCGTCCACACCGAGCTCCAGCATCACAATGATGAAGGCGTCGAATACAATCTGGATATCCCAGACCACGCCCTAGGGTTCCCGCAATTCCCATCTTTCCCGCCAAGGTGAGGGGGTTTGATCAATGTTGTCAGCAATGACGAACCGCTAGCAGTTGGCGAAATAGAACAAGAAAGGATTGCATGCGAGGCACGCAATATTGACCGGTTTAATCGCCGGCAAATCGAAGCTGAAGTAGAAGAGGAGGCACGACGCATAAGGGTCCAGCCACGCGACCTCAATAATGCTTTTGATAGGGTGGGGGACAAACAGGTCTTCAGGACTCCAAGCACCAACGTAGCCGTCGCTATGGCGACAATGCAACGGCTACCCAACAACCCCAAAACCCAGGCAGTTCGTGATGATATACAAGCTTATCTGACGGCTGCTATGGCTCAGACCACGGAGATGGTGAATCAAGCCCGGGCTCCATCCGTTTCAGTCGAATCAAGCCACAGCCACCAATACTCAAGTCGCTCACAGCCACTCAACCAACATGGCTCGCGCAACAATGACCCATCAGACAACCGTCAAGGTGGAAACAGTGGTCCTGATGGTGGTCGGGACAACAACTGCTGTCGGGAGGACAACCGCCACGATGTTCGGGATGACAACCGCTGAGATAACCGCGATAATCGTCGTGGCCGCAGGGTTAATCAGGATGGTAACCGGGATCGCCGTGATGGCAATAACGATCTCCACTGCTACCTCGGGGAACGCGATCTGCGCAATCACATCAACTAGAGAGCCAACGATCGAGCATCCCACAAAAGTTATCGCCGTATGGAATATGACACTGCCCATGGCCCGCTGGGTTTGAAGCAGTTTACTCCACACCTTCGCCAAGTCATATGGCCCAAAAACTTCAAGCTTGAGAAACTTCAGAAGTATGACGGCAAGGAAAACCCCGAATTATGGGTCATGCTCTATGAAACTGCGTGCAGATCAGCCATGGCTGATGAGCACGTCATGTCTAACTACTTCCCAGTCGCTGTTGGCCATGCAGGTCACCAATGGCTGGTCAGCTTGTCGGCGAACTACTTCGATTCTTGGTAAGAGCTCAAGCAAGCCTTCATCGACAACTTCATTGCTACTTGCGAACAACCCGACAACAAATATGATCTGCAACGGATTCAAGATCGAAAAGATGAGCCACTGCGCAAGTACGTCCGATGTTTCTTGGAGATGCGCATCAAGGTCCCATCAATCTTCGACAACGAGGCAATCGAGGCTTTCATCACTGGCCTCTGCTTCCACGATGCCCTAAGGGACAAGCTCCTACGCAAGAGGCCTAAATCGGTCATGGCGCTCCTGGCCACCGCTAAGAAATATGCGGACACCGATGACGCTAAAAAGATAATTATCGAAGAAGCAGCAAGGGTTCCATGCTCTGACCACCCCCACACCGCGACGACTATCGCAGCAACCGTGGTCGGAATGACAATTTTGACCGCCACAACCAGCGCAACAACTCCTGCTACCACCACGACCAACGTAATCAGTGGCGTAACCGCCATGACGATTACAGGGGCAAGCGTGCTCGGGAAGATGACGGCGAGGTCAATACCGTTAAAAAAGGGGGCGGATGTCGTAACTACGAAGACAACTACGCCAAAGCATTAAAAGGGCCCTGCTAGCTCCATCCTAAGTCAAACCATACTATGGAGAATTGCCGCGTTCTCAAGTCTATCTACACGCATCAACAGGCTCCGGACACATCCGACAAGCCTAACGACGTAGGGGAATAGCGCAATGAGGACAACGACGATGAAGACGCAGATCTCCGTCACAAGTACGTCAAGCCAACCGATCGCGTGCACACCATCATCGGAGGCAAAGTGTCCATCGAGACCAAACAAGAATGCAAGCTGCTCGCCTGCGCTTGTTTGAACATGGCCAACACCGATAACCTCCTCGCCGATCCACGGCTCCCTCCATGGTCTCACCGCAAGATCTCCTTTAGTAGAAAGGACCAATGGGCCGCAATACCTGAGCCAAGGCATTTTCCCCTGGTCCTCGATTCTTGCATCAACAAGGTTCAGTTCGATAGAGTGCTGATCGACGGCGGTAGCTCCATCGATATACTATTCAAGAACAGTCTGCCTGCCCTGAAGATAACCCAGGCAGATCTCAAGCCATATGAGGCATAGTTCTGGGGTGTTCTCCCCGGACGGAGCTCTACACCTCTCGGGCAGATCACGCTACCTGTGCAATTCGGGACCCCAGACCACTTCCACACTGACTACGTCAACTTCGTGGTCGCTGACTTCGATGACACCTACCATGCTATTCTTGGTCAACCGTCGCTCACCAAGTTCATGGCCATACCTCATTATAGGTATCTAGTGCTCAAGATGCTTACCGAGAAAGGAGTTCTAGCCCTTAGGGGCAACGTATACGTAGCTTATACTTGTGAGGACGACAGCTTCAAAATAGCAGAGGCTCATGACCTCTCTATTCGCATGGCAGAGACCATGCTCGATGCCAAGAAGACCTTCGCCGACCACCTGGAGATCCTAGAGCTCGAGGCTCCATGCAAGAACATCAAGTCCAAGGAGCACAAGGTGATCCAGCTGGTCGATGGCGATCCTAGCAAAACAGCCCTTATCGGGGCCAACCTAGATCCCAAATAGTAAGATGCGCTCGTCAGGTTGTTGAGGAGCAACATGGATGTGTTTGCATGGAAACCTGCTGACATGCCCGGTGTACCTCGGAACTTGATTGAGCACTCCTTGAATGTCAACGGCAAGGCCAAACCTATCAAGTAGAAGCTACGATGGTTCGCTCGTGACAAAAAGGAGGCGATTAGGGTAGAAGTTACACGGCTTTTGGTAGCCAGATTTATCAAAGAAGTGTATCACCCGGAGTGGTTAGCCAACCCAGTTCTTGTATGCAAAAAGTATAAAGAATGGAGAATGTGCGTTGATTACACTGATCTCAACAAACACTGCCCTAAGAACCCCTTCGGTTTACCTCGCATAGACAAGGTCGTAGATTCAACCACCGGTTGCGAGCTGCTTTCCTTTCTTGATTGCTACTCTAATTATCACCAGATCGCTCTCAAAAAGGACGACCAGATCAAGACATCTTTTATTACTCCTTTCGGTGCCTACTGCTACACGACCATGTTGTTTGGGCTCAAGAACACCGGGGCTACCTACCAACGTGCTATACAGGCCTGCCTCAAAGAAGAGATAAAAAACGACCTCATCGAGGCTTATGTTGATGATATAGTTGTCAAAACCAAGGAAGCACATACTCTTGTTGACAACCTAGAATGCACCTTTGCAGCCCTTAACACATTCCGGTGGAAATTAAACCCAAAAAGTGCATCTTTGGTGTTCCTTCTGGCATACTACTTGGCAATGTCGTCAGTCACGACGGCATACGCCCTAACCCGGAGAAAGTCAAAGCTGTCTTGGACATGAAGCCACCCAAAAAGGTAAAGGATGTTCAGAAGCTTACCGGATGCATGTCCGCCCTCAGCCGTTTCATATCAAGATTAGGCGAAAAAGGATTACCGTTCTTTAAACTGCTCAAAGCATCCAAAAAGTTTGAGTGGTCGGAGGAAGCAGACGTTGCCTTCACACAACTGAAACAATATCTTACATTACCTCTGGTCCTCACTGCTCCTAGAGAAGATGAAACACTCCTGCTTTACATTGCGGCTACTAATCGAGTGGTCTCCACGGCCATGGTGGTCGAGCGTGACGAGCCCGGCCATGTCTACAAGGTACAACAACCAATCTATTTCATCAGTGAGGTACTCAATGAGTCCAAGACCTGGTACCCATAGATTCAGAAGTTGATCTACGCCATACTGATAACATCCCGAAAGTTGAAACATTACTTCGACAGATATCATGTGGTGGTTATGACTGAGTACCCTCTACGAGACATCATTAGCAACAAGGATGCAAACAGGCGCATCGTTAAATGGGCAATGGAGCTATGCCCCTTCTCCTTGGAATTTGCAAGCCATACTACAATCAAGTCTTAGGCACTCATCGATTTCATCGTCGAGTGGACAGACTTAAGCACGCCTGCCTCTCTGGGGTCCGAAGAGTATTGGATGATGTACTTTGACGGTTCTCTCAACATTGATGGTGCGAGGGCAGGAGTCCTTTTCGTGTCACCATCTAAGGAGCAGCTCTGGTACGTCCTCAGGATTTATTTTCCAGCATCTAATAATGCCGCCGAGTACGAAGCATGCCTACATGGTTTGCGCATTGCGGTTGAGCTCAGTGTTAAATGTCTCTATGGCTATGGAGACTCTGCTCTGGTCATCAACCAACTCAACAAGGACTAGGACACGACCAGCGAAAAGATGGATGCATACTGCAAATCGATCAGAAAGCTGAAAGGCAGGTTCTATGGCATCGAGTACATACACGTGGTCCGGGACAAGAATCAAGGAGTGGATGCATTGTCAAAGTTAGGATCATCCTGAGCCAAAATCCCACATGGCGTATTCGTCCAAGACCTGCTCACGCCTTCCGTCGAAGAGGAAGATTCCATGGTAGACAAGCCTCCAGACCAGCAATTGGTGGCTACGGTTCCAGCGTCGAGCACCACCGAAACGCCTCCAACCACTCATGAGCCCGACTAGAGAATACCATTCATCAAGTACCTAACAGATGGTAGCTGTTACACTGATCAGATAGAAAACGAGTGCCTGATGCGTCGCAGTAAGCAGTACCTGCTCGTTGATGGCAAGTTATGGCGCAAGAATGCAAAGGAAGAAATCTTGATGAAGTGTATAACCCAGGAGGATGGCAAACATCTCCTAGACCAAATCCACTCTAGCTCCTGTGGCAACCATGCGGCCTCAAGAACGCTGGTCGGTAAGGCTTTCTGAGTAGGGTTCTATTGGCTCTCAGCAGTAGCCGACACAGAGAAGCTAGTCCGCCATTGTGAGGGTTGTCAGTTCTTCGCTAAGAGAATCCATGTACCAGCACATGAGATCTAGACAATACCAGCCTCTTGGCCCTTCGCATGCTGGGGACTAGATATGATCGGGCCCTTCAAACTGGCTCCTGGGAAATTTACATGCGTCTTTGTGCTGATCGACAAATTTTCTAAGTGGATAGAATACATGCCTCTGGTACAGGCATCCTCAGAAAAGGCTATCACATTCCTCGACTAGGTCATCCACCATTTCGGCATACCCAACAGCATCATCACTGATCTGGGTACTCAGTTCACTGGGAACACTTTTTGGGACTTCTGCGATGAAAGGAGCATAGTAGTAAAATACGTCTCGGTGGTGCACCCTAGAGCTAATGGACAAGTCGAGTGGGCAAATGGCATGATCTTAGATGCATTGAAGAAGAGGATGTACAGAGAAAATGACAAAGCTCCCGAAAGATGGCTCAAAGAGTTACCAGTCATGGTCTGGGGCCTTAGAACTCAGCCCAGTTGTAACACCGGTGTCTCACCGTACTTTATGGTTTATGGCGCTAAGGCAGTCCTCCCAGCAGATATAGCTTTCAGATTAGCACGGGTAGAGAACTTCGACAAAGGCAAGATCAATGAAGTACGGGAGCTAGAAGTGAATAGCATAGAAGAGAAGTGGCTCGATTCTTGTATACGTACGGCCAAATACCTTGCTGTTTTGCATAGGTACTACAACAAGAACGTTAAAGAGCGATTCTTCATGGTCGAGGACCTGGTCCTAAAGTGGAAGACGAACCAGGTTGGCGTCCATAAACTCGCAACCCTATGGGAGGGGCCCTTCATGATCAAGGAAGTCACACGACCAATGTCTTACAGGTTAGCTCACCTGGACGGTACAGACGTACCAAACTCGTGGCACATCGACAAGCTTAGACGTTTCTATGCTTAACCACTGAGATATGTACTCCTTTTGTACTTTCGATTTACTTCAATAAAGCTATTATGATTTCTCCGACCACTCTAATGTGTAACTTTGAATTTTATGGTTATTCTAACTTAGCTAGTAAAAGCCGACCACCATTCCTTCTACAGTTTTCGGAGCAGGCCCTGTCTCTGGTTCCTCCCAACACATGCATGGGATCCGCTCTCTATGTTACGGGTGATCGGCAGGTCCCCCTTGGTTTGACTTGTTCGTGTCTATGTGTGCGCAGGTCACGCACCTCACACTCCGACCACATGGCAAACTAGGGCCGCACAAACTTTTTGGGATGACGCGTCGAGCAAAATGGTACAACTAAACAGAACATTAACATGTTCTCACTTAGTTACACCAACATGAGTTTTAAGCTTAAATACATTTTATACAAAGCAAACAAGCTTATAATAATATACAGTTATGTTATTACAAGCTTGCCTAAAGAGGCCAAAGTTTACAATAACACAACTATGTCCTTCTTCTACAGCTCTAAGCCTATTCCATTGGCTGGTCGGGGCACGCGGCACCTACTGCTCACTGCTTACGATATCCTACTCGAGTCTTGGGGACTCTTGTGCTGGTCGAGCTGAAGAGGATGGCCCCGCCGATGCCTGGCTGGTCGAGACCATAGGCTTCGTCGGTTGGCTTGCAACTGATGGCGTTTCTAGCTAACTTGTTGATGGCGTACCTTGTATAGGTGCTGTCCCACCTTCACATAGGTTAATGTTGCCAATAATCTTTGAGGACAGGTCCAGCTGGGTCATCCGAAGCTCCTCAGCCTTGTCTGGGTCTACCTCCTTCGGGTACCTAGCCTCCAGGCGCTTGAGATCGATCAGGGGGTAGTGGGCACGCACCATGCTTAGCACATGTGCACCTGTGTACTCACCCACCTCCTTCATGAACTCTTGGAACCAACTCCATGCCTTTCGGCATCTCTCGACCAGTTCGAGCTGCAGCGTCCTTGGCGCTTTCTCTGTAAGCGCCGGATTGATAAGGTCGAGGACGAGCAAAATGCCAGTTGCCACTTCCTAGCACTAGTTCTTCCATGTGTCCCAATCCTCGGTGGTCTCTAGGCATCGTGCCTTCCAGCCGTCACGATCTTTCATCACGGCTTCTAGATGTTTCTTGACATTGACTTTTAAAACTGCAAACCATACAAGACATCAAAATGTAACGGCACGACAAGGTAAGGCAGGCAACAGAATGAGAAAGGTGGTCTGGAATACTTACTTTTTAGTTCCTCCTTCATCTTGGTTGTGCGGTCCCAGAGTTAAGACTGGTCGCGTGCCAGTTTCTCGTTGTCCTCCTTCAGGCGACCACATTCTGTGGTCACACGGCTATTCTCCTCTTGGAGGTGGGTTACTTCAGCTTCTAAGCCTGCACTACAGCTGTCACTACCAATAATGCAACAACACGTGTCATGCACTTGTTGTGATAAAATGACAACTTACTTGTTTTTTCCTGCTCTTTGTTACTGAGTTGGACGACCAGGTTCTAGTTCTGTGCCTCTTGCTCCATCCTCTCCTAGTCGGCGGCTTCAAGTTGGCGGCGCAAGCGTTCCACCTTGGCCGCCAGTTCTCTATTGTTTGCCGTGATTCCCTCAATCTGGTCGAAGCACCTCTTTCGGTACTTTGCGGTCTTCATCAAGTCCTGTATATAAACAAGCTAAGTCAGACAGTTCGACTAAATAGCAGGATCAAGTGGTCAAGCCAAACATACCTGGACTTCTATCACCAGACATTTTGCCGCTCACTCAACTTTTAGGGTCTCTTCGACCTCTAGGATTTCCTCATGCATAACCCACTCGTCGTTCCGCCAGCGTGACACATATACATGTTGTCGTTTGTCTTGGGGACGGCCCAGGATCTCTTCTACTTCATCCTCTTCGGCCTCTTGTTCAGGAGGTGGTGCTGGTCTGGAGTTTGTAGTCTCTGCGACCACTATGGCTTTCCCACGAGCCATAGCATTGGCAAGCGTGCTCTGTGCCACCTCCGGCTACTGCTCCTCGGTTTGGTCTAGTCCCCTTGGTGCTGAAGTATCCCCCTCAGCAGGGTTAGTGCTCGGAGCACTTGTACTTTGCTCGGCTCTCTTCTCGACCAGCTGCTCAGGGACTGTCGTCTGGCCGCTCGTCTGCTAAAGTTCCGGTGGATTTTCCTCTATAGGTTCCTCCACAGCTGGCTGCTGGGCAGTTATTTCTGCCATTGCTAGCGAAGCCGTGCCACACCCAGCTAGCTGGTCGGGATTTTCAGTGGACGCCGACCTAATATATCAGAGATAAGTTCAAAAGACAATAGTATTCAATACAAATTGTAAGCTTACATCAAGGTTACAAATACTTACAGCTTGGAAGCACGGAATGATATGGCGAAGGAGCGTCTCTTTGACCGTGCTTGCTCCACGTGCTCAGCGGGTTCCACCGGGTCTTTTTTCCACGACCAGTACCAGCGCCGAGGCCTGGCGCTCGACCCCTTTGCCGCTTGTCCTCTGTGTTGCAGTGGTCGGTGATGCGATCCCTGCTGGCACAGAGGAGCCACCCTGCTCTGTCGACTCTAGTTGTCTCCTCCTCTTTCGAGGGATGAGTCGGAAGATGTCTGCATCCTCTGTTTCATCATTTGACAGTGGGAAGATGGCCTGACGACGTTTGTTGGGCACCGGCCGCTTGCTAGCAGCCTTGGCCATTGCCTCCTCCCCAACCCCAAGTACGGCCCAGTCGATGTCTTTGGCCCTGGCACTGGTCTGGGCGGTTGGGCTGGCAACTTGCGGCCAATCCACACCAGGGGGTGGAGACATGAACATTGCTGCCCTATCATGACCATTACTCTAGGAAACATAAAGGCGACAACACAGTCAATTTTTGTTACAACATAACTCTACAGGTACAAGGAAGCATAATTTACCTTTGGGGGAGGTCGGGCCAGCTTGAAGGCATGCTCGATGTCGCTTAACCTGACATAATTGGGATCGGCTAGGTTGAATAGCTCCCCAATCCTGGCCTTGACTTCGATCTTGTCAAGTGCCTCTTTTCTGGTCCTCGTTGGATCTGCAGTCCCCTGGTATTCATAGCCTGGATGTACCCTCCTCTGGCAGGGCTGGATCCTTTGGCTGATGAAGTTCCCGACCATGCTTGGACCATCCAGTTTCTCCCATGGGATCATCCCAAGCAGTTCTGCGATCTGCTCCAAGTGCTCGGGCTTCTCCGACTAGCTGTTCTTCTTCTTCGGAATGAACCCCACGTCGTACAGGGTGATCGTGTTTGGCTCTTCACGGATGTAGAACCACTTCTTGTACCAATCGTCCAGTGATGTGTTTCAAGGGCAGTGCAAGTACTGGGCCTTCATCCCGTCATACAGATTGAGGTATACGCCTCTGGCTATCTTCGAGCCGCCGCTCCCTTTCTTTCGCAGACAGAACAGATGGCGAAAGAGGTCAAAATGGGGCTGGAAGCCACCATAGGCTTCGCAAAGATGGATGAAGGTGGAGACAAGAAGAATCGAGTTGGGATGCAGATTGCAAATCCCAATCTCGTAATACAAATAGAGCCCCTGAAGGAAAGGGTGCACTGGAACCCCAAAACCCCGCTTAAAGAAATCCTCGAAAACGACAATCTCACCTGGTTGTGGATCGGGGTAGCTTTCTCCTTCCGACACGTGCCATCCTGCGAGTGCCTTGTTGTGGAGCACTCCCATGGTGACTGTAAGGAAAATGGACCCTAAGCCCATTTACTTTGGATTTTGGTGTTTGATGACCAACACAACCAAATTAGACTAATGAATTTGCAAGTGTTTGTTTTGTAGTCCAACAAGGTGCAAGACATGACTTGGACGAAGGTGACGTGATGATCCAATGATAAACACCTTAAGGAAGACCTTAGGAGCACAAGAAAAGACCCAAGATATCAAGCAAAGTCCAAGCACGAAGATAGGAACCAAGCCGTACGCATGATCACGAAGAAACGAGCTCGCAGAGGCGACCGGACGCGAGGACCAGACGCTGGCGGCAACCGACTAGATGTAGAAACATAGCGTCCGATCAAGTACAGAGAGGTTCCAGGCACGCGAAACTACGACCGGACATGTTCGGTGGCAGGCGACCGGACGCTGGCAGCGTCTGATCGGTAGTTCGCGGCTGCAACGGTCGAGACGATCGGACATGTCCGGTCAGGACGATCTTAGCGTCCGGTCAGTAGCAGAATTGTGGGAGTTTGACCCCAACGCCTACTTTCTCAGTGGGGCTTATAAATACAACCCCAACCAGCCATTTGAGGAGAGTGGAGCTAAGGAAACATACCAAGGGTGTTGATACACCATTTTAGTGATCTCCACTTGCTAAGTGCTTAGTGTTTCATCAGGTGATTAGCGTAGGTGCTTTGTGAAGTGCTTAGGTTGATTAGACCACCGCTTATGCGCTTGCTCTAGGTGAATGCCTAGTGTTTAGTGAGGTTTGCATACCTCTTGCCACCCCGTGCTTGCGAGCACAAGAGTTGTACATCGGAGGGGCTTGAAGTCTTGCGAGATCGCACCAACCGCGTTTGTGGTGCGGCCGCCACCGTGTACCGAAGGGAACAAGGCCCGCGGCGTTTTGGACGGAAGCTTGATAGTGAAGACGGCGGAGAGCATCCAGGAGAGGCTTGCCGGAAGGCACATCAGAGACCCACTTGCATGTGGGGAAGGCCCGAGGCTATCCATGGAGTTACCTGATCAGGAGCTTGGCCCTTGCGAGGGATTCCTTGCGAGGGGCTCCAACGAGGACTAGGGGGAAGCTTGCGCGCTTCTCGATACCTCGGTAAAAATACTGGAGTCATCGACGGGAGTTTGCATATCTCTACCTTGCTCTTTAAGCTTCCGCATTTACATTGATCATATTATCATCATTTGCGGTAGAGATAGCAACACACTAGCAAAACCGTAGTTGCACATCTAGATAGATTATCTTTTGCATAGGTTTTGCTAGAGGTTGAAAAAGAGGCCATAGTTTAGAGTTAGAATTTTTAAGTTGCCTAATTCACCCCCCCCTCTTAGGCATCACGGTCCCTTTCAATTGGTATCAGAGCCGGTTGGCTCATATATGGACCTCTGGGTTAACCGCCGTTGAGCCGACGCTATTGTAGAGTGGTTGGGATGGATACCTCTAGGCCTCCACAATTTAATGGGACTAACTTCCTCTACTATAAGGCTAGAATGGCTTGCCACCTTGAGGCAGTTGATTTAGGTGTATGGAGAGTCACTCGTGACGGGATGAAACCCATTAAGAATCCCGAAAAGCCCACAAAGAGTGACAAAAAAGAAATGCATTTTAATGCTAGAGCTAAGAATTGCTTGTTTGAATCTTTTTGCATGGATGTTTTTAACCAAGTGTTTACTTTAAATACCGCTCATGAAATTTGATTAAAACTCCAAGAGCTCCATGATGGCACAAGTAATGTCCGTGAGCAAAAACATTGTCTAGCTAAGCAAAATTATGATTCCTTTACAATGAATGATGATGAGCTTGTTCGTGATATGTACTCTCGTTTGAATCTAATTATCAATGAGCTCCATTCTATAGGATTATTAAAGCTAGATGATGCGGACATCGTGAGGAAGATCATCTCCGTGCTACCACAAAAGAAATATGCAAGCATCATCACCATCCTTCACAACATGGAGGACTTGAGCACCATGACCCCGGGCATAATCATTGGCAAGATAGTGGCATTTGAAATGTCACGCAAGATGGGTCAAGAAGAAGCCTCTTC
Source organism: Miscanthus floridulus (assembly GCF_019320115.1). Classification (NCBI taxonomy): domain Eukaryota; kingdom Viridiplantae; phylum Streptophyta; class Magnoliopsida; order Poales; family Poaceae; genus Miscanthus; species Miscanthus floridulus. Next base: position 120,733,234 of record NC_089587.1, on the reverse strand, counting down.
ATCGAGCAAAGGCAAAGCTCTCACTTGTAGTGAGAAGAAGAAGATGAAGGGCAAGAAAGGTGAGACAAGCTCAAGCTCAAGCTCCTCAAGTGAAGATGAAGATGAGGATGATGATGATGATGAAGAAGAATCAAGTGATGATGATCAATCTTCCACCTCCACCTCTGACCTTGATAAAGAATCAATCAAACTTATCAACAAGGTGGAGAAGATGATCCAAAGGCTTAATGTCAAGGGTGTGCCCATCCAAATTCAAGACCTCATTTTCACTAATAAAAGAAACGAGCAAAGAAAGAGGGGATGCTATGGATGCGGCAAGTTGGGGCACTTTGTGGAAGTTTGTCCAAATAAGCCCACACCCAAGACAAAGAAGAAGGCGTGCAAGAACAAAGCCCTCACAACAATAAGGTCATGGGATGATTCTTCAAGTGAAGAAGAAAACCATCACAAGAGGCGAGGCTACAAGCACTCATCATCAAGCTCTTCTCGTGTGTGCCTTATGGCACAAGGTAACGAAAGCTCATCCTCTAGTGAGAGTGATAGTGATGATGACTTGCCTTCTTACAATACAATTGTGCAACAAAATCTTAAATATGCTAAAGTTTACACTAGTCAACAAAAGAAGCTCAAAACTTTAAAAGAAGAGCTAGGTAGTTCACAAGAAGCATACAAGAATTTGCTTGAACAATATGAAAACTTTGCAAATCTCAATATTGAACTATCTACTAAAATTGAGCAACTTGAGGCTAGTGCAACAACAAATGCATGCACAATTAATGATAAGCAACTTGAAAAGAAAAATGAAAAATTAAAAGAAAAGTTAGCTAGCTCACAAAATGATTATCAAAGTTTGCTTGCTAAAATGGAAATCATGTGCAAACATTATGATGAGCTAACAAATAAAGTTGCTAATCTTGAGGCCATCAAAAATACCCCCATCAAGGCATCTAAAAGAAATGACATAATTAAAAAGGATGCATCTACCTCTTGCAATGATTTATGTTTAGACTCACCTTTGTGCAACCAAGTTTGTGTTGAGAAAGTGATTGTAGATACATGCACACAAGAGGTTGCAAAAGAGAATGAGCAACTCAAGCAAGAAGTAGCTCGCCTCACCAAGGACTTGACTCAAGTGAAAGGCAAGGCGAAGCAAACCCAACTTCATCAAGATAACACCGTTAAGGGAGTGAAGAAGCTTGATGAAGGACAAATCGTGGTTTGTTATGTGTGCCACAAGGAAGGTCACAAGTCCTATGAGTGCAAGGTGAAGAATGGGGGAGGAGCAAAGAAGAAGGAGAAAAAGCAAATAAGCAAGCTCTCCAACACCTACACCAACAAGGTGAACAAGAAGGCCTCCACACGTTATCTCTTGAAGAAGAAGAAAAATGACAAGGTGGTGGCCATCAAGGTGAACAAGCAAGCCAACAATGGGGTCAAACGCTTTTGGGTGCCAAAGGAAATCATTTCAAACATGAAGAGCACCAAGAAGGTTTGGATCCCGAAAGGGAAGTGAGAAGTCCATCGGACTTCGGGGAATTTGGAGACTTGGCAAAGTATGGGTGCATTTCATGGGGTGCATCATGATAGACAAAATCATTGCCAAGTAGGTTAGTGAATACAATGGACCCAAATTCTCCTTCCCATGTTAGGTAACTAGATGCCATTACTTTCAATTAGCATTTGTTTCAATTGGTATTGTCTTTCATTTGGTATACTCTTAAAGCATCTAGTTATCTTTTATGCCTAATGTTTGCATTCACATGCTTAAATATTTTGTCATGCATTCAATAGGTATATCATATGGTGGGCTTGCTCGATTTCATTATCAACCCTTGGAGCAAACCTACATGGTTTAAAATTATTTAGGAGCACGGCACATAGCTTGTTTTACAATTAACTATCTAATATGTGCCAAAGTCCAAAGTGTAGATAATCTCTCCCAAATATCACTTTTCAAGTGGTATTTTGATACTTAAATCAATGTGCACAAATTTTACAAGTATTCAACACTTGTGTGCACAAATTTAGGGGGAGCTTATTCTACAACCTGGATGCTTTGAGACTAACACTTGTTCAAATGGTATCAATTTTTTTTCAAACCTATCTCATGTGTAGTAGTCTCATTGTAAGGAAATTGGAGTCCCCAGAGTTAAGCATCTTTCTTCAATTGGCATCATCATGTTGTTTACTTTTCATATTTATATGCTTTCTCCATGCATTATATAGATTAAACTCTCTTGTAAAATAAATTGCTAATTATGCATATGATTTGCTTTCTACCATATGTATGCATATATTTAGGACTAACTTCCTCTACTATAAGGCTAGAATGGCTTGCCACCTTGAGGCGGTTGATTTAGGTGTATGGAGAGTCACTCGTGACGGGATGAAACCCATTAAGAATCCCGAAAAGCCCACAAAGAGTGACAAAAAAGAAATGCATTTTAATGCTAGAGCTAAGAATTGCTTGTTTGAATCTTTTTGCATGGATGTTTTTAACCAAGTGTTTACTTTAAATACCGCTCATGAAATTTGATTAAAACTCCAAGAGCTCCATGACGGCACAAGTAATGTCCGTGAGCAAAAACATTGTCTAGCTAAGCAAAATTATGATTCCTTTACAATGAATGATGATGAGCTTGTTCGTGATATGTACTCTCGTTTGAATCTAATTATCAATGAGCTCCATTCTATAGGATTATTAAAGCTAGATGATGCGAACATCGTGAGGAAGATCATCTCCGTGCTACCACAAAAGAAATATGCAAGCATCATCACCATCCTTCACAACATGGAGGACTTGAGCACCATGACCCCGGGCATAATCATTGGCAAGATAGTGGCATTTGAAATGTCACGCAAGATGGGTCAAGAAGAAGCCTCTTCATCGAGCAAAGGCAAAGCTCTCGCTTGTAGCGAGAAGAAGAAGATGAAGGGCAAGAAAGGTGAGACAAGCTCAAGCTCAAGCTCCTCAAGTGAAGATGAAGATGAGGATGATGATGATGATGAAGAAGAATCAAGTGATGATGATCAATCTTCCTCCTCCACCTCCGACCTTGATAAAGAATCAATCAAACTTATCAACAAGGTGGAGAAGATGATCCAAAGGCTCAATGTCAAGGGTGTGCCCATCCAAATTCAAGACCTCATTTTCACTAATAAAAGAAACGAGCAAAGAAAGAGGGGATGCTATGGATGCGGCAAGTTGGGGCACTTTGTGGAAGTTTGTCCAAATAAGCCCACACCCAAGGCAAAGAAGAAGGCGTGCAAGAACAAAGCCCTCACAACAATAAGGTCATGGGATGATTCTTCAAGTGAAGAAGAAAACCATCACAAGAGGCGAGGCTACAAGCACTCATCATCAAGCTCTTCTCGTGTGTGCCTTATGGCACAAGGTAACGAAAGCTCATCCTCTAGTGAGAGTGATAGTGATGATGACTTGCCTTCTTACAATACAATTGTGCAACAAAATCTTAAATATGCTAAAGTTTACACTAGTCAACAAAAGAAGCTCAAAACTTTAAAAGAAGAGCTAGGTAGTTCACAAGAAGCATACAAGAATTTGCTTGAACAATATGAAAACTTTGCAAATCTCAATATTGAACTATCTACTAAAATTGAGCAACTTGAGGCTAGTGCAACAACAAATGCATGCACAATTAATGATAAGCAACTTGAAAAGAAAAATGAAAAATTAAAAGAAAAGTTAGCTAGCTCACAAAATGATTATCAAAGTTTGCTTGCTAAAATGGAAATCATGTGCAAACATTGTGATGAGCTAACAAATAAAGTTGCTAATCTTGAGGCCATCAAAAATACCCCCATCAAGGCATCTAAAAGAAATGACATAATTAAAAAGGATGCATCTACCTCTTGCAATGATTTATGTTTAGACTCACCTTTGTGCAACCAAGCTTGTGTTGAGAAAGTGATTGTAGATACATGCACACAAGAGGTTGCAAAAGAGAATGAGCAACTCAAGCAAGAAGTAGCTCGCCTCACCAAGGACTTGACTCAAGTGAAAGGCAAGGCGAAGCAAACCCAACTTCATCAAGATAACACCGTTAAGGGAGTGAAGAAGCTTGATGAAGGACAAATCGTGGTTTGTTACATGTGCCACAAGGAAGGTCACAAGTCCTATGAGTGCAAGGTGAAGAATGGGGGAGGAGCAAAGAAGAAGGAGAAAAAGCAAATAAGCAAGCTCTCCAACACCTACACCAACAAGGTGAACAAGAAGGCCTCCACACGTTATCTCTTAAAGAAGAAGAAAAATGACAAGGTGGTGGCCATCAAGGTGAACAAGCAAGCCAACAATGGGGTCAAACGCTTTTGGGTGCCAAAGGAAATCATTTCAAACATGAAGAGCACCAAGAAGGTTTGGATCCCGAAAGGGAAGTGAGAAGTCCATCGGACTTCGGGGAATTTGGAGACTTGGCAAAGTATGGGTGCATTTCATGGGGTGCATCATGATAGACAAAATCATTGCCAAGTAGGTTAGTGAATACAATGGACCCAAATTCTCCTTCCCATGTTAGGTAACTAGATGCCATTACTTTCAATTAGCATTTGTTTCAATTGGTATTGTCTTTCATTTGGTATACTCTTAAAGCATCTAGTTATCTTTTATGCCTAATGTTTGCATTCACATGCTTAAATATTTTGTCATGCATTCAATAGGTATATCATATGGTGGGCTTGCTCGATTTCATTATCAACCCTTGGAGCAAACCTACATGGTTTAAAATTATTTAGGAGCACGGCACATAGCTTGTTTTACAATTAACTATCTAATATGTGCCAAAGTCCAAAGTGTAGATAATCTCTCCCAAATATCACTTTTCAAGTGGTATTTTGATACTTAAATCAATGTGCACAAATTTTACAAGTATTCAACACTTGTGTGCATAAATTTAGGGGGAGCTTATTCTACAACCTGGATGCTTTGAGACTAACACTTGTTCAAATGGTATCAATTTTTTTTCAAACCTATCTCATGTGTAGTAGTCTCATTGTAAGGAAATTGGAGTCCCCAGAGTTAAGCATCTTTCTTCAATTGGCATCATCATGTTGTTTACTTTTCATATTTATATGCTTTCTCCATGCATTATATAGATTAAACTCTCTTGTAAAATAAATTGCTAATTATGCATATGATTTGCTTTCTACCATATGTATGCATATATTTAGGACTAACTTCCTCTACTATAAGGCTAGAATGGCTTGCCACCTTGAGGCGGTTGATTTAGGTGTATGGAGAGTCACTCGTGACGGGATGAAACCCATTAAGAATCCCGAAAAGCCCACAAAGAGTGACAAAAAAGAAATGCATTTTAATGCTAGAGCTAAGAATTGCTTGTTTGAATCTTTTTGCATGGATGTTTTTAACCAAGTGTTTACTTTAAATACCGCTCATGAAATTTGATTAAAACTCCAAGAGCTCCATGACGGCACAAGTAATGTCCGTGAGCAAAAACATTGTCTAGCTAAGCAAAATTATGATTCCTTTACAATGAATGATGATGAGCTTGTTCGTGATATGTACTCTCGTTTGAATCTAATTATCAATGAGCTCCATTCTATAGGATTATTAAAGCTAGATGATGCGAACATCGTGAGGAAGATCATCTCCGTGCTACCACAAAAGAAATATGCAAGCATCATCACCATCCTTCACAACATGGAGGACTTGAGCACCATGACCCCGGGCATAATCATTGGCAAGATAGTGGCATTTGAAATGTCACGCAAGATGGGTCAAGAAGAAGCCTCTTCATCGAGCAAAGGCAAAGCTCTCGCTTGTAGCGAGAAGAAGAAGATGAAGGGCAAGAAAGGTGAGACAAGCTCAAGCTCAAGCTCCTCAAGTGAAGATGAAGATGAGGATGATGATGATGATGAAGAAGAATCAAGTGATGATGATCAATCTTCCTCCTCCACCTCCGACCTTGATAAAGAATCAATCAAACTTATCAACAAGGTGGAGAAGATGATCCAAAGGCTCAATGTCAAGGGTGTGCCCATCCAAATTCAAGACCTCATTTTCACTAATAAAAGAAACGAGCAAAGAAAGAGGGGATGCTATGGATGCGGCAAGTTGGGGCACTTTGTGGAAGTTTGTCCAAATAAGCCCACACCCAAGGCAAAGAAGAAGGCGTGCAAGAACAAAGCCCTCACAACAATAAGGTCATGGGATGATTCTTCAAGTGAAGAAGAAAACCATCACAAGAGGCGAGGCTACAAGCACTCATCATCAAGCTCTTCTCGTGTGTGCCTTATGGCACAAGGTAACGAAAGCTCATCCTCTAGTGAGAGTGATAGTGATGATGACTTGCCTTCTTACAATACAATTGTGCAACAAAATCTTAAATATGCTAAAGTTTACACTAGTCAACAAAAGAAGCTCAAAACTTTAAAAGAAGAGCTAGGTAGTTCACAAGAAGCATACAAGAATTTGCTTGAACAATATGAAAACTTTGCAAATCTCAATATTGAACTATCTACTAAAATTGAGCAACTTGAGGCTAGTGCAACAACAAATGCATGCACAATTAATGATAAGCAACTTGAAAAGAAAAATGAAAAATTAAAAGAAAAGTTAGCTAGCTCACAAAATGATTATCAAAGTTTGCTTGCTAAAATGGAAATCATGTGCAAACATTGTGATGAGCTAACAAATAAAGTTGCTAATCTTGAGGCCATCAAAAATACCCCCATCAAGGCATCTAAAAGAAATGACATAATTAAAAAGGATGCATCTACCTCTTGCAATGATTTATGTTTAGACTCACCTTTGTGCAACCAAGCTTGTGTTGAGAAAGTGATTGTAGATACATGCACACAAGAGGTTGCAAAAGAGAATGAGCAACTCAAGCAAGAAGTAGCTCGCCTCACCAAGGACTTGACTCAAGTGAAAGGCAAGGCGAAGCAAACCCAACTTCATCAAGATAACACCGTTAAGGGAGTGAAGAAGCTTGATGAAGGACAAATCGTGGTTTGTTACATGTGCCACAAGGAAGGTCACAAGTCCTATGAGTGCAAGGTGAAGAATGGGGGAGGAGCAAAGAAGAAGGAGAAAAAGCAAATAAGCAAGCTCTCCAACACCTACACCAACAAGGTGAACAAGAAGGCCTCCACACGTTATCTCTTAAAGAAGAAGAAAAATGACAAGGTGGTGGCCATCAAGGTGAACAAGCAAGCCAACAATGGGGTCAAACGCTTTTGGGTGCCAAAGGAAATCATTTCAAACATGAAGAGCACCAAGAAGGTTTGGATCCCGAAAGGGAAGTGAGAAGTCCATCGGACTTCGGGGAATTTGGAGACTTGGCAAAGTATGGGTGCATTTCATGGGGTGCATCATGATAGACAAAATCATTGCCAAGTAGGTTAGTGAATACAATGGACCCAAATTCTCCTTCCCATGTTAGGTAACTAGATGCCATTACTTTCAATTAGCATTTGTTTCAATTGGTATTGTCTTTCATTTGGTATACTCTTAAAGCATCTAGTTATCTTTTATGCCTAATGTTTGCATTCACATGCTTAAATATTTTGTCATGCATTCAATAGGTATATCATATGGTGGGCTTGCTCGATTTCATTATCAACCCTTGGAGCAAACCTACATGGTTTAAAATTATTTAGGAGCACGGCACATAGCTTGTTTTACAATTAACTATCTAATATGTGCCAAAGTCCAAAGTGTAGATAATCTCTCCCAAATATCACTTTTCAAGTGGTATTTTGATACTTAAATCAATGTGCACAAATTTTACAAGTATTCAACACTTGTGTGCATAAATTTAGGGGGAGCTTATTCTACAACCTGGATGCTTTGAGACTAACACTTGTTCAAATGGTATCAATTTTTTTTCAAACCTATCTCATGTGTAGTAGTCTCATTGTAAGGAAATTGGAGTCCCCAGAGTTAAGCATCTTTCTTCAATTGGCATCATCATGTTGTTTACTTTTCATATTTATATGCTTTCTCCATGCATTATATAGATTAAACTCTCTTGTAAAATAAATTGCTAATTATGCATATGATTTGCTTTCTACCATATGTATGCATATATTTAGGACTAACTTCCTCTACTATAAGGCTAGAATGGCTTGCCACCTTGAGGCGGTTGATTTAGGTGTATGGAGAGTCACTCGTGACGGGATGAAACCCATTAAGAATCCCGAAAAGCCCACAAAGAGTGACAAAAAAGAAATGCATTTTAATGCTAGAGCTAAGAATTGCTTGTTTGAATCTTTTTGCATGGATGTTTTTAACCAAGTGTTTACTTTAAATACCGCTCATGAAATTTGATTAAAACTCCAAGAGCTCCATGACGGCACAAGTAATGTCCGTGAGCAAAAACATTGTCTAGCTAAGCAAAATTATGATTCCTTTACAATGAATGATGATGAGCTTGTTCGTGATATGTACTCTCGTTTGAATCTAATTATCAATGAGCTCCATTCTATAGGATTATTAAAGCTAGATGATGCGAACATCGTGAGGAAGATCATCTCCGTGCTACCACAAAAGAAATATGCAAGCATCATCACCATCCTTCACAACATGGAGGACTTGAGCACCATGACCCCGGGCATAATCATTGGCAAGATAGTGGCATTTGAAATGTCACGCAAGATGGGTCAAGAAGAAGCCTCTTCATCGAGCAAAGGCAAAGCTCTCGCTTGTAGCGAGAAGAAGAAGATGAAGGGCAAGAAAGGTGAGACAAGCTCAAGCTCAAGCTCCTCAAGTGAAGATGAAGATGAGGATGATGATGATGATGAAGAAGAATCAAGTGATGATGATCAATCTTCCTCCTCCACCTCCGACCTTGATAAAGAATCAATCAAACTTATCAACAAGGTGGAGAAGATGATCCAAAGGCTCAATGTCAAGGGTGTGCCCATCCAAATTCAAGACCTCATTTTCACTAATAAAAGAAACGAGCAAAGAAAGAGGGGATGCTATGGATGCGGCAAGTTGGGGCACTTTGTGGAAGTTTGTCCAAATAAGCCCACACCCAAGGCAAAGAAGAAGGCGTGCAAGAACAAAGCCCTCACAACAATAAGGTCATGGGATGATTCTTCAAGTGAAGAAGAAAACCATCACAAGAGGCGAGGCTACAAGCACTCATCATCAAGCTCTTCTCGTGTGTGCCTTATGGCACAAGGTAACGAAAGCTCATCCTCTAGTGAGAGTGATAGTGATGATGACTTGCCTTCTTACAATACAATTGTGCAACAAAATCTTAAATATGCTAAAGTTTACACTAGTCAACAAAAGAAGCTCAAAACTTTAAAAGAAGAGCTAGGTAGTTCACAAGAAGCATACAAGAATTTGCTTGAACAATATGAAAACTTTGCAAATCTCAATATTGAACTATCTACTAAAATTGAGCAACTTGAGGCTAGTGCAACAACAAATGCATGCACAATTAATGATAAGCAACTTGAAAAGAAAAATGAAAAATTAAAAGAAAAGTTAGCTAGCTCACAAAATGATTATCAAAGTTTGCTTGCTAAAATGGAAATCATGTGCAAACATTGTGATGAGCTAACAAATAAAGTTGCTAATCTTGAGGCCATCAAAAATACCCCCATCAAGGCATCTAAAAGAAATGACATAATTAAAAAGGATGCATCTACCTCTTGCAATGATTTATGTTTAGACTCACCTTTGTGCAACCAAGCTTGTGTTGAGAAAGTGATTGTAGATACATGCACACAAGAGGTTGCAAAAGAGAATGAGCAACTCAAGCAAGAAGTAGCTCGCCTCACCAAGGACTTGACTCAAGTGAAAGGCAAGGCGAAGCAAACCCAACTTCATCAAGATAACACCGTTAAGGGAGTGAAGAAGCTTGATGAAGGACAAATCGTGGTTTGTTACATGTGCCACAAGGAAGGTCACAAGTCCTATGAGTGCAAGGTGAAGAATGGGGGAGGAGCAAAGAAGAAGGAGAAAAAGCAAATAAGCAAGCTCTCCAACACCTACACCAACAAGGTGAACAAGAAGGCCTCCACACGTTATCTCTTGAAGAAGAAGAAAAATGACAAGGTGGTGGCCATCAAGGTGAACAAGCAAGACAACAATGGGGTCAAACGCTTTTGGGTGCCAAAGGAAATCATTTCAAACATGAAGAGCACCAAGAAGGTTTGGATCCCGAAAGGGAAGTGAGAAGTCCATCGGACTTCGGGGAATTTGGAGACTTGGCAAAGTATGGTGCATTTCATGGGGTGCATCATGATAGACAAAATCATTGCCAAGTAGGTTAGTGAATACAATGGACCTAAATTCTCCTTCCCATGTTAGGTAACTAGATGCCATTACTTTCAATTAGCATTTGTTTCAATTGGTATTGTCTTTCATTTGGTATACTCTTAAAGCATCTAGTTATCTTTTATGCCTAATGTTTGCATTCACATGCTTAAATATTTTGTCATGCATTCAATAGGTATATCATATGGTGGGCTTGCTCGATTTCATTATCAACCCTTGGAGCAAACCTACATGGTTTAAAATTATTTAGGAGCATGGCACATAGCTTGTTTTACAATTAACTATCTAATATGTGCCAAAGTCCAAAGTATAGATAATCTCTCCCAAATATCACTTTTCAAGTGGTATTTTGATACTTAAATCAATGTGCACAAATTTTACAAGTATTCAACACTTGTGTGCACAAATTTAGGGGGAGCTTATTCTACAACCTGGATGCTTTGAGACTAACACTTGTTCAAATGGTATCAATTTTTTTTTCAAACCTATCTCATGTGTAGTAGTCTCATTGTAAGGAAATTGGAGTCCCCAGAGTTAAGCATCTTTCTTCAATTGGCATCATCATGTTGTTTACTTTTCATATTTATATGCTTTCTCCATACATTATATAGATTAAACTCTCTTGTAAAATAAATTGCTAATTATGCATATGATTTGCTTTCTACCATATGTATGCATATATTGAGGGGGAGCTTATTCTATATAATGTGAGAGTCAAATTTTGTGATCCATTTCACTCTATACACAAAGGATCACGAAATTTGACCCTCCCTTGTGTTACTAATGTCTTCCTTTTTGGTGTTTGATGCCAAAGGGGGAGAATTTGAAGGACCAAAGGCAAGCATCAAGTTGATGTCTACAAGTGTAATGGTCCGAGAAAGGGAGGAAAGTGAATTATGGATTAGTCTAAGTAATGGGAGATTTTTTTTGAAAGATAGGCTTTAATCCATAACATCACATGGGGACATTTGCAAGGGCAAGACATGGCTTTTAAGTAAAGTTTTAATTGGTATCTGTCAATTAGTATCATATAACCTTGCCCTTTGCGTTGCATCCTAGCAAGTAGGTAGTTTTTAAAATTTCAAAATCTCTATCATTTGCTTGCTTTGGTCGTATTGTCATCAATCACCAAAAAGGGGGAGATTGTAAGGAAAATGGACCCTAAGCCCATTTACTTTGGATTTTGGTGTTTGATGACCAACACAACCAAATTAGACTAATAAATTTGCAAGTGTTTGTTTTGTAGTCCAACAAGGTGCAAGACATGACTTGGACGAAGGCGACGTGATGATCCGATGATCAACACCTTAAGGAAGACCTTAGGAGCACAAGAAAAGACCCAAGATATCAAGCAAAGTCCAAGCATGAAGATAGGAACCAAGCCGTACGCAAGATCACGAAGAAACGAGCTCACAGAGGCGACCAGACGCTGGACCGGACGCTGGACCAGTGGCTCGGCAGACAGGCGACCGGACGCAAGGACCGGATAGTGGCCGCAACCGACTGGACGTAGAAACACAGCATCCGATCGAGTACAGAGAGGTTCCAGGCATGCGAAACTGTGACCGAACGCGTCCGGTGGCAGGCGACCGGACGCTGGCAGCGTCCGATCGGTAGTTTGCGGCTGCAACGGTCGAGACGACCGGACGCGTCCGGTTAGGATGATCTCAGCGTCCGGTTAGTAGCAGAATTGCGGGAGTTCGACCCCAACGGCTACTTTCTCAGTAGGGCTTATAAATACAACCCCCAACCGGCCATTTGAGGAGAGTGGAGCTGAGGAAACATACCAAGGGTGTTGATACACCATTTTAGTGATCTCCACTTGCTAAGTGCTTAGTGTTTCATCAGGTGATTAGCGTAGGTGCTTTGTGAAGTGCTTAGGTTGATTAGACCACCGCTTATGCGCTTGCTCTAGGTGAATGCCTAGTGTTTAGTGAGGTTTGCATACCTCTTGCCACCCCGTGCTTGCGAGCACAAGAGTTGTACATCGGAGGGGCTTGAAGTCTTGCGAGATCGCACCAACCGCATTTGTGGTGCGGCCGCCACCGTGTACCGAAGGGAACAAGGCCCGTGGCGTTTTGGACGGAAGCTTGATAGTGAAGACGGCGGAGAGCATCTGGGAGAGGCTTGCTGGAAGGCACATCGGAGACCCACTTGCGCGTGGGGAAGGCCCGAGGCTATCCACGGAGTTACCCGATCGAGAGCTTGGCCCTTGCGAGAGATTCCTTGCGAGGGGCTCCAACGAGGACTAGGGGGAAGCTTGCGCGCTTCTCGATACCTCGGTAAAAATACCGGAGTCGTCGACGGGAGTTTGCATATCTCTACCTTGCTCTTTAAGCTTCCGCATTTACATTGATCATATTATCATCATTTGCGGTAGAGATAGCAACACACTAGCAAAACCGTAGTTGCACATCTAGATAGATTATCTTTTGCATAGGTTTTGCTAGAGGTTGAAAAAGAGGCCATAGTTTAGAGTTAGAATTTTTAAGTTGCCTAATTCACCCCCCCTCTTAGGCGTCACGGTCCCTTTCAGTGACGAGGTCTTTGATGGTCTGCTCGTTGCTCCTTGACTTTCACCACTCCTTCGCCATGACTTTGGTTTTCTTCTGGGCGTCTCTCTTCGCCATTAATCCGTCCTTGCTAAAGGGGTGGATGCTGTGGAGGGGGGATTAGTGATGCTTTCGGAGGTATAGGGTTCGGCAAGAGGAAGAAGAAGGCTGCGGCGGCGAATGATAATGGGGATTGATAAAAAGTAACTTCCAGTTCTATATTATAAATAACCAAGAGCTCCGTCGTTTTGTCCGCCCGAGATTCTTGGGAGACGTGCGCACGCGCCGCAGACGGTTGTTTTCACAACCTCGAGATCTACGCCAATAAACGCGTCCCTTCGTTACCAGTGTACGCGCCTCTTCGTTGCTAGTGTGGGAGGGCCCACACTAATGCACCTCCTTATAGGTGCCAAGCGGTTGTTTGCTAGACAGGGCAAGAAGATAGTATGACGTGCTATACCCATCTGCTTTTTTGACCAGGCGTGTACGATTGGACTTGACAGAATAAGAAGATAAATAAATACACCAAATAATAGTACAAGTGGCGTTCGTTTCTTCGCTGCATGTCTTGTGCTCAAGGATGGTCCAGACCACTACCGTGCTCAGGGACTGCCCGGACCACTGCCATGCTCGGGGACTGCCCAGACCACTGCCGTGCTCGGGGACTGCTCCGACTACTAATGTTCTCGGGGACTGTCCCGACCACTGCTCGAAGATCATTCTCTTCAGCTACATGTGATTTGTACTCACATACAGGTGAGAGACATTTATTTAGACCTTGCTACAAGGCTCATACTTTGCCTTCCAGCAAGCTCGGGGACTACATCGGTACGATGCACCTGCCGGTGCATCTCGTATCGCATGTTCGATGATTGTATTCTTAACTCCAGTGGAAATTCTTTTTAGACCCTGGCACCACGTGCCTACATCACCTACTACTAGGCTCGGGGACTAAGTGGGCACACTTCACCTTACGGTGAATGTGTTTGTTTAATCGACCCCTATGCTTTGATTGATTGTAAGGATTACTATCGTGCTCGGGAACTGTCCCGACCACTGCTCGGAGATCGTTCTCCTTAGCTACATGTGATTTGTACTCACATACAGTTGAGAGATATTTATTTAGACCTTGCTACAAGGTTCATACTTCGCCTTCCAGCAAGCTCGGGGACTACATCGGTACGATGCACCTGCCGGTGCATTTCGTATCGTCTGTACGATGATTGGGTTCTCAACTTAACTGGGAATTCTTTTTAGACCCTGGCACCACGTGCCTACGTCACCTACTACCAGGCTCGGAGATTAAGTGGGCACACTTCACCTTGCGGTGAATATGTTTGTTTTTCGACCCCTACGCCTCTGATGATCAAGGATGCTACGCTTCAAGATTCACTTACATTTCTTTTCAGAAATACAAGTGGACACACTTCACAAGATAGAAATCTTTTTCTTTTTTCTTAAGAGCACCATACATTCTTTGGACAACCTATTTCTCCGGCGACAACGATGGTCAGAGATGTCAAGGATGTCAAGGACTTAAGCCTTACTATTCGGAGAAGGTTAAAATGGCGTGTCGCAGCATAATACATGGTGCTCGGGGACTAGCTGTGGGGGTATTAACCCCTATACCCTTACGGCTAAGCTTGGGCTGGCCCGGATCAGTGGGTCCGGTCCACCAAAAGACGACACGTGGCCCGGCCAATCTATTCGGAGTCCCGTGCAAGGAGTCAAGACAGATTTGGCGATCAAACAAGATCTTGGTCGGTTAGAATATGAATTCTTATTCGGCCACCTATGGCAATTGTAACTGACTAGGATTAGTTTCCAAATCTGTAACCCTGCCCCCTGGACTATATAAGGCGGGCAGGGGACCCCTCTAAAAATCATCTCTCATTGACATACAACAATACAATCAGATGCATGACGTAGGTATTACGCCTTCTTGGTGGCCGAACCTGGATAAAACTTCATGTCTGTCTTGCGTCACCATCTTGTTTGTGGCTTGCGCATCTGTCTGCCGACAATCTACTACCTTGGGCATACCCCTAGGTAGACTGCCAACCATATTTCGTCGACAATGAGGAAGAAAGACTAGTTATAAATTTTACCCAGAGATTAAAAAGTAAAAGCACAACTGTTCATGATGATCAATGATGAACAAGTGTGATTTCTCTTTTTAATATATGGCAGAAACTTGTAACTAGTTTTCTCCCTCATACTAACTCCAAACGTGATGGTTTTTTTCTAAAATTTTCTAAAATCATGCTCTATCATTTTGGTCTAGTCATCTATCTTTGTCACTAATTTTAAACAATTCAAATTTTAAATTTCAGAAAATGATAGTTTCAAACCTGATTTTCAAACACTAAATGATTTCAGCTGTAAAGGTGATGAATATAAAAGTTGTATAACTCATCAAGATCTCCTACTTTTATTTTGGTCATTTCTTCATTTCATAAAGTGTTAAGTGATTTCATAAAGTTTTAGTAGTAATAGAGTGGATGTTCAAATAGAGTCATCTGGATGTTGCAAAGGGTAGTCTCACACACATGCATAAATGTAGTCTCACACACATACAAAAATATATAGTCTTACACACGTACATAAATATATAGTCTCACATGCATCTATAAATGAAGTCTTACAAACACACACTTATATAAACACTCCACATTCAATAACTAGCTAGCCCGCTGTAACAACTTTCCCCTTAACACCTTTTCGTTCCCATGGCAATATGTCTTTGGGGAGGTTCTTTTCCACAACACAGATCTTCTTAGGAAAGTCTGTGAATAGTGGCATCTCATCGTATTCGTCCTCATCCTCGTCGTTAACAATAACCGTTTCACCATGATGAATCCACACTGTATAGTCCTCAACAAATCCTCGCATAATCAAATGTGATATGATGATAGTCACATCTGTCCATGCCATACAGTTCTTGCAATCTTTACATGGGCAAATAATTGTATCATTATTCTCTTTCAATGTCGTTGTATGCTTCTTTACGGCTTCAATAAATTTATCCACCTCTTCACGGAAACCTGCCTTGAACCTTAACGAACCATACATCCAAGAGTTCCTGTACTCCATCTTTTACAACAACAACAAAACAAACATTACAGGACTACTTATTCAGATATATATAAAAATGAAACAAATTAATAATTACTTGAGAATAATTGTATATACTTCAGATATATATGAATATAAATCTAATATAATTACATGAAGCATACAAACACACCATGGTAGAGGAAAATTAATTAATGGCTCATTTATCCATAAATAATTAAAATACATATTTATTGATTACAATAAATAATTTCAAAGATAACAATTAGCAACAATTATACTTTACCCAATATCTTTCATACAATCCCTAGTCCAATTTCATCAAACATAAATTTACAAAAACGAAATTAATAAAAAAACCAAACCCTAGATCTAGATCCACATGCACATAAAACATCCATAAAACTAACTAATTGTTCACTAAAATCAAGAAACATGGACCAAATAAGGGTATGATCTTGTTCCCCTCTCTAATTTACCCTGGTACATTTAAAACTTGGATCTAATTTGCTTCATAAGTAGCTCAAGCACCATAGAAAAGAGAGAAAAATAAAACTCTAATTACTCACTAACCAACCATTAAAACTTCAAAAAAAATATGGAATAATATTTTCTTACCTTCTACAACCTCTCCATCAAAGGATTTGAGACCAAAACCTTCCCCCTTAGTAGAGCAATTTTTGGGAGGTGCCTAAGGCCTCCCCACATTTCTTTCACGGGTTGGAGTGAGTGACCCGAGGAGAAAGAATGTGCTGCAGCTGTTTTATATGTGGGTCATTTGTAGGGGCAGCTGGTGATTGAGCCGCCCCTACAAATCGGTGCTATATATACGAGGGCATTTGTAGGGGTGGCTGAATCACCAGCCGCCCCTACAAATAGCAACTCCAGGGGCGACTGGTGATTGAGTCACCCCTCCATTTGTAGGGGCGTCTGGTGTCTGGGCACCCGAATACGTCACTGTAAGGGTGGCTCCATCACCAGCCGTCCCTATAAAAAAATTGAACCATTACTAAAAATCATTTTTTACGTAGGAATGACATGAAGCCATGATTCGGGCTTCAGAGGAGTGACATGCACATGATAAGCCATTTTTGTCATCGATGTACGGAAATTTAAACCTATGCACCGGAAGCATATATACATAATATATTTTACAACTTTAATTCCATTGTCTCGCCTAGTGGAAGGATGAATATCTTAGTGCTTCGTTGTACATCCTGAGTTTCCTTGCTCATGGTTTTGGACCATAGTGAAAACTGATTAATGGCTTATTAGGCACAGAACCCCACGGTAGCTACTAGCCATGCATGCGGCAGCAAGTACCTAGTTTATCCTCTTTGTTAGCAAGGGAAATAGTATCGAATATTTTCCCAATGCTATCCATATCCTCAAGGAGATTAATGTGTGTGAACTAGCATTCCTAACCTTTGTTGCGGGCTTACAATCTTGTATGAAATAATTAATAAGGGCTTTGATGCGGTACCCCAAATGACAATGAGCCGTTCATTGATTTCGATCAGACTAAGAGGTAACAGATGAAATGTATATTTATTAATTTTTTATTTTATAAAATAGGATAAATAAGGAAAGTTTTAGATATAAAAAAATCTTTTTTTTCTAGATTTGATTGATGCATGCATGATCTCTGACTGATATGGTAAATCTTTTTTATTTTATAACTTTGTACTCATTGTATTTTGATTGCCATATTATTTGTATGTAACTTTATACATTTGATTTTGCATGTGTTAGGATTTGTATGTGTACGTGATTAGCGTGTGTGGTTAGCCTGTGTAGCGTGTGTGTGTACGCGGCTAGTAGCATGGTCAGCCTGGTTTAGCGTGTGTGTACCTGGTTAGCATGCGCATGTGTGTGTCCGTGGTTAGGCTGCTGAGCGTGTGTGTACGTGGTTAGGCTGGTTAGCGTGTGTGGTGAGCGTGTCCGATCCATGCATGCATGTTAGATGAGTGGTTAGCGTATACGTGGTCAGCGCGTGTGTACGCGGTTAGCTAGCGTGTACGTGGTTAGCGTGTCCATGCATATATTTGATGAGCGTGGGTAACATGATTGAACACAAAACTCCAATGTTTTTACCGGCTTGCAATGGCGGCGTAGGTGGCGATGGAAACCTAGGGATTGGTCCCGTGACCGCCGCTTGTTCGGCGACATTGCCAAAGCAACATCTTCCGTGATTGAAGGAGCAAGGAAGGGGATCTGATTCAGAGATTTGGGGGAAGAATCGGATCGAGACGACTCACAGGGAAGATGTGCGCACCTAGCTGGAAGGGAGCGAGGATGGCCGGATCGGCGGCGGCGCACGAGGACGACCGGCGTGCACCCGACTCCAGCCTGCCCGCTCCACCCATGCGCACACCGTCGGGATCCCGCGCTACTGCGCGCACGGAGAGGGAAAAAATCGCTTCTGTATCTGCCGCGTGATTAGTCTGTGATTAGGGGAATCGGCTTGCATGTGGAGAATCGGCATGCATGTCTTCCTGGACTTCCCCGTCGTTAGGGGCGTGTGGCAAGATTTTATTTGTTTTCCTGGATTTTTTTTAATTTATTAAGTAATTTATGAAATGTGAAGAATCAATCCGTCCGTTCGCTTTTTGGTTTCAGCCAGGGCTTATCAGTCAGCCAACAACGTTTTCCTCTCATAACAAACCAGCACCAGCCGAGCTTATCAGCCCAGAAACCAACCAGCGAACAGGCCGAATGACTCATATTGATTTGAAATATTATATCCTCAGAGGTAAAATTTGTACCTTAGCATTGCCCAATTAATAAGGATCAAAATCATCACAATATGAAAGTATTTATTGCAAAAACAAAACAAAAACAAGGTTGCCACAATTTATTTAATGGATCAAATATATATATGCAACTGGTTTTTATCTAGATAGTGTCAACTACAATCTGTTGAATGATTAAGGGGCCTGTTTTGATGATGTAGTTTTAGAAAATTATGATTTTATAGGTCAAAGACATAACCGTGGTTAAGTACAAAGAGGTCGTGAAGTAGTTTCTAAAACTTCAAAAAGACTGAGTTTGACAAAACCATGGTTTTAGATAATGCAAAATTTATTATATCCAAACATCCAACAACTTTTGAAAACTAAAGCATTTTGCAAAAACGTAACATTTATCCAATATGTACTCCAAAATACTTTGCATATCCAAACGGCGCCTAAGTGTTTATCCGGACACTTAGTTCCACCATTAACATATCCCAAGTTACATTACTTTTTTCTTGTATCAGTTCTGTTGGCCCTGTTGCTGGTGTTTGATGTTCAAACAATACAAGTAGCAGAACACATGAACCTGTATCCCAAGATGTAATTTAATCTATGCCATGGTTCATTGTCTTATCTTCATGTAAAAACCATATACTCCATTAGAGTTTTTTTTTTCTTGCATCCTTTCTTCATTCACAGACATGGAAGCGCAGCTAGCAACTAAATTGCACCATGATTCTTGCACAAGAACTCGGACTGAAGCAAGAACTGTTGCAGTACAATATAGTGAGTTGGAGCATGAATTTTCGGAAGCTGTAGAAGTCCTCCTGTTGCCACCCATTCTCAGGCAATAGCAATTTTCACTAACAGCTCTGCTAATTTCTTCTCCGCCTTATGTGTTTGCATATTTGTTTGGGAAGAGGATAGGAGAGCAAAAGAACTGTCTACGTCAAATGAAAAGCAAGGATATAATAGGATGAAAACCAAGGCTATAAATAGGAAGGAAGAGAGGGATTGGATTTAGTGCAAGAGTGCAAGGGTCGTTGATGAGGGGATAAGTTCCGCGCTAATGTTGTGCTAAGGACGTCCGTATATCTGGACGCTGCCGTTGATGGGCCACGACACCAGCCCAACGGCCCAACTCGTCACTTACGTGTCTGCTCACCCAACCTTATTTGCTCGTGAGCCCATCGTCGTTCGTCTCCATTCACCGCGCCACCGTCGCGTTCACACAGCCGCACGCGCTCCAGTGCGACCACGCCGCCACGGCGCTCTCCACCGCGTGCGTGCTCCAGCGCAACCATGCCGCCGCGGCATCTCCACCGCGCCCGACTGGCCTCCGTCCTCTCTCTCTAACACGCTCCAGAGCCGCCGCCTACTATCCTTCCTCTCCACCGGGCCATCCGCCTGTCGCAGCGTTCTCCACCATGCTGGCTGCCTTCTCCACCGGAGCTGCGAGCCTCTCCACGGCATTGAGCTTCACGCCGGCGTCGAGCTCCGTGTCGACGAGCCTCCAATCGTCCAAGCAGCAAGTAGATTGAAAGGGGACCGTGACGCCTAAGAGGGAGGGTTGAATTAGGCAACTTAAAACTCTAACTCTAAACTATGGCCTCTTTTTTCTAACCTTAGCAAAACATATGCAAAAGATAAGCTATCTAAATGTGCAATTACAGTTTTGCTAGCGTGTTGCTATCTCTACCATAAAAAAGAGTTATGCAAACAATGTAAATGTGGAAGCTAAAGAGTAAGGTAGAGATATGCAAACTCCCGTCGACAACTCCGGTATTTTTACCGAGTTATCGAGAAGCGCGCAAGCTTTCCCCTAGTCCTCGTTGGAGCCCCTCGTAAGGAATCTCTCGCAAGGGCCAAGCTCTCGGTCGGGTAACTCCGTGAATAGCCCCGGACCTTCCCCACATGTAAGTGGGTCTCTGGTGTGCCTTCCGGTAAGCCTCTCCTGGACCGCTCCCCGCCGTCTTCACTATCAAGCTTCCGGTCGAACCATCGCGGGCCTTGTTCCCTCCGGTACACGGTGATGGCCACACCACAAATACGGTTGGTGTGATATCGCAAGACTACAAGCCCCTCCGATGTACAACAATGATGCGTGTAAGCACCGAGTGGTAAGAGATATGTAAACCTCACTAAACACTAGGCCTAAACCTAGAGCAAGCGCATAAGCAATGGTCTAATCAACCTAAGCACTTCGCAAAGCACCTACGCTAATCACCTAATGAATCACTAAGCACTATGCAAGTG
Source organism: Miscanthus floridulus (assembly GCF_019320115.1). Lineage (NCBI taxonomy): Eukaryota > Viridiplantae > Streptophyta > Magnoliopsida > Poales > Poaceae > Miscanthus > Miscanthus floridulus. Next base: position 120,712,343 of record NC_089587.1, on the reverse strand, counting down.
GAGATCACTAAAATAGTGTATTAACACCCTTGGTATGTTTCCTCAGCTCCACTATTCTCAAATAGCTAGTTGAGGGGTCTATTTATAAGCCCCACTGAGAAAGTAGCCATTGGGGACGAAACTCACTTTTCTGCTACTGACCGGACGCTGATCACGTCCTGATCGGACGCGTCCGATCGTCCCGATCGTTGGAGCGCGCGCGTTGGTTGGACTCGGCTTAGAGTCCGGTCATCATCAACCGGACCTGTCTGGTCACGCTGGCGCCGCTCTAGAACCTCTCTGGACTTGATCGGACGCTGCACTTCGTGTGTCCAGTCGTCCAGTCTGCTGCATCTGGTCACGCTGAAAACACTACCGTGACGATGAACAGTATCACCGGTGCATTCGGTCACTGCTTCGCTTAGCGTCCGGTCAGCGTTCGGTCATAGCTACCGACACCTATTGTTGCCTGGCACCTGATCGGATGTGTCCGGTCACTCATAGGACCGTGTTCGGTAACCTCTGCTGGGCTTGTTTCTTCGTGATCTTGTGTCTGACTTGGTTCCAATCTTTGTGCTTGGACTTTGCTTGACCTTGTACGTCTTCTATGCATCTTCACATGTCTTTCTTGAGGTGTTGATCATCAGATCATCACGTCGCCTTTGTCCAAGTTACGTTTTGCATCATATTGAACTACAAAATAATTACTTACAAATCCATTAGTCCAATTTGGTTGTGTTGGTCATCAAACACCAAAATTCAAAGTGAATGGGCCTAGGGTCCATTTTTCTTACAATCTCCCCTTTTTAGTGATGATGACAACACGACCAAAACAAGTAAATAATATAAATTTTGGAATTTAAAAACTATCTACTTGCTAGAATGCAATGCAAAGGGCAAGGTTATATGATGCTAAAAGATACCATATATAAACATCTTTGGAAACTTATCTTGCTCTTGCAAACATAGGCGGATCCAGTGGGTTGCACAGGTATGGCACGTCATACTCTACGCCCAGCCGGCCAACCCAACAAGGATACATGTATTGTGTAAAAAAACCATTTGCTTCAGCCGCACCGCACCGCTCAGTCGCTCAACGCTCTCAACCGCGACTCGCGCGAGCGCCGCCAGGACTCCTGCCGCTGCTGGCTGCTGGCCTGCCCCTCACGGACTCGCCCCTCCCGTCAGCGGCACGACGTCGAGTGGCCGGTGCCCTACGTCTCCACCCTGGCACCCTGCGTCTCCGGCTCTCCACCCCGTCTCGTCTCGCACTGGCCGGCCCCCGCCCCGGCAACCCGCCTCCGGGCCGCCGGCCAGCCGCCCGCCACCCGGCTACCCCTTTGCGGACTTGCTACAGCCCTTAGCTGGTGAGAAATCGATCCCCTCTGCTCTCCCCCTTTGGCCCTTTGTTCCTTTAGTTTTCTCCAAAATCCCTAACCCTAACTTCATTGTTATCTAATTAACTAATTTGGTTGTAGACTTGTAGGATTTGTGAACTATGAAGAGGGATGGAGACATTGCTTCTTTGTTCTAGAAGCATGCTGCAAAGAAACATGCTTCAGCTTCATCTCCTGTGGTGGAAGTGGAAGAGCAGAATCAAGAGCAAGAGCAAGTGGAAGAGAGAGTAATTGAAGAAGTTGTTGGTCCTACTCCTACACCACCTACTCCATCTTTAGAACCAATTGAAGATGTGTTGCCACCTCCACCGCCACCGCCACCGTCACCGCCACCGGCATCGCCACCGCCACCATTGGGTTTTGATGTCAATCACCTTCCACAAGATCCAGGTGAAAGGTTTCCTATTGCAAGTTATCATGCTAATGATCAAGATGCAGTTAGAAGAGCATATATTGTTAGAGGGGCATTCCAACCTTATGCACATGAGTTTCCAAAAAGAAAAAATGGAGATAGAGATCGTAATTTCACATGTATGTGGTTTGCCAAATATGATTGGGTAGAATATAGCATAAAGAAGGATTCTATGTTTTGCTTTTTCTGCTACTTGTTCAAACGCAAGAAATACAAGGGCAAGGGGTCTGATAAATTCATTGTTGATGGTTGGAGAAATTGGCATGTAGGAGACAAGGCACTTTTGAAACATTGTCGCTCTCAAGCACACAAGGAGGCTCATGAAAAGTACATTGCCTATCTAACTCCTAGTGCAGCTATAGATCAAAAAATTGAGAAGTGGAGTGATGAGGAAATAAGGCTTTATAAAATGAGATTGACTTATTCACTAAAATGTATCAAGTTTCTTTTGTGTCAAGGGTTGACATTCCGTGGACATGATAAAAGTGAAGAGTCTAGCAATAGAGGGAACTTCATAGAATTGTTGAAATTTCTTGCAGCAAATAGTGAGGAAGTGGACAAGTTTGTGCTGAACAATGCTCCAGGTAATTGCTCATTGACTAGCCCAATGATCCAGAAGCAAATTATTTCATGTTTTGCTATAGAGACTAGAAAGAAAATAATTGAAGAGATTGGTGAAGATCGCTTTGCTATCTTAGCTGATGAGTCAAGTGACATATCACATAAAGAACAACTAGCCCTTTGCTTGCGTTTTGTTGATAAATTAGGAAGGCCATGTGAGCACTTTGTTGGAGTAGTTCATGTAGATGATACTACCTCTTTATCACTTAAGGAAGCAATTGAGTCTTTACTTGTTAGTCATGGCTTGACTTTAACTAGCATCCGCGGTCAGGGATATGATGGGGCTAGCAATATGAAAGGGGATATTAAGGGGCTGAAAACATTGATCATGCAAGAGTCACCTTCTGCTTATTATGTCCATTGCTTTGCACATCAACTACAACTAGTTCTTGTTGCCGTTGCAAAGGACAACACTAATTGTGTTTGGTTTTTGGAACAAGTAACCCTCTTGCTGAATATTGTTGGAGTTTCTTGTAAGCATCATGGGATGCTTCGAAGTGCTAGACTTGAGAGTATCATGAAAGCACTTGAATGTGGTGAACTCAAAACTAGGAGTGGACTAAATCAAGAGATGGGATTGGCTAGGCCAGGTGAGACAAGGTGGGGCTCTCATTATAGAACTGTGTGCAACATCATTTCTATGTATCCTATAATTCGTGATGTACTGATCACTCTTGGAGAGGATACAACACATAAGGTTGATTGGATAAAAATTCATTTTATGGTTGGAGCATTTGAGTCCTTTGATTTTGTGTTCAGTTTACACTTACTGTTTGTCATTCTTGGATACACAAATGAATTATCTGAGTGTTTGCAGAGGAGAGAGCAAGCTATTATTCATGCAGTCCAACTAGTTGGTGTGGCAAAAAATAGAATGCAACACTTGAGGTCTGAAGGATGGAATCAATTCCTTCAGAGGGTCACTTTGTTTTGCAATAAACATGGTGTCCAAGTTCCTGCTATGGAGGGTAATTATGTGCCTTTTGGAAGATCACGATGATTTATCCAAAATCGAACAAATGATGATCACTTTAGAAGAGAGGTGTACATTAGGGTCATTGATAAAATCAGTCAAGAGCTTGATAGTCGGTTTGATGAGGTTAATATGGAGTTGCTTTCTTGTGTGACTGCCCTCAACCCTTCAAATTCATTTGCATCATTTGATGCACAGAAGGTACGCCGACTTGCTGATTTCTATCCTAAGGACATATTTGACTCTGATTTGTTAAGGCTAGAATTGCAACTTGATACCTATATTGATGTCATGAGACAAGATGATAGATTCAATGGCCTACAGAACCTTGTTGACCTCTCACTTAAGCTAGTGGAAACAAATAGGCACAAAGTTTATGACTTGGTTTACTTGCTTCTCAAAATGGTATTGCTTCTACCGGTGGCAACCGCAAGTGTAGAGAGGGCATTTTCTAGTATGGATTTTGTCAAAACCAAGCGGAGAAATAAGATGAGTGATAGTCTTTTGGATGACTGCCTTGTCATGTTCATTGAGAGAGACATTTTGGAAGATGTGGAGGAAGATGATGTAATCAACACTTTCATGGCTATTAGAAAGCGTAGGCCCAAAAAATAGTGATGTAATCTTATTTGTTATTTAAGCTTGTGTTGTTTACATTCCAAACTATTAGTATGTTATTTTGGACTATTTGTACTGTAATTTAAGACTTATTATGCCATTTAGTAGTTGCGTACTGAATTGTTGGGCAATTTTTATGAAACTTTACCGAATTGCTAAATGGTTTTTACCGGTTTGCATATGAAATTTTTGGTTCGGCATATCCCATGTAAAAATCCTGGCTCCGCCGTTGCTTGCAAATGTCCCCATGTGGCATTATGGATTTAAGTCTCCCCTAACTCCATAATCCACTATCCTCCCTTTCTTGGATCATTACCACTTGTAAATTATAATGATCGGGCTTGCTTTTGGTCCTACAAATTCTCCGCCTTTGAAATCAAACACCGAAAAAGAAGACATTAGTAGCATAAGGGAGGGTCAAACTTTGTGATCCTTTGTATGTGGAGTGGAATAGGTCACAAAATTTGACTCTCACATTATATAGACTAAGCTCCCCCTAAGTATATGCATACATATGATGGAGAATGTAGTTTATGCATAATTGGCAAATTAATGCTCAAGGGAGTTTAATCTATATAATGCATGGAGAAAGTATATAAATACCAAAGTGAAATCAACATGATGATATCGGTTTAGAAATACCACATGTGGAAACCAATTTGATTTATACCACTTGCAATAGGTGGTGGATATTTGAAGTATGATGCTTAACTCCGTGGACTCCATTTTCCTTGCAATGAGACTACTACACATATGATAAGCTTGAAAAGGTGTTAGTCTCAAAGCATCCAACTTGTATAGTAACCTCCCCCTAAATTTGTGCACACAAGTATGGAATACTTGTAGGAGACATGCACATTGATTTTAGAATAAAAAATACCACTTGAAAGATGATATCACATGAATGTGAGAATCATTTTCGAAAGTGACATTCGGGAGAAATTATCTACAATTTGGACTTTGGCACATATTAGATGAACAATTGTAAAACAAGCTATGTGCCATGCTCCTAAACAATTTAAACCATGTAGGTTTGCTCCAAGGGTTAAGAGTGAGACCGAGCAAGCCAACCATAAGAAATACCTAGTGTATGCATGACAAAGGATTTAAGCATGCAAATGCAAACCTAGGCACGAAAAGAAACTAGATGCTAATTGAAATTGTAAGAATTTAAATCTAGTTACCTAACATGGAAAGGAGAATTTGGGTCCATAGTATTCACTAACCCACTTGGCAATTGACATGATCTAATGTGATGCACTCTATGAAATGCACCCATACTTTGCTAAGTCTCCAAATTTCCCGAAGTCCATCGAACTTCTCACTTCCCTTTCAGGATCCAAACCTTCTTGGTGCTCTTCATGTTGGAAATGATCTTCTTTGGCACCCAAAAGCGTTTGACCCCATTGTTGACTTGCTTGTTCACCTTGATGGCCACCACCTTGTTATTTTTCTTCTTCTTTAATAAGTATGGTGTGGAGGCCTTCTTGTCCACCTTGTTGGTGTAGGTGTTGGAGAGCTTGCTTGTTTCCTTTTTGTTTTTCTGTTTGTTCTTAGTTCCTCCCACATTCTTCACCTTGCACTCATAGGACTTGTGGTCTTCCTTGTGGCACACATAGCAAACCACGGTTTGTCCTTCATCAAGCTTCTTCACTCCCTTGACAGTGTTATCTTGATAAAGTTGGGCTTGCTCCATTTTGTCTTTTACTTGAGTCAAGTCCTTGATAAGGCGAGCCACTTCTTGCTTGAGTTGCTCATTCTCCATTGCAACCTCTTGTGTGCATGTATCTACAACAATTTTCTCAACACAAACTTGGTTGCACAAGGGTGAGTCTAAATATAAATCATTGCAAGAAGTTGAGGCATCCTTTTTAGGCATATCAAAAATTGAATTTTTCTTTTTAGATGCCCTGGTGGGGGTAGTATCGACTGCTTCAAACTTAGCAACTTTCTTAGTTAGCTCATCACAATGTTTGCACATAGTTTCTATTTTAGCAAGCAAACTTTTATAAGCATCTTGTGAGTTAGCTAACTTTTTCTTTAATTTTTCATTTTTCTTTACAAGTTGCTCATCATTGATTGTGCAATTATTTGTGTTTGCACTAGTCTCAAGTTGCTCAATTTTAATAGATAGCTCCATATTAAAATTGGCAAAAGTTTCATATTGTTCAAGCAAAGTAGCATAAACTTGTTGTGAGCTATCTAGTTTTTCTTTTAATTTTTCAAGCTTCTTATGTTGACTACTACAAACTTTAGCAAAGTTAAGATTTTCTTGCACAATTTTATCATAAGAAGGTAGCTCATCATCACTATCACTATTATTGTCACTATCACTAGGGATATGCTTTTTGTTACCTCATGCCATAAGGCACATATGTGAGGTGCTTGATGATGAGTACTTGTGCCCTCGCCTCTTGTGATTGTCTTCTTCTTCACTTGAAGAATCATCCCATGACCTTATTGATGTGAGGCCTTTGTCCTTGCATGTCTTCTTCTTTGTCTTGGGGTGTGGGCTTGTTTGCACAAACTTCCACAAAGTGCCCCAACTCGCCGCATCCATACCATCATTTCTTTCTTTACTCATTTCTTTGATTGGTGAAGATGAAATCTTAAATTTGGATGGGCACACCCTTGACATTGAGCTTTTGGATCATCTTCTCTACCTTGTTGATAAATTTGATTGATACACAGGGTGCAAACGTGGCGTGGGGTCGGGCGGGGGCGCAAACGCCACGTGGGGTTGGGTGGGGGCACAGACATCGCGTGGGTCGAGTGGTACACAGGGTGCAATGCACAGGAACAGGGTGTAGGCGCGGGCCTCCGAACATGGGCGTCCATTCAGACTTCCGGGCGCTAGCACTGCCGTAAATTTGTGTAGAGTAGTTGACTATCAAAGCTCAGGCATACAAAGTCCTCAATCATTGAAGCCACATGAGCTCGCTCCACCATCCTCCAGCAAATCAAATGACATGCTGAGGGGAAAGGAAAGGAGAAGAAATTCTACAATTTTTTTAATTCTAATGTTTCTTTGTCATTTTGCGGCAAAGCACAAGCAGATCTTGCATAGGCACAGGCATCAACAACTTGTGGCACTACGCATATACTCTCTCCGTTCATAAAAGAATACAAGTCTCACAAGAAGGCAAACAATGTAAAGTTTAACCAAAGTAATTAAAAAGAACTAACATTTATTATAAGAAATAAGTATCATTAAATTAATTATAAAATATATTTTTATAGTAAATCTAGTTGGAGACATCAATATTAATACTATTTAATATAAACTTGGTCATAGTTAAGCTAATTTGACTGGTACAAATCTCATTGTTTCACTTTTTGTGGACGGCGGGATTACTTCAAAACATCTCTTCTACGTAACACCACCCTCTCAATTCAGGAATTAACTGATACTTCCTACCACATATAACTCTAAATAATATGGTCATAGCTAAGAGTTTTTCAGCCTGTTCGCTTGTTGGTTTCAGCCAGCCCAAACCAGCCAGCCAACCGTGTTTTCCTCTCACAATAAACCAGCACCAGCCAGCCCAAACCAGCCCAGAAACCAACCAGCGAACATGCCGTTTTTCTTTTTCTTTTTTGAGAATTACACAGTACAACATAGACGTCCGCAACACGCCCGCACACTCACCCATGAACACACGTACACAAAGCAACAGCCAGAGTTAAGAGTTTATTTGGATTGGCTATGACTGTTAGCCAGATTAACTAGCTAAAAGTTATCCAGACTAATTGCAACGACGGCCAGCCCATCCAACGACTGAAGCCCATTCCTTCCAAATCAAATAAATAGAAAATCAAATTGGCCAGCCCATCCAACAACTGAAGCCCATTCCAAAAAACCGGCCTCCTGTCTCCTGTCCTCCTCAAAAAGCCCCCGTTCTCCTCTCCGTCGCCCTCTCCCCATGGCCGCCCATTCTGAGCACCCGCCGTCACCGGCGGAACCGCAACCGCAAGCACCGCCCGCCCCCACCACCATACGCGACCTCTCCGACGACCTCCTGCGCGAGATACTCCTCCGCCTCCCGTCCCTCCCTTCGCTCGTCCGCGCCGCCCTCACCTGCCGCGCCTTCCTCGCCGCCGTCCGCTCCTCCCCCGCCTTCCGCCGCCGTTTCCGCGCGCTGCACCCGGCCCCTCTCCTCGGCTTCTTCTTCGACCCCGACGGCAATGAAAACCCCACCTTCACGCCCATCCGCCGCGGCTCCGACCGGGACCACGCGGCCGCCGTCCGCGGCCTCGACGCCTTCCTCACCCGCGTCCCGCACCAGAACGACGACGACGTCTTCCCCGGATGGCAGATAATGGAGTGCCGCGGCGGCTGCCTTCTCCTCCTCAACTGGAGAACCAAGCAGTTCGCCGCCTACAACCCCCTCACCGGGGCCTTGGATCTCGTCCCCAAGCTGCCTGATGAGATCTCCAAAGGACACCGCGGCAAGTTCATCTCCGGTGATTTCTTCCTGGTCGTCCCCGACGACGAGGCTCCCGACAGGCGTTCGTTCCGCGTGGTCTCCTCCTGCCACGACAAGTCTCGGGTGCGCGTTGCCGTCTTCTCGTCGACCACCAGGAAGTGGCAGATTCTCCCCTGGTCGGAGCCTGTGCCGACACAGCCGGCGAGTGGCAAGTACTGGCTTCTCTCGGGGAATCAGGTGAATGGGTTCCTGTGCTGGTCACACCATAAGAATGCCTACAAGGTGTTGCTGGACACTGCGACGCTGCAATTCTCGTTCATCGATCTGCCGCATGGCTTGAGTGGGCAAGGCCACCTCTACAGGACTGGGGATACAAAGGATGGGAAGCTCTGCATCGTGGCCGCGATCGATTTCACACTCTTCGTTTGGTTCCGGACACCAGATGCTGATGGTGTTGACAAGTGGGTGCTTCAAAATGTGTTGCAGATGGAGGAAGAGGTTCTTGAGGCCACCGAGGGCGAACGGGATGAACTTGAACAGCTTAAAGTGTTTGCAATTCGGGACGGTATTGTGTACATGACGACATTTGAGACATTTAGAGATGCTACTTTGCCTTGTTGGTACCTATCCTTCTGCCTGGAAACAAGGAAGCTGGAAAAGCTCTTTTATGTAAAAGCTGATGGCCATGCTCATCCCTACTTCATGCCATGGCCTACTTCTTTAGTAGGTAACAATTTGAGCTTTCTGTTTCAAGTGGAACTGGTTATGATAACCTATAAGCTGAAGATAAAAAGAAAACAATTGGCAAATCTTTGTTTTATTCTACTGGTAATCTCTTATGCTGAGTATATGGTGTCTGTTTTTTTATAGTGCTATCGTCCTTTACAAATTGCAGAGTAGGAATAATATGTACCCAGGGCCTTGTTTAGATTGCAAGTTTTTTCACTCTCTCCATCACATCAAATCTTTGGACACATGCATGGAGTATTAAATATAGATAAAAAAATAACTAATTACACAGTTTGATTGTAAATTACGAGACAAATCTTTTAAGCCTAGTTAGGCTATGATTGGACAATAATTGTCAAATACAAACGAAAGTGCTACAGTGCCAAATACAGATTCCTAAACCCAATCTAAACAAGGCCAGGTTCTGTCTAGATTCAACAGTTCGTTTCACTTGTCCAGTTGTCCTCGTATGTTTAAGGACAGCAGTGTTACACTTAACTCTTTTTATATATGAGAATACATTTGTTTCTGCATAGCCTCAGGGGTACCAGGCCGTGTAGCTCTTCCAACAAACTTAACCCAGTTCTTTGAGCTTAGTAGTAAGGAAGGGGATGTTCTCAAATCCATGTTGATCTTTCTGTTAGCTTATATAACTTGGAGTCTTTGGTTAACCTGTAATGATTAAGTTTTTAACAATAAAATCATTGCCCACCCTGATGTTTTGGTACATCGCTCGATAATTTTTATGCAGAAGTGGAGCATCCTGCTGAAGTAGAAAGAGAAAAGTTGGTCAATGACGACGACACAGAGATTATCACGACACTTGGCGCAATCAAGAGATCAGTGAAAGCTGTGTAGTAGTTTTTTTTCTAAAAAAAAAAGTTTGCTATAATGTCATGATGCTCTTCTGGTTGGTATTTCTTTTGGCTCCTCGTTCTATTTCTGTTTCCTTTTAGAGGGGAAGTGCCTTGAGCACTGTAATGCTTATCTTGTAAGCTGGTTATCCCAGCAAACTCAAAACTTTGCTTTCTATAAAGCGGGAACAATGGTCTTTGGTCTAAAAAATATCAGTCCGTGTAGCTGATTCATGTTTGTGTGACAAGATAAATGGAAACTAAATAATGGCTAAAGTTCAAGGCACACTTAATTCCATGATGATAGCATGGGATGCAATGTATGTTCACACATCCTTTGGCCACTGTCTTTTAAAGCTGGCCTCAGTACAAATGATATTATGTCAAAGGAACCGCAGGAAAATTGTAATCCTATTAGGAATACTTCCACTGTTCCACACACACTGCATCTAATGAGGACTGATCCTGGTTTTATCTCTGCTATTATTGATTAAGACTTGTTTTTGTGTTGCAACTATTACCATGCGTGATGAAGATTGATTAGATCCAATGTTTTTTTTTTTGAACTTCGGTTAGATCCAGTGTTCCTAAACTCAAGATGCATATTATTTTCTTCTTTGAAGGATTCTTGACAATATATATATTTTTTCTTGAACACACAACAAACTTTGTATTAGGTTTATTAAAACCTACTACCGCTTGCTCGTAGGAGAGCATTCGGAGCATTGGTGGTTCTTGTGTGCGCTGATGCTTGTCTCTGCATGTTTTGTAAAAAAGTGCCTCGAACTTTTAGGATATCAATATGTTGTCCAACAAGCACTCTCCTCGGTCCAGTTTATAAGACACGCATGTATATTAAGATTTAAACTTCACAATCAGTTATTATTGTTAACTATAAGTATAATAGGATGAGATATGAGATGACCGACAACTAACTTGTCTTCACTTATTCCTTTTGTTAGGGCGTTAGGCTGATTGTGGTTTGACCGCGCAGTGACCAACATGGATCTAATGATCATTGCAGCATGTCTGACCATAGCAATTTTGTATGCCACTACCAAAATGGTCCAAAGGAGAACTCTGCCCGAAACTAAGCAGGGACCTTCACTCCCACCTGTAGTGAGCACAGTTTCATTGCTTGCATATGTGCCTACGCTTGTAAGCAGTGGTCTACCGGCTGTGATCGATCACCTGCACACGAAGCTGAGTCTTTTTGGGCTGAAGAAGGTGACGTTTCTTGTCGGGCCAGAGGTGACGGCTCATTTTTTCCAAGGCTCGGAATCAGAGATCATGCAGTCCAATATCTACAAAGTCACGGTGCCCGTTTTTGGGCGAGGGGTTCTGTATGATGTGGACTTTGCTACCAGGAGCAGGCAGATCAGCTTCTGTATGGAATCCATAAAGCCCATGAACTTGAGAGGCCATGTTGATTCTATGGTTCATGAGGTGGAGGTACGTAATTAAGAAAGCAACGTCGTTTATTATTATTTTTTCCACTTCTCCTATATTTAAGTGTCTAAATTTTAAGATGATTTCAGGCAACACTCTTATACTACCATTAGTACAAGTAAATTGTCACTTTTGTGATTTGTTATTTGTCTTTGTGCCATAACGTACCAAATTTTTATCTTTGTCTGACTATAGAAATAATTGTAATAAATTGTTAAATTGTCTTTGTGCCAACACATGTCAGATTTTGTCAGGTTTGTGGTTTTGTTTAACGAGTATTTTATTCTCGGAACAAAAAATCATAGATTGTGTATGCAGAAATTGCAATGAACTAAAATAATAGTTTTAATATAAAATATATGCTAACCATCGCCTGAAAGTAAACTAAAAGTTAGGCACTTGAAATTTAGCAAATCAGAGTCCTTTATTCATTTTTATTATGATTTCCTTCATTCACGTGTGTGTCTTATTATTAGTTATGATGCCATCATCATGCATAAAATAAATCTACTTGCACTGCAGGACTACTTTGCACAATGGGGGCAACATGGTGTGGTGGACGTAAAGCACGCGATGGGGCGTCTCTTCCTGCTCATAGCAAATCGATGCTTTCTTGGAAAACAGTTCCGAGAGAATGTGTTCGACGAAGAGGTATCCACACTCGTCCGCGAGCTCTTCGAGAACGGCTTCCACTTGATCAGCCTCTTCTTCCCGTATCTCCCTATCCCGCCGCACCGTCGACGTGACAAAGCCCGAACCAAGCTCGGGGAGATCATCCACGAGGTGGTGAGGTCACGCAGGAGCTCTGCAGCTGGCCGCGCCGAGAACGACGATGTGCTGCAGAGACTCGTGGACTCCAAGTACATCAACGGCCGCTCCATGACCGAGGACGAGATCGCCGGGCTACTCGTGTGCCTGATGTTCACCGCGCAGCACACGAGCTCCAGCACCAGCACCTGGACAGGAGCCTGCCTGCTCAGCCATGGCGGGAGCAGCTACCTGGCGGCTGCCGTCGAAGAGCAGAAGCGGATCATGGAGCGACACGGCGAGCGCGTCGACTACAGCGTCCTGCAAGAGATGGGCACCCTGCATTGCTGCATCAAAGAGGCGCTGAGGCTGCACCCTCCGGCGAACTTGCTGATCCGCCACGCGAGCAAGGGCTTCAGCGTGCGAACAAGAGAAGGCAACAGATTTGACATCCCCAAGGGTCATACCCTAGTGACCTGTACGATGTTGGGCAACAGGCTGCCCTACATCTACAAGGACCCTCTCACCCTCATGTGTATGATCCCAGTAGGTTTGGTCCGGGGAGAGAGGAGGACAAAGTTGGCGGCAAGTTCTCGTATACACCCTTCAGTGCTGGGAGGCACGCTTGCTTGGGAAAGGATTTTGCTTACATGCAAATTGAGGTGATATGGAGCCATTTGCTCAGAAACTTTGAGCTCGAGTTGATCTCCCCTTTCCGGGAGGAAGAATGGGAGAAGTTAGCTCCAGGGCCTAGAGGTAAAGTGATGGTTAGTTACAAGAGACGAAGACTGCTGTCGTGATTAGCATAGAGTAAGTTGTTGGGTTGCTTGTGTACTTGCATGGGGTATCGGGGTTTATGTGTTATTTGTGTATCGTGGAGAAAGAATAACGGGACGACTAGCGCCTGGATGTTCGGCCCTATGACCCATCTGCGACCCGTCCAATACTTGCCACAGGAGCTGTCCGATCTCAGCTACAAAACCACGGAATAGCATAACAGATGGAGCGCTCACCCGCTCGTGTAACGGAACCACGGAACAGAAGGAGCGCCAGCCCGCGCCACTCGCGGCGACCTGTGCCCCACCGCGCCACAAGCATTGAGAAGAAGGGGAGGGCGCGGCGCCCGCTTGCGCCTCTGGTTCGGATGCCCAGCCGGCACCGAGAGATGGTGGAGACATCGAGGCGAGGAGGGTGCGAGATGCAACACTTATATACTTTTAAAACATCCAGATGCAACACTTGCAACATACGTCTGAAGGCAAATAAAACACTTGAAACATACATCAGAAACACTTGCAAAAACACATGAAAAACACTTCAAAACCATGTACACAACATCCAGATAAAACACTTGCAACATATGTGTGAAAATATGCAACATACATCTGAAAAAACAGCTGAAACATTGGGAACAAAAGCTTGCAACATACGTATACAACCATTACAACATCCTGATCTACTTTTGCAACATTCACATGAAACACTTGCAACATCCAGATGAAACATCTGAAACACTTGAAACATACTCTTGCAACATGCGTTTTCAGCATATAATGTCACCTTGCTGCTTGGACGAATCACGGAGGTCGGCGGCAGTGCATGGAGTTCGCCGTTGTGCCCCTGGGCGAGGACCTGCTTGGCGGCCTGGGCGACCACCTCCGTGAGGAACGCAAGCACCCTAGGCAAGCATCGGCGCGAGCACCCCTAGGCGAGCACCTGCTCAGCGGCTAAGTGGGCAACGCACCTTACATCTAGTTCGTCGGTGTCTATATTTATGTCCCTGAGCATGAGTGCTCGAATCTTTGCAATAGGGATTACAAACGGAACAGTATTGAGGTTCTAAGGTTCGGAAGCATACGCCTTCGATCCCCTAGAGAGCTTAGGTCCTCCCTTGTATAGGTTTTGGGGGACCCAATTATAGGGAGAGGGGGAGAGCGAGAGAGCTTAGGTCCTCCCTTGTATAGGTTTTGGGGGACCCGATTATAGGGAGAGGGGGAGAGAGAGAGAAATAAAAAGGGGTGGCTTTTGTCATCGTGCGTGAGTTGTCGGGTCGTTGCGTTAGTAGTGCCATAGAAGCCGGGATGATATGTCCCTTTTAACTGTGTTATACTTGCAAATACTATAACAGTCGTATCTTTCCTGTGCTGGTGTGGGCAAACATGCTCAGTACTAGTGATATGACGGCTTAGTACGACCTTTTTTACTATTTAGGAGAAGACAAATTGTATCCGAGCTCCCCAGGAGCTCGAATGCCATTCCATGGAACCGGTACAACTGCCCCTTTGATCCTTCGGGATGAAGTCAGGCAACATTTGGTAGGGCTTCGGCTCCGGCTACTTGTAAGGAGTCCTGCCAAACGCCTATAGAAAAATGGCTCCTCATAAGGAGCTAGGAGGAGCTGGAGCCGGTTTTGTATAGAGGAGCTGGAGCCTGCAAAAATGATTTCTATTGGCTCCTCCTCACAAATCTAAATACAAAATTATTACAAAACTGTCATTGAAGTCGTTTTACCAAATATTTTCTAAAACGGCATCAACTCCACCAGACAAGTTCCTTCACATAAGAAATGAGAGCTTGAGCCCTCAGTTGGTTAGGTTCCTTGCGGTGAACCAACCCACCTGGGTTTAACTTCTCGACTTCATGGGTGCTCGCATTTTTCTGGATTTATTTTAAGATTTAACGGCGTTGTGGCTTTTAGTAGTAGGCGACGTTCCCATTGACAGCGAGGTGCATGTGGTGTTCGTCAATCTCGAGATGTGTCGACAGTCTTTCGGAGGTGCTCATAGGGGTAGGTTTACGTGCATGTGTTCATATGATGAATGCGCATGCGTGTTGGACGTCTGCATCTGTATTTGTGTAATTCGTAGTAAAAGAAAGAGCATAGCCTTAGGAAACGGGGCATGGGTCCGAGGTTCCGGAGGAGCTCGGATGCCCCATTGATTGGTCGTTAATTTATTGTAGAAAATACCCATACAGATGTCTTGAAAACGGGCCATTAATTGGCCACCTTTTTTAATAAAAGGTTGTTGTAGGATCATGGCAGCCTTTTCGAATCAGCATCATAATAACCGATGCAGATGTCGTGAAAATAACTATAGCTTAATCGAAAAGTTCATAAGTTCAGATAGCTAAGCATTAACATAGCAGATATAGCAGCCTTTTTTTTTCTTTACAGCGGGAAATACTCCATTCTCAAATTATAAGTCACTCTGGCTATGTATCTAGGCATAATGTATATTTAGATGCATAATAAAAACTATATATCTAGAAAAGCTCTTACCATTTAGAAAGGAGGGAGTAGTAACCTTGTAATTCTATTGCATCTTTTACCAAGCCAAACAACAGAAAAACTAAGTGTTACACTATAGGATCTTACACAAAGCACGTCTTACCAATTACCACTGCATACAGACTTACGACTTCTAATACAAACAAAGACATGAATAGAAGATTCCTATATGTACCAGATCATCATCTACATGAAAACCAATCTAAACTTTGCAACTGGACTCATCGTTTTTTCATGGGGCCTGGTTCAGGTCAATCACATACCCAACTGGACCTCCACGGCCCATTGAAGCCCTACGAGAAAGTGACGGAGGCCTCAGCTCAGCATGGACTGGCACAGGCATCTCATCAGAGTGCCCAGAAATGCAGAGCGATCCATTTTCATCCTGATCCCAGTAAACCTCAACCATGAAGCCTCTTGGATGATCCTCTGTCTCAGTTCCAGGAATACCAACAAAACGAGCCCCCTTGGGAATCTGAATTGTCAAAGAGACACAATCAAAGAACAGAACACAGTCTTCTAAATGTATCCCTAGCAATTTTTTCTTTTCTTTGCTAAACAACCAGATAAGCAAACTAGCCTACTTGATGGGAGATATTTCTGCATCTCAGATGTTTTCCTCCATCTATGATTAGAAGTGTAAGCTGTCCCATTGAGTCACCAGGTCGTGGGTTCGAAGCAGCCTCTCCGCAGATTTTGAGGGGGAAAGGCTTGTCTCGGTTTATCCCTTCCCCAGACCCCACTCATGTGGGAGCCTCCGGCACTGGGTTTGCCCTTTTATGATTAGAAGTGTGTTGTTGTTGTTAGGGTTATTGAGTACAGACCTGAATTGTTGCTCCTGATGACAGGTTGAGAGTCACCAAGGTACCTTCAGCAGTAGAGCTCTCCAGCTCTGCCTGCTTTGCAATGTTCAGGAAGACCTCTTCAAGTGTTGTCAGACCAAGTTGAATGTCTGATATTCCAAACTCCCCTTCCCTGTCTTGCAGCTCTCCAAAGAATCTCTGTTGTGGAAGTATTAATGTATCATTTACTTAAAATGAAGTACATTAGAGCTCTGGTGCCAAGGTATTACCGTCAGAAGCGGTTCTTTGTGATGAGGGATGACAAATGTCAAGAATGTCCTGCTCTCCTCTTTTGGATTAATATCAAGTCGCTGTTTAAACACAAAAGAGAAAGGCATTTATATATCATGATGGTAAGAGACAAAACCTTAAGATGATCTTATTTAGTCATGAGACACATACTTCCTTGAAGAACCATTTGACAGCTTCTATGTTCGGATTAACTGGAGCCTCAGTGTTGCTGTTGCTGTTGGGGCTCTGCATGTGGCCATTTCCAGAGAAATTAACATTAGCGATGTATCCTGTTCCAAATTTCGACTTCAGCCTTATTGATGTCCCAATGCACCGCAGTTTCCCCTTTGCCATTATAGCTATCCGGTCACCAAGAATATCAGCCTCCTCCATGGAATGGGTGGTCAAGACAATAGCTCTTCCTTTCTTGGCCTCCTCTATGATGTCCCAAACATGCCTCCTTGTAATTGGATCCATGCCAGTAGTCTACATAACATATACTTACTTAGGTTGACATATGACAGGGCCGTAGAGGAGTCTAAGAAACAAACCAATGAAAACTTTTCTATTTCCTCACCGGTTCATCGAGAAAAACCAATTTTGGGTCACCAATCAGTGCAATCGCGACACTTAGCCGGCGCTTCATTCCTCCACTGTAGCTGCCTGCTCTAGCATTAGTTACCTGGCTGAGCTTCACTTTGGCTAATGATTCCTCTGCTACCTGTGTCAGGTGATAACCATAGGAAGATCAACATCCAAGACCATATGAGTTTCAGAGAGAACAAGTCAAAAGATTATTTTAAGAAATATACTGATGTGATTGCTGCTGGAGGCAATCCCTTGATGCTGGCAAACAATTCCATGTGCTCTTTAGCTGTTAATGCATCCCACAGGATATCGAACTGTAAAGTAACACAACACACATATTTATGTTTTTTTTTTTCAAATACATCACCACTTGCATCAATAATATCAAAATGCCTAAAGCACCACCTGTGGGCAGACTCCGATCATCCTACGGATATTTGACATTCCCACAGTGCTTCGAACAGAATGACCATAAATGAATGCTGTGAGATGTTTGGTATGTATTATTAGCATGGCGGTTATTGTTTTGAGACAAAGAAACCAGAATGTTGCTTCAATGAACGATACTTACCATCACCTCCTGTAATTGGTGTGATTCCAGTCAGACAACTGATTGTAGTTGTTTTGCCAGCTCCATTGGGCCCAAGAAGACAAAATAGCTGGTCCTTCTCAAGGTTCACCCAAAAGCCCTGAATAAATTTTTAGCTAATGAATAATCAGATCATGACAAGCATAGTTGCATGTATTTTATGTCAAAAACTAATTGATAACTTACTTTAACAGAATGAAATGGCTTAGATTTTGAGCATCTGCAACAACAACCAATGCTGAAAGTTCCTGGATATGTCTTCCGTAGACCATGTATTTGAACTGCAACACCAGGATCTACCGTATTGTTTGCAGCTTGTTCCTTTACTAGGTTTTGCTCCGCGAGAACATCCTCGTCAGTAGGGGTAGCATCATCAGCAGGACGGCTTGATCCAAAAAAGCTGAAGAGGCCTCCCTCTGGAATAAAGATTAATGGGTAGTGTAAGATACGAAAGCGGAAACAATGTGAGTAGTTATCAAATACTTCAATATCTGACCTTCCATCTTGCCTCCTTTACCCGTCCAGTATGAAGGCATAAGAAAGTAGAAAACTGACTTCCGGACACCGTTTACATTTGGAAGTATGTTGTCAAAGTATATCGCCAGGACAAACCACAAGAAAAATGTGGATATGAGCCACTTATAGATATCGTCCTGTAAGATATTTTGCAAACAATAAGTGATTGAAATCTAGTGACTAAAATACATAAAATCTAATAAGCAAAGTTATGCACGTACAATAGTAATGACACAGTCCGTCTCAAAAGATAGGCACTCCCCACGCTGATTCCAGCTAATACCTTTATCTTCAGGAGTGGCTGTTGCCTTGCCTAGAATGTTGAGGGCTTTGGCAAATAAATCAGGAGGAAATAAAGACCACAATGTCCGGTACAACTTTTTGTAGTCAGCTGAATAAGGGAACCCAAAGGTGGTAACAAGCTGCACAGGAAGAACAAAGGTATTATCACATTTTCTGAAAAAACGAAATACTGGATACATAAGATGATGATTAACAAAATATTACCTGAGTCAAGAACCCAATAATGAATATTGCAAATCCAACAGTAGTTGCCGATGCTGCCTTCGCTACGAACGTGGATATCATGAAGGCAAAACTAAGCTGCAGGAAACATGATGAATGTTTATGTAAAGGGGACATTTAAAAGAAACATATGCTTAGTAAACTATGATAAGATTAGAAAATATACCAAAAAAGTTCATCCATGAAATTTGTTAACAAAATTGAGCATTACAAACAGGCAGAACTAAAACAAATAAATCGATCAATATTTGGAACTTACCATGTTCAGTTGGAACAGGAAGAACAGGAGGAATAGGATTCCAAAATTATTATGAAGGAAGAAATCGAACTGGAACATCATCCCAAAGAGCACAGTAAAAAGTGCTGAAAGTGTTGTAAGAAGGGCCTCCCAAGTAAACCACGATAACCAGTAAGCCGATTCATAGAGCCCCATGGTAGACATAGCCTGCAATATATCAAAATTTTGGCTCACTTTGAGCATAAAGATAATGCTGGCAGACAGCGGTGAGTGAAGTTTGAACCTGACGAAGCTTTAGTTCTTTCTCTGCCACCAAAGCACTGATTTGGAAAACAAATCCAAACATTGCAATGGCAAGAAAGAAAGTTGGTCCTGCTTGAGCAATGGTAGAGAAGGTCTCTGTGGCTGGGTGAGCGAATTCCTTAAATCCGACAGTCCAGCTAAAATTTGGATCTGTAACATTCATGAAAAACACTTATTCCCAATGAACAATTAACTAACAGAACCAAACACAAAACTAACATTTAATTATGCATTACATACAAAAGAAACATTTGTGGACTCCACCTTCAGTAAGCAGGGTTTTAAAACTTTTTTAGTTTTTTTCTCTCCCTCTTAATGAAAAATGTGCTTAGGCTTACAGTAAATAGTCTGAAAAAATATCTGGCCAAGAAAATAGTATTTAAAAAGTACAAACTAGCAGGAATTATTGTCACTGAGGATGGAAATACATAAAAGCAACAATTTCCTTAAAGAATCATGGAAGAATTAATACCTCCAATAAGAAGTCTTGCCATTTCCCTCTCAGCTGCAACTTGGAGTGGTATCTGGAACTTGAAGGTCGGATCTTCGTAT
Organism: Miscanthus floridulus; assembly: GCF_019320115.1. Classification (NCBI taxonomy): domain Eukaryota; kingdom Viridiplantae; phylum Streptophyta; class Magnoliopsida; order Poales; family Poaceae; genus Miscanthus; species Miscanthus floridulus. The sequence goes on along the minus strand of NC_089587.1, from coordinate 120,692,464 downwards.
GTTCCTCTCCGTGCTACCGGAGTAGAGTTTGTCTGAATACCATACTTTATCTGGGTGGCATTTATATCTTGAAAATGCAAAGCACCAGGGCAGTGCATTGGGTTTTGAAACAACCAAGCATCAACATCATCCGTAGTCCTAAAACCTAAAACCTGAAAGAATCACTGAGAGCCAATCAGATGACATGTTGAGTGATTGTCAATTCTGGGGTGCAGTTGCAAAACATGATTAAGTTTTGGCTAGTGCACAACTGCACATACTCTCTCAAGTCAGAAATATAAGTTGTTTTGGACTAGTACATGAGTAGTAACAAAGTGGCTCAAAGACTTTGCTGCCCTTCATTTATACACTGAGAAAGATGGTTCACTTATTTAGAAATGAAACTAAAGCAAGAATAAAGATAAAAGTGCCTATAAATTATAGGATGAGCAACATTAGGGAAGTACAAGGAAAGATCGAAACATTTACTCGTGGACCCAAAGGGGTACTATATTTTTCAGTTTACCATCAGATTCGAGCTTATGTCAAATGACAAACTGATAGTGAATCGTAAGAAGGCAAACTATACTAGCCGTGAATACCATATTTTTACCTGATTAGCATAAAAAACAAAAAATCAGAAGCTGAATTTAAGTTAACTAATTCAGACTACATAATAGACTCATGAATGCCTGGAGTACAGTCTGAGCAGTTTTTCTGTATGCATTTTAAGCTCCTGATCAATAGCGTTTTGAGCACTGAAATAATATACTAATTTACACAAACCTAGGACCAGTTCATTGATACCATCAACTAATTTATGAGAACCCCACACTCTTCCCTAGAAATTCTCAAATATATTCGTAGTTAACATCCAAAGATGCATCCTCACCATCTTTGTTTCCAAGGAAAGGCCTTAGGACACACCAGAGCATGAAAGTGACATGAAACAACATTAACCGAATTTAGCTGTTCCTTGCAGACCTGGGAGTTTCCCAGCTCACATAATAAGCAACAAAATAGGCATCTTTTTTAACCTTCCATTTGGAAAGCTCGCAAATTCTACCCCCTAAATTCTGACGGGAGTGCCCACGGCTTGCATCAAAAAGTAAGATGGAACCAACTCAGATACTAAAATTGGGAGCATCAAGCCTTATGATGATTCAAGTTAACCATGAAGCTACGTCCAAGCCACTAAGCTCCAAAATGTTCATAAAGTTAAAAGGAGGTAAAACAACCTGTCACAGTGGACAAGAATTAGTAAAGTTAACTTGAAATAAATTTATTTTAAAATTCCAAAACCAAATCCTCTAAACTCATGCAAAATTCCTGTGTCAAAGAGGAAGTTATCACGCGGTTTTCTTTGTCTTCGAAAAAAAAACTCACTTCTGAACTGAAATCCAATCATTCCCCACCCGGAATCCAGATTCCTGCTCCCAAAAAAAATGAGAAGAAAATCCAAAATCCTCACGCGAAAGGTGCGAGCACGGCATTCGTCGCCATCCACACAGGTCAGTGGTCAGCCCAGTTCCGCAAGTCCGCAGGCGAAAATCGCACACCAACAAATTCCCGACAAGAATGTACTTGCCGAATCCAGAGCGACAAACTGAGGGGGGAGGAGGGTCGCGGAAGGAATCGGGACCTTTTCGGGCGGTATGGGCCGGCCGGGGTTGTTGTTCCGGATGGCGTCGACAAGGCCCCTGATGCGGCTGCTCCCGCCGTCGCTCCAGAGGAAGTCGTAGCAGGGGGACTTGATGAAGAACTTGTCCTCGCAGGGCGGGATCGGCGGCGCGACGAGCGGCTCCGGGTCCGGCATGTTGCGGTAGGCGGTGGTGCTGGAGAACCTGGAGCGGACGGCGCGGTCGATGCAGAAGATGAGGAAGATGAAGACGAGCGAGGAGAAGAGCTGCAGCGCGGCCGAGCGGCGGTTGCGCCAGGTGAGCGTGGCGTTCTTGCGGAGCAGCGCGCGGTACTGCTGCCACGCCAGCGCGCTGCCGCTCAGGAGCTCCATCGGTCGGTCGAGAGGCCCGGCCGCGGACCACGGGGGAGTTTCTTCTTGGCTTGGCTAGCGCTCTCTCTCTCGCCCTCCGGCCTCCCTCTCCTCGGTCTTGGAGCTTCCGGGGAGGAGTCTGAGGTTTGGGTATTTATAAGGGGGGCGTTTGAAAACGGCCAAGCGACGGACAGGAGGAAGACGCGGGTTTAGTAGGGCCCACCTGCCGGCCTGCAGCACATCGTTCCTGCGGCTGATGAGCAGCACTCCGCTGATTCAGAGAGCAGCTCTTCCTATTCCATTTTCATTTAATACTAATGATGATAATACTACCGGTACATGTACTGCAACCTTCGTCTAGGAAAGAATAAAATTACGAGATAGGTAACAGTTAAATTAGTTTAAGTTTAACTAAACTTATAAAAAACAATACTAACACTTATGTTTTCAAATAAAATTATTATGAAATATATTCTAAAATAAATCTTATAAGGAAAATGGATCCAGGCTCATTTACTTTGGATTTTGGTGTTTAATGACCAACACAACCAAATGGGACTAATGAATTTGTAAGTAATTGTTTTGTAGTTCAATAGGGTGCAAGACGTGACTTGAACGAAGGTGACATGATGATCTCACGATCAACACCATAAGACCCTAAAAGCTCAAGAGAAGACCCAAAATATCAAGCAAAGTCCAAACACGAAGATGAGAATCAAGCCGGATGCAAGATCGCGAAGAAACGAGCTTCACAGAGGTGACCGGACGCTGAACAGTAGTGACCGGACGCACGGACTTCACTGTTCATCGTCACGGCAATATTTTCAGCATGACTAGACGCAGCGGCACAGGACGATCGGACGCACCAAGTGCAGCGTCCGATCGAGTCCAGAGAGGTTCTAGAGCGGCGCAAATACGACCGGACGCGTCCGGTCAGGACGAAAGCAGCGTCCGTTCAGTAGTAGAAAGCTATGTTTCGTCCCCAACGGCTACTTTCTTCATGGGGCTTATAAATAGACCCTCCAACCGGCCATTTGAGAGGTGTGGAGCTGAGAAAATATACCAAGGGTGTTAGTACACCATTTTAGTGATCTCCACTTGTATAGTGCTTAGTGATTCATTAGGTGATTATCATAGGTACTTTGCGAAGTGCTTAGGTTGATTAGACCACCGCTTATGCGAGTGTTTAGTGAGGTTTGCATACCTCTTACCACTCGGTGCTTGCACGCACTATTGTTGTACATCGAAGGGGCTTGTAGTCTTGCGAGATCATACCAACCGCGTTTGTGGTATGGCCGCCACCATGTACTGAAGGGAACAAGGCCCACGCCGCTTCGCTGGAAGCTTGATAGTGAAAACGACAGGGAGCGATCCGGAAGAGGCTTACGCGTGGGGAAGTCCCGGGCTATCCACAGAGACCTACATGCATGTGGGGAAGGCCCGGGGCTATCCACAGAGTTACTCGATCCGGGAGCTTGGCCCTTGCGAGGGATTCCTTGCGAGGGGCTCCAATGAGTACTAAGAGAAAGCTTGCGCGCTTCTTGACATCTTAGTAAAAATACCAGAGTCATCGACGGGAGTTTGCTTATCTCTATCTTACTCTTTAGCTTCCGCATTTACATTTGTTGGTGTTTCGGACCGGGGGTCCTCAACCGACTAGTGAATTTGAACTGCGTGCTCCTAATCCCGGATGGTGATGCAAAGAGACACAAGGTTTATACTAGTTCAGGCAATCGATGCTCTACGTCCAGTCTGAGAGATCGATCTTGTATTCCTTGCACCAAAGTGCTGATAGTAGGGGGTTACAAGCACGGTGAGAGAGGGAGCTAGTCCTAGGTCTCGGCGAGGTGTCGTGTGGGCTGCTTGAGACGTTGCTCTCAGGCGGCTGGGATGTGTATGTGTGTGTGTGTTACAAGGTGTTCTTCTCCGTTAGTCCTCATCTAAGTGGCCCAAGTCCTCTCCTTTTATAGTTGAAGGGAGGACAAGGACAGTACATGTGCTAACTACACGGCGTCGGCATGTCCAAGCCCTATGGCCTATTCCTGTGGCGGCGTGGTTGTCGGAGTGGTCCGTTCTTGGAGCACTGGGGCGACGTGCTGGTCCCATCTGATCCTATGCGTCGTGGGAGCCCTGGGACTGCCTCGGAGTGGGTGCGGTGGTGAATGTGCGAGCCGTTGTAGATTGACTGTGCGCGAGACCAAGGCTCGGTTGGTGCCGAGGCTGCACCATAGTAGGGGGTCTCAGCGGACACAAACCCCGAGATAGCCGAGACCTTGGTGCACAGTGCCGAGGCCCCGAGAGGATGGCTGATCTGGTGCGCTGGCTTGGAGGCAGTGATGACCCGGGCCAGTTTGTCCGTGCAATGTTGTTTTTGAGGCGGGGATCACGGGGCATAGTGTAGTGTGGGCGCTGATCGTGGGCACAGCGTCAGAACACAGTGGCCGGTAATCCCCACCGTGCCCTGTCCCAGCCGGTATGGCGCTGATGCGACCTCAGGTCCCGTCGGCCATTCTGCGGTGTCGAGCCATCGTCCGGCTGAGATTGCGGGAGTGGTTGACGTATTAATGGGACATGACGTGCTGTCGAGAGGGTCGGTCGAGGCGGGGGGCGTCGGGCTATGGACGAACCGGCCTTGAGAGATACGGAGAATGAGGCCTCGCGCGAGATGGAGATCAGACTCCTTGCCGAGGCCTTCCGCGAGAGGCCTCGCGCGAGACGGAGATTGCACTCCCTGCCGAGGCCTTCCGTGAAAGGCCTCGCGCGAGGTGGAGATTGCGTCAGGACGCCGAGACCTCCTGTGCGAGGCTCGAGGTGGAGCGGAGAGCCTGGTAGGCTCGGACGTGGCCGGTGAGGAGCCTACGTCTTAGCTTCTAGCTTTGCTTTCTGATGGGATTTAAGTGACCCTTTTGATGTTTGCTCGGGGTACCCGGTTCTATGGTACCCGACAACATTATTTGCATAACTCCATTTACGGTAGAGATAGCAACACACTAGCAAAATTGTAGTTGCACATTTAGATAGTTTATCTTTTTATATAGGTTTTGCTAAGGATAGAAAAAGAGGCCATAGTTTAGAGTTAGACTTTTAAGTTGCCTAATTCATCCCCCCTCTTAGGCGTCACGATCCCCTTTCAATTGATATCAAAGCCAGGTTGGCTCAATTTAGACCTTTGGCTTCACCGCCATTGAGCCGACGCTATTTAGAGTGGTTGGGATAGATACTTCTAGGCCTTCGCACTTTGATGGCACTAACTTCCCCTACCATAAAAGCTAGAATGGCTTGTCACTTTGAAACGGTAGATTTGAGTGTTTGGAGAGTTACTCATGACGGGATGAAACCCATTAAGAATCCCGATAAACTCACAAAGAGTGCAGAAAAAGAAATTTATTTCAATGTTAGAGCTAAAAATTGCTTGTGTGAATCTTTTAGCATGGATGTGTTTAACCAAGTATACACTTTAAATACGGCATATGAAATTTGGTTAAAACTCCAAGAGCTCCATGACGGCACAACTAATGTCCATGAGTAAAAATATTGTCTAGCTAAACAAAATTATGATTCCTTTAAAATAAATGATGATGAGCTTGTTCGTGATATGTATTCTTATTTAAATCTAATTATCAATGAGCTCCATTCAATAGGATTAATGAAGCTATATGATGCGGACATCGTGAGGAAAATCTTCTCCGTGCTATCATAAAAGAAATATGCAAGCATCATCACCATCCTTCACAGCATAGAGGACTTGAGCACTATGACCCTGCCTATAGTCATTGGCAAGATAGTGGCATTTAAAATGTCACGCAAGATGGATCAAGAAGAAGCATCTTCATCAAGCAAAGGCAAAGCTCTCACATGTAGTAAGAAAAAGAAGATGAAGGGCAAGTGAGTTGAGACAAGCTCATGCTCAAGCTCCTCAAGTGAAGATGAAGAAGAAGATGAGATGATGATAATGAAGAATCAAGTGATGATGATCAATCTTCCTCCTCCACCTTCGACCTTGATGAAGAATTAATCAAACTTATCAACAAGATGGAGAGAATGATCCCAAGGCTTAATGTAAAGGGTGTGCCCATCCAAATTCAAGATTTTATTTTCACTAATTAAAGAAATGAGCAAAGGAAGAAAGGATGTTATGAATACAATGAGTTAGGGCACTTTGTGGAAGTTTGTTCAAACAAGCCCACACCCAAAACAAAGAAGAAAGCATGCAAGAACAAAGCCCTCACATCAATAAGATTATGGGATGATTCTTCAAGTAAAGAAGAAGACCATCACAAGAGGCGAGGGTACAAGCACTTCACATGTGTGTCTTATGGCACGAGGTAACAAAAAGCCTATCCCTAGTGATAGTGACAATGATAGTGATAGTGATGATGAGCTATCTTTTTATGGTGAAATTATGCAAGAAAATCTTAATTTTGCTAAAGTTTACATTAGTCAACAAAAGAAGCTTGAAAAACTAAAAGAAAAACTAGATAGCTCACAACAAGCTTATGCTACTTTGCTTGAACAATATAAACTTTTGCTAATCTTAATATGGAGCAATCTACTAAAATTGAGCAACTTGAGACTAGTGTAAACACAGATAATTGCACAATCAATGATGAGCAACTTATAAAGAAAAATGAAAAATTAAAGAAAAAAATAGCTAGCTCACAAGATGATTATAAAAGTTTGCTCGCTAAAATGGAAACCATGTGCAAACATTATGATGAGCTAACTAATAAAGTTGCTAATCTTGAAACTGTCGGTACAACCCTCACCAAGGCACCTAAAAAGAAATGTTCTATTTTTGAAAAGGATGCCTCTACTTCTTGCAATGATTTATGTTTAGACTCATCCTTGTGCAACCAAGTTTGTCTTGAGAAAGTTATTGTAGATACATACACACAAGAGGTCGCAATGGAGAATGAGCAACTCAAGCAAGAAGTGGCTCGCCTTACCAAGGACTTACTCAAGTAAAAGGCAAAATGGAGGAAGCCCAACTTCATCAAGATAACACCGTCAAGGGAGTGAAGAAGCTTGATAAAGAACAAACCGTGGTTTGCTACATATGCCACAAGGAAGGCCACAAGTCCTATGAGTGCAAGGTGAAGAATGAGGGAGGAGAAAAGAAGAAAGAGAAAAACAAAAAGCGAACAAGTAAGCACTCCAACACCTACACCAACAAGGTGGACAAGAAGGCCTCCACACCATACTTGTTAAAGAAGAAGAAAAATAACAAGGTGGTGGCCATCAAGGTGAACAAGCAAGTCAACAATGGGGTCAAACGCTTTTAGTGCCAAAAGAGATAATTTCAAATATGAAGAGCACCAAGAAGGTTTGGATCCTGAAAGGGAAGTGAGAAGTTCGATGGCCTTCGGGGAATTTGGAGACTTGGCAAAGTATTGGTGTATTTCATGGGGTGCATTGTTATAGACAATGTAATTGCCAAGTGGGTTAGTAAATACTATGGATCCAAATTTCTCTTCCCATGTTAGGTAACTAGATTTAATTTCTTGCAATTTCAATGAGCATCTAGTTCCTTTTCATGCCTAGATTTGCATTTGCATGTTTAATTTTTTATCTTGCATACACTAGGTATATCTTATGGTAGGTTTACTCGGTTTCATTCTTAATCCTTGGAACAAACCTACATGATTTAAATTGTTTAGGAGCACGGCACATAACTTGTTTTACAATTGTTTATCTAATATGTGCCAAAGTCTAAATTATAGATAATTTCTCCCGAATATCACCTTCAAAAATGATTCTCACATTCATGTGATGTCATCTTTCAAGTGGTATTTTTGTTCTAAAATCAATGTGCATGTCTCCTATAAGTATTCCATACTTGTGTGCACAAATTTAGGGAGAGATTACTCTATAAGTTGGATGCTTTGAGACTAACATATTTTCAAGCTTATTATGTGTGTAGTAGTCTCATTGCAAGAAAAATGGAGTCCCCAGAGTTAAGCATCATACTTCAAATATCCACCACCTATTGCAAATGATATTAATCAAATTAGTTTCCACATGTGGTATTTCTAAACCAATTTCATCATGTTGATTTCACTTTGGTATTTATATGTTTTCTCCATGCATTATATAGATTAAACTCCCTTGAGCATTAATTTGCCAATTATGCATAACCTATATTCTTCATCATATATATGTATATATTTAGGGGGAGCTTAGTCTATGTAATGTGAGAATCAAATTTTATGACCCATTCCACTCCACATACAAAGGATCACAAAGTTGGACCCTCCCTTGTGCTACTAATGTCTTCCTTTTCGGTGTTTATTCCAAAGGGAAAGAATTTATAGGACCAAAAGCAAGCCCGATCATAATAATTTATAAATGGTAATGGTCCGAGAAAGGGAGGATAGTGGATTATGGAGTTAGGGGGAGGCTTAAATCCATAATGCCACATGAGGATATTTGCAAGGGTAAGATAAGTTTCTAAAAATGTTTACATGTCGTATCTTTTAGCATCTTACAACCTTGCCCTTTGTATTGTATCCTAGCAAGTAAATAGTTTCTAAATTCCAAAATTTTTATTATTTATTTGATTTGGTTGTGTTGTCATCAATCACCAAAAATGGGGAGATTGTAAGGAAAATGGACCCTAGGCCCATTTACATTGGATTTTGGTGTTTGGTGACCAACACAACTAAATGAGACTAATGAATTTGCAAGTAATTATTTTATAGTTCAATAGGGTGCAAGACGTGACTTGAACGAAGATGACATGGTGATCCCACGATCAACACCATAAGCAAGACCCTAGAAGCTCAAGAGAAGACCCAAGATATCAAGCAAAGTCCAAGCATGAAGATAGAAACCTAGCCAGACGCAAGATCACGAAGAAACAGGCTTCACAAAGGTGACCGGACGCTGAACAGTAGTGACCGGACGCTGAACAGTAGTGACCGGACGCTGAGCGAAGCAGTAATCGAACGCACGGACTTTACTGTTTATCATCGTGGCAATATTTTTAGCGTGACCAGACGCAGTGGCACAGGACAACTAGACGCACCAAGTGCAGCATTTGATCGAGTCCATAGAGGTTCCAGAGCGGTACAAATGCGACCAAACACGTCGGGTCGATGGTGACCGGACTCAGTATTGCGTTCGATCAACGCGTGTGCTCCAACAATCGGGATGACCGAACACGTCCGGTCAGGACGAAAGCAGCGTCCGGTCAGTAGCAGAAAGCTAGGTTTCGTCCCCAACGACTACTTTCTCTATGGGGCTTATAAATAGACCCCACAACCAACCATTTGAGAGGTGTGGAGCTGAGAAAACATACCAAGAGTGTTAGTACACATTTTTGTGATCTTCACTTGCATAATACTTAGTGATTCAATAGGTGATTAGCATAGATACTTTGTGAAGTGCTTATGTTGATTAGACCATCGCTTATACGCTTGCTCTAGGTTTAGGCCTAGTGTTTAGTGAGGTTTGCATACCTCTTACCACTCGATGTTTGTGCACACCATTGTTGTACATCGAAGGGGCTTGTAGTCTTACGAGATCACACCAACCGCATTTGTGGTGTGGCTGCCACCGTGTACTGAAGGGAACAAAGCTCGCGGCGGTTCGACCGAAAGCTTGATAGTGAAGACGGCGAGGAGCGGTCCAGGAGAGGCTTGTCGGAAGGCACACCGGAGACCCACTTGCGCGTGGGAAAGACCTGAGGCTATCTACGGAGTTACCCGATCGGGAGCTTGGCTCTTGCGAGGGATTTCTTACGAGGGGCTCCAACGAGGACTAGGGAAAAGCTTGCGCGCTTCTCGATACCTCGATAAAAATTCTGGAGCCATCGACAGGAGTTTGCATATCTCTATCTTACTCTTTAACTTCTGTATTTATATTGTTTGCATAACTCCTTTTGCGGTAGAGATAGCAGCACACTAGTAAAATCGTAGTTGTACATTTAGATAGTTTATCTTTTTTCATAGGTTTTGCTAAGGGTAGAAAAAGAGGTCATAGTTTATAGTTAGACTTTTAAGGTGCCTAATTGACCCATCTCTTAGGCGCTACGGCCCCCTTTCAAATCTAAGGGGCCGTTTGGATTCCTTTAATTTGGAGGAATTGAAATCTATATAATGTATTAGGCTATTTGGTTTGGAATTTAACGTTTTATAACTTTTTCAAGCTCACAAATAAGTCTATCTTAAATTCATAGGGTGAGAGATAAAAATAAATTATATAAATCACTATGCTATAATTGTATTCTTCCACTTATAGCACACTCTTCAACTCACTTCTCTACAATAAAAATACAACATATAAGTATGTCCTTTGTATGCCTAACAATAAATAAATAAATATATTCTATATACAACTATATTAAATTAATTAATCTATGTCTAAATTTTAATTATTAGAATGAATTCAATTTCAATGATCCAAATAGATCTTAATGGTATTTATTTTATATCATAAATATTAGTATTTTTTTATATAACTGTAATCAAAGTTCAAACTCATTGACTTCTTGAAAAATAAAAAATGTCTTTTTTTTGTACGGAGTGAGTACTGCATAGTACAATCCAAGTCCGCTCGGACTGTTTGCTGCTGAATGCTGATGGATAGCTGCAGAAAGCCCGAAACTGTGATGTGATCTGTGTTGTTTGGGCTACAGGTGTTGCTGGCTGGCAGCAACAGCCAACTCAACCGGTCAGGCTAATTCTACAGCATAGGAGTACTCGTCTACCGTACTGTTTATTTAGGTTTGTTTGACTGATAAACCATGATTGAAAATATTGTTCCAAACGAATAGGGTGGTGGTTTTGCTGGCGTAAGTAGTGACGCAGATTAACCAATAATAGCAAACAAATTAAATTAAATGGATGAAATAAATTTGGTTGGCAGTATTTAATTTCAGGGATTACACTTTTTTTTTATTTCCGTGATGACACTACGTAGGTAGATGGATGATGCGTCCTCGTTGATATCAGTTTATTTGGAGGTGTACTCAATTTATTGTCCTTTCTGGGCTTTGGATGCGTGCAGCAGAAATTACTCCTAGATGAGAGCAAAACAGACGACGACGACAACAACAAAGCTTTTAAGTTCTAAATAAGTTAGATTAGGCTAGAGTTAAAACCCAGCAGAAATAATCAAGGTTCAGGCACGTGAATAACTGTTTTCCACGCACTGCTATTTAAGGCTAAGTCTTTGGATATATTCCATCATTTCAAGTCTCCTTTTATTGCCTCTACCCAAATCAACTTCGGTCTTCCTCTGTCTCTCTTCACGTTACTATTCTGGCTTAGGATTCCACTATGCACCGGTGCCTCTGGAGGTCTCCGTTGAACATGTCTAAACCATCTCAACCGGTGTTAGACAAGTTTTTCTTTAATTGGTGCTACCCCTAATCTATCACGTATATCATCATTCCGAACTCGATCACTTATTGTATGACTGCAAATCCAACGCAACATACGTATTTCCGCGATATTTATCTGTTGAACGTGTCGTCTTTTCGAAGGCCAACATTCTACACCATATAACATAGCAGGTCTAATCGCCGTCCTATAAAACTTTCCTTTTAGCTTCTATGGTACCCTTTTGTCACATAGTACACCAGATGCTTGGCGCCACTTCATCCACCCTGCTTTGATTCTATGGCTAACATCTTCATCAATATCTTCGTCTCTCTGTAGCATTGATCCTAAATATCAAAATATATCATTGCTAGGCACTACTTGACCTTTCAAACTAATATCTTCATCCTCCCGAGTAGTAGTGCCGAAGTCGCATCTCATATACTCAGTCTTAGTTCTACTGAGTCTAAAACCTTTGGACTCCAAAGTCTCCCGCCATAACTCCAGTTTGTGATTCACTCCTGTCCAGCTTTCATTAACTAGCACTACATCGTCCGCGAAAAGCATACACCAAGGGATGTCCCCTTGTATGTCCCTTGTGACCTCATCCATCACTAAGGTAAACAGATAAGGGCTTAAAGCTGACCCTTGATATAGTCCTATCCTAATTGGAAAGTCATCCGTGTCTACATCACTTGTTCGAATACTAGTCATAACATTGTTATACATATTCTTAATGAGCCCGGCGTACTTCGTTGGGACTTTATGTTTGTCCAAAGCCCATCACATAACATTCATTGGTATTTTATCATAAGCCTTCTCTAAGTCAATAAAAACCATGTGTAGGTCCTTCTTCTTCTCCTTATACCGCTCCATAACTTGTCTTATTAAGAAAATGGCTTCCATGGTTGATCTTCCGGGCATGAAACTAAATTGGTTCATGAGAGCAAAATAGAAAGAAAAAAAGATCACACACGCATAGCTACACAGGGCAAATCATACATCGACAAAGTATCGTATTGGCCCCATTCGTTTCGCTGAAAAAACAAGTCGAAACACGATTCCGGCTGATTTGTTGTGAGAGAAAAACACTGTTCTGGCTGAAAAAACAAAGCGAGCAGGACCAATGTCTACATTCCAGTGGACCACATCCTTTCGACCAACATTGGGTGATATATGATGGATCGTCGGCTTGTGCGTTCAAAATACTATACTTCATCCAACGCTCCAAAATAGGAAAAGAATATTTTCATCTAGTGATGTATGACCTGAGTTTTATCGATAGGTATGGCAATCCTATCCTTGCGACTGTCCCTTAGCCCATAGGTCCGACACAAGGTTAGAATCCGAGCTCTTTCAGTGTGCTATATCACTGATGACTCGGGCCTTCTTCGCCTTCCACCTAAGTTGCGCAAGAAAAGGCCAAAGCCAATCGTCCCACAAAATAGTAAAGTTTCATATAGTCTTTCTGTTTAGGTACTAGTAGTCCACATCTTTACAGACATGTTGTTCTTGGCAGATGTAGGTACAAAATTTCATCTAGGATTAAGGTATGGGTATAAGATTGTGACACGGTACAGGTGCAGGTATGTCGTTCAACCGTTTGTGCTTAAAATGAAAGGGTTCCATATAGACAATCTAACTTATGGGTCAAATATCATAACATACACATGGATACAAAATGATACATGAAGGTATAGGTGCCAGTATAAAAGTTTACATGTTAAACAATCTGTTTTGGACAGATATTTACTCAGTCAGTATCTTACTCGACCCGCTACTACCCCTATTTATTTATCAACGGTCTCCCCACGGGTGGATACTTTGCTACCGGTGTTTGTGGATGATCGTGTCGTCTCTTTGGGTGGATGCTTTGCCACCACGAGTTGGTTTCTCCGTAGGCTACCGTTGCGTCGATGTATTTATTTTTCTCAGGTTTAGTCTGCTGTTGGGTGTTGTGACCGAGGGCTCCCCCTTGCTTTTTCTTGTTGTTTTTGCTTTTCTTTGCATCTTGTGGTAATCCTTGGATTACCTAGGCTCAAGTACTAAAAACTTCTCATTCTTCTTAATGAAATACGTGTCCAAGGACACGGTCGAGAAAATCAATGGTCTCCCTTCTCAAATGACTCACCATGCGCTTTGGCAGCTGATCACTTTCTCATACCAGTATTCTGAAACACCATACTTAGTGAATAACTGAGTATTATATGCCAATAAATATCATGATTTGGTTTTTAAACCTCAAAATATCATTGGAAGATATAATTCGAGAGAAGAAAAATAACATGAGCTGGTTTATCCGAAAAGATTGGAAGTTAAATCAATATATATATATATATATATATATTATTCTACAAAAAAGAACTCAATGTTCATTAACCAACTCTCAAATGTTTTGGAAATTAGTAGTGGTTATATGAAAAGATATTGGAAGATATATGGCTTGTTTAATTTGCTTGTTTCCAAGGTAGAGTTGTCCTGTGATGTGAACACTCGTGCGCCTTACAGCTTGTTTGTTTGGCTGTGGCTTGTCGTAAACGATCGTAAATTTTCAGCCGGAACAGTATTTTTCTCTCACACAAACCAGCCAGCAGTACTTCTTCACGAACCAGCAACGATACGAACCAGCCAACCGAACAGGTTCAACTGCCTAGGGCTCAGATCCCTACCTAGGAACAGACCTGCCTGGTAAGGGTGCAAGCAAAGAACCCCATAATCTGAATATATCCATATAAAAGAAACTCAATCAAATATGATTATTATTTTCCTGCAGAGGAGAAAAGGAGAGTAAAACTTCATTTGCTTGTTGACTGCCCATTTGCTATAGCATCCTGGAACACTTTGAACTTGCTCCCGCCGGCACATTCTGACCTATTACAGGTCTTTTCAAGTTTCAGGGATCAGATCAGGCTACCCTTCTTCATGGAAATAGTGATCACCATGTGTTGGTCCATATGGACAATACGGAACGATGTCATCTTCACAAATATACCGGCTTCCATCCAACACTGCAAATCCATCTTCAAGGCAGAGTTTGTTCTAGTTATTCTAAGAGCAAAAGGAAAATTTCAACCCCAAATAGATTCAAGGCTACAAGCCTATGTATAATTTTCCTCATTTTCTTTGTTTCCTTTTTTGTCTCTTGAGACTTTGTTGTGGATTTTGCCTTTTATAATAAAGCACAGTAGGGGACCCACCCCTCCTGTTTTGATAAAAAAAATACATCATGCTCCATAAGCAAATGGTGACTACATAGTACCATATTACATTGAACATACCGCCACAACTAAAAACACGTCTGGCGTGGGTGCCATAATGGATCCGTTAGTCAGTTTTGCATGGATATAGATTTATCATGTATTGGTTTATGGGCATTTCTAATGTATAGAATTGAAGCACCCAAGTATCCATACGAAGACGTAACATCATCAGTTAAATTTCTCATAATGTTTCGAACTAGGAGGTTGGATATATATACATGGGGCCTACAGTCAGGCACGGAGCCAGCGGTGGGGCTAGGGGGGCTTCAACCCCCCCTACCACTCGTGAGCAAGCGAAGCCCCGTAGAGCCGTCGTCTGAAATTTTAGCTGTAGATGTAGAGGTAGGAGGGGCTGAGATTTGCTGAACCACTTTTCTTGCTAATTGCCGTTGTTCAGCCCCTCTTAAATTTTTTCCTAGCTTCGTCCCTGCCTACAGTATTAAAAATTTGGCGACCCAACTTCTCTTCTCGTCATGCATGGGAGTGGGTAAAACCGGGAGAGAAAAAAAAGATGGGAGCGGATTCTATACATGAGAATGGTTTCTCTATAAAATTAGGCGCACATTGTATGGAGCTGGCTCTAGAAGAGATAGGATCAGGATGGAACCTCCATTGCTTTCAGAGAGGTCCTCCATCGACACTTATCGTTGGCCCCGTTTGGCTTGCTGAATCTTGGTTGAAACTGGCTCAAAAATACTGTTATGGTTGAATTATTGCGAGAGAAAAACACTGTTCCGGCTGAAAAAACAAGCCGAACAAGCCGAATATGGGGTAAGCCGAATGGGGCCGTTGTCGTGAGAATGACACCTGCGTTAAATAAACCGTTATATGTATGTACTTGATTTTTAAACGTATGCAATTGACTTAATGCATGTCCTGAACGTCATCAGTTGTGTTGTCGCAGATTGCGAGGTAGTAGAATGATATATAGGATAGAGTAGCCTTATCGCGCAATGCAAGTTGCCTTAGTTTGAATGAGGTTCAAGGTCAAAGAGTGCCATGTATATAGTCTCGAGGTAGTACCATTAGAGATTTTCTTTGTTATTATATGAAAAGACATTAGAGAAATCTTATGCTTGGAGATGAAGCCAACAACAGGAGGTGTGGTTACATGCTCTCATCCTCATACTTGGGCTTATTAAACAAAGAGTTAAATGCAACAGTGGTCCATCAACTTATACCGAAGTTTCACTTAGGTCCATCAACTCTGAAAGTGGATTTTTGGGTCCATCATCTTTGTCAGTGGCGCATTCCTGGCTCATACCGCTTTGTTTCAGTTTTTTAACCGATATGACTGTCTATGTGGCGTTCAGGTTGGATCAATAAGCATCTGCTCGTCATGTGAGGGTGGAGGGCATTAGGTAAAATTGTAGGCAGCCCCTCTACGGCACCAACCGCATCTTGCACCACACCATCGGCCTCCCGGACTTCTCCCAGGAGCTCCGCTGCTTCCAGACCATCACCTGCTACCAGGCCGTCATCAACAACCTGGACGTCCGCCACCGGCTCCCAGGGGCGGAGCGGGACGAGGCGGAGGGCGTCCTGCCGCCGCTCGTCATGCTGGCGGAGTCCGGCAGCCTCATGGCGCGCGAGAAGGCCGCGCTCACGCTGCAGCGCCTGTCCACGCGGTCGTCGGACACGGTACCGCCGGCGCGCTCGTGCAGATCTGCTAGACGGGGGACTCCGTCTCCCAGACCGCCGCGGCCGGCGCGCTCAGGAACCTCTCGGCGGTGCCGGAGGTGCGGCGGACGTTGGTGGACGAAGGAGTCGTCCGCGTCATGGTCGGACTGCTGGACCGCGGCGCCGCCCGCCGCCCATGGCGCCGCTGCTTGCGCCGCTGCCGGAAGCTCCGGCGACCCCCGTCTCCGGGCACTGCCGAGGCAGGCCACGGGCGCCCCTGCGCCACCCCCCAGCGCATGCACCGTGGAGGCCTTCTCCCGGACCACAGGCGCCGACGCCGTGAGCAGCTGCACCATCGCGGTGACGTTGGCGCGGCCGAGCACCGCCAGCACGCTCCGCGCGTCCAGCAGCCCGTCCACGGCCCGGCTCTTGGCCTCGGGGTGCCCGATCTGCAGCCTCGCAAGCAGCTCCCAGAGCGCCCGCGACACCCGCTTGTCCCACAGCCCGGCCTCGGCGCCGCTGCGAGACCTGGCCAGCGCGGCGCAGGGCCGCACGCTGGACCCGCCCAGCGCCACCATCGCGTCGACGTACGCGTCCCGGAGCCTCGCGAGCAGGAGCGCCGGCACCGCCAGCAACGCCGCGGGGCGGCGCGCCAACCGGATGCCCTTCCACGACGACGACGTGGCGATGACAGAGGAGCCCGCCGACCTACCGCCGCCCAGGCGGGCCACCTTGAGGCGCCGCGACGGCGAGCTTAGGCGCTGGTAACTCCTCCGCGCCCAGTACATCTGGATGCTGTGGCGCGGCCGCGACACGAGGTTGGCCATGGTCTGCGTGCAGAGGGGCACCAAGGACCGCTAGCTCCTGCCGGTTCGACGGGCGACGATGGGAACTAGTGCCATGGCGAGGTGTGGGTGTGCAGCACGCTGCTGGCGAATGGATGTTTATATACTACTAATTGGATGCTACTACCAGCGACGATGCTACGGATCGAGGGCTAAAGCAGCTCAGCTGATCAGTGGCTGGAAATGGAGGTGCCAGGTCAATATGTGTTCACGTGGTGTGATCTCTAGGCTCTAGCTACGTGAATGTGGCCGTGAGGCTTGAATTCTTTCTTGCCGGCGCATCGATGAGCGGCGGGCGTTGCGCTAGATGGACGTTGACTGTTGGAGTCGCCCGCATTGAAATGGTCCTGCTCGGTGGGTCGAGGTCCTTGTCGATGCGCGCGGGCAGGCGCCGTTGTGCAGCCAGCAGCCTGCGCTTGGATCCCGGTGGCCTCCGCGCTCCAGCGGCCCGACGGAGGCAGCCCTGCGCCCGACGGAGGCAGCCCAGCGCTCGCCCCACGCGCCCGGCGGTCGTGGCCCCGCGCCTGCGGCAGCCGACTGCTTCCACAGTGGCCCGCGGGCGGATGGGAGAGCGCCGTCGACGCGCTGTCCGGGAGGCTCGACCTTGGCCTCCGGGACTGCACGCTGCTCGTCAAGACCAGCGTGCTGTCAAGCGACGACGCAGACAGGCGCTGCAGCCGGTGGAGAGTGAGGAAGAGAGATAGGAGGATGGGTTGCCATTTAATAACTCAGGTAAGGACTTAAATGCATTCTTCCACCAACCATTCTGACGCCAAAACCCCCATCAAATCCAACGTGGACGCCACATGGACAGCCACGTCGGTTAAAAAACTGGAACAAAGTGGTATGGGCCAGGAATGCGCCACTGACAAAGATGATGGACCCAAAAACCCACTTTCAGAGTTGATGGACCTAAGTGAAACTTCGGTACAAGTTGATGGACCAGTGTTGCATTTAACTCTTAAACAAAATTATAGAGGATCTCCATGTGCATGGTGAGAGGTTGATGCATCCTTACTTCTTCACTGCCTCGTCCCAAACATTGTGCCCAAGATGCTATAGGCAAGCCTAGCTAGTTTTTTAGACAATATTTTAACCTTAATAAAAAATAAGTATATGAAGTATATATATTTACAGTAAGGTCCTGAACAAGGGCTCCCTAGTTCAGTATAAAATTTTGCTAGGTGCCATGTTTAGGAAACCTTACTTCTGTCAAACTGTGAATTCTCCATGGCAATTAGTTTGATGCGGAGAGCCGTACATGTTTGACCTACCTGTTAGTAGTACTTTGCTGCGGACAACAGTGGGGATTTATCGTTTGTTCACACTACTACGATAAGCATTTGTAGGGGTGACTGACGATGGTTTATAGAGGCGGCTCGGCTAGCCGTCTCTACCATACAGTCTCTATAAATCATGCATTTGTATGGGCGATTCCCAGACCGCTTCTACGAATCGATTTATAGTGGTAGCTGGTATTACTAGCCGCATCTACAAAATTAATTTGTAGGGGCGGTCGTAGTACCAGCCGCTCCTATAATACCTGTTTGCAGTCTAGAACCGCCACTAAAGTATATTTTTTCGCTAAAAAAATTCAAATTTACAATTCAAATTCAACCAGTATATATATATATATATATATATATATATATATATATATATATATATATATATATATATATATATATATATATATATATATATATATGGGAGAGGCTATTCAGCAGCCGGCTACAAAATAAGTTATTCTGTAGCCACCTCTATTTACCATAATTTTATATACTAATTTATCATAATGTCAATACATATTTACAATAGTTGGGTTACTATAACACATGAGAATATTTACCATAATGTTATAGTAAACCACTTAGTAAGGAGTTACTGTAAATTAACATAGTAATTATCGTAACTCAAAGTGGCTACAGAATAAGTTATTCTATGGCCAACTACAGAATAGTAGTTATATATATATATATATATAATTCAAATCTGAGCATATGCACAACCCAATATCATTACATCATCAGCCTGTTCAGCTGGCTGGGCTGGATCGTGGATTATTTACTACTGACTGGTTTGGCTGGTTTGGTGTGAGAGAAAAATATTGTTCCAGTTTATAATCCACGATCGTTTACGATCATTTACGGCCTGCCGAACAGGCTGCATTATCATATTCAGATTAACCAAATTTAACAAGTTTCACAGCATCAATACACATCACGTTGCAATGGGAGCTTATCAAAATCATACAAAAAAAAGTCAAGAGCATACCAAAATCATAAAATAGCTAAATTCATCAATTTTGATAGCTTTTCCATTGTTCTTGTTTCCTACACATGAGTGAGCGAGAAATCAGAAGTTGGGATGATGGGTTGCAAATAAAAACCACCAGTTACGAAAAATGAAGACACAACGATCTAACGATATGTTATTGTTGCAAATTTAAACGAAAGTAGATGTCGACTTGAATAAGAAGCTAACTCATTTATATGGGAGACAAATCTACTAAAGAATATGTGAAAAAAAGAGGACCGAACAGCGCTTACCATATTATGCAACCGGTGGTGCAGAACTGCAGATGTTGGCGCATCCATCGGCTGCACAGGCCCTCCTGTCAATTCAACCACGTTTCACAATTTTTGAGGAGAAGAACGCAAAGCATACAGGAAGATGCATGGTATTAGTTGTCGATGTCAACGTAATGCAAAGCATACATTTTACGTGTATTACTTCCTGATGCACTTGCGAAGCGTGCCGAACAGCAGAGATGTAAGCCAGACACACGCATCGGATCACGACGACGCCGCCACCGCTGAGATGCGAGCCAGCCCACGCTGTTGCTACCGCCACCACCTCGGAGATGAGCCGAAGCACCGACGAAGACGGACCAGCATGGCTGCGCTAGGATTTGGCCCAACGCCACTCCACCGTGTGCTGCGGCCTAGCACCGAAGAAGGGGCACTGACTGCTTGAGGAAGCACCCAAGGATCCGACCACATCAGATCTCTGCCCGCTCGCATCGGATCTTAGCCCTCCTGCACCGAACGGTGTAGTGCGCGACGGAGGAATGCTCAGTGGTGGAGCTGAGATCGAGAGGAAGGCTCGGTGGTGGAGATGAGATCGAGAGAGAGGGGGACGTGCGGATTAGCCCGGCGGCGCTCTGTTCGCCTAGGGTTGCCGTCATTTGTCTGCCTGCTCTCTCTTTGCGACGGCCGCACGTCCAAAATGGATGAGAAAGGAAGAAATCTGGTTAGGGTTTGGGAAGTCCGGCGGGTGGAGCTAGTTTTTTTTTCCTAGTGGGATGAACTTCGGCCGTTGGATTCAGATCAAGGGCTTAGATCATTGACAACCTTAGAGGCCTGCGGGTTTCAGTGGCTACAAGCGAAAGTGAGGCCCAAGCCTAGGTTTGGAGCCTACGGGTTTCGGCGACAGCATTTGTAGGGGCGGTTTCTAATTCAGCCGCCCCTACAAATATTTCGCATATTTTTAAATATTACTTCTGCATATTTTTTATAAATATGTAAATGTATATATAAATATATAAATATAATAAAAATAATTTACTATATTTTCCAGTACACATAAAAAATTACTTGCTTATATATATATAGATATAATGATACATTTTATTTTGTAAAATAAAAAAATATATTTAAAAAATTTTAAATTTGAATTTATGAACTTTGCATTGAATTTTAAGACAAAAAATGATCTAAAATGAAAATATTGTAGACATCAAAGTTGTAGAACTCATCAAGATGTACAACTTATATTTTGATCATCTTTTCATTTGACAAAATTTGAAAAGTTTAAATTTTGAATTTCAATAAATGGCAACTTCAAACAAGATTTTAAAAACTTAAATGATTTCAAATAAGAAAGTCATGAATATAAAGTTGTTGAACACATCACTATCTGCAACTTTTATTTTGATCATCTTTTTATTTGATAAAATTTGAACAGTTCAAAATTTGAAATTCAATAAATGGCAACTTCAAACAAGATTTTGAAACATTAAATGATTTCAAATAAGAAAGTCATGAACATAAAAGTTGTTGAACACATCACTATCTACAACTTTTATTTTGGTCATCTTTTTATTTGACAAAATTTGGACAGTTTAAATTTTGAATTTTAATAAATGACAACTTCAAACAAGATTTTGAAATCTTAAATGATTTCAACTACAAAAGTCGTGAACATAAAAGTTGTTGAACTCATCACTATCTACAACTTTTATTTTGGTTACTTCTTTATTTGACAAAGTGTTAGTAAATATTGTTCACAAATTCACATATCACTCATAGTTTAATGAACTATACGAGAGACATGTTGATTTATGAACAATGTTTACTATCACTTTGTCAGATGAAGAAATAACCAAAATAAAAGTTATAGATCTTGATGAGTTATATATTTTGGTATTCATCACTTTTTCAGCTGAAATCATTTGGTATTTCAAAATCTTGTTAGAACTTGTTATTTTTTAAATTTGAAAATTTGAATTGCTCAAACTTTGTCAAACGAAAAGATTGACAAAATCAACATAGTAACTTGATAGGGAATGGTTTTAGAAAATTTTAGGAAAAAAAATCATCACATTTGGAGTTAGTATGAGGGGGAAAGACTAATTATAAATTTTACCTAGAGATTAAAAAGAAAAATTGCACTGTTCATGATGATCAATGATGAACAAGTATGATTTATAGGGACGACTAGTGATTGAGCCTCCCCTATAAATCACAACACTAGGGGCGGCTGATGAGTGAGCCGCCCCTACAAATCGACCCATCTGTAGGGGTGGCTCGTATCATCAGCCGCCCCTACTGTGCTATTTGTAGGGACGGCTGGTCTCGTAGGTCCTAAGCATGCCTACTGTAAGAGCGGCTCCATCATAAACCGTTTCTACAAAAAAAAATTATCTTGTTGCTATAAATATTTTTTTTTTGTAGTAGTGTTATTTTTGTTTTATTTCTTCTCTTTTCCCGGAAAACAACTACTAGTACTACCTAGTAGACAAAACGTGTTGACTCGTAGCAATTCAAACTGGTCTTCATGATGATTAACGCTTCGGGATATGCTTGAAGGTGAAGAAGTTAAAGTTTACTTTTGTCGCCAGTGCTTTCTTGGGAGTTTCTTGGTTAGTGCTGACCTAACCACGAATTCATGATCATTATATTGCTCTATAAGCAAATGTTATACAACATGTTCGGCTGGGCTTATACGATCGTATACGATCGTGGATTATAAGCTGGAACATTATTTTTCTCTCACACCAAATCAGCCAAATCAGTCAGCAGTAAATAATCCACGATCGTTCACGACGAAACAAAGAGGCTGATAATTAATGATATGCACATCGTCAGAGAAGATTTGTACTCACATGGGAAAGCGTTTTAGCGTTGGTTTACTTGCCATTGTTTAGATAGACAATGGCAGAAACACTTGAATTTCCACAATCTACTAGAAGTCAAATGCTTCATGCCACCAAGAACGATGATGGTCTCCTCCATCTATACAAAAAATAAAAAACAGAAACTTTCCACAATCTACAAGTCAAATGCTAATGTGTGGTGTATACTAGTCAA
The DNA here is from genome assembly GCF_019320115.1 of Miscanthus floridulus. Lineage (NCBI taxonomy): Eukaryota > Viridiplantae > Streptophyta > Magnoliopsida > Poales > Poaceae > Miscanthus > Miscanthus floridulus. The sequence continues at coordinate 120,669,859 of NC_089587.1, read as the reverse complement.
GCAGCGTTGGCAGGAAACGGCATATTCGAGGACACTTTCGATCAACGCCCTTGGATGTTGAGCTATTCGCATAAGTACGTCATCAGCAAATATTTCACAACTTACCCCGCAAAACAAAATGGCTCCGTTCGACTTGCTGAAACTTGGCTGAAATTGACTGAAAATACTGTTCTGACTGAAATATTGTGAGAGAAAAACACGATTCCGATTAAAAAAAGAAACCAAACAAACTGGATTTAAGTTAAGCCAAACTAGGCCAATATTTCATAATTCAGCGTAAACGACTGAGGAAGGACAGGAGAGAAGTTGTCCTGCGAAGGACACCTGCATTTACGCTCCGGACGACAATCTGCACATGTGCCTATGATCAACTGATGACCTGGAGCAACTCCAACACTACCGGAGATCGGCTCTTTGCCGAGTGTCAAATGGCTTGCCGAGTGTTGTTTTCCGGGCACTCGGCAAAGACGTCTTTGTCGAGTGTTTTTTTTGACACTCGGCAAAGAAGCTCTTTGCCGAGTGTTTTTTTTGACACTCGGCAAAGACTTCTCTTTGCCGAGTGTTTTTTTACACTCGGCAAAGAAAATTTCAAAGAGCATTTTGAAGTAGTAAATTAATTCAAATGAAAAGGTTTTCAACTACAAAGTTGTATAACTCATCAAGATGTACAATGTTTATTTTGGTATTTTCTTCATATGACAAAGTGAAAATAAATTTGTTCACAAATCTAACATATCTCTCTTGTAGTTTATGAAACTACAAGAGAGATATATAAGATTTGTGAATAATGTTAGAACGACCATGTCGGATGAACAGATGACTAAACAACCAAAATAAACTTTGTATATCTCGAAAAGTTATGAAACTTTGTAATTGGCAACTTTTTAATTTGAAATTATCTTGTCATGCAAAACTGTGTTTGAATTTTAAAAATTTAAAATTCGAACTTTTCAAACGACCTCGGATGGAAAAACAACCAAAATAAACTCTGTAGTTCTCGAAAAGTTATGAAACATTGTAGTTGGCAACTTTTTGATTTGAAATCATCTTGTCATGCAAAACTGTGTTTGAATTTCAAAATTTAAAATTTGAACTTTTCAAACGACCTCGGATGGAAAAACAACCAAAATAAACTCTGTAGATCTCGAAAAGTTATGAAACATTGTAGTTGGCAACTTTTTGATTTGAAATCATCTTGTCATGCAAAACTGCGTTTGAATTTCAAAATTTTGAAATTCAAATTTTGTAAACGACCTCGGATGGAAAAACTTCCTAAACTGAAAGTGTAGATCTCGAAAAGTTATGAAACTTTGTAGTTTATAACCTTTTTATTTGAATTCGTTTAGGGCCTCAAACAAGCAATTTACACTCGGTTTAGTATAATATGTTGGGAACTAAAACGGAATCCAGACACAATTGACAGTGTGGTATAGTGGTAGAGGAGGTTCGTGCGCAGGGGGAGGTCGCGGGTTCGAAATCCGTCGGCCGCGTTGCTGCGAAATTTACGCGAAAAATGCCGGAGATGGGCGGGCGTTGTCCGGTGGGGGCCACCACCAATTAATTTTTTTTTTCATTTTTCCCAATTTTTTCCCATTTTTTCGGGTTTTTTTTCGGTTCCAACTTTGCCAAGTGTCGGGTACTTGGCAAAGACTTTGCCGCGGGCACTCGGCAAAGAATTCTTTGCCGACGGATTTTTTACCAGAGGCTTTTTGCCGAGTGCTGCACTCGACAAAGGCTTTGCCGAGGGCAAAGTAGCCTTTGTTGAGCGCATTAGGCACTCGACAAAAGCGCCGATCTCCGGTAGTGCAAAAGACTAGGTAAAATTAGATTCAAAATCACAAGTTATTATGTAAAATAGAAAACTCATCTAAAATGTAGTGTTCCATAACAGTCTAGGTATTTTTTCTCTTGTCTATATTTAAAAAGTGCCACGTCATTTGATTTTTTTTTGTCAAATATGCTATCACGACGGTACCTCCCATCTTGAGCTCCGTTTAAAAAGTGCCACGTCAAATATGCTATCACGACGGTACCTCCCATTTTTTTTTTGTCATTCGATTTTTTTTTTTTGTCAAATATGCTATCATCTTGATTTAACTTGTCTTCCAAATTGAAACTCTGAATGCTAACACCAGAAATTCCTGATGCAGCCGATGCGTTCAAGTAAGTGATGTGTGGTTGATGGAGCCGACACACGCACGCACATGTGCTCAGCTCCAAGCGTCGGAGCTGTCGAGCTGCCACACGAGCACCCTGCGACTGGACCACGCGAGCTACGAGCTTCGAGAGGCCGACGCGGGAGAAGCGCGCTCCAGCGACCAACGGCGGTGGCGAGGACCCCGGCGGCTCCGGCACCGGGCGAGTTCTCCAGCCCGCTCTTCGATGAGTGACGCCGACGGCGGAGGCCGGACATATACATGCGGGAAGTCAGGAAATCAGCGCGGGAGGACTTTTGGCGAGCAGCCTCCGCTTGTTTTCTTTGGCCACCGGATTGGACGGGATCGACAACCTGTTACAGCAACTTAAGAGATTTCGATGAAAAAGTAAGATTTCAATGGAAAAGTACCATCCTACAATTTATCTAAATGATATTGTTAAAAAAACAATTTATCTAAATGACTATCAAATATACACATCCTATATTCTGGATTTCTCGCTAGCTAAAAATAGATAGTGAAAATGACTCTATAAAATATGCACAGGATATTTGGAGAGTAAAAAGATATAGAAAACAATTTTTATATAGATGACTTTTTAAATGATAATTTAGATATTAAGTTTTAGAAAGACTTTTGAAGATGCTCTTAGTATTTTACAGTCTGAAATACAAAGTCCATTGGAGGCTATTTTGTGGTCCAATTGCCCAAAAAGTCTAAAATAGATTTAAAGCTAATAATAGCATCTTTGTTCCCTCGGTTCCATAATATTAAGTCTCTATATCTTGGGGGAGTCGATTAATCTCAACTTTGATTAGATTTACAAATAATAGTGTCAGCATTTGTATCTCTAAATATGTTTAATATAAAAATATATGACTTGATTAATCTAATGATATTTATCTTATATCGCAAATATTAGTATTTTTTAGTATATATTTGGTCAAAGTTGGAATCATTCGACTCCTCGGGATACTAGATGGAGACTTATTTAATCTTAAGACGGTGGGAGTACTCTACAGCCTGTTCGCTTGGTCGTATTTGACTTATAAATCATGGCTTATCAGCCAACGAACAGTATTTTTCTCTAACAACAAACTAGTCAACAATACTTTTAGCCATGACTTATCAGCCAAACAAGCTCAAACGATAAGGGCGCTAGTCTTTAACTAACTTGATCAATATGCTTGTCACCATCAGCTTTACGTACACTGCTTGTCTTGTGCTCTCTGTCCCTAAATAAAAAAAATTCCTAACAAGTTTAGAGCGGATTAATATGACGGAGAAAAAACCATACTATCCTTTGTTAAACTTTAGTCCCTCCTAAATGGTTTAGTCTCATTTAATTATTCCAAAGTTACTAGAGATGACTAAAGCCCTTTTAGTATCATTTAGTTATAGTATTTGGATAAAAAATAACTAAATAGAACTAGATTTATGAGCTCCTAGTTGAACCAAACACCCCCTTATTTGAGTTGCACAATAACTACAACATTTACTAACTCATCCAACTATAAAAACTCAAGTTTGGATTGGTGGAAAGGAGGGAGAAGGGAGAGGGTGCAGTAAATATCAGGGTCTTTGAAAAAAATAAATGGGTCATTGAACCGGTTGGTCTCTCATAGCTCGATTTATTTGGTGATAAATTTTTATGTTAACAATCTAGTATTTATTCTTGAACAGAGGAAGTATACGACGTCACACCATTGCGATTTGGAGGAGTAGTAGGCTACACTATATTAGTTTTAAAAATTGACAAATCAAACAAATACAAATGTACTCCCTCTGTCCCAAAATAAGTGTTGTTCTCGCTTTTTAAAAAATCAACGCTTTTAAATTATATAAAAAATATTAATATTTATAATACATAATTAGTATCATTAGATATATCGTTGAATCTATTTTTATAATAAACTTATATGGAGATATGAATATAGCTAATATTTTCTAAAAACCTAATCAAACTTAAAAAAGTTTGACCGGCACAAATACCATAGCGGCACTTATTTTTGGGACGGACGGAGTACATTGTAATTAATAACCAGATTAATCTATGTGGTGCTTAAATCCAGGGCTAAAGTTTAGGGGTGTCACATTGGGGGTGTCAAATGGGAGTGTTCAGATAGTAATAATAAAACAAATTACACAAGTCCTCGGTAATCTGCGAGACGAATTTATTAAGCCTAATTAATCAATCATTAGCATATGTTTACTGTAGCACCACATTGTCAAATCATAACTAATTTGGCTTTAAAAATTCGTCTCGCAAAGTAGTCGCAATATGTATAATTAGTTATTTTTTAGTCTATATTTAATACTCTATATACGTCCAAACATATGATGTGATAGGGAATAAACATGAGAGAATTATTTATTTGGCACCGAAATAAATCAGTGTTTCGTATTTGGCACTCGAAAATTTAAACTTTCTTATCTGGCATCAAGTTGAAATTTCCTTTCGTAAATGGCACTGCCGTCCATTTTCATTCATCAATCTGTTAGTTGACTGGTTCGACCGTGTCAGTTTTTTTTCCCTGTGTCCGATATACCCCTGTACACAGAAGACTCCCACGCTGGGGCTGGTGCCGCACACGGGCGGTGGCGGCAACATCACGGCATCCAAGCGCCTCCCCTCCTACCGCCTGTTCGCCGAGCAACTCCTCGAGCCGGACCAGCGCGCCGTCCGCGCGGCCCTCGCCTCGCCATGTAAGGGCCAGCTCCACCCCGGCGTGCGCGACCTGCTCGCCACCTACTTCAACGAGACGGCCAGCGCGTCCTTCCTGTGCAGCCACCTCCTCAGGGACATCGAGCAGATCCGCCTCCGGTACCGGCCGTGTCGCAGGGCAAGCTCCGGCAGGTGCAGCTCAGCTCCGCCGACCTGCTCAGGAGCCTCGACGCCAGCAGGAAGAAGGCGCGGCTCCGGATCAAGAGCCTCGCCCGGCTCAGGCAGCTGCTCTCGGCCTCCTTCATCACCGTCGTCGCCGCTGTGGCCGTGGTGGGTGCGTTCATCGGCGTGCACATCCTGGCCGCGTTCGCTGCGTTTCCGATGATGTCGCCGGCCAGGCTGGGTCTCTTCTCTGGGCACCGGGACATGGACCTCTCATAGCTGCAACACTTCCACGCCGCCCATGCAGATCAGCTACAGGTCCAGCGACATCCAGAGCTGCAACACTTCCAACACTTCCACGCCGCGCACAGGTCCAGCGACGACTGGCCAGTGGCGAAGCCGGCTCACGGCGAGGCCGCGGCGGCGCGGGAAGACCTCGCACGGGGAGCAGCACGAGCAGACCTCGCATGTGGCAGCGAGCTGGGAGCTCACGTGCGGGGGCCACGACAGCGGCGCTGGTGCATGGTGAGGCGTTGTGGTGCCGGCAGACCTCGCGTGGACAGCGGCGAGCGGCACGCGGAGACCGCGATGACCAGCGCACGGCACTAGCGAGGTTGCGGCAAAGCGAGCTAGGCGCTCCCGTGGGGGAAGCGACACGCCATCGTCCTGCCTCCTTCAGTCGGTAGGGCGGCGATGCGGGGACGTTGGTACGGGGTCTATGCGTCGGGTCGCCAGGGCGATGGCACGGGGCTGCGCAAGAGCTCCGGCAATATCGTCCATACAAAAATACTTGAACTTCCCTATTTGGCACCGTGAATTTTTGCTGCAAACAAGGGTATTCATGTCTTTTTACTAGTCACTTGACGCCGTTACTGTCCTAAATGGACGGCAGTGCCATTTGCGAAAGAAAATTTCAACTTGATGCCAGATAAGAAAGTTCAAATTTTCGAGTGCCAAATACAAGGTTTTAAATCTCCGACTATAGCTACCGCTATAGCCCGCTATAGCTATTTAAGAAAGATCAAGCTATTTGTGTCTATGTACAACTTAGCTGCTATAGCCCGCTATATCCCCATTTAGCTCCGCTATAGCTGTTTTTGAGGTCATCCGCTAAAATGTCTTAGCCGGAGATTTAAAACATTGGCCAAATACGAAACACTGATTTGTTTCAGTGCCAAATAAATAATTCTTCCAATAAACGTTAGGAGAAACTTGCCTAGTTTATTTCTGGCCCGTTCTTCCCTGTCATGACCGCCGCCCTATATATGGGGAAAAACAGGGTGATGACGCAAATGCTTAATTTACTGCTTTTGCATTGCAATCGATGACATATACAGGCTACTGAATCATTGCATAAATCCAATTTTTTCCGAATCAAATCCGTTCCATGCTAAGCAGCCGGAGGCCGGTAGCCCGCCTTTAAATTTACCGATTTTCGACGCATAACACGGCATGCCGCGGATTCCATGCCATGGCTGCATCGCCAACCATCAAACGTAACCACGAAACATCAATCAACTATCCATCTGTTCGCTGGTTGGTTTTTGGACTGATTTGAGTTGGCTGATGCTGGTTTATTATGAGAGAAAAATACTGTTGACTGGCTAGTTTGAGCTGGCTGAAACCAACAAACGAATACGCTCTATATGTACATTATACTAATAGTACTAGCTAGGGGAACTATATTATAATACTATGTGTGTGTACAAGGACATGATAATAGCTTACAGTACGTAGTGTCCAAGACGAACGTCCAACTTAGTGCCTGTTTGGCAGGGCTCTGGCTTCTCTGAAAATGGCTCCGGCTCTGACTTCTCTGAAGGAGCAGCTCCTCTGGAGGAGCTGAAGCCGTTCTGAAAAACGTTTGGCAAAACGGCTCCTTCGTACTAGACGACGTGAACCCACAGCAAGGAGCCGCGCGAAACTCGTTTTTTAGCTTCTCCTGCGCAGGCAAAAAATGGCTCCGGCTCTTGACCGGCTCCCTATGCGGAGCCCTTTCCAAAACAGATGTTTGACACAGCTCCTATAAGAGCCGGAGCTGAAGCCCCTGCAGAAACCTTGCCAAAGAGGCTCTTACTATGTATGTGTGGACTTTGAACAACGAATCTACAATCCCAAATCGGAGACATCGACAACTAATCTCCGGATGAACACTGAAGGCAAGTAATTAATAGTAGTCGATGAGACCTTGTTTTCAATAATGCATTGTCAAATTAACCAACATCGCCATGCCAGCAGCCAACTAGCTACCTACTGGAGTACTGATAGTCGTACTAAGAGCACATACAATGATTGGTTTATAGCCAAATAAATGTGGATGTGGACGAGAGAAGGGATGAGCAGTGGCGGACCTTAGATTTTTGCATAGGGTATGCCACACAAAAATTTTCACAGGAGTAAAAATCTTTTACCAATCCGATAAACAATTGTAAATTGACAACATAATTTGTTATGCAGGCACTAAATAACATAATAAATCTTAAATTTACTAAATTACAATATAAATACTTCAAATGTAATATTGATAGTTTGAAATAAAGACATAAAAGAGACTTAATCATCCGAGTTTTTAGTCGCTCTTTCTAAAGGACATGAGTGTCTCGATTATATCATATTCATCCACCTCTAAGAAAATATTCCGCTCAATAAACGTGACTTGAGATAGTGTCATCTACATGAACAATTCCAATGAAATGTTCACATGGTCTTACCAATTTATTAACATAACGAAAGAAAAGGCTAGTTGTTATTTTGTGTGATATGTCTTCTAATATTAATCTTGGGCAAACTAGGAACCAAACTCTAATCTAGTCATGAGTGATCTTGCCTAATCTCCCTGACAAACAAACAAATAATTATTGACAAACAATTATGTATGTAAGTTTTTATCTGCAAAATTAGATGATTCAAACATAGCGCTGCAAGGCAACAAACATGATGGCCTATGGCTTAGTCTGCGACTCCGTGGCTCTACGCAATTGATTAGTTCCTCAGGGCGTGAGATTGCATTGGCCAGCGGCGTAGAGGCGCACGGCGCAGCTACGCAGTGCGGCAAGGGAAACGGAGACTGGGAGACGTGCCTTGCCTCGCGTGCATGCGGCCATGCGGACTACGTTTACGTTCTGAAGCGGTGAAGCGTCAGCCAATACTTCTCAATCTAATCTTCGTATTTTTCTCTTAGTATATACCCTAGGTCCGCCCCTAGAGAGGAGAGAGGAGATCTTGGCTCTCACCCGGGCAACAAGTTGAGCGCGGAAGCATATGCAGTGAGAGGCAAAGCGAGACATCAAGCTCTCAGTGGGTCATCTCTATTGTACCAGTGGGGTCACTACTAGTGATGAACAGTAATTCTTATAGGATTAACATAGGGTTGACTGACCCCTATAAAGTAGCCTAGCTCCGCCCCTGTATGCAGTTGTGGATCATACATTAAGTGCATCCGAGAAGAATTAGAAAAGTAAAGGTAGGACATAAGTAAAAATAACAATAAAGAAATTTCTTGAAAAAAATAAGAGCCCACTGTTATATAATTGGGAAATACTAGCACCCGAATGTCCGGATATAGACAATTAATCTAGACGCTTCCTCTCTACCCGTCCCACCTCGGTGCTACTTCCCTTTCGGATCCAGATGCTTCCACTGCGCTCCTTCTCTTTCGGATCCACAACTTTCGCTCTACCCGTCCCACCCCAGCGTTCATCCCCCTTCTGGCTCCCTCCTTTTTCCTGTGATATGCACTAGGAAACCCTGATAATGATGGTTGCGTTTCCTATAGCGCCTGCAGACACCGCACCTTGCCGTACGTGAGGGAGAGAGATAGAAAGAGAGACAAATGGATCATATGTTAATCATTGCTTGCAACATTCAAGAACAAGGTTTGCAACGTACTGAAACATCATGTAACATCCAATAGAACATGTTGCAACATCTTAAATGGACAGGTGCAACATCAAAAAAGCATGTTGCAACATCTTAAATAGACTGTTGCAACATCTAAAAAAACATGTTGCAACATAAAAAAACATGTTGCAACATCTTAAATAGATAGTTGCAACATCAAAAAAAGCATGTTGCAACATCTTAAATCGACTATTGCAACATCCAGCAAAATATGTTGCAACATCTCAAGTCGACTATTGCAACACCGCAAAATCCAATTTAATACCGAGTGCCATAAAACATGTAACAACCAAGATTGAATGTTGTAAGATATCACATGCTACAACATAACCCACTGTAGAGTGCAGATCCGGTTGTGCTTGCCTGTGAAGGAGCCCGACCACCATGGAGGAGCTTGTCGCTAGCGAGACCACACCTCCAGCGTGTAGTTCGTCGTCGAGGAGACACCCGACCATGGAGGATTTCATAGCCGACAAACACCTCACCATAGAGGTGTCCACTTGGATCCACTTTGCCGCCATGGAGGCAAGGTAGGAAGGCGAGCGGGTGCAGCGGCGAGTGAAGAACAAGGACGGGCGGGGCCATGAGGGAGGAAAGTAGGCAGTGAGGGAGTAAGGCGGTCAGTGACGTCAGGGAGACGAGCAGCCGCATCATCGTCGGGGAGACGAGCAACCCGTGAGGGAGACGAGCAGCGGCGTGGGAGAGAAAGGTGATCCACTATTGGGCCATTGGCAGGCTGTATAGATTGTGGTCTAGTTAAAAAAGCGTCCGACACGAAGGAAACAGGCTGAATGCCCGTGTAGAAGCATTTCGGTATATAGTTTAGCTCTTACAAATTGGCTAATAGTCAAACAATTCGCTTTATTAATTGTTAGGACTCGCTCTAATGACGCGAGGCGCTAGGGCAGGCAGGAGACTACTTGTCTTAATTTGACTGATGGGTCCAGGAACTTGGTGGTATATCATCCGTACATAGATTTACCAACTACCAAGGCAGGTTACTTAGAAATTAATTAAGGCCACGTTCGTTTCACAGGAATGAGCCCTAGGAAGAAATCCTAGCCGTATTGTTACTTTAATTTATGTAAACTTTCACTAATTGATTTCTAGTCTCCTAAAGCCGTAACCGAACGAGTCCTAAAGCGAATTGCACGGCCGGGAACGTAACGTGGCTCCAACGGGCGGGATTCTCCGAACTCGGAGTCAAGACCGAGAATTCAACTGCATGCTACAGCCGTTGCTAGCTCCCTCCGGTCAGGAATAAGTGATACTTTGACGAAAGAAATATGTTAGTACTAGTTAAAATTATCAGTGGATTTATCCTAGTCCAAAGCAAGTCACAAGTCTTGCTATTTTTCGCGCGGAAAAAGCGCGCTTCTTGGTTGGGGGATCGAATTCGCGACTCACGTTACACGTGTTACTCCTCTAAGCTCTAACCACTCCACATCAAATTAACTTATGTCCATATGAGATATTATTTCTCCTCGTATTATCTTCATCTCATTCATATTTGAGACCCTAAACGAATTTGAATAAAAATGTTCTCAACTACAAAATTTTATAACTTTTCAAGATCTATAACTTTAGTTTTGATCTTTTTTTTCCATTTGTGGTCGTTTGGCAAATTTGAACTTCAAATGTGAGTTAATCGTAATTTTACTTCGACAGATAATTTTAATTTTCAAATAAAAAAGTTATCAACTACAAAGTTATATAACTTTTTTAGATTTACAACTTTGTTTTTTGTCGTTTCTCCATTCGTGGTTGTTTGAAAAATTCAAATTTCATTACTTGAAGACTTCAAACAAAATTTTTAGACTATGAAAAAGCTCTCAACTGCAATGTTTTATATCTTTTCGAGATCTATATATAACTTTGGTTGGAATTTTTTCTCCATCAGAGGTCATTTAGAAAATTCAAAAAAATTGAATTTCAAAATGCGAGAACTTCAAACAAAATTTGCTGGATCCAAATAAAAAACTTGTCAACTATAAAGTCGTATATCTTTTTGAGGCATACAACTTTGATATAAAATTTGTCTTCATGCAGCTTCATTTAAAAAAGTTATGAATTTTACCGTGCAGCACCCATTTGATTTGTAGATGCGGCTGGATCTAGAACCGTCTCTAAAAATAGAGGCATTTGTAGCTGTTTAAAATACCAGGCGTCCCTACAATGTACTTTTAGAGACAGCTCGGTTTTGGAACTATTTTTAGAGGCAGATTTAGACTAAACTGCCCTATTAAAAAAAAGGAGAAATCTTTGCAAATGCTTTCTATAGTAGTACATTAAGCTACAGCCTAATTTGTGCATGCATCATCCAACAACCGTCACGTTGAGCCCAAGGTCTGCAGCACATCTAGCTAAACTATGTAACGAAGGACAAAAATAAGCTTGTCCCTATAAGGACGGGTTCGTTATGAATTTGGTGACGATTGATTAAGTTGCTGCTACGAGAATATCCTGCATTATCATTCTGTACGGAAAATGGACCCTAGACCCATTTACTTTGAATTTTAGTGTTTGATGACCAACACAACCAAATTGGACTAATGAATTTGTAAGTAATTGTTTTATAGTTCAATAGGGTGCAAGGCGTGACTTTGACGAAGGTGACATGATGATCCCACGATCAACACCAAAAGCAAGACCCTAGAAGCACAAGAGAAGACCCAAGATATCAAGCAAAGTCCAAGTACGAAGATGGGAACCAAGTTGGACGCAAGATCGTAAAGAAACAAGCTCCACAGTGGTGATCGGACGCGGCCCTATGAGTGACTGGACGCTTTCGATCAGTTGCTCGACAACAGCAGGCGTCAGCAGTAGCGACCAGACGCTGAGCGAGGTAGTGACCGAATGCACGGACTTCACTGTTTATCGCCGCGGCAGTAATTCAGCGTGACCGAATGCAGCGGCTATGGACGACCGGACGCGCCAGGCAGTGGTGTCCGATCAAGTCCAGAAATGTTCCAGAGTGGCGCCAGCGCGACCGGACGCGTCCAATCGATGACGACCGGACTCAGCCCAGAGTTCGATCAATGCATGTGCTCCAACGGTCGGGACGACCGGACGCGTCCGGTCAGTAGCATAAAGCTGGGTTTCGTCCCCAACGGCTACTTTCTCCATGGGGCTTATAAATAGACCCCAACCGGCCATTTATGATGTGAAGAGCTGAGAAAACATACCAAGGGTGTTGATACATCATTTTAGTGATCTCTACTTGCATACTACTTAGTGATTCATTAGGTGATTAGCGTAGGTGCTTTGCAAAGTGCTTAGGTTGATTAGACCACTGCTTATGCACTTGCTCTAGGTTTAGGCCTAGTGTTTAGTGAGGTTTGCACACCTCATACCACTCGGTGCTTGCGCACATAATTATTCTACATCGGAGGGACTTTTAGTCTTGCGAGATCACACCAACTGCGTTTGTGGTGTGGCGGCCACCGTGAACCAAAGGGAACAAGGCCTGTGGTGGTTCGGCTGGAAGTTTAATAGTGAAGACGGCAGGGAGCGGTTCAGGAGAGGTTTGACGGAAGGCACACCGGAGACCCACTTGCACGTGGGGAAAGCCCGGAGCTATCCACGGAGTTACCCTACCAGGAGCTTGACCCTTACGAGGGACTCCAACGAGGACTAGGGGGAAGCTTGCACGCTTCTCGATATCTCGGTAAAAAATATCAGAGTCGTCGACGGAAGTTTACATATCTCTACCTTACTCTTTAGCTTCCACATTTATATTGCAATCTTGGTGTGTGCTTTACTTTCCTAGCCTAGTAATAGGCTAGTTGATAAGTTTAAAATCTAGGTTGCATAACTCCTTTTGCGGTAGAGATAGCAACACACCTAGCAAAACCGTAGTTGCACATTTAGATAGTTTATCTTTTGCATAGGTTTTGACTAGGTGAAATTAGAGGCCTTAGTTAGAGTTAGAGTTTTAAGTTGCCTAATTTACCCCCCCCCTCTTAGGTGTCACGGTCCCTTACAAGTGGTATCAGAGCCAGTTGGCTCAATTTGGACCTTTGGCTTCACCGTCGTTGAGCCGACACTATTTAGAGTGGTTGGGATGGATACCTCTAGGCCTCCGCACTTTGACGGCACTAACTTTCCTTACTATAAAGCTAGAATGGCTTGTCACCTTGAGGTGGTAGATTTGAGTGTTTGGAGAGTCACCCGTGATGAGATAAAACCCATTAAGAATCCTGATAAACCTACAAAGAGTGAAGAAAAAGAAATTTATTTCAACGCTAGAGCTAAAAATAGCTTGTTTGAATCTTTTAGCATGGATGTGTTTAACCAAGTGTTCACTTTAAATACGGCACATGAAATTTGGTTAAAAGTGCAAGAGCTCCATGATGGCATAACTAATGTCCGTGAGCAAAAACATTGTCTAGCTAAATAAGAATATGATTTCTTTAAAATGAATGATGATAAGCTTGTTCGTGATATGTATTCTCATTTGAATCTAATTATCAGTGAGCTTCATTCAATAGGATTAACGAAGCTAGATGATGCGGACATCGTAAGGAAGATCATCTCCATGCTACCACAAAAGAAATATGCAAGCATCATCACCATCAATATAGAGGACTTGAGCACTATGACCCTGGCCATAGTCATTGGTAAGATAGTGGCATTTGAAATGTCACGGAAGATGGGTCAAGAAGAAGCCTCGTCATCAAGCAAAGGCAAAGCTCTCGCATGTAGTGAGAAAAAGGAGATGAAGGATAAGCAAGTTGAGACAAGCTCAAGCTCAAGCTCCTCAAGTGAAGATAAAGAAGAAGATGAGGATGATGATGATGATGAAGATGAAGATTCAAGTGATAATGAGCAATCTTCCTCCTCCACCTCCGACCTTGATGAAGAATCAATCAAACTTATCTACAAGGTGGAGAAGATGATCCAAAGGCTCAATGTCAAGGGTGTGCCCATCCAAATTCAAGATTTCCTCTTCACCAATCAAAGAAATGAGCAAAGAAAGAAAGGATGCTATGGATGCGGCGAGTTAGGGCACTTTGTGGAAGTTTGTCCAAACAAGCCCATACTCAAGACAAAAGAAGAAGGCGTGCAAGGACAAAGCCCTCACATCAATAAGGTCATGGGATGATTCTTCAAGTAAAGAAGAAGACCATCACAAGAGGTGAGGGTACAAGCACTCATCATCAAGCATTTCATGAGTGTGCCTTATTGCACGAGGTAACGAAAGCTCATCCTCTCGTGAGAGTGATAGTGATGATAAAATGCCTTCTCTTAATGAACTTGTGCAAGAAAATCTTAAATATGCTAAGGCTTGCACTAGCCAACAAAAGAAGCTAAAAATATTGCAAGAAAAGCTAGATAGTTCACAAGAAGCATATAAAACCTTGCTTGAACAATATGAGACTTTTGCTAATCTTAATATTGAACTTTCTACTAAAATTGAGCGACTTGAGGCTAGTGCAACAACAAATGCATGCACAATCAATGATGAGCAACTTATAAAGAAAAATAAAAAATTAAAAGAAAAGTTAGCTAGCTCACAAAATGGTTATAAAAGTTTGCTTGCTAAAATGAAAACCATGTTCAAACATTATGATGAGCTAACTAATAAAGTTGCTAATCTTGAAGCTATCGGTACAACCCTCACCAAGGCACCTAAAAATAAAAGTTCTATCTTTGATATGCCTAAGGATGCTTCTACTTCTTGCAATGATTTATGTTTAGACTCACCCTTGTGCAACTAAGTTTGTGTTGAGAAAGTCATTGTAGATACATGCACACAAGAGGTTGCAATGGAGAATGAGCAACTCAACCAAGAAGTGGCTCGTCTTACCAAGGACTTGACTCAAGTAAAAGGCAAAATAGGGCAAACCCAACTTCATCAAGATAACACCGTCAAGGGAGTGAAGAAGCTTGATGAAGGACAAATCATGGTTTGCTATGTATGCCACAAGTAAGGCCACAAGTCCTATGAGTGCAAGGTGAAGAATAGGGGAGGAGCTAAGAAGAAAGAGAAAAACAACAAGAAAACAAGCAAGCTCTGCAACACTTACACCAACAAGGTGGACAAAAAGGCCTCCACACCTTATCTCTTGAAGAAGAAGAAAAATAACAAGGTGGTGGCTATCAAGGTGAACAAGCAAACCAACAATGGGGCCAAACACATTTAGGTATCAAAGAAGATCATTTCCAACTTGAAGAGCAGCAAGAAGGTTTTTATCACGAAAGAGAAGTGAGAAGTCCGATGGACTTCGAGGAATTTGGAGACTTGGCAAAGTATGGGTGCATTTCATGGGGTGCATCATTATGGATAAGGAAATTGCCAAGTTGGTTAGTGAATACTATGGACCCAAATTCCCCTTCCTATGTCAGGTAACTAGATTTAATTTCTTGCAATTTCAATTAGCATCTAGTTCCTTTTCATGGCTAGGTTTGCATTTGCATGTTTAATCTTTTGTCTTGCATACACTAGGTATATCTTATGGTAGGCTTGCTCAGTTTCACTCTTGGAGCAAACCTACATGGTTTAAATTGTTTAGGAGCACAACACATAGCTTGGTTTACAATTGTTTATCAAATATGTGCCAAAGTCTAAATTGTAGATAATTTCTTCCGAATATCACTTTCGAAAATGATTCTCACATTCATGCGATGTCATCTTTCAAGTGGTATTTTTTATTCTAAAATCAATATGCATGTCTCCTACAAGTATTTCATGCTTGCGTGCATAAATTTAGGGGGAGGTTACTCTACAAGTTGGATGCTTTGAGACTAACACCTTTTCATGCTTATCATGTGTGTAGTAGTCTTATTACAAGAAAAATGGAGCCCCTAGAGTTAAGCATCGTACTTTAAATATCCACCACCTATTGCAAGTGGTATAAATCAAATTGGTTTTCACATGTGGTATTTCTAAACCGATATCATTATGTTGATTTTACTTTGGTATTTATATGCTTTCTCCATGCATTATATAGATTAAACTCCCTTGAGCATTAATTTGACAATTATGCATAAACTACATTCTTCATCATATGTATGCATATATTTAGGGGGAGCTTAGTCTATGTAATATAAGAGTCAAATTTTGTGACCTATTCCACTCCACATACAAAGGATCACAAAGTTTGACCCTCTCTTGTGCTACTAATATCTTCCTTTTCGGTGTTTGATTCCAAAGGGGAGAATTTGTAGGACCAAAAGCAAGTCCGATCATAATAATTTACAAGTGGTAATGGTCCAAAAAAGGTAGGATAGTGGATTATGGAGTTAGGGAGAGGCTTAAATCCATAATGCCACGTGAGGACATTTGCAAGGGCAAGATAAGTTTCCAAAGATGTTTACATGTGGTATCATTTAGTATCATATAACCTTGCTCTTTGCATTGCATCCTAGCAAGTAAATAGTTTTTAAATTCCACAATTTTTATTATTTGCTTGCTTTGGTCATGTTGTCATCAATCACCAAAAAGGGAAATATTATAAGGAAAATGGACCCTAGCCCTATTTACTTTGGATTTTAGTATTTGATGATCAACACAACCAAATTAGACTAATGAATTTGTAAGTAATTATTTTATAGTTCAATAGGGTGCGAAACGTGACTTGGACGAAGGCGACATGATGATCCCACGATCAACACCATAAGCAAGACCCTAGAAGCACAAGAGAAGACCCAAGATATCAAGCAAAGTCCAAGCACGAAGATGGGAACCAAGCTGGACGCAAGATCGCGAAGAAACGAGCTCCATAGAGGTGACCGGACGTGGCCCTATGAGTGACCAGACACGCCCGACCAGTTGCTCGGCAACAGCAGGCGTCAGCAGCAGCGACCGGATGCTGAGCGAGGTAGTGACCAGATGCACGGACTTCATTGTTCATCGTCGCGGCAATAATTCAGCGTGACCGGACGCAGTGGCTATGGATGACCGGACACGCCAAGCAGTGGCGTTCGATCAAGTCCAGAAAGGTTCTAGAGCGACGCCAGCGCGACCGAACGTGTCCAATCGATGATGACCAGACTCAGTCTAGAGTTCGATCAATGCACGCGCTCCAATGGTCGGGATGACCGGACGTGTCCGGTCAGTAACAGAAAGCTGGGTTTCGTCCCTAATGGCTACTTTCTCTATGGGGCTTATAAATAGATCCCCAACTGACCATTTGTGATGTGGAGAGCTGAGGAAACATAACAAGGGTGTTGATACACCCACTACTAGGGAAGTGCTCATCAATGACGCTCCCCTTTCGTCATGGAAGACTCCAAAATCGTCGCCAAAGTTCTTCTATGACGAACTTGTGACGAAAACAGATTCGTCATGGAATGAGTGTCATTGATCAACAACTGTGACGAAATGCCTTGTTTCGTCACTGAATGGATATCATTCAATGACGAAGAGTTTTTGTCACTGATGTACCCAGGTTTTCGTCATAACATGCTGCTCCGTCAGGTTACCAAACGACGCTTGCCACGCTGGCAGCTGACGTGTCTTGCGCACGTGGCACTGTCCACAGTGGCAGGTGACGTGGCCCGCTGACATGGTAGCTGACGTGTCCTAGTGACGTGGTGGGTCCACATGGCGCTTTTTTGGGCCACATGGCACGCTATGATTAGTCCACGTGGCTTCCTGTGAGTGGTTTACATTTTCATCACAGAAGCCCAGAATCTTCGTCACAGATTAAAATTACGATAAGGTGACAGAAAACAAAATTTTCGTCACTGATCACATTGCAATAACATCACATAACCTAGAATTTTCATCACAGATGCACATGCTACTTTTTTTACAAAATGCAAATAATATTAAAATGACCAAATGCTTCCATAACTTAATAGATCCAGCAATCCAGTCACCATACAACTGACTCAACACTAATAAACTCAGTTCATATATAACTAACTTGACATCACATTCCAGGTTCTAGATTGATCTCAGTTCACATTATCACAACTAATAATATAAAGTTGCCAAGCACCAGCAACATAGGTTTTAGACTAAACAAAATCAGCCAGCAACACAGACCCCTTGCCAAGCACCAGCAGCAGCAACACAGAGCCCTTGGTAGCACAGACCAGCGGACAACGGTTCATGTCGAAGAATTCAGGGACAAGATACGCTTGAGCAGCGCATTGTTCTCCTCCATTGCCTTTTGGTTTGCCTCTGCCAGCTTCTTCATATCCTCCATCTCCCTTTGTGTCCTCTCCATCTTTTCCTCAGCTTCTTCAGTTCTCTTCTTGAGCTCATCGATTTCATCTTGTACAGCAGCCTTAGCTTCAGCTGCTAGTTGTTCCCGAAGCTCTTCTTTTGATGCTGCTGAGTTGGAGGATGCCACTGGTTTGATGCCAACATTCTTCAGGAAACTGTTTGAGCTGTTCTTGGAGAGCGTCTGTGACACAACCTGCACACTGGATACTACTGTCTCTCCTTCAGCAACAGGTGCTGCCCTCAAAGCTTCCATGTTGGACTGAAACAACAATGAGCCATCATTAGTTCATACTTATTGAATTAAAGTGAGGTGCAAATATCACACAAGATGTATTTTATTTGCAGATTGTTATCAGCTTGTTATCAGCAAAATGGAATCTTATTTGCAGTCAAGTAAGGTAAATTAAAATGTTCAGTTCATGTTTGGGGTCAGCATTTGAGGTGAGCAGGCAGGCAGAGTAGAAAGATAGATATGCACAGTGATAATTGCATATTCAGTTCATGTTTCAGGTCAGCATTAAACAGTGATAATTGCATATTCAGTTCATGTTTCAGGTCAGCATTAAACGGATGACAACATAATATGCACAGTGATACTTGCATATTGTAGAAAGACTGAACCAAGATGGCAGAGTAGAAAGATAGATACATATAATGAAGGAACAGCTTAATTAGATATAGCAATGTACAGAAGGAACAATTTATACTTTAATGAGCAATGGTTGGGGCAAAGAGACAGAAATTTCATGTTCTTAGTATTTTTTCTCTCATTCAGTGAACATCAGCACTTGAGCAAAATTACAAGGGGACTTAATGGTTCACATATCAACCTCCCAAATAACAGATTTCCATTTATTATTGATCTTCTCAACCACAGTAAATAAGAGAAGGTAGATAAATTTCACAGCAGTCTATATAATTGAGAGAAAAAGAATCCTGAATCAATCACAAATCATTTTAATGTATCCATGTCAGACTTTTAGGACAGCATAGCAAAAGTGTAGAACACATACGCCAAACAGGATGCATTTTAATAATGGACATGCTATCCAATTAATGGACAAAATAGCGCACCGAAACTAGATGTCGGGACTTACCAATGCTTCTCTTGCTGGTTCACTTAGACCATGTTTGGAGCTGGTATGGCATGTCTCGAAGGCCTCCACCACATCAAGTTCTTCATCTTGCGCTGTGCTGGGCTCTGCATTGTTCCTCCCATGCTTCTGTTTCATAGAGATTCAATTACAGCAAAGTTTTGTCAGTCTTATGATACAAAGTCAGTGCTATGTCGAGAATCAGTTACTTACATATGCATGCAAGTGTGCCACATAGCTGCGAGAGCCGGTAGTCTGATGATACTTGACTTTACCGCGATTAGTCTTGTTCTTTTCACTTGTTTCCTAAAGGAGAATGACATGTGAGATGAGATCATAGGTTAAAAATGATAAGATCCACTGGAAACTGACTGAGAAAGAATATACCCATACCATGTTCTTTGGATCAGACCACTTTGCAACTAGTTCCCTCCACTGTTCATCAGTCATGCATTCAACTGGAGAAGTTGTCCTAATCTCATTTGCACTTACACCATTGAAGTATTTCTTCTTGAGCCGATAACGCCTTTGTCAGCACCCCAGAGCGCAGCATATCGGTGCAAGCATCCTCTATTGGCTTGTCGTTAGTGTTAATGGCCAAGCGCCCCTAGTCATTTGACAATTCCATATTTAGTTAGTCAATTCAGGTTAAGCAGATATACAAGTTTACCATAAAAACAGTAATGCACTTACAGAGAGCTTTCCCACAAAATTTTTGTAATGTTCATCATCGTTCTTGTATAATTTCCAATGAGGTAGGACAGGAACCTTATCCCGAATGATGACACCTAGCCTCAGATGCAAACTTGGCTGCTTGAACAGGTTCATGAGGCCTTCTTTTTCCTTCAGCAACAGCTATGGGCATTCTCCTTCCCATAGCTTTTGTCATCCTGTCTAGCTGTGTTCCCTTGGTGGGTGGCCTGGGTCTCCTTGGGGCTCTCTGTGCAGGAGCTACAACATATAATTTGCATTTAAATGCTTTAGTTTCATTGAAATCAGCAAAAAAGATGACCTATTTCAATGACAAAGAAAAAATAACTTGCCTTCAGTGCCTTCCTCTCCAGCTACATTGTCTTCAGCAAGTGTCATGTCTTGAAAACCAGCTCCACCAGTCTTCCTCTGCAGCTGTAATGTCCTGACCACCAGCTCCACTGTCTTCCTAGTGCACCTAGTAGAAGACCTTTGTGGTATTTCATCATGACCATCTGTATGATCATCTTCAATCTGCCCATCTCTCGCTGAAAGTTGAAGCCTTTTTGATGATCTTAATAGGGCCCTAGGGGGTTGCACCTGTGAACCTTCCGGTGCCCTCACTCTCTTACTAACCCTAACTCCCGGCGCCATGTTGGGACCTGTCTTCTTCTTCTTTGAAGCGAGGACTTTCCGTCTAGGCCCTGAAGGAGACTGTGGAAAAAAATAAAGTAAGTCATGTGCATTAATAATCAAGAGCATATATTAAAGAACAGGTATGAAAGAAAGAATATGTATCTAAAAAGCAAGGGCATACATTAAAGAACAGATTAAAAACATTCAAATGCGATGCAAATATTCCCCATCTAGTAATTTGAAGATAGAAGAAGCACCTTAGTGGGTTGTGGCTGCGCATCAGATTCAGTTTCATCATCATCACTATCTCCTTGATCATCATTTTCAAGGAGATACTCCGATGTATCCGAATCTTCACTACTTGTTTTCTTGTTTGCTGAGGTTTTCCCCTTCTTTGTAGCAGATTGAGGTAAAGAATTACTAAGTTCACTAGATATTGTTAGGATTCCGAGCGCTTCAAACACCTTCTCATTCGCCACCACTTGTTCATCCCGCCTTCTCTCATATTCAGTTTTTTGAGGTTCTTAAAAGAACAAGCAGATTGTGTCTATTAGAGAATAAAAAGGAGTAGTAATAATAGATGCTAGATAGAGAAGAGGTAGGAGCTAGTAGTGCTTGCGGAAGAGCTAAGGGATAAGAGGTGGTAGGTTATAGGCAACAAGTAAAAGGTAACAGCTAAGAGCTGATAAATGATAATGATCAGGAACTAAAATATGAAACATTCAGTATAGGCATATGGCTAGAAAAAATTCAGAGCTACCAAAGTGAACTGAAACATTCAGTATGTACACAAATTGGCTCAATGTGTTGATGTGCTTAATTCAAATTCATGGCTAATATTTCTGAGACAGTACACTAACCAGCAAGAAATAAGTTTGTTCTAATCTACTAAATGATTCAGCGGGCATAGATCATAATATCTTTTATTTTCTCTCAAATATTAAACAAGTATGCCTGCACATTGCCTCTCTAACTACTGATTCTATCATTCTGTTCAGGTATGCCTGCACAAGTATACCTATCAGGAACTCTGCAACAAGTATGCCTACACAAGTATAGTTGGGCAACCAGTATGCAATTATATATTTTTAGTGATAGCTAAGAATTTGATTTCCTAAAACATAAATGCCAAGATAAATCTGAAATAAGCTTAATAAGTCTAGTGCTAAGGCCACCCTATGCAGCTGCATATGACTAAATGAGTTCCCACAATTGTTGTAGTATAATGCAAAGAACAGTCCATAAATAAAGAAGGATAATCAAATGTGTTGATTTATCAACTGAACTTGCTAATAGACAAATGATTCATGAGCAAATATCAATAGCAGAAGCTTAGATCCTATTATTCAGTGAAATACTTGGAGAAAACGTTTCTTTATGGACTTCATACCAGTTGGCAGCATTAGTAGTTAACTGTTCTGTAACTGGTTAAAACTATTGCATTCTCTAATAAATTAGAGCTATGCAAGGATAAAGATATGCAGGTGAGAAGGAAGGTAGTCCATCACAAATTAGAGCTATGTAAGCCTAGCTTTTGTCTCCATTGAACTGGTTGGTGTAAATTTCTTATGGAACAGTACAATATGTCCTACCCTGAGCTCAACTTCTAGCAGCACAAACACACAACTACACAAGCATGTCGGCTAATTTTATAAGCATGTCAATGAAGTCCAGAATCTAACATGGGATTACTTCCAATAACATGTAGCTGACATTGGTATTTTGACAGTAAGCACATCTTTAATTACTTGCGATATAGCCTAGCAGGCAGCACATCATTCAACAAACATTCTACAATAATAAAGCAGTAACAGACATCGAACAATCATTCATAAAAAGCTGAAGAACGCAGACTAGTAATTGCACAGAGGACTCGCTTACCTTGTTCTTGTTCTGCAGGTCTCTTCCTACCTTGACCCCTTGTTGCCACCATTGCCACCAGGTGCTCGTCGGCGGTGGTCGTCAAAGGGGAACAAGACCCGGTGCGGTGAACCCAAGTCGACGGGGAAGCAGATCCAGTGTGGCGATGACACACAATTCGGCGGTGGTTAGGGTTAGGTTGGGCCGAGAAAGAGGTGGAAGGGGCGAGATAGGTCCATGGGGCGATGAGAGAGAGGGGGATGTCGGGGACTGACGGAACTCGTGGGGGACCGAGCTGCTCGGCGGCGGCGGTTGTGTTCTGGCGGTCTGGCTAGGGTTTGGAGAAATAGGGAGGAAGAGAGGACGAGTGGCGAGGGGTGAGGTGACGAGGGAGAGGGGGATGTCGGTGATGACGTAGCTCGCGGGCGACGAGGCAGCTCGGCGGCGGCGGCTGTGTTCCGGCGGTGCGGCTAGGGATTGGAGAAATGGGTGGGTGGGGGAGGGGTGGGGGGATGAGGGGGAAAAGAGGACGAATGGCCGAGGGGTGATGAGGGAGTGGGGAAATGGTGGCTTTTTGGCGGCTTTTTTTCGGTATGACGCGGGGAAATCCCTTTTGGCGCGTCCGAGGGTAGGCAATTTTATTTTGGTTTTTCCAACTTTTTTGTGTTTATTATTATTTTATTTTTCTATGTACATTTTGTTGCCAGAGTTTCAGTTATTATATTATTGCTTAATGATCATGACATAAAAGTTTCAAATGTGTTTTGGCAAAGTGGTACTATACATCATGTACAAGCATGAACAACTCTCACTTAGTTATTAGGTTATATGTTAGACATGTATGCCTTTGCGAGGATGTGCATGACCACTTTCTCAAAATTAGTTGAAACTTTTTTGCCAACATCATACACCAAAGTGGGGTGTCTATGCAAGTTTTTTGAATTTTTTAGCTATCTTAGCATATTTTAACAATTATGCTTCACTAATCCAACAAAAAATTACAATAATAGGAAAACTTGGTCAGAAAATCGCACAGATGCACAAAACATCATAGTTTGGCTCCATAAACATCCCATAAAAATTTCAAATGATTTCGACAAGGTGGTAGTATACATCTTGTACAAGCATGAACAACTCTCACTTAGCGACAAGGCCATATGTGAGACATGTATCCCCTTGTGAGGATGTTCATGACCACTTTCTCAGAATTAGTTGAAACTTTTTTTCATTATTGTACACCAAATTGAGGTGTCCATGCAAGATTGTAGAATTTTTTAGCTAGTTTAAGGTATTTTAACAATTATGCTTCACTAATCCAACAAATAATGACAGAAATAGGCAAACTTGGTCAGAAAATTGCATAGATGCACACAACATCATAGTTTGGCTCCATAAACATCCCATAAAAATTTCAAATGATTTCGACAAGGTGGTAGTATACATCTTGTACAAGCATGAACAACTCTCACTTAGCGACAAGGCCATATGTGAGACATGTATCCCCTTGTGAGGATGTTCATGACCACTTCCTCAGAATTAGTTGAAACTTTTTTTCATTATTGTACACCAAATTGAGGTGTCCATGCAAGTTTGTAGAATTTTTTAGCTAGTTTAAGGTATTTTAACAATTATGCTTCACTAATCCAACAAATAATGACAGAAATAGGCAAACTTGGTCAGAAAATTGCATAGATGCACACAACATCATAGTTTGGCTCCATAAACATCCCATAAAAATTTCAAATGATTTCGACAAGGTGGTAGTATACATCTTGTACAAGCATGAACATGGCTCACTGGTGCCAATGATATATGTGAGAAGCAATATTAGTGCATGCCCATTTTTCTCAAAATCATTTCAAACTTTGTTTTTAGTAGAAGCAATATTAGACTAATTAAACATCTACGAAAAAATGGACCATAGAGAAAAAAATAAAACAAAAAATGTTGGCAAATAAAACAAAAAAATGTTGGCAAATAAAAAATTGGCTCCAACAGGGTTCGAACCTGGGAGCTCGGGGTGAATCTCAAAGAGCCTTACCGTTGCGCTACTCAAGTATGTTCGGTTGTACTCGAGCACACTTTTACTTAAACCAAATTCAGTTAACGTTCTTTTCCATACCCCCTCCATCCCCGTGTTCTTTCCTCAATCCCCTCATTCTGTCTCGTGCTCCCCAGCCACAACCTCCGTCCAATCCCCTCAATCCGCCATGAGCTCCCGATGTCACGGTTCGGCAGCGCGCCCCGCGGCCGCTGTCCGACAAGATGCAGCCCCGCGAGTCCCCCGAGGCCGCCGTGGCGCGCGCCGTCCGGGAGGAGCTCGGCGCCCGCGCCCGTGCCCGGATCCACGCCGAGGTGGTCGATGGCGTGCCCGAGGACGGGGAGTTGGAGACCGAGGAGACCGGCAAGGACGACGGGGGCGCCGGCGCCGGCGCCATCACCGTGAATTGGATGGATGTGATTATGTGGATTTTGTGGTATATAACCTTGTTGGATTATGTGGATTGTGTGGTATATAATCCTCTAGGTATATAACCTTGTTGGATTTTGTGGTTGGATGGATGTGATTTAAGGTACCCAGATAGGATTCTTAGATGTGATTCAGAGTTGGACCAGCAACCACGAAAAATTAGTTAATTTGCTATCAGTTCCAATTAGTTCATTTAGAGTTGGACCAGCAACCTTGTTGGATTTTGTGGTTGGATGGATGTCATTTAAGGTACCCAGATAGGATCAGTTCATTCAAATGTTGTGGTGTGCTTATTGAGCAAACTTGTAGGCTAAAGTTTTATCTTACATAGCTTTGTCATATTCGATAGCTGATAGTGTTCTATTGTTGCCCATTTCAGGAATTCTGTGGAGAGGCGAACGATGGCGCTGGTGACCTAAAGCTTACTGATTGACTTATTGGTGAAACAACATTCAAAGACCGTGTAAGAACTGAATGCAAAGAATGCAATGGAGGAGTCCTCACCTTGGCACACTCTCAGCTTATGGGACTGGTCATTACTTCTGAATTTTGCTAGTATCCCCTAGTACAGAAGCCCAATCTGAATAGAGGTGCCCAACCCGAAGCATGAAGCCAAATCTGAATTGTAAATTATAGCTGTGAAATATGTAAATAGAGTTCCCACTGTTGTAAATTATGTAGATTGTAACTAATCAATGGAATTGAGTTCCCAGTCCAAATGTGAATGTATCTGAGTTTGATCATGAATCTGAATGTGAGCCCAAATCTGAATGTGTGTTTGAGTTTGAATCTGAATTTGAATGTGTTACAATGTCAATCTCTGTGGCTTTTATGATGGGTTGGCTAGGGGACAACAGATGTGCTCGACTAAGCTGTAACGCAGCACATGTTTGGTTGCAAGGAACAGACTAAGCTCTGTACCATCCTTGAAGCATGTTGGCAAGCATGTTCTGAATAGTCAGTGCATATGTAAATGAAAATAGAGAAGGCAAAAAAAGAATAGGTCCATACTAGAATTTAGGATAATCATGTTGCAATAACAGATCCTGAATGGTTGAAAAAGCATTCTGTTGCCAACAAAATAAATACAAAAATGTTGGGAAAACCAAAACAATAGTGGGACATGTCACTGGTCCATACTAGAAATAAAAATAGTACGTCAAGGTCCATACTAGAGATCATCATCTTCATCGTCTAGGGACATGTAACCATTGTTCTCATTGCCACCATCACTACAGTACTGCTCTATTGTCTCATCTTCCTCCTCATCCTCACTATCTTCATGAATAATAGGTTGCTTCTTGCTTTTTATAAGGTGTTCTAAATTTCCTTCAGTTATAGTGGCTTCTCCACCTTGAATATTCTGCATGACCTCATTTTCAGCACCTGCTTGCACTACATGTTCAGTATCAGAACCATACTCATCCTGATGCACATCATGACTGTCCTTATCTTTTTCAGACACATCATAAATATTCCTATGTTCAAATTTCTACACAACTCGCCAATCTTTACCTAAAGATGTGTCTTGCAGGTAAAATATCTTTTTTGATTGAGTCGCTAAGATGAAAGGATCAGTCTTGTACCATAATGACTGCACATTGATGGATTTGAAATGTCCGTCATCTCGAAGGCCTCTCGTCTTGCCTTCTAGATTGAACCAATCGCATCGAAATAGAACCACCGTCCGACGGACTTGCAGATTCGAGTTATATTCCAACTCAATTACCTCTTTAAGGACTCCATAAAAATCTACGTCTTTCCCATTATGTGAACCTTCAGTCAGTACACCACTATTTTGTGTCAGAAGGAACTTCTCACGATCCACAGTGCTATACCGCACTCCATTGACCTTGCAAGCTGCACAAGTCTTAACTCGTAGATCTGGGCCACATGACAGTGCCCACAGTCCTTCGCTAACCGATTCTGGATTCTCCTTGCATTTGTTCGCAATCTGTTGCAACAAAAGTAATCAGTTCAGCAAAGACATATGGATACTAATTCATGTACTGAACCTACAAACACAATGTGTAGTGACTTACATGGCACTTAAACCACTTTGCAAATCCTTTTTCAACCATTCTATCAACATCACGTGCACCTTGCTCCTCTAGATCGGCCCTGTACAAGCTGCAGGGCAAAGTTTAGTCATAAGAATATTTTAAAATTTAAAAAAAAACTTAAACTGAAAACATCTAAATGATACTTACTCCACATATTCCTCAACTTCAGCATAATTATTTAGCACATACCAGACTAACTTATTCAGGACAACATCATCAATGTACTGCCTCCTATCAGATCCAACAAGAGTAACACCATGCTTAAAACAGAGATGTCATCAGGCAATGGCACCTCTCCAGCACTACCATCATCACGGTTAAATCTAGTGTCAATATCCTCCATATACCTAGAACAAAAAGTCAAGGTGTCACTTGCCATATATGCGTTAGCAATTGATCCTTCCGGCCTACCCCTATTGCTTACAAAATTCTTCAAAGTGCCTAGCCGCCTTTCTATTGGGTACATCCATCCGTACTGAATAGGTCCTCTAAGCAGTGCCTCATCAGGAAGATGGACGGCCAAGTGCACCATGACATCAAAGAAGGCAGGTGGAAAGATTTTCTCAAGCTTGCATAGGATCAATGGAATTTCTTGTTTCAGCCGTTTCACAACATCAATCCGTAGATTTCTACTGCATAGTTCCCTGAAGAAGGTCTCGATCTCTGCAACTGCTTCATATACATCCTTCCTCACCAGTCCTCTTAGGCCAGTAGGTATGATTCTTTGCAGGAGTATGTGGCAAGAATGTGTTTTCAGCTTTCCCTAGATCTTCGAACCATCTGCAGTTATGTATCTTGCTAGGTTAGCTGCATATCCATCAGGAAACTTGATACCTTTGAGAAACTTGCAGAACGTGATTTTCTGATCCTTCCCCAAGACATACGGAGCAGGTGGAGCAATGACTGAGTTGCCATGCTGCTGCAAGTGAAATTCAGGTCTTATGCCCATATCATACAAATCTAGCCTAGCATTGGTTGTGTCCTTGGTCTTGCCCTGTACATTGAGTAATGTGCCAAGAATGTTTTCACATATGTTTTTCTCTATGTGCATCACATCGAGATTATGTGGAAGCTTTAGATGTTGCCAGTATGGCAATCTCCACAACCCAACTTTGCGGCTATAAATCCTTGGACCCTCATTGCGCTTCCTTTTATTCCTAGTAATGTCAGGATGCTTCCCTGGCCTGACATCTTTCACCTTCTCTAGCTCCTCTAGGACCTCCTCCAAAGTGAACTTGCCTGGCTCATCTTTGTTTTCACGCTTACCATCGAAAGCCAAGCTTCTCCGCCATGCATGTCCCTGAAAAAGGTAACGACGGTGTCCAATGTAACATATCTTATTCCTTATTGCCCGAGACAACGGATCCTTGTCGCAATGAATACATGCATAATACCCTTTTGTTGTTCGCCCTGATAACGTGCTCAGCGCTGGATAATCATGTATACACCACAGCACGGCAGCGCGAAGGTCAAACTTCTTACCAGTACATGCATCGAAGGTGCGGACACCCTTCCATAGATCGATCAGGTCTTCAATTAGGGGCTCAAGGAACACATCAAAATCCTTTCCTGGAGACTTTGGACCTGGGATGAGTAATGCCATAAAGCAGTTTGCTAGGATTCATGCATTCCCATGGTGGGAGATTCAGGGGTGTCAGAAGCACTGGCCACATACTGTACTGGGTACTCATGTTGCCAAATGGATTGAATCCATCGGTAGCTAAGGCAAGCCTCAGGTTCCTCGGGTCGGATGCAAAGGTTTTTTCTCTCCTGTCGAAATCCTTCCATGCTTCCCCATCAGCTGGATGGCTCATTACATTGTTGACTGGCGTCCTCTTTTTCTGGTGCCATTGTGTTTCCTTAGAAGTTCGCTTTGAAGCAAAAATTCTTTTCAACCTTGGCAAAAGTGGAAAATGCCTCAATACCTTGTGTGGAACCCTCTTGGTCCCAGTTTCATCTTGCCATCTAGATGCCTTGCATACTGGACACACATTGTCTTTAGCATACCTCTTCCGAAACAACACACAATTGTTCGGGCACACATGGATGTTTTCACAGCCAAGACCCAATTCTCTAAGATATTTCTTGGCCTCATCATATGATTTTGGCAACTCACTCTGAGGGTATCCTTCTGACAACAACTTGATCATCGCGGAAAATGTTGTATTCCCAATTCGATAACGAGACTTGATATACAACATCCTCACCAGAAAAGAGAATTTTGAGTGCCTAGATCCCGGGCTAAGTGACTTCTTCGCATCCTCAAGGACTCTTGCAAACATTGGTTGTTGTCCCTCTGCCTCTGCCGCAGCATACAGCTCTCCTATCATCTCTGGTACTCCGTGATCCTCATCATAGTCATCATCGGCCACATCCACATGTATCCCAAAGTCATGATCCCTTCCTTCGACCTGCTGCTCCAAATTCTCAACCACTTCAGTATCCGCCGACTCCCCATGATGAATCCACCTGGTGTACGTAGCTGACATTCCATAAATGTGTATATGGTCACTTGCATCATGCTGAGACTGCATTTTTTGATTTAGACATCTGCTGCACGGGCAAAGTATCTGGCTGTCTTTGGGGTATCTTTCACTAACAAATTGCATGAACTCTTCAACTCCTTTCACATATGCAGGTGTGAATGGTGCCCCAAAAATCCAGCTTCTATCCATCTGTTTTGACAGTACAATAAACCTTGTACTCAATCCTTAAATTCTAGTAATAAATTCAACAAAATTTAAAACATATCAAAGACATGCTTATATTTAGAAAAAAATTGAATACAAATCAAACCTTGTACTTGGCGATCCTCTGCTCACTGCGCCACGCGCAGCTCTGCTCGTCGACGGTGCTGCTCTGCCCCACGCGCGCCGCCGCTGCCCCGGCGCCGATCTGCAGCTGCTCGCCGATGCTGCTGTTGTGTCCTAAGCGCGCCGCCGCTGCCCGGCGCCGCTCTGCTCGCCAGCACGGCGCTGATAAGTCACCAGGGATGCCTCGACGCTGGGTATAGGACCACGGACGCCCTCGCGATTGGCCGCCAGGGACGTATACGCGATCGGCCGCCAGGTACGACGTCCTCGCGATCAGCCATGATGCATGTGTACGGGCCCATTAAACCAATCCATAAAAAAACAAAGTATCACATAATGACTAGATAAAAGGAAAACATGTATGCTGTAGACATGAATGGCTGTGCGTTCCGGTGGTAAGACACCTACCTGTTAACCAGTGAGGTTCCAGGTTCGAACCCTGCTGCGGCCTCCTTTTTTTGCGCAAATAAAAAGGAGGGGAATGCTGCTGGTCGAGCTGGGCCGTGGGCCAGCAGCACCACGTGTTCGCCGCCGTGTCCCGCTGGTGGGACCGCACGCCATGTCATCGACATTTACTCAGCACAAAAGGAAAAAATGTATCTTACAATCATAAAAGCGCGTGTGTTCCAGTGGTAAGGCTCCTACCTGTTCACCAGGGAGGTCGCGGGTACGAACTCAGGGAGGAGCAATTTTTTTGCAAAAAAAATAAAGGGAGGGGCAGGCAGCTGGTTGACCTCAACCATGGGCCCGGGCGCCACGTGTTCACCGGCACGCCCAGCTGGTGGGACCGCATCGCCATGTCATCGAGGTTGGGACCCGAAGGTGGGTCCGCATAGCCACGTCCTCGAAGTGGGACCCGACGGTGGGACCACGACGCCATGTCCTCGAGGTGCAACAAGAGCCAAACAATCAATGACGATTTAGTTTTTGTTATTGTATGACGATCTTTTCCTTTTCGTCATTATTCTTATTGCCAAACCTCCGTCACTTGTGACTGATGACGAACCAGCAAATTTCATCATAGAATGCTAGCATTCTGTGATGAATTTGGTAATCGTCATGAGGGAATCGTCATTGATTAGCACATTTCTAGTAGTGACTATTTTAGTGATCTCGACTTGTATAGTGCTTAGTGATTCATTAGGTGATTAGCGTAGGTGCTTTGCAAAGTGCTTAGGTTGATTAGACCATCGCTTATGCGTTTGCTCTAGGTTTAGGCCTAGTGTTTAGTGATGTTTGCACACCTCTTACCACTCGGTGCTTGCGCACACCATTGTTGTACATCGGAGGGGCTTGTAGTCTTGTAAGATCACACCAACCGCGTTTGTGGTGTGGCCGCCACCGTGTACCGAAGGGAACAAGGCCCACGGCGGTTTGGCCGGAAGCTTGATAGTGAAGACGGCAAGGAGCGGTTCGGGAGAGGCTTGCCGGAAGGCACACTAGAGACCCACTTGCGCGTGGGAAGGCCCGGGGCTATCCACGGAGTTACCCGACCGAGAGCTTGGCCCTTGCGAGAGATTCCTTGCGAGGGGCTCCAACGAGGACTAAGGGAAAGCTTGCGCGCTTCTCGATACCTTAGTAAAAATACCGGAGTCGTCAACGGGAGTTTACATATCTCTACCTTACTCTTTAGCTTCTGCATTTACATTGCAATCTTGGCGTGTGCTTTACTTTCCTAGCTTAGTAATAGACTAGTTGATAAGTTTGGAACCTAGGTTGCATAACTCCTTTTGCGGTAGAGATAGCAACACACCGAGCAAAACCGTAGTTGCACATTTAGATAGTTCGGACGTCTAGGCGTGAGCCACACCTTTTCATCAAATTTAATTTCATCCCATGTCGTTACCTAATATTCCTTCGGTTCTGTAATATAAAGTATACCATCATTCAAAATTTTGAATGATTGTATACAAAGTTTCATCCCACGTAGCTTATCATCACCTTGTTTGTTACAACAAACGGAATATAATACTTACCATATTTATAAGTGACATCATCTCGAATCTAGTACGAGTAGAAGTCCTTTCGTCTTCACCCTAATA
This sequence comes from Miscanthus floridulus, assembly GCF_019320115.1. Taxonomy (NCBI): domain Eukaryota; kingdom Viridiplantae; phylum Streptophyta; class Magnoliopsida; order Poales; family Poaceae; genus Miscanthus; species Miscanthus floridulus. The sequence goes on along the minus strand of NC_089587.1, from coordinate 120,638,130 downwards.
CTTCCAGCTCCGACTCCACCAAAACCAAACAAAATAATGTCGCACGTCTGGCATCAGTAAGCACGTCATGGAATTGGCGGGAGCCAACGGCTCCAGAGTATGTATATGCTAGCTCCTCTGCTTGCCACTGAATTGACTCGTCTTCTCCACGAACCAACCCGGCCAGCAGGCGGCGGCGGCGGCAGCAGCAGCAGCTTCCTTTGCTCGCTCACCGATGGACGCCCCAGCCCCCACGAGGGGCCCCGCGAGCTTCCTCACGCAGGCCAACGCCCTCCTCCGCAAGAACCTCTGCTTCCAGGTCCCGCTCCCTCCCCTGTTTCTTGCTCTGTATCGCTGTGCGTCTCCCGATCAAGTTACTTTCAGTTTGTGCCTTTGATGATCGTCTTCTTGGCTGTGCGATGTCCGATGTGTGCAGAAGCGGAACCTGAAGACCAATATCGGCATCACGCTCTTCCCAGTGCTCCTCTGCGTCATCCTCGTCCTGCTCCAGGGCGTCATCGACCGCGAGCTCGACCAGCCCAAGTGTTAGGTTGATCTCTTTTCGGCTCGGTCCAACGACCGAGTCGGGGCCTTGATTCGCATCCTGATCGGGGACGCTCAACCGTTTTATGGTTGGTGGGTCTTCATCGCGCAGCGTAATATAAAGGAGGTGGGAGGCCGGGTTCACGTCACGAGGTTCAACTGAGCCGTCTTTCTCCCACCTACAGTCCTAACCCTAATCCGATCTAAGAGGGAGGTGCTAAAGCGACGGAAAGCTCCACTGACGTCTTCACCGTCGCCTCTGCGCCACCACTACACTGCGACCGACCTCAATGCCGTGACCACGACTCCGCCGACCCGGACCGCATCACCTTCGCCATAGCTACGTCGAGCTTTTCCTCCAAGCCCGCGGATGGTCGGTGACATCTCATCTCCCTTCCTCTCTCTCTCTAGATCATGTTCTAGGAAGTTTTCATCCTGTTTGTAAGGTTGTACCCGCTAGATCTGGCTAGGTGATCCACTAAGTCTATCAATGGTATCAGTTAAGCCGGTTCTAGGCGTAGATCTAGGATTTGGGGTAGTTTAAGTTTCAGCAAGTAGAAGGAGATGATTTGATCTTTGATTTCAACTCAAATCCAGTGCAAACCCTAACCCTAAGTAAGAAAGAAGAATGGAGAGGAAAGAACCAACCTGGGTTTTCCCTGCCATCGCGCGGGAAGGAAGGGCAGAGACGCAGGCTCCTTGGCGTTCTACGGCGCCGTGTGCATCAGCATGAGGCCCCAAACAGGCACCACCGCGATGCCACTCGACGGCGCCGCGTGTGCAACGGCGAGGGGTGCCCAGGCGGCGCCACCACCTTTTCCTCCGGTCGCCACCTGCGGCCGCCGTCGCTCAGGTCGCGGCGTTCAGAAAGGAGAGAAGGGGTGACAATGATAAATGGGGATTAGGGTTAAGAGTCGACGGCAGCGCCGGTTTTGATCTCGCAAAAACTGTGCCCAGCCGTTGGATGTAGATGAACGGCTCAGGATTCATCGGGCCGAATCCGGCCCAAGCGGGGAAGTGAAATCCCGGCCTAGGCCCAGGTTGCGGACAGGCGTGGGGGAGCGCGCGTGCGAGCTAGGCTTTGGCTGCGTAGGCGCGGGCTGCGCGCGTTGCTTGCTAGGCCTCGCGCGCTGGTTTTGCTAGCTGGGCCGCGAGCCACTAATTCTGAGTCGGGCCAAATTCGTAGCAAAGAACAGTTTGGGTTTTTTTTAGAAGCAAGTTTTGATAAATTAGGTCTAGTTTTCCATCTCTGTTTAAATTTGAACCAACATAATAATTTTTTTAGAGAGTAGATGAGTACAGTAGAATGGTTCTGAAAAGTAGACAAAATTCTTTTTCATGTTTCGGTTGCTATGATTATGTTCACCCTCTAATTAAATTGGACAAAAGAAAAATTTTAATTAGCGGGGTAGTCATATTATGATTATAAATTTAGTCATGAGTTGTTTTCCATGCATTAATTCTATTTCTGCCCAACGATGATATAGAATTAATGTAGAAGAATATTGTATTTATGATATTGCTATTTTCTGACCAAAGTTGATGATAGCAATATTATAAATTTTTATTTATGAGTTCTATGCATTAGTTTTATTTCTGCACAACGGTGATGTAGAGTTAATGTAGAAGCACATTGTATGTTTTAATTTTGACCAACGTTAAATTAAGCTATGCAATTATTATGTCATGTTTTCTCACTTTCTCTGTTGATGTTTTCAGGACTCAACCCTATGACATTCATCTCGCACATTCCGCCTCTTGAAGGGGGCAACTATCGCGTATGGTGAGAGAAGTATGGGTTGGCACTTGCGTTGTTCGAGAATAACCTAGCACTTATCTCTCCGTGTCCTACTGAGCCAGTGGACCCGGTGAGGGTAGAGAATGAAACTGATGCTGATTTCACTGCTCGACAGCGAGATCATGCAGAAGTGAGAATGAAATACGATCTTGATCGTAAGAAGTGGGACATTTCGAACCGCAAGTGCTTGATGGTGGCTAAGTCCACTATTTCAGATGCAATAAGGGGATCAATCCCAGATTATGACACCGCCACCGAGTATCTTAAGAAAGTAGAGAGTTAGTTTACTGGCTCTTTAAAGGCTTATGCAAGCACCCTGATCAAGAAGTTATTCAATGAGAAATACTCTGGTGGAGGAATAAGAGAGTACATATTGAAGATGAGCAACACGGCATCCAAGCTCAAGCCAATGGATTTTGGGCTCAAAGATAAGTTCCTGATTCATTTGTGTCGGCACAAAAATTCATCTCGTGTCGAGGCACATGAGCAAGTTGGAAGGGTCTGCTCGATGGAGCTAGAGATCCGTCTGGCTTCAACGCAGGGATTATCGATCCTGCACATTTCTTCCGAGACGTGCCAGTCAATTTGACCCAGTAATTGACAAGGAGAGAAAGCTAATCAGTAATTTAAGGCGGAACATGCCAGTGTTGCCAGACAGTCCCGAATGTACGACCCTGAGAGCCAATGTGGAAGGAGATCGACTAAATAGCCGATTCCAGCATACTCATAAGAATAAATCAGTTAAAGCTTTTGAAATTATGGAAGAAAAATCAGTTATCATTCAGGATGAATATCGTTATTTAGACAAATATTAGTCAATGGCAATAGGATGTCAACACTAATCAGTTTATGCTAAGCCAATGACTACAAGTAATCGAATCCCTTTTTTATATAAAAAAATTCAGCCCATCATCATTTAACCATTTAATAAAGATAAATCTAATGAACATATTAGATCTCATCTATCGCTATAACTAGTGGGGCATGAGGCAGAATCATGCAGGCCATGATATAATAATAAGATCATGGGACAAACATATCTTTCAACCTACCCTTACTTCAATGGTCTCGTGACATGAACTGCATATGTGAAAACACACGATATCGGCTAAAATAGCCGATTCAGGCATAGCACATAATTAAGATCATGCCCTATCAGAAACAGATCTACCAAATAACGATCCCCACTCCACGGTGCTAATAGTGGGGTGTGAAGCAAAATCACACAGGCCGTGATAACAGGCCATAGAACGGTTTTCGTTAGCCGATAGATCTATTCAAGACTAGGCATGCCCTAACCGCACGCTATGCATGATCAGGATTGACATAAAACAACCGATAAAACATAACTCATCATTTAAGGTGCAGATTAGATCAGTTTAAATTAATAAACGATGGGTTAAAGAGGATATAAGGCTGATCTAGATCAATCCCAATCGGACAAAGTGATATTGCTGTAATTAAATACATAATGAAAGCAATAAGCAACATCGGTAACTTAATGAATCTATCCAAAGAACGCCACCCTTAGATAGAGCCGATAACTTGACCTTAATCTAGTTCGAGCAGTAGAGGTCGACCGGATCGATGCAGCCGTACGAACAGAAATATAAGCCATGACGGTACTTATAGACAAGCCGAAGGTCGGCCGGACCGATGCAGCTCTACTCGCCGAAGAACTCGTCGAGATCTACAATACTCCTACTCGTAAGGGGTGGCCAGAGCTAAAAAAATAAGTAACTTATATTTGATTGATTGTGTGTCTTTCAGAATAGCCGGGGTTCAATATTTATACCCGGAGCCTAAACATGAATCCTACTCAAGTACGACTTATTACAATCTTTGGTATAGAAAAAAAAATAATCATAACTTAAGATAACTTAGACCATAATCTTTTCCCATTTGTAGAGTTCAATATATAGTTCTCCGACGCCAACCGTAGCTCATCATCGTTATCTGCCGACATCATTCAAGAGAGCCGATTCTAGTGCCGCGTCTGAATCAGCTGATATAAATCTTCATTCAATCGAGTCCTTGATCGACACAATTTTGGAAGCTTCGAGTTCCCGTGTTCTTCTCTCCAAATTTTGGTGTAAACAATTTGGTTTTTACTTCTTTGCCTAAAGAGTATGAAACTTTTGTTGTTAATTACAACATGCAACCCGATAAATGGGACATTGAGAAGCTCATTGTCATGTGTGTGCAAGAAGACAAGAGGCTTAAAAGCTCACATGGTGACTCTGCTAACCATGTGATGGACTATAAAAAGAAGAACTTTAATAAGAATGCCAAACCTCAAGGGAATGCCCCTCAGAATGATCACCATTAGAAGAACAACAATGTCCAAGTTGACAAGGATCAATGCAAATGGTGCAAGAAGTATGGACATTACCATTTGAAGAGAGGTGAGGACATTATTACATTCATAGATGAGTCCTTATATTTAAGTTATTCAAAATCTACTTGGTGGATTGACTCAGGTGCAACTATTTATGTTGCAAATTCATTACAGGGATTCCATACGAGGACCCTGCTGTAAGGGACCGTGACACCTAAGAGGGGGGTGAATTAGGCAACTTAAAGATCTAACTCTAAACTATGTCCTCTTTTTTTACCCTTAGCAAAACCTATGCAAAAGATAAACTATCTAAATGTGCAACTATGGTTTTGCTAGTATGTTGCTATCTCTACCGCAAAACGAGTTATGCAACCTAGGTTCCAAAACTATCAACTAGCTTATCACTAAGCTTGGAAAGTAAAACACACACAAAGATTGCAATGTAAATGCGGAAGCTAAAGAGTAAGGTAGAGATATGCAAACTCCTGTCGATGACTCCGGTATTTTTACCGAGGTATCGAGAAGCGCACAAGCTTCCCCCAAGTCCTCGTTGGAGCCCCTCACAAGGAATCCCTTGCAAGCGTCAAGCTCTAGGTCAGGTAACTCCATGGATAGCCTCGGGCCTTCCCCACGCGCAAGTGGGTCTCCGACGTTCCTTCCGACAAGCCTCTCCCGGATGCTCCCCGCCGTCTTTACTATCAAACTTTCGGCTAAAACGCCATGAGCCATGTTCCCTCCAGTACATGATGGCAGCCACACCACAAACATGGTTGGTGTGATCTCACAAGACTACAAGCCCCTCCAATATACAACAATGGTGCGCACAAGCACCGTGTGATAAGGGGTGTGCAAACCTCACTAAACACTAGGCCTAAATCTAGAGCAAGCGTACAAGTGGTGGTCTAATCAACCTAAGCATTTCCCAAAGTACCTACGCTAATCACCTAATGAATCACTAAGCACTATGCAAGTAGAGATCACTAAAATGGTGTATCAACACCTTGGTATGTTTCCTTGGCTCTCCACTTCTCAAATGGCCGGTTGGGGGGTCTATTTATAAGCCCCATAGAGAAAGTAGTCATTAGGGGTGAAACCCAACTTTCTGCTACTGACTGGACACTGTTGTCGTCCTGACCGGACGCGTCCGGTCGTCCCGACTGTTGAAGTTAGCACGTTGATCGGACTCGACGCTGAGTCCGGTCACTTGCCACCGAACGCATCCGGTCGCATTTGCACCACTCTAGAAGCTCTCTGGACTCGATTGGAAGCTGTACTTTGTGCGTCCAGTCGTCCAGTGCTGTTGTGTCCGATCACACTGAAAACATTGCCATGACGAAGAAAAGTGTCATCGGTGCGTCCGGTCACTGCTTTGCTCAGCGTCTGATCATAGTTGCTGACGCCTGCTGTCGCCGAGCAACTAATTGGACGCATCCGGTCACTCATAGGGCCACGTCCGGTCACCTCTGTGGAGCTCGTTTCTTCACAATCTTGCGTCTAGCTTGGTTCCCATCTCCGTGCTTGGACTATGCTTGATATCTTGGGTCTTCTCTTGTGCTTCTAGGGTCTTGCTTATGGTGTTAATTGTGGGATCATCATGTCGCCTTCGTCCAAGTCATGTCTTGCACCCTATTGAACTATAAAATATTTACTTACAAATTCATTAGTCTAATTTGGTTGTGTTGGTCATCAAACACTAAAATGCAAAGTAAATGGGCCTAAGGTCCATTTTTTTTACAATCTCTCCCTTTCTGGTGATTGATGGCAACACGACCAAAGCAAGCAAATAATAAAAATTTTGGAATTTAAAAACTATTTACTTGCTAGGATGCAATGCAAAGGGCAAGGTTATATGATGCTAAAAGATACCACATGTAAGCACATGTAAGCTCAAGATACCACAAGTAAGCTAATGCATATCACATGTAAACATCTTTGGAAACTTATGTTGCCCTTGCAATTGTCCCCATGTGGCATTATGGATTTAAGTCCCCCCTAACTCCATAATCCACTATCCTCCCTTTCAAAGACCATTACCACTGGTAAATTATTACCATTGCCACTTGTAAATTATTATGATCGAGCTTGCTTTTGGTCCTACAAATTCTCTCCCTTTGGAATCAAACACCGAAAAGGAAGACATTAGTAGCACAAGGGAGGGTCAAACTTTGTGATCCTTTGTATGTGGAGTGGAATAGATCACAAAATTTGACTCTCACATTACATAGACTAAGGTCCCCTAAATATATGTATATATATATGATGGAGAATGAAGTTTATGCATAATTGACAAATTAATGCTCAAAGGAGTTTAATCTATATAATACATGGAGAAAGCATATAAATACCAAAGTGAAATCAACATGATGATATCGGTTTAGAAATACCACATGTAGAAACCAATTTGATTTTATACCACTTACAATAGGTAGTGGATATTTGAAGTGTGATGCTTAACTCTGGGGACTCCATTTTTGTTGCAATCAGACTACTACACACATGATAAGCTTGAAAAGGTGTTAGTCTCAAAGCATCCAACTTGTAGAGTAACCTCCCCCTTAATTTGTGCACATAAGTATGGAATACTTGTAGAAGACATGCACATTTATTTTAAAATAATAAATACCACTTGAAAGATGACATCACATGAATGTGAGAATCATTTTTGAAAGTGATATTTGGGAGAAATTATCTACAATTTGGACTTTGACACATATTAGATGAACAATTGTAAAACAAGCTATGTGTCGTGCTCCTAAATAATTTAAACCATGTAGGTTTGCTCCAAGGGTTAAGAATGAAACCAAACAAGCCTACCATAAGATATACCTAGTGTATGCAAGACACAAGATTAAACATGCAAATGCAAACCTAGGCATGAAAAGGAACTAGATACTTATTGAAATTGCAAGAAATTAAATCTAGTTACCTAACATGGGAAGGGGAATTTGGGTCCATAGTATTCACTAACCCACTTGGCAATTACCTTGTCCATAATGATGCACCTCATGAAATGTACCCATACTTTGCCAAGTCTCCAAATTCCCCAAAGTCCATCGGACATCTCCCTTCCTTTTTGGGATCCAAACCTTCTTGGTGCTCTTCATGTTGGAAATGATATCCTTTGGTAGCCAAATGTGTTTGGCCCCATTGTTGGCTTACTTGTTCACCTTGATGGCCACCACCTTTTCATTTTTCTTCTTCTTCAAGAGATAAGGTGTGGAGGCCTTTTTGTCCACCTTGTTGGTGTAGGTGTTGGTGAGCTTGCTTGTTTGCTTTTTGTTTCTCTCTTTCTTCTTTTCTCCTCCCCCATTCTTCACCTTGCACTCATAGGACTTGTGGCCTTCCTTGTCATATACGTAGCAAACCACTGTTTATCCTTCATCAAGCTTCTTCACTCCCTTGACGGTGTTATCTTGATGAAGTTGGGCTTGCTCCGTATAGCCTTTCACTTGAGTCAAGTCCTTGGTGAGGCGAGCCACTTCTTGCTTGACTTGCTCATTCTCCATTGTGACTACTTGTGTGCATGTTTCTACAACAACTTTCTCAACACAAACATGGTTGCACAAGGGCGAGTCTAAACATAAATCATTACAAGAAGTAGATGCATCATTTTTAGGCATGTCAAAAATTGAACCTTTCTTTTTAGGTGCCTCGGTGGGGGTTGTACCGATGGCTTCAAGATTAGCAACTTTATTAGTTAGCTCATCATAATGTTTGCATATGGTTTCCATTTTAGTGAGCAAAACTTTTATAACCATCTTGTGAGCTAGCTAACTTTTCCTTTAATTTTTCATTTTTTTTTACAAATTGCTCATCATTGATTGTGCAATTATTTATGTTTGCACTAGTCTCAAGTTGCTCAATTTTAGTAGAAAGCTCCATATTAAGATTGGCAAAAGTTTCATATTGTTCAAGCAAAGTAGCATAAGCTTGTTGTGAGCTATCTAGTTTTTCTTTTAATTTTTCAAGATTCTTTTGTTGACTAGTGCAAACTTTAGCAAAGTTAAAATTTTGTTGCACAATTTCATCATAAGAAGGTAGCTCATCATCACTATCACTATCATTGTCACTATCACTAGGGATAGGCCTTTTGTTACCTCATGCCATAAGGCACACACGTGAGGTGCTTGATGATGAGTGCTTGTGCCTGTGCCTCTTGTGGCGGTCTTCTTCTTCACTTGAAGAATCGTCCCATGACCTTATTGATTTGAGGGCTTTGTCCTTGCATGCCTTCTTCTTTGTCTTGGATGTGGTCTTGTTTGGACAAACTTTCACAAAGTGCCCCAACTCGCCGCATCCATAGCATCCTTTCTTTCTTTGCTCATTTCTTTGATTGGTGAAGATGAAATCTTGAATTTGGATGAGCACACCCTTGACATTCAGTTTTTGGATCATCTTCTCCACCTTGTTGATAAGCTTGATAGATTATTCATCAAGGTCAAATGTGGAGGAGGAAGATTGATCATCATCACTTGATTGATCATCATCATCATCATCCTTGTCTTCTTTTTCATCTTCACTTGAGGAGCTTGAGCTTGAGCTTGTCCCAACTTACTTGTCCTTCATCTTCTTTTTCTCATTACATGCGAGAGCTTTGCCTTTGCTTGATGAATAGGCTTCTTCTTGACCCATCTTATGTGACATTTCAAATGCCACTATCTTGCCAATGACTATAGCCTCATGGTGCTCAAGTCCTTCATGTTGTGAAGGATGGTGATGATGCTTGCATATTTCTTTTGTGGTAGCACATAGATGATCTTCCTCACGATGTCCGCATCATCTAGCTTTGTTAATCCTATTGAATGGAGCTCATTGATAATTAGATTCAAACGAGAATATAAATCATGAACAAGCTCATCATCATTTATTTTAAAGAAATCATAATTTTGTTTAGCTAGATAATATTTTTACTCATGGACATTAATTGTGCCATCATGGAGCTCTTGGAGTTTTATCCAAATTTCATATGCCATATTTAAAGTGAACACTTGGTTAAACACATCCATGCTAAAAGATTCAAACAAGTAATTTTTAGTTCTAGGATTGAAATGAATTTATTTTTCTTAACTCTTTGTGGGTTTATCGGGATTCTTAATGGGTTTTATCCTGTCACGAGTGACTCTCCAAACACCTAAATCTATCGCCTCAAGGTGACAAGCCATTCTAGCTTTATAGTAGAGGAAGTTAGTGCCGTCAAAGTATGGAGGCCTAGAGGTATCCATTCCAACCACTCTAAATAGCATCTGCTCAACGACGATGAAGCCAAAGGTCCAAATTGAGCCAACTGGCTCTGATACCACTTGTAAGGGACTATGACGCCTAAGAGGGGGGGTGAATTAGATGACTTAAAGCTCTAACTCTAAACTATGGCCTCTTTTTCTACCCTTAGAAAAACCTATGCGAAAGATAAACTATCTAAATTTGTAACTATGAGTTTGCTAGTATGTTACTATCTCTACCACAAAAGAAGTTATGCAACCTAGGTTACAAAACTATCAACTAGCCTATCACTAAGCTAGGAAAGTAAATCACACACCAAGATTGCAATGTAAATGCGGAAGCTAACGAGTAAGGTAGAGATGTGCAAACTCCCGTCGATGACTCCGGTATTTTTACCGAGGTATCGAGAAGCACGCAAGCTTGCCCCTAGTCCTTGTTGGAGCCCCTTGCAAGGAATCCCTCGCAAGGGCCAAGCTCCTGATTGGGTAACTCCGTGGATAGCCTCAGGCCTTCCCCACGCGCAAGTGGGTCTCCGACGTGCCTTCCGGCATGCCTCTCCCGGATGCTCCCCGTCATGTTCACTATCAAGCTTCCGGCCGAAACACCGTGGGCCTTGTTCCCTCTAGTACACGGTGGCGGCCACACCACAAACACGGTTTATGTGATCTCGTAAGACTACAAGCCCCTCTGATGTACAACAATGGTGTGCGCAAGCACCGAGTGATAAGAGGTGTGCAAACGTCCCTAAACACTAGGCCTAAACCTAGAGCAAACGTATAAGCGGTGGTCTAATCAACCTAAGCAATTCGTTAAGCACCTACGCTAATCACCTAATGAATCACTAAGTACTATGCAACTGGAGATCACTAAAATAGTGTATCAATACCCTTGGTATGTTTCCTCGGCTCTCCACTTCTCAAATGGTCGGTTGGGAGTATATTTATAAGCCACATAGAGAAAGTAGCCGTTGGGGGCGAAACCCAGCTTTCTGCTACTGACCGGACGTTGTTGTTGTCCTAACCGGACGTGTCCGGTCGTCCCGACTGTTGAAGCTAGCATGTTGATCGGACTCGGCGCTGAGTCCGGTCACTTGCCACCGGACGTGTCCGGACGTGTTTGCGTCGCTCTGAAACCTCTCTGGACTCTATCGGACGCTGTACTTTGTGCGTCCGGTCGTCCAGTGCCGCTGCGTCCGGTCACGCTAAAAATATTGCTGTGACAAAGAACAGTGTCATCGGTGCGTTCGGTCACTGCTTTGCTCAGCGTCCGGTCATAGCTGCTAACGCCTGCTGTTGCCGAGCAACTTAGCGAACGCGTCCGGTCACTCATAGGGCCACGTCCGGTCACCTCTGTGGAACTCGTTTCTTCACGATCTTGCGTCTAGCTTGGTTGCCATCTTCGTGCTTGGACTATGCTTGATATCAGTCTCATTCCCTTTCACTCTGATGCAGCTTACTTTGGGAAACATTAAGAGGAAGAGAACATCTATTGTTTTATGGGAGACTGAAGAATCTTAAAGGCATTGAATTATTGACGGTATAGTTCTGTAATTGGCATGTTTTAATATTAGTTCCTACTTAGCTTCACAGAGAAATAGTCTGTGCTATGTTTGTTGATTCTATATTGCAGCAGAAATCCACATGTCTATAAAGACATATATACATCTGTACTGAGCTTACAATATTCTGTACTGCAGGCTGTTGATGACTCTCTGAAGAGTGTTAATCTGTTTCATGGTGGCGTTGGTGATAAGCAAGTGGGAAAGTACAGTGGGGGCATGAAACGAAGGCTTAGTGTTGCGATTTCATTAATTGGGGATCCCAAAGTACCCCTCACTTCTGTTTATGTGTTTTAGTGCAGAATACAAATTGGCGTGTGCATCTCATAATTTGATACCTTTAGGTGGTTTTCATGGACGAGCCAAGCACCGGACTAGATCCAGCATCAAGAAACAATCTGTGGAGTGTTGTGAAGGAGGCAAAGAGAAACCGTGCTATCATTCTTACGAGTACTGAGCCCTCCTTATACTCTGTTTATTGCTTCTGTAGACACAATAATGCCAACTGATGAAGTAATTTTTGACAGCGCACTCAATGGAGGAGGCAGAACTACTATGTGATAGACTTGGCATTTTTGTCGACGGTGGTTTCCAGTGCCTTGGTAACCCAAAAGAGGTAACACTACTGAAAACGGGATCTTTGTCGAGTGCAAAATTCTTTATCGAGTGTTAAAAATCGGGCACTCGACAAAGTCCTTCTTTACCGAGTGTCGCACTCGGCAAAGAATTGCACTCGGCAAAGAGTTCTTTGCCGAGTGCTGGACACTCGGTAAAAAAAGGCTCTCGGCAAATGACTTCTTTACCGAGTGCCAGGCTCTCGGCAAAAGAACGGCACTCGGCATAGCTGCCCCGCGTAACGGTGTTTGGCCACGTCCTTCTTTGCCGAGTGGCTGCTGTTAGGCACTCGGCAAAGAAGATTTTTTTTAAAATTTTATTTGTCGAGTGTCCCAGATCTAGCACTCGGCAAAGATTTTTTTTTGGAAAATACTTTGCCGAGTGCCCCCGATCTGGCACTCGGCAAAGGGTTTTTTATAAAAAAAAAATTCTTTGCCGAGTGTTCCAGATCTGGCACTCGGCAAAGATTTTTTTTCGGAAAATACTTTGCCGAGTGCCCCTGACACGACACTCGGCAAAGAATTTTTTTTTTCGAAATGTCTTTGCCGAGTGCCGCTGGGAATGCACTCGGCAAAGAGGAAAATTTTTTTAAAAAAATTGAAAACCCTCTTTGCGGAGTGCCTTATTCTTGGCACTCGGCAAAGACCCCCTTTGCCGAGTGCCATCCCCCGGCACTCGGTAAAGATTTTTTTTGCCTCCACATTTTTTGTCCAGTCCTTTTAAGGTACCAGAAACTCCTAGTTAGAATTTGGGGTTTTCTGGTGGCTTTTTGATATATTTAGTTACTTTAATTCGTTTACTTGAATTTTTTCGAAAAATACAAATTTGAACTGCACGTGGTACGAATAATGGAATTTAATAATTCAAAAAATGATAGTCATGCTACTGAGTGTAGTGTGAGGCCGTATCCACGAACGGACCCGAAATTTCGGACATCTTGTTCACGAAACATGACCGCGAACTTACGTCGAAGTGTTTTTAAATTCTATAAAAAGCAAACGAAGTCCAAAAATCATGAAACTTGTTGAGATGTCGTGATATCGTATGTGGAGGCTATGATAAAAATTTGAGAAGATTTGGTGTACGTTGTCACGTACGATGCTTACAAACCAGGACATCTCCACATGTGATACAAACCACACACTTTCACGCGCCACCGCCCGCTCGCTCGCGCCGTCCGCGCGCCCGCGCTGCCCAGCCGCCCGTGCGCACGAGTCGCCCGGAGGCCCGCGCCGCTCGGCCACCCGAGCGCCCGCGCCGCGCGGGCCCCCGACCGCGCCCAGTCGCCCGTGCGCCCGAGCCCTGCCCCCGGCCGTCGGCCCTGCCCCCGACCGCCGGCCCTGCCCCCGGCCACGCCCCATGGACCGCTCGCCCCGACGCCTCCTGTGCCCGACCCCGTTCCCGACTCCAGCGACCCTGACCCCGACCCTGACGCCGCCCGACCCCGACGCCACCCGTCCCTACCCCCGGCACCCGTCAGGTATGCCGTCTCTCTTGTTGTCGTGGTAGTGATAGTTGTAGTAGTTTAGTTGTACTAGTAGTGCTAGTGGTAGCAGTAGTATTAGAAGTAGTGGTAGTAGTAGTACAACTAGTGGTAGTAGTAGTAGTAGTAGAAGTAGTGGTAGTAGTAGTAGTAGTAGAAGTAGTGGTAGTAGTAGTAGTAGAACTAGTGGTAGTAGTTGTAGCAATAGTGGTAGTAGTAGTAGAACTAGTGGTAGTAGTAGTAGCAATAGTGGAAGTAGTAGTAGAAGTAGTGGTACTACTTGGATATATTCTTCTGCATGGATTGATATCCAAACTAAATGGCTTTTCTTGAGACATATGTGCTTGCCGGCCATCGTGCCGTTGTTTTTTGCAGGTTTTGGAAACCTCACCGTGCAGGGGAGGTTCTGCCAATTTTTTTTAAATGACAGTATTTTATTCCATTTTTGTAGAGAAGAGCCCGTCGGAGCCGAGTCGGAGTTCCCATCGCTGTGCTGGTCTGCCTGCACCGCGTCGCCTCACCACTGCATCGACCCGCCATGGCCCCGCTAGCCTAACTCCGCCGCCACCCTAGGTATAACCCCTCTTTTCGTATCATGGTCGTAGATCGCGTAACCCAGTTAGACGTCTCCCATTCGAAAGAGATATGGTTGGAGGTATGCAGATCTTTGCATATCTATGACCGTATCTGTTTTGGATTGTCCACGTTTTTTGGATAGCCCGCGGATGCGTAGATGGGTTAGTTTTCATGGTCTGCTCTGGTCTGAGACAGAGTTTTATCATCACCTCTCTGTTGTTCTCCAGATACGCACTCTTCTTTGGTAGGACGTGTATCTGGAGAACAGCGGGGAGGTGCTGCCGAAATTCTATCTCAGATAGGAGTAGAGCATGGAAACTAACCTCATCTACGCATCCGTAGGTGGGATTAGGACCTATCCTCACCTATTAGACAGTAGGAACACCATGTAGATGCAATTGATGGTTACATTACTCACTGATACATATGTTAGAGGATGGATGACCGTCAGTGGATGTACACAGGCTAGAGAAGTCAGTGTGATTACACCATGGAATGGATGAACAAGACCGATGCTTTCTTGAATAGTGCATTTGGCAAGACTGCTAAAGGACATTGCCTAGTTTTGTGTCCTTGCAGCAAATGTGGAAACAAGAGAAGGGTAAACAAGGTGGAAATGGGTAAACATCTTATGAAGAATGGATTTACGCCGGACTACACCCGGTGGGTCCACCATGGTGAAGCCCATCGTATGAGAGAGGAGGTGGTGAGACCATGGGTGGAGTCTTTTGATGCGATGTCAGGGTAGCGGACATGTTAGGTGACGTTCACCAAGGACAGTTCGATGAGGGACGTGAGAAGGAGGAGACGGAGGCAGCCGCACAGGCGTTCTACGACGTGATGGACTTGGCATAGAAACCCCTTCACGATCGGTCAACGGTGTCTCAACTAGATGCCATTGGACGCTTAATGGGGTTGAAGTCCGAGTTAAACTTGAGTTGACCTGGCTTCGATAAGATGTTGGCCGTGATTGGCACCCTGCTTCTGGAGGGCCACATTCTGCCAAAGAGCATGTACGAGTCACAGAAACTCCTTCGTGCACTTAAGATGCCATATGAGCAGATATATGCTTGTTCGAAGGGGTGCGTCCTATTTAGGAAAGAACACGAGCATGCAAAGTTCTGTCCAAAGTGTAAATCCTCCAGGTACCTAGAGGTAGACTCTGATGATGGCCAGAAGAGGCAACTTATGATCCCCGTGAAAATCCTATGGTACCTTCCGTTCCTACCGAGGATCCAACAGCTATACATGACCGAGGAATCCGCGAAACAGATGATATGACACAAAAATGGCAAACGGTACAATCCTGACAAGATGGTACATCCATCTGATGGTAAAGCTTGGATCCGCTTTAATGACAAACATCGTGACAAAGCAGATGAGGCTCGTAATGTACGTGTCGCGCTGGCAACAGATGGGTTCAATCCTTATGGAATGATGGCTGCCCCATACACATGTTGGCCCATCTTTGTTATCCCCCTTAATCTCCCCCCCCCCCCGGTGTCTCCTTTCAACGACATAATATATTCTTGTCGTTGATAATTCCTGGACACCTAGGGAGTAATATGGGTGTGTTCATGGAGCCCGTGTTTGATGAATTGGTTCGTGCTTGGGATGAAGGGGTATGGACATACGATCGAGCTACAAAGACAACCTTCAAAATGCACGTTTGGTACCACTACTCCCTGCATGACTTCTTGGCGTATGGGATATTCTGTGCCTAGTGTGTTCATAGGAAGTTCACATGCCTAATATGCAAGGAAGGTGTGAGGTTCATTTGGTTATAGAAGGGTGGCAAGTATTCGTCATTCGATAGACATCATCAATTCCTACCTCTTGCCCATCTATTCAGACAAGACATCAAGAACTTTACGAAAGGTGTCATAGTGACAACCCCTGCACCGCGGATGATGACTAGTGCCGAGGTTCATGCTCAGATAGATGCTCTCGTGCCCAATGAAGAAGGTGGTTTTGTGGGATATGGTGAGCAACATATGTGGACTCATATCTCGGGCATGACGAGGCTCCCCTATTTTGATGACCTTCTTCTGCTACATAATATTGATGTAATGCACACTGAAAAGAATGTCGTCGAGGCACTTTGGGCAACACTCATAGACACTAAAAAGTCTAAGGACAACCCCAAGGCTAGAGTGGACCTGGCAACGTTGTGCGATAGACCAAATTAAGAGATGTAGCCTCCTAGTCGTGGCAAGACCTGGAGAAGGCCTAAGGCCGATTTCGTCTTGAAAAAGGACCAAAGGAGGGAAGTATTTGAATGGATCAAGACACTAATATTCCCTAATGGGTATGCAGCGAATCTAAAGAGGGGAGTGAACTTAGGCACTCTACGAGTAGAACGGGATGAAGAGTCATGACTACCACATATGGATTGAGCAGCTTCTTCCGGCGATGGTTCGAGGCTATGTCCCGAAGCATGTTTGGCAAGTGCTGGCAGAGTTGAGCTACTTATTTCGCCAGCTTTGTGCCAAGGAGCTCTCTCGGATCGTCATTAATGACTTGAAAAAAGCGGCACCCATGTTGCTCTATAAGTTGGAGAAGATCTTTCCACCCAGCTTCTTCTTGCCGATGTAGCATTTGACTGTGCACCTCCCGTATGAGGCACAGATGGGGGGGGGGCGTGCAGAACCATTGGTGCTATCCAATCAAGAGATGTCTGAAGACTCTTCGCAAAAAATGTAGAAATAAAGCCAAAATTGAGGCTTCCATTGTAGAGGCATACATTCTAGAGGAGGTGTCGAACTTCACAGAGAAATACTACACTGAGAAACTTCCTAGCGTTTATAATCCACCCCATCGTTACAATGCTGGCGAAAATGAATCGAACCTCAGCCTTTTCCAAGGGCAACTCGGAAGCGCAAGTGCATCGACCACTAAGCAATTGAAAAATGAAGAGTGGCTCAGTATCATGCTATATGTGTTGACCAACCTTGTCGAGGTGCAGCCGTTCATTGGGTAAGTTCTGAACGAACTTGTTTAATTTCGCCGTATGTCCTTATTTCTTTGTCCAACCCCCTTATTTCTCGTTGGTACAGGGAATTTCTTCGTCAATCCTGGCATGGATCAAGGCAACCTACCCCGCAAGAAAATGATACCCTTCTTTCATGGGGTGTAGGACTAGGGAGCCCTGATTTCATTTGTTGGTTCAAACAGAAAGCCCAAACTGATGCGTCTATAAGTGACGAGCTGAGATAGGTTGCAAACGGCTGTGCCGTTAGGGTCAAGTCATTTACCGGTTATGACATGAATGGATATCATTTTCACACAGCAAGCTACAAGCAGAGTCGGCCTAATCGAAAAACTACAAACAGCGGAGTTGTTACGCCCGGCCCTGATGGACTCGACTATTATGGAAGAATTGAAGAAATCTACGAACTATCATTCTATGGTTCCAAACCTCTTACTCCTGTCATATTCAAATGCCACTAGTTTCGTCCTGGAGTAACGAGACAGACCCCTAAGCTTGGGCTAGTCAAAATTCAACAGGATTCCGTCTATCTAGGAAAAGATGTCTACATTGTGGCTCAACAGGCCGTCTAGGTTTATTATATGTCATACGCGTGCAAAGACGCCGAGCATCTTAAGGGTTGGTCTATTGTGCACAAGGTATCGCCACACGGTAAACTACTAGTCCCAAACGATGAAGATTACAACTTCAACCCAAACACATATGATGGAGAGTTCTATCAAGAAGAGGGACTACAAGGGAGGTTTGACATAGACTTAACCGAAGAGATAGGAATGGAAGTAGACAATGAAAGGGATGATGACGAGGACGCTGGAGACGAGGTGCGAAATCTGAAGGACATACAAATGCTTGAGTGATTACGTTTAGGCAATGACAATGAAGACAACATTCCTCCTTCGGATAGTGTTGATGAGTTGGACAATGTTGATAGTGATGACGAGACCTATGATCCAGCTAATCTCAATCATGAAGATTATTTCTAATACATGTAATACTATGTTTTTTGTAATTATGTTTTGTTTATTTTTGCACCTATTTCTAATTATGTCTTGTTTTTCTTTTTTGTTGCAGGTGATTGAACAAAGATGGCGGGCGGCCGTCATAGGTTCGTGAACTCGATTTACCAAAGACCATGCCGGCTGCAAGAGGAGGGGGCGGCGGAGGGATCGGACAGGAGGAGGAGGAGGACTGTCGGACGCAAGAGGGGGCCATCTCCTCCCACGCCACGTGAGGAGGAGCCAGAGGAGGAGGTGGCGCCTGTGGACGAGTCAGACGATGAGCTGGTTCGGCAGACGGACAAGGAGGAGGTGTCGCACGAGGACGATGAGTTGGAGGCGGTAGGCACGGGTTCTGCTTCCTCCGACTCCTCTTCGAGTGTCTACTTGCGAGGTCCCACGAGCCTCCCACATGTTCTGCTTCCTCACCAACGCCAGTGATTCGCTCCGAAGGGCAAAAGTAAGTAACTTTATATGTTATCACCACTACTTAATATGATATGATGAAAAGAACTAATATTTTTTCTTAATCACTTATGCAGGAACTGGGTGGTTGTGTCGGGTGGTAACGCACGGCTAGTCAACGGCATCCTGGGTCTTCTGTGCAGGCAACACTTCCCCGGCATTGTCATGTACGCATCGAAGACGGAGCCGACCTACTCGTTTGACCACTACGCTGTCGCCACCGATGCGGAGTACCCAACAAGACGGCGCGGGTGAAGGCAGAGCTTTGGGTAAGTCTCCCTCGCACAACATTGGTCAATACGTCGCATTCATTGGACTTTTCTTGAATGAATGGATACATTACTTTTGTATGCAGACTTATTATAGATGCAAGGAGGGTTTTGAGGCTAGGGCGGAGCAGGTGACTACCAAAGCCTATAAAAAACTCATCTCTGACATGCATCATGAGGTGCGCATCCAGGCCATCGTAACCTACTACGGGTCGAAGCTTAGAGAGAGGAAAACCAAGAAAGATGCAAGAGAGATGCAGCTGACCCGGGAGCAGTACCTTGAGGTAAATGAAGAACATCAATATTGATTCATTTTGAGATTAAGTTGGTTTAATTTGATCTTCTTATATGTCCAATACTTGATGACATGTAGATGATTCCCTAGTGGTGCCAAACGTATCTCGAGTGCTGGTCAATGATGGTGGAGAGGTGGTTCATGGAGGAGTACATCAAGATGCACAGGGATGCTCGGGACCGTCGTTTGCAGATGCAAGGTCCAGCACATCATCAAGGCAACCGCAACCTCACTAGATACAAACAAGCATGGGTACGCGAATTCATTTACCTATTGTGACGCTCAGTTCTGTCTGATTTCTAATCATCGTGCTGTCTTTCTTGCAGTCGGCGTCACATAGTGGTCTGGCTTGCTTGGACTTCTAGGCATGGTGTACGGCCTATAAGGGCAAGGCGACATTCGACGTCTCCTTCAACCTAGAGGACCCGCCCGAGGCATACACGAACCCGAGCGTCCACTCCCACATCAGTGAGTACACTGAGGTGGCGAGGTCGCTCCATGGGTCAAACCACGATCCGAGCACCCAGGACTTCGATGGAGAGGCCGTCATGAGGGCGGGGCAAGGCAAGAAGTATGGGCGGTTCTGGCTTGGCGACGGCATCATCGACACAACCTCTACTCCCTCTCTCTCCTAGATCCAAGCACGGAGCATGAGTGAGAGCCTGGCCATTCACACACGGTCGACCGCTGCACAGCATCGAGTCGATGCACTCGAGGTTATTCCTGTTTTACTCATCATACATTGATCTTTACACACCTTAATTAGCTTTGCATTACTAAAACATTTGAGTGAAATATTACAGGCCCAGCTGGAACAAGAAATGAGGCAACGTCAGGAGCTGGCGGCCCAGCTGGACAACGAGCGGCAGGCCCAGACGCAGAGGCTGACGGACATTACGGAGTTCCTACAAGGGCTTGGGCAACGTGTGGGCTTCTCTCTACCAGCTGGGCTATTGGTTCCACCTCCGCCTCCGCGTCCTGCAGCTGCAGCTACTCCTGTGAGTATGAAAGTTTTTTACTTTCGCTTGTGCTTTGCTTGTATGGCCTCTACCTTCCTAGATTAGCTATCTAAATAATCTTGTCTCACATGCAATTTTTACTCCTTTGTGCAGTCTCTATCTGACGGTGGTTCGAATAATTCACCTCATGCACCTCCGAATGATGGAGCTAGGCCTTCACCACAGTCGTAGTGGCCGAGATGAGTACACGTTGTATTTTTTTCATTTGTTGTTCACTTGGTGATGGACTTGTGATATACTTGTGATGCACTTGTGGACTTTGATGGACTTGTGGATTTATTTGGATGGACTTGAGCACTTATTATTATATATGTGATATATATTATGATGGATGTGATATGTGCGGATTGATGTGTGGATGGATGAGATATATATGTGATGGATGAGATATATGATCGTATGAATTTATTTGTCGTGATGGAATGTAAAAAAAATTAAAAATAGCCGTTTTGGGTCACTTTTTCGAGTGTTGCACTCGGCAAAGGACCCCTTTACCGAGTGCCATGGTCACAGTACTCGTCAAAGCTAGAAAAATGGGCTGTCGGAAAACCACTTTTCTAGCTTTGTCGAGTGCCATGACCATGACACTCGGCAAAAAAATTTTTTTTAAATTCAAACTTTGCCGAGTGCCGGCCAGAGGACACTCAGCAAAGATTTTTTTTAAAAAAAATTCAAACTTTGCCTAGTGCCGGCAAGAGGGCACTCGGCAAAGAATTTTTCTTAAAAAAATTCAAACTTTGCCGAGTGCCGGCCAGAGGGCACTCGGCAAAGAATTAAAAAAAAATCAAACTTTGTCGAGTGTCGGCCCAGAGGGCACTCGGCAAAGAATTTTTTTAAAAAAATTTAAACTTTGCCGAGTGCCGGCAATAGGGCACTCGGCCAAGAATTAAAAAAATTTAAACTTTGCCGAGTGCCGACCAGGGGGCACTCGTTAAAGAATTTTAAAAAAAAAAATAAAAAAAATCTTTGCCGAGTGTCAAAAATAAAAAAATCTTTGCCGAGTGCCTGCAGGGTTGGCACTCGGCAAAGCCACCGTCAACAGGGCCGGCGCCGTGACGGCCGTTTTTCTTTGCCGAGTCCCCGATAAAAGACACTCGATAAAGTGGGCTTTGCCGATCAATTTTTTGCCGTGTGTTCTTTGCCGAGTGCCTCAGGCACTCGGCAAAGAACCTGAATTCAGTAGTGTAACTTACCTATTTACATGTATGGAGCAGACATGTACATTTTTGCGTAGCTGTTTATTAAACACTTTGCAAATGTTTGCCATGAATTGTTTTGTAGCTGAAAGCCAGATATGGCGGCACCTATGTACCGACAATGACAACGTCTTCGGAGAATGAGCAGGAGGTTGAACAGCTTGTTCAGCGCTTATCACCAAATGCGAGCAGGATATACCATATTTCAGGAACCCAGAAATTTGAGCTGCCAAAGCAGGAGTTGAAGATTGCAGATGTATTCCCTGCCGTCGAGAGTGCAAAACGGCGGTTCAGGATATATGCTTGGGGCCTGGTTGACACTACCTCGGAGGATGTCTTTGTTAAGGTTGCCAAGGGAACACAAGCATTCAGTGTTGTTCCATAAATAGCTGGCGTTTCAAACTGAGTTGCGTGTACTGGAGGAGTAGCGAACTTGGGTGCACCTTTGTTGGCAGTGCTTTGGTGGGAGTTTCTTGGGGTTGACCACAGCCAGGTGACTACCACTACCGGACTAAGTGGCTTTGCCGAGTGCCCGGTAAAAGCTTTGCCGAGTGCTGAACTCGGCAAAAAATGGGCCGGCAAAGGCGTCTTTGCCGAGTGTCTTTTGTCGGGCACTCGGCAAAGTTGGAACTGAAAAAAACCTGGAAAAACCTGGCAAAGGCGCCCGCCCATCTCTGGCATTTTTCTAGCCCATCTCCGGCATTTTTCGCGTAAAATTCGCAGCTACGAGGCCCGACGGGATTCGAACTGGTGACCTCTCACTCGCGCGTCCCCTCCTCTAACCACCGCACCACACTGACACTTATGTCTAGATTCTGTTTTGGTTCCCCACATATTATACTAAATTGAGTATAAATTGCTTGTTTGAGGCCCTAAACAAATTCAAATAAAAAAGTTGTAAACTATAAAGTTTCATAACTTTTCGAGATCTACACTTTTAGTTTATGAAGTTTTTCCATCCGAGGTTGTTTACAAAATTTGAATTTCAAAATTTTGAAATTCAAACGCAGTTTTGCAAGACAAGATGATTTCAAATCAAAAAGTTGTCAACTACAATATTTCATAACTTTTCAAGATCTATAGAGTTTATTTTGGTTGTTTTCCCATCCGAGGTCGTTTGAAAAGTTCAAATTTTAAAATTTTGAAATTCAAACACAGTTTTGCATGACAAGATAATTTCAAATCAAAAAGTTGCCAATTACAAAGTTTCATAACTTTTCGAGATCTACAAAGTTTATTTTGGTTGTTTGATCATCTATTCATCCGACAAGGTCGTTCTAACATTGTTCACAAATCTTATATATCTCTATTGTAGTTTCATAAACTACAAGAGAGATATGTTAGATTTGTGAACAAATTTACTTTCACTTTGTCATATGAAGAAAAGATCAAAACAAACATTATACATCTTGATAAGTTATACAACTTTATAGTTGAAAACTTTTTCATTTGAATTAATTTATTGCTTTAAAATGTGCTTTGAAATTTTCTTCGCCTAGTGTAAAAAAACACTCGGCAAAGAGCTCTTTGTCGAGTGTCAAAAAAAACACTCGGCAAAAATGCTTCTTTTCCAAGTGTCAAAAAAAACACTCGGCAAAGAGATTCTTTGCCGAGTGTCAAAAAAAACACTGGGCAAAGAAGCTTCTTTGCCGAGTGTAAAAAAAACACTCGGCAAAAAGCTTCTTTGCCGAGTTTTTTTTTTGCCAAGTGTTTTTTTCGCACTCGGCAAAAAAACTCTTTGCCAAGTGCCCAAAAAAAAACACTCGGCAATTCACTTGGCACTCGGCAAAGAGCCGATCTCCAGTAGTGTACTGGAAAATAATTTTCTAATTTTCCTATCAGTATTTCCTATTTTCGTGTCGGTTTTACCCTGACAGGACAATTCGCATCTCCAATAGTGACACCACCCACGAAGACGCTTGAGAAATGAGAAATGTCAACTGCATCTCAGCACGGGGGACATCATCATCCCCACATGCGAACGCACGCTCTCTTTGAATAGAGATTGTTACTAGTGACTTGCTTTGTTCGTTAGAATAAATGACACTATACATATAAACAACAACAACGTACGTTATTGAAAGATCACCTATGTTAATCACATGCTACAGGGGTGGACGATTACACCCACCTTTATAAATCAGGGGGAAAATGACAATCGTTCCGAGCAAAACATTCAGATGTAGTTCGAAGATTTGAGCCAGCCGCCGGCCACCCTCCGGTGCCGGCGACCATCACCTCTACGCTAATAATGCATGCTTCCACGAGCAGGCATGAAGACGTCGGCAGCCCTCTAGGCATCTTCGTCTAAATATCAATACTAAATAAGATGATAATTTAAATGTTAACCATGAATAGGGTAGTTAAGGCCCTGTTTGGATCTTATAATTGAAAGGTTTTTTTCTTGAACACGAAGAGGAGCTGCATATCATTATAATCTAAAGACCACTTTAGCTCTTGAGGCTCCATACACAAAAGGTATTTAAATCATCTCACAAAACTTTAGACCATATAAGTGAGCTAAAGTGGTTTAAAGTTTTAGTCCTCTCAACTTTAGTCAACTACTCGCTCCGTCCTTTTTTATTTGTCGTTCTCACTTCTTCAGAAATCAAAACGTCTTCAACTTTAACCAAATATATATTTAAAAAATATTAATATTCATAGTACATTAGATAGATCCTTAATCTATTTCTATAATAAATTTATTTGAAGATATAAATATTGCTAATGTTTTTTTATAAATCTTATCAAAGCTAAAAAAAAATTTGCCCGCACGTATCACGGCTACATTTAATAAGGGATATAGGGAGTAAACTTTAGACATGAGAATCAAACATGCCCCGGTTAAGATAAGTTCTAACAAATGTGAACCACTCCCCCAAGCTGAATCTGTACAGATACATTTGCATGTGGTGTGGCACGCAGTTTATTTTGCAGTCAACCATGAGGCTAATGTGTGGTATATATACGTATATGTAGTCCTGCAGTCAAGCTCTCAAGCAGCGTTGGCAGGAAACGGCAGAAGATACTTTCGATTAAAGCCCTCGGATGTTGAGGTATTCGCATAAATATACCATCAGCAAATATTGCACAATTTAATTTACCCCACAAAAAAACATATTTTCCACAATTCATCAGCGCACAATATATAGATCTTACTGCATGCCGTAACGGGACCCGTTAGTCCACGCGCTCGTCTTTTCATCGACGCGCGGCTGAGGAAGGACATCTCTGTGTACAAGTACAAAGCATACATATGCAGCTGTCCTGAGAAGGACACCTGCATTTACATTCAGATTCATGCATGATGGCTATTTTTACACATGTGCCTGAGATCAACTGATGACGACGTGATTAACTAACTTTATGGCTGATGTGCTTGTCACGATCGGATGTACGTAAACTGCTTGTCTTGTCGCACACTGGAGCTGCTACAAGTTGCACACACGTACGTAGTGTAGTTTGACCTAACGTTTTTTTTATATATGCTGCCGCGCGCTTCTTCTTCCAAAAGGAAAATGGGCAGATTTGTTCAACTGTGTAGCCGTGTTAGAAAATTGGATGCTTGGAGATGAAGCTAGCTAGCTATAGCTCGGCGTGGTTAATTAATAAATTAGATGAAAGTACGTCATGTTGTGCTCAAACAAAACACAGTGCTCGCTCGTTTCCAAAAATAATATAACCCGTCTGCTGGTTGATGCAGGCATCGTTACTTCACCCATCACCAGTGCATGCATCGCTGTCAAACGCATGCCAATGCAATCTGTAATTTTTACCAGCCACCACCAACTTGCTGTACGTGTCGAAGCATGCGAATTTGCATCACGCCACACTGCATATACTAGTACGTACTAGCATATTTTTTTTTCGGACCATGCCGAAGCGCGTTTTTCATTAAGAAGAAAGGAGTTTCAAACAACAACTTAGAGACGGTAATCCAAGGTTATCGGACTCCAACGAACAACGAGCACCATAAAGCGATTACATAGCAATTAATTTGCGACTAAAACACACGAAGCAGCCGGGAAGCCTCACATCCTGTCCACGAGTGAGCGGAGGCGCCTGAACCCGGCCGTGCACCAGGCTTCCACCTCGTCCTGCACCAATAACGCGAGCTGCTGAGCCATGGTTATCGAGCTGTTGAAGGTTTTTGCATTACGCTCCTTCCAAAGCGCCCAGCCGATGAGGAAGAAGAATGAGTCAAAGCCACGACGCTGCTGCTTTGGGATGAGCTTCCTGTTTTTTAACCACCAATGCAAGGCCGGTTCCTAGCTGGGTACAATGGAGTCTTGTAGGTGCAGCTTGCACAGCCAAATGTGCCAAACCACACGGCTGAAGGAGCATCCAAGAAGAATGTGGTCCATCGTTTCCACTTCTTGATCACACAGAAGATAAGTACTGGAATGTTGTAGGCCGTGCCAAAATCGACCCTCGGCCATCCAACACCTGTCATACTAGCATATATGTCATGCTACTTGGAGTAGTAGTACATTATTAATCTTAAATACTGACAAAAATAAACAGACGCAAATGTACGTTGTAATCAATAACCAAATTAATTAATCTAGTTTATTTTTGGCCATTCTTCCAGTTCATGACCGACCGCCGCCCTACGGAAAAAATCAGAGTGTGTGTGCAAGCAGATGACGCGATACCACTGGCAGTTTCGGCACTGTACGTCGTAATGCTTAATTACTGGTAGCGCTGATGACATACTCCTATGTTCTATTGCATTATTGCTTATACAGAGTGAGCATATATATATATATATATATATATATATATATATCCGATCAAATCAACGGAACTTGCTCCGAAATTGACATTGTGTGATGTTTGGTTAGTCATGTAGTATCGGATGTTTGACACTAATTCGGAGTATTAAATATAGATTGATTATAAAATTAATTGCATAGCTTGAGACTAATTTGTGAGACGAATCTATTAAGCCTAATTCGTCCGTGATTTGATAATGTGGTGCTACAGTAAACATGTGCTGATGATGGATTAATTAGGCTTAATAGATTCGTCTCACTAATTAGCCACAGCTTCTGTAATTAGTTTTATAATTAGCTCATGTTTAGTCCTCCTAATTAACATCCGAATATCTAATGTGACGTGGGCTAAACTGTAGCCCCTAAACACCCTAGCAGCAACAGGTAGCCGGCCGGAGGCTTGCTAAATTTTACCGATGTTTAATTCCACGCATGAGCATGACATGGCATGCCGCGAATTGCAGCCATGGCTGCATCTCCGACCACCAAACATGTTTAAGTATAATATAGTACCTACTAGGGTCTAGTAGTAGTAGTATATATTTGTGCAATTGCACTGCAAGGAGACATGAAATACTATATATAGCTTAGTGTCCAAGAAACGACGACTTCAAATTGACTATGTGTGAACTTTGGACAACGAATCAATTCAATCATCAATTAATATACTAATACGGAGTTAATTAAAATCAATCCCAAACTATTGACATGGACAACTTAACTCATCCACTCCGCATGAACACTGAAGCCTAGTAGTCGATAACGAGACAGTCGTCATGTCAGCTACTAGAGTACTAGTAGTAGTTGGTAGACCTAAAACGGGATCACTAGCCATAGATCTAGCATGTTTACTTGTTTTTAAAATAAACAGTGAGTCCTAGAACATCTACTAGTACATGATTAATAGATAGAGTGAGAGAGAGAGAGGGGTGAAGGAGGATGCAAACCATCGGCCGTCTTCGAGGAAGACGGTCTTGTCATCGCGGTGCTTGGTGAAGACCCGGTGGTGGTGCTGTATCGAAGGGCGGCGTTGGCCAGTGGCGGTGCTTCCCGTCACTGGCTACGCACCCTCTCTTAGATCGGATTAGGGTTGTGTCGGTGGGGCGACTGTAGCTCAGGTGAACTTCGTGATCTAAGTTGTCGGCCCCCACCTTTCTTTTATAGCGCAGTCTGACGGGGCTCACCAACCATGTAGGGTTGGGCGTCCCTGATCAGGGCGTGGATCCAAGGTTGGATAGAGATCATCTAACATTTTGTCCCTTGATCTTACCTTATTACTTAAACTCAACTTACTTTATCTTGTTCCAATTCTATTACAGATCAATGCATAGAGCGTGCCTCATCGTCACGGTCAGTTGCCATTAGATTAAACGGCTACAATGCACATCTATGTTTTGAAACAGATTCTTAATTAGGCCCTTATTGTTCAGGAATCATAGGCTTTCTCTTAAACCCGTGTCGGCTAAATGTTCTCTGAACACGCTGGGTGGTAAGTCTTTTATAAGCGGATCCGCGAGCATCTTTTCTGTTCTTATATGCTCAAGACTAATTATATGATCCCGGACTTTATCTTTCACAACATAATACTTTATATCAATGTGTTTGGCAGCACCTATTGATTTATTGTTGTGAGCATAACATACTATTGTATTATTATCGCAGTATAACTTATGTGGTTTATGTATGTCGTCACCACTTTCAATCCAGGCATGAATTTCTTTAGCCAATTCACCTGCCATGTGGCCTCATAACATGCTACAAACTCGGCATACATTGTGGATGATGTAGTGACGGTTTGCTTTGAGCTTTTCCACAATATAGCTCCTCCTGCGATAGTGAATATGTATCCTGACGTGGACTTTCTTTCATCTCCCGCACAATTAGAATCTGTATACCCCTCTATGTGTAGAGAATTAAATTTTCTATACGTTAGCATGAGACCCTTCGTACCTTACAGGTAACATAAAACTTTCTTTACTAATTTCCAGTGTTCTATTCCTGGATTACTCTGATATCTGCCAAGCAACTCGGTAACAAATGCTAAGTCAGGGCGAGTACACACCTGAGCATATTGTAAACTTCCGACAGCTGAGCTACATGGAACCACTTTCATTTGATCGATCTCATATTGGTTCCTGGGATATTAAAATTCCCCATATCTGTCGTCCTTGACTATGGGAGCAGGTGATGACTTATAATTTTGCATACTGTATTTCTTTAGAACTTTTTCTAAGTATGTCTTTTATGATAATCCTAAAATCTCATTTTCTCTATCTCGGTGAATCTCTATTCCAAGGACGAACGGAGCTTCACCGAGATCCTTTGTATCAAACTTTGAGAACAAGAACTTCTTTATTTCTCGTAGGAGATTAACATCACTACTAGTGAGCAAGATGTCATCCACATACAAGACTAGGAAAATGTATTTTCCATTCTTGAACTTTGCATATATGCAATTGTCCTCTACATTTTCTTGAAACCCAAACTTTTTTATTGTACTATCAAACTTCAAATACCACTATCTTGAAGCTTGTTTTAATCTGTAAATGGATTTCTTTAGGCGGCATCTCATACGTTCTTTTCCTTCGATAACAAAACCTTTCGATTGTGCCATGTAAACATTTTCCTCCAGATCCCTGTTTAGGAACGCCGTCTTTACATCCATCTGATGTAATTCTAAGTTGTAATGTGCTACAAGCGCCATTATGATTCTAAAAAAATCCTTACATGAGACTAGAGAAAATGTCTCATTGTAATCTATGCCTTCTCTTTGCGTAAAGCCTTTCGCCACAAGTCGTGCTTTAAACCTTTCTATATTCCTTTTGGAGTCATGTTTAGTTTTATAGACCCATTTACAGTCTACTGTCTTAGCTCCTTTAGGAATTATTTCTAAGTTCCAAACACCATTGGTCTCCATTGATTTCATTTCATCTTCTATGGCTTCAAGCCATTTGGATGAGTGAGCGCTTCTCATGGCTTCTTCAAATGAGGTGGGATCACCCTCCATTTGAAATTCCTCACATTTATAAACTTCATAGTCATCAGAAATAGTTGATCTCCTAACTCTTTGAGACCTTCTAGGGGCCTCGTTAGATAACGCTTGTTCTATATGAGACTGTTGTTGCTCTCCCTCATGTGTGACAATGGGTTCTTGGGGATCCTGAAGGACAGGTTTCTCATGTTCATTTATTGTTGCCATAGGAGAACTAACAACATGTGTTGTTACTACAGTATCTTGCACTGTTGGTACAGCAACAACAGGTAGCGTGAAGAATGACTCCTGAACTATGGGAGTGGGCACGTATACCTGCTTCTCTTCAAAACTAATTTCTCATGCTACCATGCTCCCCCTGATCATATCTTCCTCCAAGAAGACAGCATGTCTTGTTTCTATAAACTTCGTTTGTCTGTCAGGACAATAGAAGCGATAACCTTTTGACTTTTCTGGATAGCCAATAAAATGACAGTTGACTGTCTTGGAGTCTAGCTTCTCTATGTTTGGGTTAAATACTTTTGCCTCAGTTGGACAACCCCACACGTGTAAATAGTTTAGTGAGGGTTCCTTTCCTGTCCAGAACTCATACGGTGTTTTGGGCACTGACTTACTTGACACTCGATTAAGAATATGAATGGCGGTTTTTAATGCCTCTATCCATAGACTTATCGGTAAGATATAGTAACTTATCATGCTTCTCACCATATCCATTAAGGTATGGTTGCGTCTTTCAGCTACTCATTCTGCTGAGGCTCGCCCGGTGTAGAATACTGGGCTACTATGCCATTTTTCTGTAAGAACCTTACAAAGGGTCCAGAAACTTGGCCATATGGGGTGTGTCGGCCATAGTACTCTCCTCCACGGTCGGACCTTACTACCTTAATCTTTAAGTTGTGCTGATTTTCTACTTCAGCCTTGATTATTATAAATTTATCCAATGCTTCCGATATTTCCTTAATTAGATAAATATAGCTAAAATGAGAATAGTCATCTGTGAATGTTATAAATGAATCATAACCATCCACGCTCTTTACAGGAAAAGGACCACAGATGTCTATGTGAACTATTTCTAAAATTTCTGCGCTTCGTTTGACGTCTTTCTTTATTTTTTAATGTATTTTCCTTTTATACAATCTATGCATTGTTCTAAATCTAAAAATTCTAATGGCAGAAGAATTGATTTCTTAATCAATCGCTCTATTCTCCCCCTCGAAATATGGCTTAAACGACAGTGCCATAATTTTGAAGATACATCATGCACTCTCTTCCGCTTATTTGTGTCATTCATAGACTAAGAGGCATTCTCATTCTCAGTACTTACATCATTCACATTCTTAGAAAGTGATAATAAATAAAGCTTGTCTTGTCGAAAGGCAAGACCAACACATTTATTATTATAAACAATATAACATTTGCCATTACCAAAATGGCAATCATATCCATCGTCATCTAAACATGAAACACTTATTAAGTTTCTTCGCAAAGAGGGTACAAATAGAACATCTAAAAGCTTAAGTAGAAAAACATCAACTAATTCTAGAGAACGATCTTCAATGGCTTAAACTTTAGCTTCAACTCTATTTCCTAGTTTAATTCTTCTTTCTCCTCTTTGTAGGGTCCTCCTCGTACGGAATCCCTATAATGAATTTACAACATGAACAGTTGCACCTAAATTAATCCACCAAGTAGATTTTACATAACTTAAATACAAGGATTCATCTATGAATGTAATGAAATTCTCATCTCTCTTCAGCAGGCTCTTCAGGAAGTTTGGACAATCTCTCTGGTAGTGTCCATGCTTCTTGCACTATTTGCATTGATCCTTCTCAACTTGAGCATTGTTGTTCTTCTGATGATGCTCAGTCTGAGGGGCTTTCCCTTGAGGTTTGGCATTTTTATTGAAGTTCTTTTTCTTATCCTTCACAAGGTTAGCAGAGTCACCCTGTAAGGATTTCAGCCTATCCTCTTCTTGAACACACATTGCGGTGAGCTTCTCTATGTTCCACTTGTCGGGCTGCATGTTGTAATTAATAATAAATGTTTCATATTTTCTTTGACAAGGAAGCAAAAACCAAATGAATCAGGAATTCATCCTTGAGCCCTAAATTCATTGGCTTCAGCTTCAAAGCAGTGTTGTTCATCTTTAATATGTGCTCTTTGATACCACCACCAGTATATTTCTCATTAAACGATTTCTTAATCAATGTATTGGCATAAGCCTATGAGCACGTGGTTTTTGGGACCTTGAATCTAACTCCCCATCGGTCGGATGCGCAAATGCCTGAGGACGTGCTTCTGCTGCCGATGCGCCGATGTCGACGGACGCACCACCGGTCGTGGTCGCGAAGTAGCCCCGCCGTCGGACGCATCTGCGGGGCCACCCCGCCGCCGTGCCGCACTAGGGTTGACGAAGGAGTGTGCAGGTCTAGGGTTGACGAAGGGAAATGGTGGGTGTGGATGCCTGTGCGGCTAGGGAAGAGAAGGGATAAGTTGGGAAGGGTGGGCCCCACCTAAATTTGTTTGCAATTTGAATTTTTTCTGAAATTTGTTTGCAATTTGTGAACAATTTGATGTATCTCTCTCTAATATCTGTTGTAACACCCCAGTGTTATGCCAGCATGTAGGCACTACAAATCATGCATATTGTGCATCATCAAGCATCTTAAGTATCCATGCCTAATCATGTAAATAATAACTAAAACCATGCTTCGAAACGTATGAAACATGAATGTTGCATACACTTGTTTAGAGTTGTTTTTGCCCTAATTGTGCTTGCTAGGTTAGTAAAACATGTTTGTCTATAATTGTAAATCATCTAGAATTATTTAGCACAGTTTTTGGAGCAAAGTTTATATTCAAACTTTTGACAAAATATGCATTTGAAATCTTTATTGAAAATGGTCAAAAATCCTCCCTATTTAGCTTTTACTTCCCAATTCAAAATCTATGCAAAATTTTTAGTTGGTCGCTAAAGCAAAGTTGTAGAGGATTAAATTCTAAGCAACTTTTATTTTTGGGCCATTTTCAAAAGAAGTCATTTTCTTGCTTAAAAGGGTATTTGAAAACTGATATTTGAAAATTCCTTGAAAATAGAAATTGAAAAATGGTTTCTCTCCTTTACTGGGCCGCTGCCTCACTTCTGGCCCGCCAGCCGAAGCCGGCCCAACGTCCACCCCGCGCCACGCCTTCGCCTTGGCCCAGCCCAACTCGCGCGCCTGGCCTGCCTCAGCGCCGCGCCGCGCCTGTTCCCGCGCGCCGTGCCTGACCGCGTCAGGGCGCGCTCGCCGCGTGGCCGCCATGCGTCGGCGACGCACGCCGCGCGATAGCCCCGGCCTGCCTCGCCCTCCACATGCTCGCCTTCATCTACTGACCCCGCTGCGCTCCCCACTTCACTCTCCCGCGCTGCCTCTCTGCTTTGCCCGCACCAAGCTCTGCTCTTGCGCCGCCATCGCCACCGCAGCCCCGCTGACAAAATTGGCCGCCGGTGGTCCACCACTGCCCGCAATCAAGCATGCGTCGCTCCGCCTTGCTCCCTGGCACCTGGTGCTCATTGCCGTGACACCTTTTGAGCAAGGTATAGCGGCTTGCGCGTGTTCGCCACCGTCGGTCATGGCGTCGCCGTGATTGGCCTCGCCGTGGAAATGCTTCCTCCTTTCCTTCTCCATCCCATTGTGCTGCATGCTCGGGTTCGTCACCTTCTTGCGAACCCCGTGCGCACGCCCGCTTGCCCGGACATGGCTGGCAATGGCCGCTGGCCCGCTGGCAGCGCCCGCACCGCTGTAACGCCGGCGTGGCCGGCGTGGCGTGGCGTCTCGCCGCGGCTGAGCTAGGCCAGGATGGTCATGGGCCGAAGCCCCGAGCCAGGCCGCCGCCCTTCCCCTTCGCTCGGTCTGCGCAGGCCGAAAGTGACCGTGGGCCAGTTGTTCCCACGGGTCGGCCCAGTAGTAATAGGAAAAATTGATTTCGAATTTCTTTTATTATTTTGGGAAGAGAAATACTTTGGAAAATGTTTGTGTACTCATTTTGACACCAAAATTGTTGAAACAAATTTTGCTAGGTTCCTTGTCACCAGATCTACATGATAAAAATATTGCATGTCATTTTTGAGATACTTTTCTGTAGAGCTTTATTTAATCCTTGATATTGCTGATATCTTGTAAAATGTGTAGTAAAACCTTTATGTTTCAGAAAAATATGCTTCCAAGTGTGTTATTCTTCTTGTGTAATGTACTTCCTAGGAAAAATATATGCCATGCATGTCCTGTAAAAAAATTGTGAGGTGTAGTTCAAGTGCCTTTTATGGCTGATTTTTGTTATTTTTGCTAGAGAGCAAAATTTGTATAAAACATGCATGTGATAATTTTTGTGCAGTGATTATTTACTGTGTAGAACATAGGAAAAATATTTCATCTATTGTTTGACACTTTTCATAGTACAAAGTATTTTCATGTTCATAATTATGCCATAGCTTGTCATTTTTGTGTAGGCTAATCCACTTATCCAAATGCCATAAAAATTTAATCGTAGGCTACTTAGGGTAGTACTGTGCTATGATAATTTTCTAAGATTTTTCTAAGCTATAAAAATAGATGTTGCTATTCAAACCTATTATTAATTAGGGTTTAATCAAATGTTGCTTTATGTATAATTAAGAAATTAGTGAAGCTTTGGTGTATCTTTGAAGTATTTAATGAGATATGTTGACTTAGCATCTTAATAATAGAAGAGAATGCAGTAGATGACATGTGCTTATAGTACATGTTCTTGGATGATGTTGACTATCTTGCATTCAAGCATATCCATTATGCTCATTTCATCCGATGCACCTTTTGCATAAGCACTTACGCATATGCATTATACAGGATCACAAACCGAGAGCACAGTCGTCATACTCGAGGAGCCCGAGGAGCAGCTCGAGGTGCAGCCGCAGGAAGTGGCCGAAGCAGACGAGGAGGACGTTGAGGAACTTCCAGAGTGCCCCGATCACCGCCCGAGCTCCTTCGAGAGAGACAAGCCCCGAAGCATTTTTCTCCCCGGTTTGCAATTATTAATTAAATGCTTTACTTTAATTGATGCATTATGTTTAGGAGTTGTTTACAACCGTTGCTGCATTATACCCTGTCTACCTTTGTTATACTATATCCTTGTTACCCTAGTATCCGCAGTCGAGTCAATGTTTAGCTGGCTTAGACCGGTAGAAGTCAGGTGATCTCCTGTCACCTGCGAGCTATAGTTGGTTACCTGGATCTACTTGGATAACTACGTAGCCATGGTATAACTAAGTGTTAAATGAAGTTGAGACCGGACGGAGACTTATAGAGTTTTGGACTGTAGTGCTTTCCGTCTGTGTCGATTAAGGACCGACCGTTGTTGGGCCTCAGGTCATGTTGAACGCATGCCTTACATTTAGCGGGCCGAATAAAGTACCTTTCGACCACGAAGCTGGGAGATTATTCGGGCCGAGTAGATTGCCCGCAGCGCACTATGCCGGAGCAGGAGTGGTAGGACACGGGGGCAAGATGATAAGACCAAAGTGCAGTCGGTCGGCCCCCGGGTACTTGTGGTTCCTGGCAAACTCAAGATTCCTGGATAGTTGACTCGATGACCGATACCTCACTTTAGCGGGTGAGTGAGGTTTGTGTAAGGAATAAATCATCAGCTGGTTAGGAATCGATTCGAATTGCCATCGCTCCTGAATAGTGAGCACTTGACTTGAGTTACTTCATCGTAGTAATGTTAATGGAACACTTGGACAATTATAATGAATATGATATTATGGAAGTTGTTAATGATCATTGGTTACCATTATTTGTTTAATCACATGTTTGCTCTAGTATAGGTGCAAATATAGTTGACAGGTTAATAATAATTAACTTGATAATAATGCTTTTGTAAAGGTTCTTAAAATGCTAAAAATGCCTCTTTTTGCAAATGAGTCAGCTACCATACTATAAAGCCCTTCATAATCCTTGGTGTCACCTTATTTTCGGTTATATCGGGTAAGTCTAGCTGAGTACCTTCTCGTACTCAGGGTTTTATTCTCACTTATTGCAGATGGGCAGATGTATTACGGCTACTGTATCAACTGTCTTTATCCTGCGATGGGTGATGCTTAGGACCATGGGCATGGTCATTCCTTACGTCTCGTCTGATGCTTTTGTTGGAGATGATCATTAGCTGTCACTGTATTTGAACTCCATGTGAGTGTGTGTGGTTTGAACAAATGGCTTCCGCTACTTCTATTTGAACTCGTTTTGTAATAACTATGTTTAAACTCTGATGTATCTGAGATGCGAACTTTTATATAATATGTGATGGTGACCGCTAAACGTATTACGATCTGGGCTGGTATGTGAGTTGGTTTGAAATCCTTCGTGATTTCACGGACTACCGGGTTATACGGGCTTAAGTTTGCTAAATCGTCTGCTCTGACGGATGATTTTCTTACTTAATTTCGTATAATTGGTCGGTTCTGTTACAGCTGTAATTCATAGATATAATTTGTAAATTTTTCTGAAAATTTTGGCATATATTTTCTTAAGATTATCAATAAATTATACTGAAAGATCATTGTAAATATAGTAATAAGACAGTATAAATATAGTTAAAAGACAGTGTAATTGTATAGACAAAAATCAGGTGTTAGGAGCTTCTAAAACACTCAGTTGTTGTTGGATAGATGCATCGTTCGTTACTTCACCAATA
Organism: Miscanthus floridulus; assembly: GCF_019320115.1. NCBI lineage: Eukaryota > Viridiplantae > Streptophyta > Magnoliopsida > Poales > Poaceae > Miscanthus > Miscanthus floridulus. The sequence continues at coordinate 120,602,317 of NC_089587.1, read as the reverse complement.
AAACACTCAGTTGTTGATGCATCGTTCGTTACTTCACCAATAATCACCAGTGCATGCATCACTGTCAAACGTATGCCAATGCAATAGCACTGGCAGTTTTGGCACGGTACACAGTACACGTCCAATGCTTAATTACTGCTGTGCTAACACTGATGGACATACTAGTCCTATGTGCTATTGAATTATTGCATATATATATAAAAGTATATATATTTATATAAATCCGATCAAATCAACGGAAGAACTTGCTCCGAAACTGACATACTCCTAAGCAAGTGGTTGCCATTGCCATTGTGTCTAAGCAGCAGCAGGTAGCCGGCGGCCGCCCTGCTAAATTTTACCGATGGATGTTTCCAGTCTTTCCACGCGTGAGAGTGTGTGAGCATGACATGACATGGCATGCCGCGAATTGCATGCCATGGTTGCATCTCCAAACCACCAAACATGTTGTATTATAATACTCCCTCCTTCTAGAGAAGAACACAACTACGTGTTGCGTATCAACAAAAGTAGTTTATATTAGACCAAATTTCTAGTAAATATTATTCACGTTTACAGCTCCAAAATAATTTATTATAAAAATATATTTCGTAATTAATCTAATGATATTTATTTGATTTTATAAATATTGATATTTTTTATCTATAATTAATCTAAGATATAAAATTATGACACTATGCTAGAATTGTATTCTTTTATGGACGGATAGATAGTACTCAGCAGTATAAATTTGTGCAATTGAAGTGCAAGGACATGATGTACTATATATAGTATAGCCTAGTGTCGAAGAAACGACGACGTCAAATTGACTATATGTGCGGACTTTGGACAACGAATCATCAATTAATATAATACGAAGTTAATTAAACTCAAACCCAAATTGTGGACACGGACAACTCAACTCATCCACTCCACGTGAACACTGAAGGCTAGTAGTAGTCGATGAAGATCGAGACCTTAGTTTTTAGTTTAACTCGGTAGCTTGTTCGTGCGTTGCTACGGGATAACTTAAATTTTTTGTATTAAAAATACACGGATCGTACGATAAGATAACAATACTGTTAAATTAAATACCGACGTTAAAGTGGCATTTAATTCAAAAGGCAAAGTTCATAAAATTAACACAGTCATGGAGAGCGCGGCGTCGCAGGCTCACAAACTCTACTGTATAGAGTTTTTCGTGATATGACTAAGATAATATTTTATATCGGCAGAAAGAATTCTCCGATATCTATTTCTTTCATGCGCTAATAAATCAATGAATAAGTTCCGCTGCTGCATATAATCCTGTACACACAGGTTCGAGTATATATGTAAATATTAGTGCCTGTCACATGGATAATACTGCGTGTCTTAAAAAATCTCTCATAAAAATTTAAAACAAAGTATATTATACTCACCGTATAAATATGTGTGACTTTAGGACTATTCCACATAGACATATATTGTAGAATAAGGTATCCATTTGAGTGTCTGTTCCAAGATGTTGAATTAGGTGTTGTAATTCTTAATTTCGACATATTTTTTAGGTCAAGTCAACCAATGGTGACACTTTTCTTAATGGTGCATAATTTTATGGTGCACCTCTTAACTATCTGAGTAAGGACAAGTTAGCACTGTAAAGGCTCAATAAAGCTGCTGAGAAGACCATAATTGAGTTTTCCTTCACTATGCATACTAAAACCTATGTCCCCGTTTATCATTGCTGATGCTTTTAATGCAAAGCAATTCAACATTACCATGATCATATATAAATTTGAGTCTCTTGTAAGCAATCTCATAGAGGGACTCTCATTCTTTATGTGATCTGCCTTAAGGATATTGGTAAGATAATGGACCTATGTTGAAATGTCGCACCAAAAAGTGTCCATATTTTATCCACGATTTATTTCCCATGAATACATACGGGTACTATGATAACACTAACTGCACCAAATGAAAGATTAGAGAGAATTTGCATTGCCTCTAAAAGGATTTATTTATTAAATTCTTTGAACTCTACAAGTAGTTTTGAAATATCTGTTTGCATGTCTTACCTCGTATCCTAATTTAAAATTTTATAGTTTAATTAGAATATTTAGGTGATTGTATATATATAATATTCAATACAAGAATAATCTATGTATGATCTTCTTGAAAGATTTCTGCAGTATAAAGACATCTTCGTTTTTCATACATGCCCATGCTAACGTTACGATAAAAACAAAATGATAATATATTAATTAAAAAATAAAAACAAAACTCATGCTCAAAGTCTAAGAGATGAATTATGGATGCTTGAATTTTGTCATCCATTATCGACAGGATAAACAATTAAACATAGATAGAAAACTAAATTAATAAAAGGATCATTGCAAGACATCAATTATCTCATAGCTTCGGACAATATCGCAAAGCTCCTAAAAACTATAATCGTGCCCTCACATCAAACATTGTCCAGATAAATAGAATAAAACGGATATCAGATATTTCTTCCTGCCAATATAAAACATTATCTTAGCCGCATCATGGAAAGGTCTATAAAGTAGAGTTTGTGAGCCTGCGACGCTGCGCACTCCGTGACTGTGTTAAATTCATAAACTTTACTTTTTGGATTAAATGTCACTTTAACGTTGGTATTTAATTTTTACAGTATTGTTATCTTATCGTGCGATCTGTGTGTTTTTAGTATAAATTGTTATTTATCCCGTAGCAACGCACTGGCACGCTACCTAGTATAAATATAAAGAATAAAAAAGACGACAAGAAAGATTGGCATTAGACCAACTCCTTTTGATTCTTTACAAACATATCTGAAAATTAACATATGAGCTGTGGATTGTAGGCATTAAATCAAAACAACAAAAAGAACATGAATTCGACCATAAGTAGCATTTGTCCTTCTTTTTTTGAAAAAAAAAGAAAGGTACTGTAGAGTTATGGGATTGTCAATCTTATCAGCACCATCAATTTTTGGCAATTGTAGAACTCAACCAAGACACCCATTGAAGTGCTACATCTCTAGCTCGCAACCCAATTAAGAATAAGTTCTCGCAAGCCTAGCTTCCCAGCCATTATTAAACTGTATGAAGGGCTCCGAAATAAAGACCATTATTTGAAAAAAGAGTAAATGATTATTGTTTTCTTTCGTGCATAATTGTTTCCTTCCATGCATGATTATTGTTTCTTTCCATGCATGATTATTGTTTTCTTTCATGTATGATTGTTTCCTTTCATGCATGATGATTGTTTCCTTTCATGCATGATGATTGTTTCCTTTCATGCATGATTATTATTTCTTTCCATGCATGATTGTTTCCTTCGATGCATGTGGCCTCAGGTGATCGATTTGTTTCCTTCAAAGCAGGCGGGGATCGCAGGGATGACAGTTTCTTTTTCTATCGTGTGGGGTATCGCACGGG